>NC_137695.1:118949696-120149696 GCF_964034855.1 Anser brachyrhynchus
CGGCATCCCATGGGAGGGACCCCACGTGAAGCAGGGGCAGAGAGAGACCGTGAAGGAGCAGCCGAGACAAAGTGTTAGGGACTGACTGCAGCCCCCATTCCGCTGAACTGCTTGGGGGGTGGCGTAGAAGAGGGTGAACGGGGAGAAAGGGCTTTTAGTTTGCTTTCACTTTCTCACTGCTCTAGCTTGTTAGCAATAGGTAATAAATTATATTAATCTCCCTATGCTCTCTGTTTTCCCTGTGGTGACAATTGTTGAGTGATGTCCCCGTCCTTATCTCAAACCTTGAGCCCTTGTCATTGTATATTATTCTCCCCCTTTCCCTTTGAGGAGGTGGAGTGAGTGAGTGGTTGTGGCGGAGTTCAGCTGCCCAGATGGGTAAAACCACCACAGAGAGACACAGAAATGGGAAGTCCATCAACTTCGTCTATCAGCTGGATCTGCTCCAACCTCATGTTAACAGATCAAAGATACCTGCCAGCATTTCACTATTTTAAAACTGTCCAAGAACACTTTCAGTGAGGGGTTCCAGTGTTTTGACCTTCAGAGCACTGTCATCTTATCCGTAGGCAGATTCCAGAAGGAACTGTGTGCGCTCCTCCACAGGAGTAAATATTCCATGTTGGGCCAAGCAAACTGAGCACTGTGCAATTATCACCCTGTACTTCAACCAGGTTCCAGTAGCATAATCTTCTAAAACTTGCACATAGATAAAATGAGAATTTTAATCTTAACATTGCTCTGCAACATATTAGGAAGTTGTTCTTATGCATAAATGTAGTTACAGCTGTCAGACTGGGTCATCTTTAACTGCAATGTTTCAGCAGACATTGTTAAGAATTTGGGGAACTAAGAATAATTATGTCTGCTACACAGCAAAAAGAATGATCTATTTTTACCAGAAAGGTAATTCAACCTTTCTTTTATTTTTATTTATTTTATTTTATTTTATTTTATTTTATTTTATTTTATTTTATTTTATTTTATTTTATTTTATTTTATTTTATTTTATTTTATTTTATTTTATTTTATTTATTTATTTTTGGCCAAGAAAACTACCCCTGTCTAAAACAACACTGACCTTGTGTCATATTTGCTTTGGCCATTAAAAAAGTAAGTGCCAGTGTGCTTGATCTCCTAACCAATTACAAAATCTGTAATGGAAGAAACAAGTACATGACTACATATATATATATCTGCAATCTAATATCTGCATGGAAGATGTTGTATATATCATGCTTAAATAGTTTTTATTTGCAATATATTTTGGTTTTGGACTTAAGAGGATGAGGCTAGATTGTTTGAGGGAGGAGATGTTTTAAATTAGACTGCAGAAAGCTAATTTAATAGTGCTTAACCAAGAGAGTATTCTGCTTGTAGTAGCTTTTGTCTTTTTTTTTTTTTTTTTTTAATTGCCTGGAGCCCATTATGCATTCAGCCTGTAAATTTCTACCCATGAAACCTTTGATTGCCACCAAGGGATTTCTACCTCTGAGAGAACTAGAAAAAGCTTTGATCACAGTTGTCAATGCAGTAACTTTTTTTTTTTTGAGTCCATAACTATGATCTTACATTATAATTCATTTCTGGATTTAAGCCACAGGCTGATTCAATAAGTACTGTCAGCAGCTAGTACGCTGGTTTGCAGAAACCAAAGAAGAAAACAGTCTTGCCTTGCCTCACTCACTCAGTATTTCCATGTTTAAAATCAGTAGCATCTCAAGACACTGCAACATGGACAAAAACAGGTAGAATTGTAAGGATACCAGCACTCGGATATAAAACCAGGAATAAGCAATATTAGAAAAGTGACTTTATGGAACTAAACATAGTAAAGCTTGCAAAAACATGAAAATTGTTGTATATGAGTCAGGCAGATATTTGCCCTTTGTGCAGAAATCCTTGATTATCAATCAACTTTGTTTCAGGTTTCTGTAAAAATCCCGTGCATTTTTTCCACATCAGAAGAGCACTAAACTGCTGATAATATAAAGCATTCTGTTTCTTATAGCAGTGACTAGCAAAATAAACTTCAGTGCAGGAAGCAATATGTAAAACACAATATTCCCCCCCCCCCCCTCCAAAATTGAAGATAGAACTAGGTGAAGCAGGTAATTGAGAAAAATATATTAATAGTGCAAACATACATTGTAGATTTCTTTGCTTCCTGTCTTTTGGTTGCTTGTATCTTTTCAATAAAAAGGTACAAAAGAGTTTGAAAAATATGGGAAAGGAGAGGACTTGATAGCTATGTCATGAGGAAAGCAGCTTAAAGGCGCACAAAGAGTATGAGAGGAGCAAAAATCCAGTAAAATTTTCAGAAAGCTTTCTGGAGGTATTTATTTCAGTACGGTTTTTCTTATTGTGTAATGATAGTTTTATAAAACTGATGACAAAGGTTCAACTTTTTGTCTTATCTTTTTCCTCTAGAAACCTGAGTATATGGGTTAGGTGTAAATCAACCACTGCAAAGCTGGAAACACAGCTTCAATCCTGAAAAGACATTGAGCATGATGCATATGCATGGTGCTGTGGCAGGAGGAGGGTTCAGGATGCTGAGGATCTGGGAGTACTATTCAGTGGCTTGGGCATTTGAGTTGGTCAACCTTTGTCCCTCGGCGTGAACCCAACAGTGCACAATTCACCGTGTGGAAAACACAATTTATTGTATCCTGTGTTTAAAGTAATGATTTCCTATCAATAATTACAAACCTCACACCCCTGGATTAATATTTTAAGATAAGATACAACTGGTAACTCGACTGTGAAGTTCAAAAACCTGCAAGTTACACTTTAAATGACTTTATTTCTGTCATGTCTTTTGAAAATAAGAGCAGACAATGTTGTGAGTTGGTTTGCTGAGTACACTGTTATTATTTTCTTCTTTTTCTCAGTCCTGAAACTGAGCACAGCTGGATAAAATTCAGAGGAAACGTAAAATTTCTTTTGATTAATGTTGGCTTCAAATTGTTACTGGGTACTCTGCTTACTTTCATAATTTATCTCTGCATAATGAGAAGCTGATACTTTTGATAAAGGAACTGCTGATAGTTGCTGAATTGTTTCCCTGTGGATTTCTTTTATTAATACAGTTATATTCTGTTCAGTGCAGGGAAAATATCAAAACTATTACATGTTAACTACATGAGTCTTATTATGTTGGATATAAAAAGGAGAATAATGAAAATATTTAGTGTTTCACCTGACAATCTGAAGGCATCTCACCAACATTGACTGATCTGTCTGAGGGTAGGTCATAATAATTTCACTACACGCTTGAGCCATAAAGCCCTAAAATCCACAGCATCCATTTTCCTATCTCCTGCTCTGTCCACTGTAAAAATCATAATCCCTCTCCCCCTTTTAATTTTACTGATGTCCTAGTTTTAGGAAAGAAAGAAACTTTCTTAAAATACTGGCCCTGAAAGAAAAACAAAGCAAAGTTTTTCTTTAAAAGTTTTTCTTTAAAAACAAATATTTTTTATAAGCGCTATGGATGGATGGATGTACTTCTGTTATATATGACTGTTCCTGTCTTCACCCTGTTGTATCTCCTGCCTTTCACTGTCATCTTTTCAGAACAGGGCTTCTAATGCTAACACAGTCTCTACAGACTTGAGCCTAGAATCCGGTTAAATCCTATATATGATCTTGCTGACTAAAATAGTAATCAGGAACTTATAGTTGGAAAAGCTGAAGTTTTTGAGGCAATAAGTGTGGTGATAATGATGATACTTCTTTGGGGTTTAGTGTTTTGCTTGATGCTTAGAAGAATTCAGCAAATCCACTAAATGTTTTCATCCCTGGTTTCATCCCTGTTGTGCTCTAGAGGTGTTAAACATTCTGCTTCCTTCTTAATGTCATTACCAGCAATGACAAGTCATAAAAGGTATGATTAAAAAAAGAAAAAGGTAAGATATATCCAGAATTTCACTGATTGGTAGGAGAAAAACAGTTTCAAGATGAACAATGAATCATCTTTTATTTTAAAAAAATGTAGCCACAGAAGTGGTCCAAGTGTGTGTGTGGGGGGGAGGGGGGGGGAATGTTTTACAAAATACTTTTCTCACTAAGCGTTACTTTAAAGAAGAAAGTTTGGGATTGGGATGGGGGAATTAAAACTGCCACACAGGGCATGAAGGCTGTTTTTACACCAGATGATACTAAGAAAATAACGTTTACCCTGAAACATTTACTTTTAAGCTCTGTTTGGCTGTAAAGCTATTGCTACAGCGGGATACAAATATGCTCACAGCCTGCTGTTAATGTTCTGTACTGTTAGAATTGCAAATGTAGTCACTTTCTAGCAAAATAGCCCAAATGCGCTTGTTAAAAGCTTTCTAAGTTTGTTTCTCCTGAGATTATTAATAACATCACTGATTTATAAACTGGTTAACAAAGAAAGCCTAATATCATTTTCTCTACCTAATCGCTTGAAGTATATCTCTACCATATAATTTTCATGTGCTCATTAATGCAAATAGGTAAGGCACTGGTCAAGGAATTTATGATAGGCAGTAATGAGTTATGTGAAGAAACTTATTTCAGTTTTATCAGAGCTGCATGGGAAAGGTAAATGTTAACTATTTTCTGTTTTGTTTATGGTAATTTTACATAAATTTGCTATTAAATATTTTGCATTTCAGGTGGTTTCAGAAGATGAAAAAGATCTGAAAGCAGGAAAATGTTTCTATATCAGTTTTCTAAAAAGCTACACTGGTCATTGTTAAGCACCATATTTTGATAGCCCATTAAAATGTATGTTGTTCTTTGTTTGATAGTTTCTTTGTTCATTTTTGTTTTTTGCTACTTGCTATTTTATCAAGCAAGGGAATGACAGAAAGGACATGAAAAAATGTTTGTGACGATGATGATAGGCAGCTGGAGTTGGAATCAACTGGAGGAGAAAACATGGCCCAAAGTATTCACAAATACAGATCATTTCCAAACAAAACCATTACTGGGGACTTCTGTTTACTGTTCCCTACTTTCTAGTTAAAAAAAAAATAAATAAAAAAAAAAATTACTTTCTATACTAACACCATATAGGTTCTTAGGTTCGCTCTCTGGCTAAAATGGAACATACGCATTAATTTTTTTCCTCCAAATATAATTTGAAATTCTAAAAATTCTTTAAAAACTGGCTTTCCTCTTGTCTTCTAACTAGAATTTAATATCCATGCTCATTGCCTGTTACTGTTTACTGTTACTGTTTACTCTTACTGTAATTACTGCCTCTGATAATAATAGGGAAAAATGACACAGCCTTCTTAGTGACATCAAACCCACTGCAATCATTTTACGTGTCTTTGTCTCCCGATAACTTTGAGCTCTGCTGTCCAAATTCACTTCACATCCTCAGACAGATGTTCCCTCAGAAACAGTGCTTCCCTTGTTGATCTGAGACCTGGGCAAGCTTAGCAGCAGCATGTCTGGTAAGACGAAGGAGCAGTGCAAGTCTCCCACTAGACTGTCATTTCCCTTTTGGAAAGGTCAACAGATAAATCACTTTCAATTTTTACTCTTCCCAGTTAGTTCTAAAATTTATGTAAACTTTTCATTTTGCTAGGGAAAACTATGTTAGTGAAACAGACAAGAACAGGTGTATTGGGTTTACATGGCAAGGTTTTGGTAGCAGAGGGGCTGCAGGGGTGGCCTCTGTCAGCAGAGCCCAGCAGCTGCCCCATGTCAGACAAGGGCCAGTTTCAGCTGACTCCAAAGGGGCCTGCCACTGCCCAGAGCCAAGACAATGTTGTTTGCACCTGTGTGAGACCATATTAAAGAAAAGGGAAAGAAAAACCTGCTGCACAGCAGCAGCTGGGAAAGAGGAGTGAGAACCAGCCCTGCAGACCCCCAGGTCAGTGCAGCAGGAGGGCAGGAGGTGCTCCAGGCAGGCAGCAGCAGTTCCCCTGCGGCCTGTGGAGAGGCCCCTGGTGGAGCAGGCTGTCCCCCTGCAGCCCACGGGTCCCACACGGAGCAGATCTCCACGCTGCAGCCCGTGGAGGAGCCCCCGGTGGAGCAGGTGGATGTGGCCTGGAGGAGGCTGCGGCCCATGGAGAGCCCCCGCAGGAGCAGGCCCCGGGCCGGAGCTGCAGCCCGTGGAGAGGAGCCCACGCAGGAGCAGGGGGTCTGGGGGGAGCTGCCGCCCACCCGCGGGGGACCCGTGCTGGAGCAGTTTGCTCCTGGGGGATGGATGGACCCCGTGGTACGGAGCCATGGGGGAGCAGTTCTTGAAGAGCTGCTGCCCCCACAGGATAAATTCGGGAAGGACGGCATCCCATGGGAGGGACCCCACGTGAAGCAGGGGCAGAGAGAGACCGTGAAGGAGCAGCCGAGACAAAGTGTTAGGGACTGACTGCAGCCCCCATTCCGCTGAACTGCTTGGGGGGTGGCGTAGAAGAGGGTGAACGGGGAGAAAGGGCTTTTAGTTTGCTTTCACTTTCTCACTGCTCTAGCTTGTTAGCAATAGGTAATGAATTATATTAATCTCCCTATGCTCTCTGTTTTCCCTGTGGTGACAATTGTTGAGTGATGTCCCCGTCCTTATCTCAAACCTTGAGCCCTTGTCATTGTATATTATTCTCCCCCTTTCCCTTTGAGGAGGTGGAGTGAGTGAGTGGTTGTGGCGGAGCTCAGCTGCCCAGATGGGTAAAACCACCACAACATGATAGGTAAAAGTGACAGTCTTGCTGAGATCCCTTGTGATAAAGACTTCCGAGAATGCAGAAAACATTTTTCAGAAGCTGTATTCAGGGTTTAAAAATCATAATTTGTGGAGGCTGTACAGCAAAGTCATTTGTTAATAGACTATTCATGATCTTTGCAGGATTCAGATAAATGCAAATAAGAGAAATGCAGTGCGTAAGTATGTAATGTAGGTAAACATCCCTCCCATGCCTACTGCTGTTTACTTACATCAAAACCAATAATAATTTCTCAACAGTGAGTTGAAATTTTTAACTTTAACACAGCACTGACATAGCATTTTTGTATTTTAAAAGTTAAGAATATTCAACAAGTCTCCTCATAAATAAATCAAAACAGTTAGTGCTCTGATTTTATCAGAAAGTACAAACTACCTACTTGTTACAAGGGAAAGACAAGATTTTTATTACCTTGAATAATAAAGACTCTGAACTTACAAAAAATTAGGTTGCTTTGATCTGGAAATTTCAGCTACAGATTGAGAAACCCAACTTTATACATCTAAGCTTCAATGTTTTGGCAGAGTTTCAAAATTTGAAACTGCTACAACTTCTGAATGCCAACCATTACATAAAACAGGTTAATGAGACACATTTTAGTGTGCTGCAATGAAGTAACATCCTCTTGTGAGGAAGATACATGAAAGGATGAAACAGCATGACCCAAAATTTCTGTGAAGTCCTGATAAAAATATATGATTAAGTACAAAGGAAAAAAATAGACTGAAGCTTAATTAGCTAGCAAACCAGCAAGAGCTTGAAACAAATAAATAAACAATGTTTTCCTTCCTGAAATAAGCTTTGCCCAGCTTTTAAGGTGGCAAACCTTGGAATATGAGGTCTTCCAAAATGCACCTGAGTGCCCCAACACAATGAAAAATTAAGAACGCTTAGTCACAACTTTATTTTCAAATACCAGTTAAATCAAAGCTCTCTAGCCAGTGTGCTTTCATTTTCTGAATGACTGTTCCAGATGAATTACTGTACAAACACATCAGGGACAGATCCTCTCCTGCTCTTTCTCATCGAGACTGTAAAAAAGACAGGGTTTTGAGTAGTGGTCAGTAATCTCAACTTTGGCACTCAGCGTGATGTAAACACTCCAGGAAATATCCCAAGGATTCTGTCTAGACAACACTAATATTTTATATTGTAAAAACATGGAAAGCATGCGTGATAGAGAAGGAGTGAAGGAATGTAATGAAAACATATATATATATGTAGCAATCCCTAGGATTCAAAGTGAATTATGAATGCTTTTGAGTGTTTTAAAAGTATAACAGGCTGTGTCAATGTCCATTCATAATGTTGCATGGCAGTTTACAGGAACAATGCAATAAATCTGGATATTTCAAGAAGGTCCCTGAAGGATAACATGACTTTTGCTTTACTGTTTAGTTCACTTACACTGTTTCACAGTCATGGAATGGTTCAGAAGTAAAAATAATAATTAATAATAATAATAATAATAAACACAGAAAGCTTATAAGGAAGTACTAATTGAACAGAGTGGGCAGAGGGAAAGTTGAGTGAGTGATGATGATATGTTTCCAAATGTGCCCTGTGTCCCAGAGGATGAAAAGGAAACGCAAACTTTCACAAGAGTCAGAAGCAGAAGAGGCAATTTCTATCAAGACCTGGAAATGAGTGATTGATGATTAAGTAGACTGACTATAAGCAGAAGGATGAAGAAATGTCATTAGGGGAGCACTGAGTCAATGAGACAGCCTGAAAGATAGAGATTACATCTTTCAGAGATAACCAACTGCTTTCTTACAGTGGGAAGAGGTCTACAGCTTTCACAGTAGCTTTCATGTTCATCAAGCCAAACACCTCTGGGTAACTCTACCACATTCTTGAAGGGGCACAGCTGAAGTGAGAAGCAAACTTGCTCTCTGTCTACACAGGCATGGCTGTAGCCAGAAAAAAAAAAAAAGAAAAAGTATTTTCGTAGGCACTGAAGTCACTCAGGCTTCTCAGAAATGCATATGCAAAAAACTTATTTGTGATTTGCTATGTGACTGAGACAGGAGGGAAAAAAAATGGTATAACCTACAGAAAGAGTTTTAAGATTCAAAATCTCAACTAAGGCATTTTCTAGAACAAAAGGTGTGCCAACTAGAAAACAGTAGAAAACATAAAATCACAATGACTTGGATAAAAATCTTATTAAAGAAAAATCTAAAATACTAGAGCTCTTTCTGGAGGAATTAAAAAGGAAAAAGCATTGTATCAAGAGCACAGTCTGGATACAGTTAAGTGTGGCAGCTGAAATAAAACAGAAGAGGTGTGGGCAGAGACCAACATCAGTACAGAAGGAGGGCAGAAGGTGCTCCAGGTACCGGAGCAGAAGTTCCCCTGCGACCTGTGGAGTAGGCGAAGCAGCAGTTCCCCTGCAGCCTGTGGAGAGGCCCCTGGTGGAGCAGGCTGTCCCCCTGGAGCCCATGGGTCCCACATGGAGCAGATCTCCACGCTGCAGCCCATGGAGGAGCCCCCGGTGGAGCAGGTGGATGTGGCCTGGAGGAGGCTGCGGCCCATGGAGAGCCCCCGCAGGAGCAGGCCCCGGGCTGGAGCTGCAGCCTGTGGAGGACCCATTTTAGAGCAGTTTGCTCCTGACAGACAGACCCCGTGGTATGGAGCCATATGGGAGCAGTTCTTGAAGAGCTGCTGCCTGGGGAAAGCCCCCACAGGATCAGTTTGGGAAGGACGGCATCCCGTGGGAGGGACCCCATATGGAGCAGGGGCAGAGAGTGACCGTGAAGGAGCGGTGGAGACAAAGTGTTAGGGACTGACCGCAGCCGCCAATCCCTGTTTCCCTGTGCCACTTGGGTGGAGGAGGTAGAAGAGGGTGAATGAGGGAAAGGTGGTTTTAGTTTGCTTTTAGTTTCTGACTCTTCTAGTCCAGTAGGGATAGGCAATAAATTAGATTAATCTCCCTACTTTCAAAATGTTTTGTCCATGACGGTAATTGGTAAGCTATCTTCCTGTCCTTATCTCAACCCTTGAGACCTTTTACATTGTATTTTCTCCCCCTTTTCCTTTGAGGAGGAGGAGTAAGAGAGTGGTTGTGGTGGAATTTATCTGCCCAGCAGGGCAAAACCACCACACTTGTTTTGGTGTACCATTGTTCTTCATTTCTTTTTATTACTTCGTTCTATAATTTACATACCTTTATTGAGAGTACCACAAATATGGTTGTGTTTTTTTCTGTATTGCTTTTGTGTGTGTATGTGTTTGTGTGTGTGTGTGTGAGAGAGAGAGAGAGAGAAAGAGATGGTTTATTTATTTATTTTTGGCAGGGGGCAGGAGGCTGCATGTTTATTTGGGCAGCATGTACATAAATCAAGAAGCAAGAAGCCCAAGGCGCCCTTCATGTGAATGTAAATCAGGAATGTTTTCTAAGAAGCAGTCCAACACACACTAAATTGGAGCGTTCCTCTACAAGTATGGACCTTTCTACATCAGTAAGGGAGGCTGGGCAACAACCTCCTACTTTAAGTACCATAATTAGGTTAGTGTTATTCTTTAAAAATATATAACATTGGCAAAATGTATTTATGGCAACTGTGGCTATATTTAAAGAATGAATTTACCCAGTCCTAAAATACAAATTTCCATATTTCAATGAAATAAATAAATAAATTCTTGAAAACTCTATTGCAGATATTTCGATAAATAGTTTTGGGTCACTTACCTCTGTTCTGAAGATGCTAGTCCCTTAAATGCCTGTTGATCTACTGTGTGGATTTTTTTTCTTACACCTATAACTGCAAATATAAATTGTTTCAATGGGTAATAGAGGATATAAAAATACCCCTAGTACTTAGTATTTTTGTAAATATTACTTAATGCCCTTGAACAACAAAGCAAAAACTTTGCATATTAGACATAGTTATCTTTTATTCAAATAGTTAGCTTTTCTATAATCAAATTAATTTGCATTTTAGGAAAATAAATTCAGATTAGATTCTTCCCACTGATGAAATATAGATGACCTGCAATGAATATTTTATCATATTTACTTAACAAATTGTAATTATTTTTTTTCAAAACAAAATGATTTTTTGTACAATACATTAGTAAAAATCATTTCCTGGGGGAAAAAAAAAAAAACATGCTTCTAATCTCATTTCAGTTTCTTCTCCACTTTTTGTGTTCATTTGCAAAGACATCATGTGATGAAAAGTAACGGTAGTTCTAGAAAAAAAAATAATTAATTAATAACTCTCCATTATCTATAAAGTTCCTAGCCAATGAATCCAGGTGTCAAGGACTAATTTACTGATGTAACAAGGAGATGACTGTGCTTCTAGGAGCACAGTACCTGTAGGAAATGATTTTCTGTAAGTCTTACAAATTTGATTTGCAACAGAGAGACATGTTCCTAAATCCCTTGTAGAAGGTCTGCTGCCAGCAGGAGTTAAATGCAACAAATTTTGCATAACTAATGTATCCAACTGGTTTCCTGACAAACTGCCAGCTCCATCCAGATAGCAACCAAAACTATATGTGCTACTTGAATAAAAATCTCAGTTCAAAATCACCTACAAAAATCATACCACCCATTTCTTGGGACAGAATTCCTGTTACAGTCATAAAAGATATCATCTCCTCTTGTTACCGCATTCTTCTTAATTACTTGAAAAATAATTATATGGAATAACTTTTAAATCTCTATTATAAAATAACATATTTTATACAGCTGTCAACTATTGTGGCCTCTGATAATTGATAGAAAACTTTCTAGCAATGTTTCTGAAATCTGGGAGCCTCCTTGAATCTCTCCTTTTTGTCAGGCAAAAGCTGTTCCTGTGGGGTTACTTCTGTGCCAGGATTTATGAGAGCTGCACCATTAACTTGCCACAAGGTTCTTTCCTCTTATTTAGTGCATTAGGAAACAGCACATAACAGGAATTCACTTTTGGGGGAGGGAAGAATGAGGCAACCTGTATTCTGATGCTGTCTTTCTCTCTTTATGCTTCAGTAGCTGTATGTTTATGTACATCAAAGGATTTGGCTTTGCTTTCTCACCTGGATTCCCTCCTCTTTTTTGCTGAAGTGGGAGTGAGGAGTTCAGCTTGCTGAGAAGTAAGGTCCAAACGAGCAACATCTGTTCTTTTGAGTATTGGTAAACATATTCGTATTAGAAATATTTGTACTTTTTTTTTCCTGCTACTTTTTAAATATCAGCAGCAAAAATTAACCCTTTGTTATCATAGGCAGAATACATAATTAAACAAGCAGATTAAACAAAAAATAGGTATAGCTGTCTTTCACAAACATGAAGATTTATTAGGTGGTCAGAACGATGGAAAATATGGAATTAATTTGGTGGTCACTTGAATGATAGAAAGACTTCTTCAAATTGAAAGTCTTTTTACAGTCATTCTCCGATAGCAGCCAGGCCCTGAGTTGGTCCAATCACCTCTGTGTACAATCAGTTCCATAGCTGCATCACCTCAGATTACACTTTATCCCCAATATTTCATATGATTTATCCTGCTTATCAATAGGAATGAAATATTACTATTTTTTTCCAAGTTATTTTGTTTCATATTCCCAAAAAATGTTTTTTTTTTAAAAGTAACTCTTTTTCCAACTTTTTAATCAAGTTAACAGTTAATTGAAGTCCAAGAACTACAGTAGATTGGTCTGTGAATTTCAGCTATATATGAAGATGTGATGGCCAACATGAACCTGTCTAGAATAAATCTTGATGAGTGATCAGATTAACAGACCTTGTGGAAAGAGAAAAAACAAAAGGACTACATGTTAAAGCTTAAT
This sequence comes from Anser brachyrhynchus, assembly GCF_964034855.1. Taxonomy (NCBI): domain Eukaryota; kingdom Metazoa; phylum Chordata; class Aves; order Anseriformes; family Anatidae; genus Anser; species Anser brachyrhynchus. The sequence goes on from NC_137695.1 coordinate 118,962,185, forward strand.
TACAGCTTTTGACACAATCTTGAGAAAACTGTCATATACAGTCATAGGAAATACAGCCTAGAGTATAACAGATTCAGTTCACTGTCAGTGACAGTTGATTCAGTGTTTCCTATTGTCATGCTAGACCAAATGCAGATGATCTTCAGGTTCTTTTTTGACCTCCAGAACCTGTGAGTCACCTGCATGAATTCCTCTTCTCAAGGTGAAAGCAGCTACTACAGCTCCATGCTTCCTAGAATGTTGTGCAAAAGCAGAGGAAGGCGATCAAAAGTTGCTTTTTTGTGCCAAACACTTTCATTTATATGACAGCCATCTATGTAACGTAGATTGGTCATCAAAGTACCTTGGAAGTATTGAGGAGATAAAAATCTAACAGTTCTAATTTTCCTGTGATGTACAGTGCACAAGACTCCAACAACAGGGACAGCAGGAGCTCTTTCTCCCTTCCTCTCTCCCTGAGTTGCACATGGTCTTGAAGGAGGAGCCACTCCTTCAGCACCACCCTCCCTTCACACAGCAATGCAAAAGCAACTTGCAGGCAAACACAAGAACAGGAAGAGATCACTCAGTTTTGTTTGCTGGTCCTTTCCTCCAGGGAAACAGTGGGTGACCTGTGCTGTAGAAAAGAGTACTGTAAGATGAATGCCAAACTGGTTTGTAAGCCATTGGTGGTCATCAACAGCAGGATGCGCTGAGGAATTATACATAAAATGCTCCTCATCCAATGCTTCCACTGCTCTTACTAATGATGTGAATACACTGTTTAATTTGCAAGATAGGAGAGAATGTAGTGTTGGATTTCAAATCAATCTTGACAAATTTCAGAAATTGCCCAGAATAGAAAGATACAATCAGGTGAGGACAGTTACTTAGTAGCATGGATATATTATCAAATGCAGAAGTACTGTGTGGAGAAAAAGCTGCAAGATACCTAAAAGGAATCTAAAGTTATACTGGGTCTCAAGCTAGATATAAACTAAAGTGAAGGTGCTGTGAAAAAATATGTGAGAACACCACATTTGAGACATGAAGAAATCTTTCCTCTCTACCCTGCATGACTGAGGCCTAATTAGGGTACTATGTAAAGAAACTGTAAAAAGTCCAGAGAAGAACATCAAAGGGGACTGGAGGCCTAGAAACACATCTGAAAAATGAATGGGTTTATAACCCATGAGAAAAAAAAAAAAAAAGAGAGAGAGAGAGAGGAAAAAAGAGAAAGGGAAAAAAAGAGAGAGAGATGATACTACCCTTCAAAATGTAAAAATGACAGAAAAACAAAAATAATTTGTTATTCCTAGTTCTTGTAGATAGAACAACAACAACAACAAACAGTAGTCTTAAAAATGCTAGAATAGTTTATCTAAAATTAAATAACACCCCATCTCTGGATGATTAAAAAAAATCTTCTGTGAACTATGGTTTTGATATGGGTGGCTTCTCTCATGTTGCCCTTGCTTTCTCTTTGGTAGCCCTGCTTCTGCTCAGAATTAAACTTTCAAAGCAGTGAATTAAATTCAGACCCAATAGGTGCCCTTTGTGACTAACCTCCCTCCTAAGAAGTCCCTTCATGTTTGCATGATACCAAGTTCATCATGCACACATATACCTTCTCATAATTAAAAATGAGTTTCTACTGCCTAATGATCTGTGTATGCATAATGCCACTCATCAGTGAAGATTTGAGTGGATACCACCAAGAGAAGAACAGTCAGCTCAGGTTCATCTGTGATCTGTATATGGGACATCACCTGGGACAACTAGACCCAGCAATTCTCTCTACCCTGCCACCACAGACCAAAGAAGGCATCCCAGTCCAGCTGCAACCTATGTATATATGCTGTATATATATATATGTATATATAATATATAATATAATATATAATATATGTATAATAAATTATATATAATATATAATATATCTATATTATATATAGATATATGCGTATCTGTTCATCTATATTCATCGTATATCTCATTTACATACTGGTAGCTTGCCTGCTAATGAAGCAACAAGACCAGACCAATAGGCATGACTGCCATTCTGGAAGGCCTGGTTAATTATCAGTGGCTCGAAGAACAATGTAAAACATGGCATCCATGTGTTCTGACATTTTGGATTCTTATGTTAACCATGCACCAGCTCTAAGTTCACACTCTGGTGTCCACCTTTAGACTTGGATGATGGCATAGCCCCTGATGTGTCAATGGCATATCCCAATGTGGAAAACCATGACCAAAACCAGGCTTTTAACTGGTACTGAGCATCAACAGGGCAGCTGTGATGAGCTTCAGTCAAGTAACCATAAAGCAACACCCATATACTCCCTATAGCCTACATCTAGTTCAAAAGTACTGTACTTTTGCGGTCAACTAAGGAGCAGCCCTGCTTCAGGAACAGTCCCAGCAGAAAGCTCCAGCTTCCTATGAGCTTTAGGTGATGGTTCCAGCTCTTGCAAGGAAATGACGATTATCATATAACTTGGAGACAAATTTGAAGTAACTATTGATTCATCCAAACTCTTACCTTAGAGAAAACAGTCCAATTGTGATATATACTGAATATTCTAATGATTTAGATGAACAACACTATAGCACACAAAAAAGGCAGATTATACAGAATTAAAAAGCTAGAACACAAGGTTCCAGAGTTATTTGTTGCAAGTTGTAAAAAAATGTAGTGACAGCGGTAAGATAAATTCTGATATGTAATAGCTATGTCCCACCAGCAAACTGTTCGTTGTGGTTATTAACATTTGAATGAATGAAGCCAATTTCTAACCCTTCTGATAGAGATGCAGTGCATCAAGTGAACAAGATTAGACAGGGAGAAGGTAACAACATTAATGTTATTTTTTGAATTTATAGCACTATATGTAGTCACTGCTTGGTGGGCAGTTTTGTTTTGAGTTTTCTCAAAGCCCTGAAAAGAAAAAAAATAACAATAAGCTTTCTGTCTAGCCAATGCTATGACAGGAAAACATAGAACATAAAATATAGATCTTTATTCTGCCTTCTAAGCTGTACTGCAGATATCCAAAAATTAAAATAACTTTATGAATTACAGAAACATCCAAGTGTCTTCATGCTACACTCTTCCTCTGCCTGGATTAGTTCATCTTCCAGACACTATATAACAGAAGATTTGCATGTTCTTTGCTGTACTAAACCAAAAGTGACACAATTTTACCTGCACTAAACAGGTGTGTTTGTATACTACCAGGAGCAAGCAGAGATGAGGTAAGTATAACAAATTCAAATCACAGTGAAACTGAGCTGAAATAAAATGCGGCTGCATTGCTGAATAGTGTCTGGATATAACTGGTTGGAAAAACTTTTACCTTCTCAGTGCTGCGATGGTAAAACAGGTAAATGAGTAATCCAGTAAACTGCATTCACAATGCACTTTTTCTTTACCCACAACATTTTTATTTCATAAATACATTTGTTTGTGGACTGCTTTTACTGATGAATTCCAACTGACACCTTGACTTTGACAAAGGGCTGGACCGAGGACAAACTTCATTCTTATTACACTTCCAAATCAACAGTTCACCACAGACAGCCACCAACTAAATCAAGTTTTCCAATGAGTTGATTACCCATCAGTCAGTTGTTTCACTTAAACTGTATTTCCATAGCTTGCTTGTGAGAACATCAGGTGAAAATGTGTGAAAGATTTTACTGCTTATTAAATTACTGATTAGTGAATTATATAAATTATTATATTAAATTGTCATTAATTACATCTACCGTAGCCAGAAGTGCTGATAGTATGTCACAAGAAATATGTCAGCTGAACACTATCAGTACTAGAAAAATCTGTTCTTATCCTCCAGGTACTTATAGATCAACTGTTAAAGTATTTGCTTCAGGAAATCTGCTTCCTGAAATGTTGAGATTAGTTCCATTAGTACTTGGCTCTGAAAGTTCTCTTTTTCTCTGAAGTATAGGTGCTGTATAAACACTTTATATCTTTCAAGTTTTTCACTATTTCTTAGTTGCGGTTAATTATTCTGCATCATATTGTGGGTTACGTTCTTGAAGATAGATTTTATAGGGTCCCTGTTCAGTAGAACACCATCAAATTTGTCTGTTATTTTTTGGTTAGTTGGTTGGGTGGGTGGTTTGGTTTATTGTGGGTTTGCTTTGGTTTTGTTTTCTTTTTATCTTTAATAAATTATTTTCCTAATCTGGTCTGCATGCAGCTGTTGGTAATATTAAGCATATTAACCTTTATTATAAAAAGATTAACCTAAATTCTTTTCCCTAGGCTCATGCTTTTCACATTTAATATGTTAATTACACTACAATTAAAGCAATTATTGACAGAAAGTTCCTGAAATTCTCCAACCTTTAATATCTAAGTTGATCAGAGTTAATGAATAGGTTTTGTTTTGTTTTGTTTTGCTTTGTTTTGTTTTGTTTTGTTTTTAACCTATGAACTGTTCAATGACAAAGCTATGTTAAACAGTATTTTGTCATTTGTGCATGATGTGTCACAAATTCCTCTAAAATATAAGCATAAGCAAGAGTACTTAGGGTTAGCGACTAGAAGTTTAAGAGAAGCCAATGAAAGCAGCAGCAGCAAGGATCCCCTCATGCAGTCCTTTTCCAGAATCAACCAGCTAGACATAAGAAACACAGAATCACGTAATTTCTCATTGGTTCATTAGTCTAATTGCATTTCTCAAAAGTGCACAATTTTCAGTAAGTATAAACTAAATGTGGCAGGGTGCGAGTAAACTGTTTTGCACTTATAACAATATATTTTTGATTATTTTTATATTTTAGTAACTAAAAATCACAGTTCAGCTACTGTGGTTCATCAGTGATATTTCTATTTTAATTCAAAAGCCTTTAAAAAGAAAGAAAAAGAAAAATATTTTTCAGCTCAAATAAAGCAACAAAATTAATAATACTGATCATCTATTAAAACATGTTAGAGCCTCATGCAATAATAACAAATAAGCTCAATTAAAAAAATATTCTTTTTCTTTTAAAACCATTAAAAATTTCAAAAACATGTTTTAGTTGAGAGTTTTTAACAGAAAATATTTGGTTTTGTTGCTTTGGTTTCGTGGTTTTTTTTGTTTGTTTGTTTTTGCCTTTAATAGATCCTTTTTCCTAACCATTACACTCAAATAATCATATACTTCTTGTCAGCCAGCAACATTGATTCTGGTAGGAATAAGTTGAGTTTGAGTAATGTACATTTAATTTTTAAATTATTAACCTGCTACTGAAAATATTGTGTGCTATCCTCTCTGGCAAAAAAAAGTAATTATATATCCCTCTACCACAAAAAATAAATATATATATATATATATGTATTTTGCCTAAGGTTAAAATACTCTCAAGAACTGATTCTATCGGAGGCAATATTTATTTGGATCAGAATTTCATCCAATGCACTAGCATACACACAGGGAACCTCCTGCAGATCATTGTCTTCATCCCTCTTCATTCTTGAATTATTAGGAAAAAAAAAAATGTTGTTTTTAGCTTAGGTTCCCCATTTGGTCACAGACTGATATATCTGTGGGAATGTAAAATGACAATGTAAATAAACTTCAGTGTATTTGGGAAAATAATAAACGGAGTAGCCATCTTTTGTCCTGCAAAAACAGCAGTGTAGCCTACCAAGACTGCTCACCCATGAATCACGTCCTACAAACCATAAGCATGGAAGTTTCATTTCTTTTATATTGCTATATAATTTTGAAAGCACCATCAAGATGCTCACTAAGAGGTAGGTAATGATTTAGTCCTCAGATCTGGGGGAAAATCTTTAGTTCTTAAGTAGGGGGACACATTTATAAGAAGGTTCATAAAAGTATCCTTGGTAGAGGAAAACAAAACAAAACAAACCAAAACAAACACCATAAACTGAATTAAAAAAAAAAAAAAAAAAAAAAGAAATGTATTTTTATTCTATTTCCTCTCTTGGATTTTATAGCTATAGATAAATGCATATCATAAATTTATTACGGTGGTAGGTATGGTTTGGGGTCGTGGTTTTTTGGGGTTTTCTTTTGGTTGTATTTGACAAATGTTCAAAGAATAGGTTAGTTTTATTCTTTATAAACAAACATGAGTTAATGAATGCTTCTGGTTTCTGACACATACATGATATCCTCAGCTTGCAGTAAAGGAAAGATCAGATTTCTGTTATCAAAATAAAGTGCACCATTTGCATCAACTTGGAGATGTTCATCTCCTTAATAAAAATATGACTTTGAAAGAGATACTTGGCCTTAACCTTTAACAAGACTTTTCTCTTATATCTTGATTTGAAACTACTAAGTTTTTCTAACTAATTTCCAACTTCGTTTTCTACTGTTACAAAAAAAAAATAAAGAGAAAAAGAAGTGTCAGAAGGAGTGATTATCCTTCATGTCAGTGAACAATGGCATGAATCCACATGGGAAAAGGAGCAAAGCAGATATCTCTTTTACTTTGATCCACCAAGAAACCAAGACATCAGATTTACATCCATGAAGACAAACAACCACACTAAAAAGATTAAACTATCATGTCATTTCAGATGAAAGACAAAACAAAACAACCATAAGAAAGGTTATAATATTGGAGCTTATTTGTTTCATATGTAGATATGTAATGTAACAATTCAGTGTTACATTATGCAGATCTAGTTTCATCCCTCTACCTGATCGTATCCCAGTCACACTAGAGGGGAGGGGACAGCTTCTTTTTCTTCTTGAAGAAACAGTTATTTCAGCAAAAACTTTGAAACCACTGTTCTTGTGTGCATCTGCATATGTGTGCACATACATCCACTGTGCACACAGTTGTTGTTTTGTTGTTTGTTTGTTTGTTTTCTGATTCCACCTCTGCTTTTACCTATTCACTTACCAAACTGCATTAGACAGGCTCCTCTCTGATTACTTCTGGGGCCTGTTAAGATCAGAAGACATCTTAATACACCTGATGCTGTAACTGCACAAAAACAAATAAATAAATAAAACTTAAAAACCACAGATCATGGTCTAACTTTTTATAAAATTCTCTCTTCTTTTCAAACCCTTGTGCTCCTTTTAACCACTTATTCTCACCATCAATTTTTAACATCAGCTTTCAGATATCTGAAATCCTGTAGCTGGATTAACTGGTTATACTTCCCAATGAATGCTGAGGCAGTTTGCATCTCACAAATTTAGAAACTGTGACTCCAAACCTGCTGATGCTCAAAATAGCATGGTTGTTTTCTGAGGTGTGCAGACCAGCCATGCTGTCTTGCTAACCCTAAATTTGCTCCCTGCAGAAGCATTTCACATGCCTCTGCATGGCCTTCCTGACCCAAACCCACATGAAGCCCTGCCAATACACAGCAGACTCTAATCAAGAGACAAAAACAGGAACTTCTCAAAGGGAGTGGGATTCTAGATGTTCCCACTAATTAGTCAAGGTGCATCCCAGCCCTCATGTTTCTGTACAGTGTTTTCATGTTGTCCCTAATGAAAATTCAGAGCCTTTGTTTAACACTATTTTCATCTCCACAAGATCTTAACCTAAAGCAGCAGCCCTAAAATTATTGGCCAAAGTCAAAGACATTTGAAGGCTTAATGAGATGTGTGAAGACTGTCACCGCTTGCCATAGCTCAACCACCTCTGAAAACCAACAAAATGGGTAATTAAATAAACAAATAATAAAATGAACTATTATACATGAACTACTCCTGCTGAGTTTACCCTTCAGGGAAGGAAAACTATTAACATACTACAAAGCAGTAACTGAATATACTATGGAAATATAGCCAAAAATTAGCTGTGATAAATATGTTCAGCCCCCTCCTCTTTACAAAATAACTCTGCTTTAAAAAAAAAAAAAAAAAACTTTTACTTTCTATACTAACACCATATAGGTTCTTTTTTCATGGTTGTTTGCTTACGTCTTCTACATGAATGCATTTCTTTTTTAAGCATGTGCTAGTGGTATCAATAAAGAAAAATAATATTCAGATGTAACCTGCTTTTCTATGGCAGGGTATTGTGTTCTGATCTTTTCAAAGCATTCACATCCTCTTTTCATTTAAGAGCAAATGAAATATTTTTTTCCATTGTACATGGCCCTCTCCCACTCTCCTCACTTCCTCCTTTGCCCTTCATTTTATTGAGCTGCGCTTTGTATCTTTCTATTTAAGTGCCATAACAAAAACCTGACTGTCTCCATTTGCCTGTGGTGAGAGCTGGACATTGCACACTAGTTCCCTGTGAGCCACCTGCAGCACAAGAAATCAAACAGGAGGAGGTCAGCCTTTAAACCACAGAATAGCTCTGAGCAAAACAGTTGCTCACAGTTTTGATGTGCTGTAGAAGCACAGTGGGCCTACTCTAAATTTGGCAGTGAAGATGACTAGAAGGTCAGCACACTCCTGCTATGTATCCATCCTCCGCATTTTTGTCCTAAAGAAACCACGTGAATTATTCTTCAAAAGAAATGATGTCACTGAGCTCCAGTTGATGGGCACCAGGAAAGATATTATTTAAGCAGCAAAGAGGCTTATTGTGTGAAATATATCCTGTCTCTTTAGCATGTGCAGGAAGGACAACGGTTTGCTATATCAGGGTCTTGAATCTTGTCAAAAAATTTACCTTAGATATATAATGAATCCAAATAAAGTCCAAATAAAGATATGTTAGCATAGAAGAGCAGCCATGGGTGCTTTATCTGAATATCTTGGAGTGAGAACAGATCAATGTCCGTTTGTTAGTGTTTTTTTTTTTAACACAAGCTCTCTGAAAGAAGTCTTTTTCTTCCCACCTGTGTTAATCATTTAAACACACTGACAAAGGAATTCAGAAAAACAAACAAACAAACAAACAAAAACAATTATAAATATTAGAAATTCTGTGGAAAAGATAATACAGTTTTAGATCATGGCTTTGTAATTATACTCACAATGCATGAGAATAGCTGAGTGGATTTCTCATTAAGAACAATTAAAATAGGTTTTAAAATTAGATTAGATTATTCAATTACAACTGACAATTTTTATGGTTTTAGGTTTATGTTTCAGTCAACATTGCAAAGAGAAAATTAGTGGCACGTTCCCTATTAATAGGGACAGAAGGCAGTGTGCAAAAAAAAAAAAAAAGGAAAACAAGAACAGCACTGAAAACAGTCCTGTATCAAGGCAAATCAGATAAATACTAAAAAAAAAAAAAAATCACAGTAAGGTTTTGTTTCTGGTCGGAAACTTTTAATGGTTGAAGCAGGCTGAACATAGATGTAAAATTATTTTGCAAATACCATAAGTAACAATTCCTTGTTCTCTTTGACAAGCAAGTTTATTCTAACTCTTCAAACTTCAGCAAATTAATTTTAAGTACAGGAGTACACATACAAGTAGAAAAGTAAAATAGTAAACATCTGAAAAAAAATATTCAAACTGTAGTATACTACAAAACCTTAATTTAAACCAAAACTCTTAAAATCCTTGGGGGGGGGGGGGGGGGGTGGCGGGGGGGTTGGGGTTGTGAAAGACTTCAGGAGATTTTATTTTTATATTTTCATCCAGCAAAAGCAAACCATTAGAAATACTTGTGAACAAAATATGTTGGTGTATTTTGGCACCAGTGCTGTCAATTCAGTATCTGGATTAAACCAGCACTATAATTCTGTAACTATGGTGATTTTTTTATTTTTTTTTTGACAAAGTGAGTGAATTAGACATTTACATTTTTATATCTGTATGTATTCAAATAACTGTGTCCCACAATCTTCTTTTCTGCCTCTGTTTATTATAGTACGAAAAATACTAGTACAGACATAAAACACTCAGCAGTTGCATCGAGGAATAAATAAGCCAAATAAAACCACAGGAGTCAGCATTAGATGGAATGAGCATGTGTAAACAAGCTACGTAGCACATCAGTATTTTCCTGTAGGCTATTTACAACTCTTATGCTATTTGTGTGTCTAGCATTAAGCAAATGCTAAACTGAGCTTGGGATTGACGGTTGGTTAAATGAAATCAGTCGACTTAGAAACATAGAATTGATTAAGTTGGAAATGATCTTCAAGATTACCTAGTCCAACCATTCACCAAACACTACAAGTCCACCCCTAAACCATGTCCCTTCATACTTATATTTACTGACTATTGAAACTGAATAAACTTGCCCAGCTTTAACCTACCCCACCTGCCCTGTTGAACTTTGGAGATCGTTATTTTACTTCATTATGAAAACATAGTTTGGAACAGATAGAAGAAGGGATACAGAAAGAGCAGGAGAGAGAAGAAGAGAGCAGTCCAATGCCATAAAGTGCAGAATGCCTCCTATGGACCTCTGAAAATTCATGGATGGACCAAGTGGTGCTTTGGTATTGATGTTCAAGTCCTGACACAGGTTAGAATTGGGACAGCAGAGGGAAATTGGAAGCTGTTAAATGGCTTAGGGTTTGGTCTGAGCCCTGGACTTTAAGAGATGGTCTCAAATCTATAAAAAAAAAAAAAAAACACACCAGGAATTTAACTCTTTTTATTCTCGATTTCAGAACATCTTCTTGGTATGAAATTACTGAAAGTAGAAAAAAATGGCCAGAGATAGAAAGGGAACTGAAAGACATATGAGAATATGATTACACATTTTTTTTATTTTATTTTTTTCAGAGTATCTTTTTCAGAACAGTTAACAGTTCCACCCTTGCTTATTCTCTGTTCAGGGGTCTGGCTTTTGGGAAGAGAATGTTGATTTTTATTTTTATTTTTTGGCTTGTTGATATCTTAAACTTATCAGAAACTTCATTAATCCTACCGTTTCTCCAAAAATATTCAACCACAATATCAAGTACACAGTGAGAATTCAGGTACCATACAATGCTGCTTTAACATTCATATGAGATTCTCCACAAATATCAAAAGAGCTGAATGACTGAGCGTATCTCATCCCTGGAATTAGTAAACAGGCTAACACACAAACAGAAGCATAAGAAATTACACTGGTCTAGATGAATTAAAAATGAGAAACTAGGAACCATCTACGTTAATTACAGTTGAAAGAATTTGGAGTTAATTTGGAGCTGAGATTCAGAGGAGTCTGGGTTACTTCTCTAGTAAACACGTCTTGTGCCTATGAACGTCTTACTTTACTCTGTCCCCTGGCTAAGGCAGCATTTGTTTTCTGGTGTTTGTTCTTTCAAGATTCAGGAAATAAAGGGATCATTTGCCTCCAGTTTGTTCCTCATTTTAACGTGCTGTTAAGAAGAGACACTTCAATTTTCTTTCCACTGCTAATGAAGGAAAGAAGTATTTGGTTTGCTTCTTCAATCAGCACTCTAATAATTGAAAGAAGAGGCATGGCAAATACAAAAGAGAGCTCTTAGAAGAAGATGAATGTCCTGGCGTTTTCCCAGACCCATGGTTTTATAAACAAGCTAGTCAGATCCTAAGCCTGTAGACTGAATTACACATTGAAATTAAGACGGTTTTGCTCTATATACAATTACTTCCAGAGTTAATTGTTACTAAATGTGAGAATTTTTTTGTCAAGAAAAGGCAAGTTTTACAAATGTTTTGCTTAATGCTTGATCAGTACCAAATTCTAAGGCAATTCTATTAAAAAATTTGAAGGCTATGACATTGAGATTATGAAAACTTTCTGTAGTAAAAACTGTTTTGATAAATTACATCATCATGCTCTAAAAAAGAATTTTGGCACAGAGGCCAAATGAGGGACAGAGGCCAGTTAACCTCAATGACCATATTTTAATGAAATAATGAATGGTCAGATCAAACCTGATAGAAACCAGACCCTCTCCAGCTGCAGGTAGGAAAACAAGGAAAAAATGAAGTGTTCCCCGACCAAAGTAAATGTTCAGAGTAGACTCAGAAAATGACATAGGCTCACAGAATTACACATAAAGAAAAAAAAAAAAAAAAGGATTAAAAGTCTGCTTGTTCTGCTACACCAATAAAAATTCACAGGTTAGGCAAGCAATAGATTAATTATCAATGATTAATGTTATCACAGATTTAATGCAAGAACTATTTTCTGACTAGTGTTGATTTTCAAGGCAGATATCTATAGAGTTGTTTTAAAAGCTAAATTAAACTTTCTTCCAAAGCATCCTCATTAGATTCAGTCTAGTACTACTTTGAATGGCCTGGTAGTTTAAGCTATCCCAATTTCTGTTACTAATAAAGTGAGATTATGGGGACCATAACCACCAAAGTAAACAGTGTTTTATATGCAGTGGAAAAAGAAAAAGAGAAATGAAAGATTATTTAAAATTCATTCTTAAATGTGTGATCCTTCTCACATAATATTTACTTGTCTTAACAGCTGCAGTTTGCAAAGTCAAGAATGTAGAACACTGGGTGAAAAGCTTACGTTAAAAGGCACTATATAAAGTGGCAGATGTCCAAAATCCAGCAATAAGACAGATCATCTAGAGATGCAGTACCCCAAGACTCCAAGACTATATGCCCAAATGAAATTCATATTCCTCTAAAATGTCTGCCATCATCTGGGAGTCACTTGAAATTACCGGTCTTCAGTGAATGATCCCAACCAGCTCTTACCAACAATTCTCAGAGCACAGGTCCTCCTTTACCTTTATGTCTTTACATAACCTTTCTCTCCTTTAGAGACAAACTTGTTAGGGGAGTAAAAAAGTGTGTTTTTGCTTGCATAAGTACTGTTTTGCACTCAAACAGCAAAAATACACAAAACAAACCAACCAACAGCTTGTACTTTTTCCATGGATTTGCTGAACTGTAGATATATAGCAGTGGGGGAATTACTTCTGTAGATTTCACCATTCACAAGTTCTTTTTAACTGTGGCATACAGCAAGTTTTCTATCACCTCAGACACAGCTATGATGTTTTCTTTTGCTACTTAGAAAATAACCACATATACTAAATATCAACGTTTTCATATTCTCAATTTGTTTTCTATTCAGACATGCTAAAAAGATTTACACTTCAAAACTGCAGGTTATTTTATACAGTGCCTATATCTATACTGTTAAGAAAACAACTTGTAGTCACATATATGTGATTCTAGTATAATACACTCATTTTTTGGAGTCAGAAATAAAAAAGTCACAAAATAATCATGAACTAAAAGGTCATTCTGATTTTTCTTTTCCATTGTTCTTCAGGTAATAAAATTCCACGACAACAATGTACTTAATTTGTGTTTTTTATCACTTCTGTTCATGTATTTGACAGCTCATTTAGAAATGAATTTGAATCAACCTTTATTTTTTCATAAAAGTACAGGGGAAAAAAAAGAAAAAGCACTGGACAACTTCTAGCAATGTCAAGATATGTTGTGTTCCTGAACTGCCTCTATAATTCTGCTGTCAACTACATTGCTGGCAGGGATGCTTAGACTCTTCTCTCATCAAAAGATCAAAAAAGAAAAAAAAAATCTCATTTTCATATCTTTACCTGTGAACCTTGCCTTCAGATCATAATTCTCTTCTTGAAAGAAAAATTTCAAAGAAAAGAAAGCATTAGACTCAAAAGACTGTCTGGAGATAAGCACATTTGTTTTTAGAGATCATGCAAGTCTCTTACAAAGTACTTGACAGGTATGAACAAAGGTCTCTGCTTCAAACTGCTGAAGGTCTAAAACTCATTGAAAATAGTGGAAAAAAATGTCACTGAACTGGTAGACAATGGAACAAGCTTTTATTATCAAAACTAGACTGTAAGACAAAGTAAATTGTGTAATATATTGAAAGTAGCAGAATTTTATGCAAAATCCTGAATCTTGTTGGCTATGAATATTGTCCACTCATGTTTTAATACTTATAGTGAAAATAAGAAGATGGAATGACAAGATGAGCTATAAAATAGCACTTTATAGGAGATAAGCAGAGACAATGAACAGACTGAGTTAAAATAATGTAACACTTGACAGTAGATAAAATATATATATAAAAAATCTTCAAATAAAAAAAAAAAGAGGATGAAATGGCAGGATATAGAGAGTGAAGTGCTTTAAAATCAACCCTTACTAAGCAGTTCTGAGAAACAGAAGGGCCATAAAAGCAATGTGTTAGCGTCAAGGTGCTGAAAGGCATGTGTTCCTCCTGAAGATGAAAGCAAAAATGCCAGTGACACAACAACAAATCTTATGCCAAAAAGTGTATCAAATCAAACGTTGTTACAAAAGCTGTAAATTTCATTGCACCAACCAGCAATGAGCCATAGATCAGCAAGGCTCGGCCAGCCTGTCAGGCTTTGCAACACAGCATAATGAAGCAGAGGCAATTGCTAGAAGTTAGGAACTAACATCTTAATGCATTCATGGGACAACTTAGTTCCAGATTACTGACAGAAGTGAGAGACAAGCAAATATACCATCAGCCTGTCTTCTTCTCATTCAGAAGGAACAAGTGATGACATTGTGTGGTACTTTGATAAAAGGCAGATACCACAGGAGTATAAGTATTTTTAAAACTATGTATTAAATATTAATTTCTTATAGCTAATTGTTACAACATAAAAGACATAGTGGACTGCTATTACAGCTGATGCCTAGGGAGTAAAATTACAGGCATGTCATATTGGTACGTTACTCTGCCTCACATATTCTTCTATGTGAAAGCCGAGCAAGAGAAGAAATGCCATGTTCTGAAAAGAATTTGCTCTCCGGGTGTGTAAGAGCCTGATTTTCCCCTTCCATGAGTATTTATGCAGCCACAGGTAGCAGAGGTGTAAGACTGTGAGGCTCAGTCAGACAGTATTTCATCTTCAGAAGAGATAATTAGTGTGTCTGTCTATTAATGCATTCTAGTTATTATCACAGGTTCATGTAGTACAAGCCAATGTAGTTTATAAGGATGCCGAGACAATGTTGAATTCACAGAAGAATTCATAGCATCTAAAATTCATTACCATTACTAATAACAATCCATAATACTCTGTTATAGGTTCCTTGCTCAGGTCTTATAAACATTGTAAGATTTGTATGAACAACCAGTATGTTCAAAATTTCCTATTAATTCTAATTTGAGCTTTCATAATTTTTAACATTTTTCTTCCTAGTTTGTTTTTTCTCAAAGTCATAGGCCAATTTTTCATACAGGAGGAAAGTCACTGAAAACAATCAAAATAAAAACTGAACCCCAAAATGTGCCCGTTCACTAAAAAACTGAAACACATGAAACATGGGGAACAGCACTTAAGTGGGGTAGCTTATGACAGAGTACTTTGGAAAGAGTATCCCTTCATTAACAGAACCCATGAAAAGCAAAGATTAAAAAATTTACTGTGTCAGCATGTGTAAAAATATCCTGCTAGCCATGACTATCTATAATTCTTAAACCTGCAAAATAGATGCGAGATATATCAACGCTAAGCTATATAACTGTTCAATAAGCACTCTCTGTTTGTAGATGTCCTATTAGTCGCATCTGAGCTGGCAGATTGCTGCCACTGCATAGACTGGAATGAAAGAAGAAGTATGCTTTTTTATTTCACAACTCCTTTAAAATCTTTTCAAAAAAAAAAAAAAAAGAAGAAGAAGAAGAAAAAGAAGACACTTCTATTCTTAATATTTGCTTTCCTGTTTAAGGCATAAGGAGATAAGGAGTCAGGAAGAGGGATAGCTAAAGAAGTGCTTGTCTGTCTTGGAATTGGTAGAATTAGCCCAGACCATCTGGCACCAACTCAAGCCTCTCCATCCTCAGGGCACTCAAACAGCACCAGCTGAGCAGAAGGGGGACAGGGGAGGGGAGGGAATATGGAAGATTCGTGAAAACAGCAAACCTGGTGAGACACAGAACACAGTGAATTATCACTTGCAAATTAATCTTATCTGATGGTCAGTGTAATCCTACTGTTTGCAAATCATGTGAAAATTAATTCCAGCTTCTGTCAATTTGCTATTACAAGTGTTCACTGAATGAGACAAATCATTTATTTTCTCCTAATATCATTTTGTCTTTTTGACTTCTCATTAAATGTGAGGTGTGATCTGGACAGAACTGTGGCTTTTCAGAGGCAGATTGACTTTTGGTATAAGCAGTTTCTCTTTGTCCACAGGTAGTACTTCTGCTGTTGTAGAGAATTTAATCACATACCTATTTGGAATGGCTGTCCTTTGTTTTTACTATGTTTGCAAATGGCAAAGTAAAATATGTACTACAAAAAAATATATATATACATAATTCAAAGGAATACTTTATAACAGTAACTTTACATATAGCAATAGGCAGTTGTACTAATGAACAAAGATGAAAACATGGTGCCAGAAGAAGGCTTGCATGCATATATGCACTTAGATATACATATGCATGTATACTTACATACATATAAAGCTTAGATACCTATTTATATGTACTTTACACACACAGGCGTTATGAGAAAAATATTTAGATCTCAGAAATAATCAAATCACTCAGATTAAAACAAAATCTTCATTTAAGTTTAATAAATTTTTCCTATTTGTGTACATTATGAATAGAAGTGAACATATTTTCTTTCATCCCTGATGGAAAATAGTAATAAAGAGTAAGCCATCTATATTTTCCTGAAGTCTCCTCTTCCTCCTGACAGGAGACAGTTAGTGGAAGACTTAAAATTTTAACTACTTTCCTTTAATTGCCAGGTACTCAGAACCAGACTTAAAAATTCTTTATTTTCAGTTAAGGGAGGGAAGAGCTCCACAAAATTTTGTTGTAAGTCTTAATTTTGATTTATATGAATTTTTAAAACATAAGTATTTCATAGAATCATAGAATGGCTTGGGTTGGAAGGGACCTTAAAGATCATCTAGTTCCAAGTCCTGCCATGGGGTTGCCATGCCAACCACTAGATCAAGTTGCCCAGAGCCTCATTCAACCTGGTCTTGAACACCTCCAAGAATGGGGCATCCACAACTTTTCTGGGCAACCTGTTCCAGTGCCTTACCACCCTCTGAGTGATGAAGTTCCTCCTAACCTCTGATCTAAATCTCTTCTCTTTTAATTTAAAACCATTCCCTCTCATCCTGTCACTGTGTGCAAGAGCAAAAAGTTGCTCTCCATTTTTTTTTTATTAACTCCCTTTAAGTACTGAAAACCTGCAATAAGGTCTCCCCAGAACCTCCTCTTCTCCAGGCAGAACAGCCCCAGCTCTCTCAGCCTTTCTTCATAGGAGAGGTGCTCCAGCCCTCTGATCAACTTCATGGCCCTCCTCTGGACCCACTCTAACAGCCCCACATCCTTCTTGTGCTGGGGTCCCCAGACCTGGACGCAGCACTCCAGGTGGGGACTCACAAGGGCAGAGCAGAAGGGCACAATCACTTCCCTTGACCTGCTGGCCACTCCTCTGGTGATGCAGCCCAGGATGCAGTTGGCTTTCTGGGCTGCAAGCACACCCAGTTAGCTCATGTCGAGCTTTTTGTCTACCAGAACCTCCAAGTCCTTCTCTGCAGGGCTGGTTTCAGTGAGTTCTCCCAGTCTGTGCTCGTGTCTGGGATTACCCTGGCCCAGGTGCAGCACCTTGTACTTGGACTTGTTGAATCTCATTAGGTTCACATGGGCCCACTTCTCAAGCTTGTCCAGATTGGACATATTTAATATATTTAAAACATTGCTGGAAACACTTTCCTACTGCATGACACATACTGACTTTTGCATAGAGCTCCCCTTCATCTGCTGCAGAACTAAGAGACAGGGTAGAGGAAGGGGAAGGAGAGGAGGTATATCTGCTTGGGAAAGGAATTGGAATAGGACCCTAGGGAGCTGATTTCTACTCTTGTCACATAAACAGGCTTTTTTAAATGTGTGATTGAGGTCAAGAAAAGCATTTAAGTGAATGGCTGCACTGAATCTACATGGACAGACTTGGCTACACCTCATTTACTTTTCTGCACAGTAACTGATTGGACTGGGCCTTTTACCATACATAAGGACTATACATGTATGGCGTTAACAGTCAAAACTTTTTAAGGTTTATAAAACACATGTAATCATCTCATGTAAACATATACATCGGAGAGCATTTCTACATGCTTTCAGTATCTTCCTACATAAAGTGCAGGAAAAACATTAAATCAAAAGATTAGATCTACAGATACCACCTGAAGTGTGACTTTTATTCATAGAAAATGCTTCAGGATATGAAACTGATTTTATTTGATAACCAGTCTTGGCGACACAGGACTGGAAAAATAAGGTTTGCTGACAGTAGCATTACAAAAGTAGGAAAAAAAAATAAATCCAGAAATCCCCACTGTGCAGATTTTTAATTTGCTAGTTTAAGAGACGAGATCCTCCTGACAAGATGGTGCAGTCTTACACATTTGTACAAGAGCCTGGGAATAGAAATACTTCTGCAGCATATAGATAGCAGTTATTTTCCTTTGATAGAATGTTTAATCTTTTAAACACACTGGGGAAGAAATCCCCAAAGTCAAATAAACAAAAGGTTATTTACCATTTAGACTTATCAGTGTTTACCTGTAGTATCATGTCCTCTGGTTTATTTCCCATTTCATAGAGCACTACTGCATAGAGGCAGCCCAGACTGCCAACACAGCTTTTCTGCCTTTAGACTTTGGAAATATGAAGTTTGATTTCTATTACAAGTATTTCCATTTTATTGGACATTGCCTGATGAAAGGGAAAAAGGTGTCTAAAGAATCAAAATCATAACAAAAGAAAGAAAACTGATTTATTTTCTTAAAAACATCTTACTACCTTGAAAGTATCATTAGACACAGCCTCATGTGGGGTGCTCTTCTCCTTAAATCACAACCTAAAGTGTACCATGTGAAACAGAGTAACTTTACATTTAATAGATATGTATATTCTGGAGTTTAATTGCTAATAAACTTCTGAGGTCTGAAATCACAGAATCAGAGAATGGGCAGGGTTCTGAAGATCATCTAGTCCAACTTCCCTGCCAAGCAGGATCACCTACAGCACACTGCACAGGATGGCATCCAGGTGGGTTTTGAATATCTCCAGAGAAGGAGACTCCACAACCTCTCTGGGCAACCTGTCCCAGTGCTCTGTTACCCTCACAGTAAAGAAGTGCCCCCTCATATTCAGCTGGAACTTGCTGTGCTTCAGTTTCTGCCTGTTGCCTCCTGTTGCTGGGTACAACTGAAAAGAGACCGGCTCCATCCTCCACCCCCCGGATATTTATATACATTAATGAGGTCTCCCCTCAGTCTTCTCTTTTCCATGCTAAACAGGCCCAGTTCTCTCATTCCTGTTTTTCAGTGAGTTAAATATTCTAATATTTGTAAATATCTTCTAAATATTATTCTATAAATTAGAAATATCTATATATTTCTAATTTACTCTATCTATAAGACCTGACTAGTCTTCTAAGCTTGTATGAAAAGCTTTTGTAATCAGAATTACAAAACAGCTTGGCTGAAATGCCTATACCTTAGTAAAATCCAACTTGCATGGCTTTACCTGCATTAACTCTTTAGAATTTTTATGAGCAGAACATGTTAAGCATTTAGCCGTGTGAGTACACATCTGTTCCCTTGATTCCCCACAACATATAAAATTCTCTGATAATCACTTCACAGAACAGTCTGGACTTGAAGATTAAAAGCTGGCACTCCAATTATCTTTGGAATCTACTTCCATCTCATGAATCTACATTTTATAACATGCAATTTCACATCACATAAATTAAAGATAATTTATTTTTTCTTGCCACAACCATATGTCAAATAAAACATATACCTCCCTGAATAAACTCTGTTTTATCTTTAGGCCATCATGACCACAATGACTTATTTTATTTTCACAAGTACAGTCAACTTGTAAAAATAACTGTTGTTTATTTCTATTCTACAACAACATATTGAGAGTTAGTTTTAGTGAAATAAACAAAATAAAAATATTCACTTTTGTACAATAATAAAAAATGCCCATACAATGGTCTTCATTAACAATGTATTCAGTTCTCACGGTATTAATATTGCCTAATGCTAAGTTAAACTGACATGCTCAAATACCTAATAATTAACAATAGTACTTTTAAAAATATTTATAATCCTTAACAAAAATTACAAATGAATATTTGTTTCACATTTTAGACTATAAGATGCTTTGCCAAGGACTCATGCTTCATTCAAAGCAGTAGGCTTGTACAAAGTTACCTCATACAAGCTGAAATTATTCTTTTCAAAAACCTTTTGACAATCTCTGCTGTGATAATAAGGTTTAGAGAACAGTTAATACTTCACAGTGGTAGGTAGAACATGACTTTTTCATAGTTTCCTGAGAGTGTAAGAAGGAATTTGACGTTACATCTGTGGACTCTCCTTAGCCCATTACTTTGAGTGTTATGGGGAACCACAGCTGTGACACAAATTCATCAGTGAGGTTCTTACAAAATACATATCAGTTACTACAGAATGAAGGAAAGGCCATGTGCGCTTTTCAGAGATATGAGCAATTTTTGTGCCAGCAAAAGACCAACTCCCACCAAAATGGAAATGGTTTCTACAGGGTTAGTCCCAGAACCAGATCACCTGCATGGGGGGCCAAAGAGAAGGAAAATCAGATTAGTGTCTGTGTTGGGAAAAAAAAAAAAAAAAAAAGACAAGGTCAGACAGAAAGACCCCACTTCTGAGTGGCAGCAAACTGTTTACATCAGCTTAGCTGTGCTGGCAAAAACAAAGCACCCCTGCATGAACAGAAAATGACAAGGATTGGAGGACTTGCTGAAACATGGCAGTGGCTCATGATCAAAACTGCTTAGAAAAAGATGCATCTCAAATAGTGGATCGGGTTCAATAGTGTCTTATTCCAGTACAAACATGGAAGTTCATAGGCTATAAAGCAAATTTCAAATACGGATGAGATCATAGATTAATTCTTAGGATGAAAAGGCAAATAACTCAGACACCTAACTAATATTTTGGGGTTCTATCTTTGTCTTAGTTGTACTTATGGTACTTAATTTGTGCAGTGCCTCAGATCTCCACTTTTAAAACTGTTTCGTATTGTTTGAAGTATAAAAAGTATCTATTTTTTCCTTCTTAAAAACAAAACAAACCAAAAACCAGAACCAACCAAACACAAAACACAAACAGACCAATAGGTTCAATGTCTTATGTCAAAGACTGAAGTGGAAATCTAAGAGTTGACACATGCAAACTGAGACCAACTTGTAAAGGCTATTCACATATTAATTAATCATGAAGTACTAGAAACAGTATAGACAGCAATGTACACACCTGCTGACAAACAAGATTTGGAAGGCCTCACCTTTGCATTTCCAAGCAAGCTTAGTAGAAAACTCATGACAATCCTTGTCACAGTTCTGGACCAACGGTATAATAGAGTAGAACCTTCACAGTCCAGATGACCTGAGTATGGGGCCTTGAATTTAGCAACAGCGATTAAAGACAAACATAAACATTCATAAACTGCTTTGAGATTTTCCATTTCATCATCTTCTGTTCAATTTGATCTCCCAGCTCAACCATGTGCAGGGCTTTGGGGATCCTGTGCGTAGCATCACAAGAAAAGACCAAAATTAGAGGTGTTTCAACAAGAACCCTTGTACAAGACAGCTCAGGTTCTTCTCCTACAAAGCAAAAACATATCCAGAAGACTTCTGTCACTCCCAAGCCAATGGGATTCCAGAGTCTTGTGGTTCTCTTCCCTTTGCAACAATAGGCAAGCTTTTTCATGTTAATTGTTAACTGCTTTGAAAGAGAAATGGAAAGAATAGCAAGGGGACCTGTACCTGCTGGGTGGTGGGAGAGCTGAAAAGCACCAGATAGTCTTTGTTATTAGAAATGTGTGCAATGATGAGATGGGGTAGCAGACCAGAACAGTAGTTGGCATTTCTGATGGGATCTGCAGTGGCCATTCAGTGGCATGGTTAGCTGTGGCTGAAGACTTTTGCCAGGCAGAGTAACTGATTTCTAGAGCTCATTGATTGGATGAGAGTACTCACTTCTACCTCATTCACAGCCTCCAAAACAGATCCACATTTTTTAAAACTTCTCAGGATTAGCACGTTGGCAGATGGGAAGAGAAGTCCTGCACAAAGACCGCCCATCTCCTTTCTTGACCCTTTCAATGGTCACCAACATTTCTCTCCCTGACAGGTTCATATCTGCACCAGTGCTGAGACAACACCTGCAGACACTTACCCCTATCAGCAGTAGGTTTTTTTGTTTGGTTGGTTGGGGTTTTTTTTTGTTTGTTTTTTTTTTGGTTTTTTTTGGAGAGGAACACTGGTGGACTCACTGCCAGCACCTATGGGACTTTTAGGTCTTGGAGACAGGACCTTAGGCTCCCCTTGCCAAGTCCTTTGCAGGAGGCTTCCTTTCTGGCTTTTGGATCCAATTATTATCAATGGACTGACATGTAGTGTAACAAAACAATATATTTTTCTTCAATGAGCCTATTTAATTAGAAATCCTGGCAGCAAGTTGAAAGTAGCTCATATGAGAACTACTAAATCTAAAGATTATTTTCTTCATAGGGTGTTTAAAAAAATGTAAAATAGAAAACTTCTAAAACCTAATTTCTATGCAGTTAGAGATTTTCATGGATAATTTCTAAGAAGTAGTTGATTTGTAGAGTGCCAAGCACCAAAAGATTCTTCTGAGATCAATAAAGCCTTCTGGTACATCCCATCTCAAGTAATTAAACTTTACATGACTTCTTTGAGAATATTATGTGGTGTTTTACTCTATTTTTTAGTTGCTTTCTGACTATCCCAATTTCCACAGAAGTTGTTTTATGCTATTTGTTTCTTTCCACCAGTCACTTTGAGACAGTAGTTTTCACTCTAAGATTTGTTAATAAACAATTAACGTTTCCATGCGGGTGAATCTATAAAGTCAGAGGCTATTTTTATTATTGTCACTCGATAGGATGCAAGACTTTTGTTCTGGAGAATAATAGTTGTCAAATATATAATGGAAAAGAAAAAAAAAAGAACAATGCTGTTCTTTCTATATAGCAAAAGCAATTTTTGAACATATATTTGAAGTTCTTTCCAAAATAGGGTCATTTTAAAATTAGCTAGCAATTGCCTAAACAAGTACAGATAATAAATGATCTAAGAAATAACAGTGAGCTAATTCTGCAGGTCTGTGGTTTTTGTTGTTGTTGTTTTGTGTGTGTGTGTGTGTTTATATATATTTCAATTTGTTTTGCATTCTTTCATTTTAAAGTGAAGTTATGTGTTCTTGTTACTTTGCAGTGAAAAATATACTATTGACTAAATTACAGCTGATCCGGTGTCCACTACTCATTGAAAAAGGTCTTCTGTGTCCAGGTGAAAATCTAAGAATGAAAGACAAACTTGTCAGCTCTACCACTGTGGGCAGTAGCCTACTGCAGTTAGCATTGCTTACTACTTTACACTGTAATCTCAGATTGCCCCACACATATCACTCATTGCACAGTAACTTGCATCTGCCAAGTACCTCCACAGATGAAAAGGATGTCTAATGCATGCAAGCCAGGTCAATGGCACACACACACACTACATGCAGTATAGAAAGCACCAGACCTTTGGTTTTGGTCCTACCAAAGAGGACAGAGCTGATACAGAGCACCCTTGAATATGAGAGCTCTTATCTGCTTGGCATGCTTTTCTCAGCTTAAACCAACACCATTTTCTTAAAACTTTCACTTAAAATATGGCCTTTCACAGGTTACACTCAGACAAACAAGGTGAACAAATTTGTTCACAGAGTACCAGGGTGGCAGAGATAAGAAGACGTAAGGATCAGATGCAGGACAGTTATTGAAACTGCCAGCTGCTGCACAAATTTCTCAAGAGAACACACTACTCAATTTCCTCACAGAAAGTGGACAGATTTCCTGTCAGTGCTGGAAGAAAGTATAAAGTTGACAACTCAGAGATTATTTGGTAGTGCCCATGTCCCTTCCTGCTATTTATTATTTATAGTCTACCTGAGTTTTGTTCTATCACTTAAACCTCCTTTTTGAAATTCAGCAGACAGGACTGTGATAAAAAGTATGTCATGCTGAATGTTTAAACGTGACTTTGTGAAATATGCAGGAAGGGTTATTCTATGTGTAAAACTCTTTTATAACATACCAGTATCTGGACAGGTTTCTACATTACTAACACTTTCTAAATAAAATAAATAAATAAATAAATATCTTGAAAGAAATGGTTTTAAATATTTAATCACAGATTTATTGGAATATATCTCATAGATGTGCACAATTAGTTAAAATATTTCTTCATGTAGAGACAGAGTCTATGATACATAAGGTTATATGAACTACAAAAGGTCACATCCCAGCTGTGATTTGATATTAACTAGAATCCATTATTTTCTTTCAGTAAGGAAAAGAAACCAAAATAGATCACTTTTATCTAGTCTGCTGGTTTTATTTTCTATCCTATTCTTATCTTTGGCCTCCAGAAATAATGAACTGGTAGTATCTACTGACATTTTTCTGGAAGATTGATCTTTTCAGTCAAAGAGATTTTACAAACATAATACCAGCTTGCATTTATATAGCTCATTTCATCTCAAAGAATCCCAAAACCTTTTACAAATTTAATGTAGTGGAATATATACACATCCTGCACTGAACATGGCCAACTCCAGGACTGAGTACACAGTGTGACCAGCCAATATCAAAGTTTAAGGCAGGAGATAAGAAAGAATACCATATCACCTTAAAAATTCAAGACAAAATTTAACATGGCTGTATGATATCAGTAAATGATACACCATATCTCTTTCTTTTCTAATTAATGAAAGCTGAAGACCCTTCACAGTATCCTCTGACCGTTTTCATTCCATAATTTGAGCCATAGCTACTTCTCTTTTCTACTGTCTTTTCCAGTTTTCTCCATGGTTTTTAGATGGAAAGAGCTCAAATAGTGTTCACTGGTCAGCTTACAAGGACATTAGGGTTTTACCCGTGACGTAACAGTATTTTCCATTTTGATCTCTCCTGCTTATTTGGCACATTCAGAATGAATCTAAGCTGTGAGAAACTTCCCAGTTATGAAGACAACTAAAATATTTTGAAAAGCAAGTCTTGCCTACTGTGGCACTACCTATCTCAGGACAGGCAGCTGTCAAGACCTGCATATGTCTGCTCCGAAGAAAAGACAGATGAGGAGCAAATGTATAGTAAGGAGCAGCTCTAGGCAACATGGAATGGTAATCTGCTGAAGCCTGACAAGCGATCAAGTGATGGAAATCAAACAGAAGTAATGACTGGGAGTTTCCAACTGTACCGCTGAATTTTCTCCCTCTATATGTAAGTGCTTTCATCTGTGTTTTTTGTTGTTCTTTGTTGTTGTTGTTTTGTTTTTGTTTGTTTGTTTGTTTTGTGTTGGTTGTTTGTTTTTTTCCCCATGAGCACATTTCTCACAGGTACTTAATCATTTTTAGTAACAGTATTTTATCAAGTGTCACTTGCCAAAATGAAGCGAGCACAGAGTACCTCAGGCATGTTTTCACCAAAGCAGTGCAGACAGGAACTATCATTTGGTGATGTGTTATTTCTCTATATGTTTAAAATCAGTCACACCGTCTCCCTCTTCAGCAGCAACCTGCTTCCACTTTTTTCCTCAGCCTTATTGCATTTTATACTTATAACCATTCTGACATTCACTTCTGAAGCCCCAGATATTTACACTTACAATTTGCAAGTAACACAATCCAACCAAAACCCTGTCCTTCAGGTTATTTTTTCCAAATAGGCTGTCCTGCTTATTTTCTGCATTATCTTTCTGCCTTCCAATTCAAAGTGAGACAAAACTCCACTCTATTATGCACATGTTCTTCTACCTTTATCATTATCAGCAATCAAAAAAGTATGAGCTTAACACCAGCTTCAGTCAACTTCCCTCTCTTGCCCTCCACCTTTGTATGCTACTATTTAATTTCATTATGTTTTGTTTATTCTTCTCTCCTAGTTCTCAGTCCATGTTACAGTACTCTAAATATCAGCCAATTTGAACTTTTTTTTTTTTGATAGGATTTGTGTGTATTTTAGCAACTCCAAGTGATATTTCTCCTGATGAAAACAGTTATCTCTAGAACTTCCCATTCTTCAGAAGAGCCTCGTTCTCTTCCACAGTAATGTAGAACCACACTCATGATTCAGTATCCTGTAGAAGTCTTTTCGTAGTTGTAAGGACAGAAGCAGTCCGGCTAGAGGGAAATGCTCACAGTAGAACACAAACTACTTTTTGAGTTCTCTGTCTGCTGCAAAGACCATTTATATAAACACAGGAGGATTTGCCTCTGTATGTTGAGCAAAGAAAAGAAAAGAAGTGTGTTTCTAATGTTATCTTCTGGTAAAGTACTTATGAATGAATAAAGTGACAATTATTTGGGAAAATGTACAAATTTAAGAGCTTTTTTCTTACTTTAATGTCAATTTTCATCTGAAAATCTATACCAGAAATCATTATACTTTGTGTACAGTTCTTTGCATTGTTTCTTAGAGAGTTGTCCAACTACAATGCTATTCTAACCTTAATATAACCTTGTGCCATCTACTCACACTAGAAAGTAAAGACAGAGAAAAAAAATACTAAACCATGTGATACTGAGTGTTGTCCCTTTCAGAGCTCAGTTTCGTGGTTTGAAGTGGACAGTGACATTCACCTAGGGCCCCTGGGAATAGATGGAGCCACACAAAAGACAGACCCTAGGATATTGCCGCAAGCAGGCTTCACAGTCCTGCTGTTCTCTATTCCCCAGCCCATTCACCTACATACAACAGTGCATATATATCCCCCTTTTAAGAGACACATGCTGCTGAGCGTGCTAAGGGGTCTATGAGGATGATTAGGGACACATTATTATAGCTAGCGTACCTTGAGCATGTGTATAGTGGTGCAATTCCCAGCTAATCAAACAATGAGTACGTTTCATTCCCAGTCATCTCTTATTCAGGACAACAGAATCAGCAGTATATTCAGATTTATTAGGGCAAAATATTTATCCATGCAAAAGCATGAATAGACTGAATATGGATTAATGGAATATGGATTATATGGAATATGGATTAATTTATTGGATTGAATGCAGCCCTGATGAGAAGAACCAGGGGATGTGGGTTAATGACAAGCTTGACCTGAGCCAGTAACGTGCATGTACATCCCAGAAAGCCAGCCATATCCTGGGCTGCATCAAAAGAAGTGTGGCCGGCAGAGCAAAGGAAGTGATTCTCCCCCTCTACTCTGCTCCTGGGAGACCCCACCTGGAGTACTGTGTTCAGCTCTGGGGCCCCTCTCCACAAGAAGGACATGGACCTTTTAGAACAAGTTCAGAGGAGGGCCACAAAGATGGTCAAGAAGCTGGAACACCTCTCCTCTGAAGAAATGCTGAGGGAGTTGGGGTTGTTCAGCCTGGAGAAGAGAAAGCTCCAGGAAGACCTTATAGCAGCCTTCCAGTTCCTAAAGGGGGCCCATGGGAAAAATGCGGAGGGACTCTTTGTCAGGGAGTGTAGTGACAAGGTGTAATATCCTTAAACTAAAAGAGGGTATGTTTATGTTTGGAAGGAAGGTTTATGTTATATAAGGAAGAAATTCCTTATTCTGAGGGTGGTGAGGCACTGGAACAGGTTACGCTGATAAGCCATGAATGCCCCATCCCTGGAATTGTTCAAGGCCATGTTGGATGGGGCTTTGAGGAACTTGATCTAGTGGGAGATGCTGTTCTCCACGGCGGGGGGGGATAGAACTAGGTGATCTTTACAGTTCCTTCCAATCCAAACCATTCTACGATTCTGTGATTCTATGAATATTAAAGCAAGACACTTAAGGAGAAAAGTTATTTTCTAAAAATGTAAGGAATCGTAGATTTATAGATATTATATACCTATTTTCATATGTGTATATTGGAAACAAAGAAAAAGAGATACAAATGTTCTAAATAAATATTATGCATGTGTTTTACAAAGGCAAAGAAAATAATTAGTTTGCATACATATTGTTTACAAATTAAAATACAGATTACAGTACAAACCATAGTTACCAATGGCAAATTGCAGACTTAGTGTTCAAATCTTTCAGTTTCTTAAAGGTGCCTGATGGTATTTGTCATGTACTATTAAACAGCAAATCCATAGAAGTTAAAGAATGAGAAACTGAATCATTCTTATCTTCCTGTCATAGAGGAATGTTGGGGAAAAGAAGGAAATTTTTGTTGTTGCTTTTTTAGTATGTAGGGTGCTTATACTTCATGTCTTTTAAAATGGAGGACACAGTGATGATCGTAAGACTAGAAAAAAGAGAAACAGCTGCACCTGATAGAAATTTCACATTCTGGTAATTAAAACCACAGCAGTGTCTGCCAGAAATTTCCTTTCTTCATTCTCTAAAATCCCTGCCTTTCACAGGTGCTCTCATGCAGCTATACATATACAGCTATTGTGGCACCATCTGCACAAGTAAGTGACTTTGAAATGTAATTTTTCAGGAACATCACAGCTAAAACAGGATAATTCTTATCAGGAAAATATTAAGAACAAGTCTTACAGTCCCATAATGCATCTTTCAGGTAGGGTCACCACACAGAGCACCTGCTGCTCATCACAACAAACAAATTCATCCTAACCTCTGAACTTGGCTGCATACTAATTAGAGTAGCAAACCAAGAGACTGGAATACTTTATTAAGTATTTATAATTGGAACTGGAATTAAAACTAATCACAACAATGAAATAAAGAGCAAGATAATTGAAAAAAAAGTGGGTTTGTGTTGTCCCATATGCTTAGACTTCCTTTAAAGAGCATTAATCATTACATTATCCCCTAAGTACTGTTTTGAAAAAGACTGACATTTTTATATTAACCATTTTAGACTAAAAAAGTGACTATTAAACTTGCTTACCTGACAGCTTATGGTCAAAGCTTGAAAAAAATTTTTCTTTCCACAATTCCACCTAATCTGTAGTTTGAAAAGAACATTTTGTGTTTAATCAAACAAAACAAAGTTTCTGACTTTATTTACCCAATTCTAAAATAATTACGAAATCTGTAACAGGATTGTACTGAAGTTTTAAAATGTATGCTCCCCAAAAGCTGGAGTTAATTAAACGGTAAGGAATTCAAATTCATCATCAGTGCCTGAACAACACTATGGTGAATAGTTCTTTAAATATTAGCAGTATACAGAACTAGGGAAAAAACTGAGATTAATCATTAATGGAGGAATGACCCAGCTTATTAAGGGAATGTGTATTTCACTTCCTAATTGGTTTTCTGTATTTTTCACAAGGGTAGATTTTCTATTCTTACTTGACTGATACTGAGCAAGCTGCTATATCTCAAGAGATGTTTCTCAAGAACCAGTAGAGTGAACTCTGACAACCTGTAAACACAACTCAGTTCTCAATCATTAGATGCAGCATGGAAATTCACTTTCTAGGGGAAAGAAGGAAAATAGAAAACTGATAAAAGCAGTAATTTTTTTACTATGGGGTTGTTCAGATACTCCCATGAATGAACCTAGCAGTCCTGCTAATTACTATAGATTTTAAAAAAATAATAATAATAATAAAGAAAAAAAAAAACTTCAAAACCTTCCTGCTCCACATCCAAAGTTCACATCCACTTAAGCCATTACCTCAGATTCACAGGAAATCTTAACTCCATATATATACGATTCTTCCTGGTTAAGAAGAATAGAGATTGTACTGGGTCTGGCTGGAATGAAGTTAACTTTCCCTGCAGAAGTCCATACAGTGCTGCGCTCTTCACTTTTTGCTAGAACAGCCCTGGTATCACACAAATGTTTTGTCTATTGCTGAGCAGTGCTGGCACAGCACCGTGACTTTATCCAAACCCAGTAGGCTGGGGGTGGGCAGGACTTGGGGAGGGGACATCACTAGGGCAGCTGACCTAAACTGAAAAAAGGGATATCCCATACTGTATGGTTCAGAGTCAGCAACACAAGCTGGGAAAGTGAAAGGAGAAAGGGAAGGGGGCTCTTGTTATGAAGACGTCTGTCCTCCCAAAGAGCTGTTATGCATATTGAGGCCCTGCTTCCCATGACCTGGTTGAACATTGCTCATTAATGAAAAGTAGAGAATAACTTTTTATTCCCTCTTTGCTTCTGCATGGCCTTTCTCTGTGTTTTTTTTTTTTTGTTTGTTTGTTTCTCTTTCTTTTCTCTTTAATTAAATTATCCTTATCTCAGCCTGTGAGCCTCTTTTTTTTTTTTTTTTTTTTTCCATCATACTTTCACTCTTCTTTGAGGAGGGGGAGTGAGAGCAGTTGTGGTGGAGTTCAGATGTCCAGAAGGATAAAGCCAGCACAGAGACCTGCAGGAAAATGTGTGTGATAAACCACCCCTCAGAATTTCTTTTCAGATCCAGGAATTTGGTATGTATTTTGTTCTGCAATATATTTAAAATTAGATACCTCCCTTGTGAACATGTCCATTTATTTACTTAAATTCTAACCAGTTGTGCCTCTTTTTTGAGTTTCTAATGTCATAATCAACTTGTCATATTCTAAAAATAAAATAAAATTACTTTGATACACGAATATATTGTCATAAAATATAAGAGATTATCTGCTACTGTATCTTAAAAATGTACAACTTCAACTGGTTTCTGTCTCATCTCCAAAAGCCATCTCCCAAGCTCTCGCCACCAATCGTAGGAGCACCGTTATGGCTAGTACTCATTTTGTATGTATTTTGGAATTAAAATCATAAAAGGAAAGACCAACATATATTACCTTCATTAAATTACTCAAGTATATGCTATAAAAAAACAACAGAAACATTTTTCTTGACTTGAGTAGCCACTGTCTTTGACATAAAAGTGAGCAAATAAAACCACATAGTTAATGCATCACTCAAAAGTTTAAATGTCTCTAAATTTTTAGCCATCTTGTGCAATGCCCCCTCCACATTTAAAGATAACCTTTGCTGATCCTAGAAGCCTATGCATTCCAAATCACATCTTTTGAGATTGTCTGCATTTATTCACAATAAGCTCTTTCTCTGAGAATACTGATTATTAATTAATGTTTTTTGATTGCTTGATTATCAGATGAGCATATGATATTTTATTTGCAACCATCTGTGCTTTTGTTGTTCTTCACTGGCACATGGAAAGAAGCTTTCAGGTAATTTATCACAACTTCAGAAAGTGAAAAGGGTTTTGTTTTTTTTTTTTTTTTGCATTAATTTTTCATCTGAATCAAAATATGTGAGACCTAATTGCTCTTAAATTAGTTCAAAGAGTGAACACCATTTTGAAAAATCAGAATCGTGCAGCTTTTTCAAGAACCGGTGACTAGCAGCACCTTAGGTATCAAAATTCATGAATGTTATGGAATTATTTCTGATACATACATTACATAGATATCACCATGTTTATAATAATTTGTTAACAAGATATTTTTTTACAGTACACACTTGTAGCTGAAGATGTTTGTCAGCATATTAATCTATATTTCATTAAAAGCATATTCTTAGAGAAAAATAAAATAAAATAAAATAAAATAAAAGCAAATTTTATGTAGAAGATAATTCTCCTCAAAAGTACTCAAGTAACTACTGGTTCCTCAATTTTTTTCTATGCTAGCTAGTCATTCCCAACACGTAGCATTGAAGATAATGTATAATTTTCAAAGTGTTATTGTGTGTTGATTTCTCAGGAAATCAAATTGGGGTTGCCTACCCCATCCACACCATTCTTGTTCCCATGAGACACTAGTCAGCTTTCTGCCTCCTTCTCTTTACCTCCTGTCATTCTCATGGACTGAACTCCAAACGTTGTTATTATTTTGACTGCTAAATTGGAATACAGTGAAATCTCCTTGTAAGCCAGAACATAAGACACAATTTAATAAAGATTCTACATATTAACTTCAAATTTTTGTCAGAAATGTCAGCTTGCAACATAGGAAAATAGTTATTTAAAAAAAAAATGAAGAGCTTACTCTGAGTGATGTAAAATAAAGCTCCCTAATATTAAATACTTTAATCACCTATTGCCCAATAAACTTTTAACTTGATATTATTCAGGCAAGGTAATAATTTTATATATATGTGCATATATATATATATATATATACATAAAATGATTGAAATGTAACTTTGGCTTATAAAATAAAAGTTACTTTCATTCACTAGATACCATTTTCCTTCAAAATGCAATGCACACTTACAGGAGAAACAGTTCTTCATTAGACCCACTCAAGAAATCTGCAGTCTTCTCCACCTGTGAGATATTCTTTCATTTTCATTCTTATTTGAAGAGCTGAGAACAGTCTCAGTGAAATACTCTTGGAGTAGGTCAGTTTACTCCTATTTTCAAGAGAACATATTTGTTTAACTTGAAGTCATGAGATAGTATAGCCTCAAAGCCTATAAGAATCTGAAAAGAAGAGCTTAATATGCAGCCAGAAGAGCATGAAATATAAAACTTTCTCAAGACAATCAGAAACTCAAAAGGGATTGATGAGAAAAAGATGTTGTATGGGTCGGAAGGAAGATACTGATCAGCTGGAATTTTATAGGAGGTAATAGCAAGGTTGTGCATAAGTTTGAAACCATGGACCTTGAGCCCAGGTTAAGCCTAAAAAGCCCCCAAAGCCTGCTCAAAGAAAAACAAACAAACAAACAAAAACTTATATATATATATATATGCACACACACAAAGATGCAAAATCTCACCTTGCTTAAATGTAATTTATGAATATTTTTTATTTGATAGTAATAAATAAGTAGTTGTTGTTTTCAGCAAAGTGTCTTCCATTTTGTTTTTCATTTTGTTTTTGTTTGTTTGCTTGTTTGTTTGTCTCCCATAAGGAAAAGAAACTACCAGATGTAATCCAGGCTGTGTTCTGAATCTTTCTGATGACTTTTCCTGTTTATAGCACTCCTAATAAATTTCGTCTTCTGATGAAAAACTAGATAGTTGTCAAAGCATATTTTAGTCCTGTTCTGTAGTTACAGAAGTATCTATTAACACAAAATCAAAATCACATTCAAAAGACCTCTAAGGCTGAACAGTGTTAACCCTATCTTACCTCATCTCTAACTAGAGCTGCAAGGGACAACTGAGGTAACTCAATCATGAAATAGAATTGCACAGAAGTGACGATGTCCACAAAGAAAAGAAAAAAAAATCACAAAAGTTTTTTCACATCAATATTTCATAAGGCAGTCAATCCTACATTAATTTTTAAGCAGACTGTGCTTGCCCTTCCACAGCATTTAGAGTAGTGAATGCAAGTAGCAAATAGAGAGGTAACTCATAACAGCTTTTGACAACCTTAATATTCGAACATCCGATCCAGTCATATATGATAACTCCTGCAAGGTCACAGTGTCCAGATGCTACCAGCCTAACTGACAGCTTCATTGTCCTTCCTCATATGATTATATTTTTGGGTTTTTGTTTGTTTAGTGTGGCTTGGTTTGGCCTTTTTGTTGTTTTTTGTTTTGTTTGTTTGCTTTAATTAACAATTGAAATAAAGAAAAAACAATAATATGAAAAATTATGAATAATAGAATATCTTTTAACTGAATAATAGAATATATTTTATATATACCATACAGTATATATTTATACCTTTTACATACATGATGTATAAATTTTTGTCATATATATAATCATTTTGATATAAATATCTATTTCATAGTTGAAATATTCCTACAGTTGCTTTAAGCAGTCTTGACATGGGTCTGGGTAGCTTTCTAGAGGAAAAAATATAAAAAATTCGGTGCCTATTGTGCATCTCTGAATGAGTAGTGTATATATTTTGGGCAGCTCTATACTGGCAAACTCTTTTTAAGTACCTCATAACAATTTCCCTAATGTTTTAAAACTATGTTTGCCTGAAGTAATTGTTTAACTACTTGCCTTTCTATTACACAACTGTTGGGGGATTGGCTTGGAACATCAACTTCTTAGATGAAATTTCTGCTTTAACCAGCTTTTTTTGGCCTGACCACATATATGTATTTTATTATTCTTTCCATATATTATATTAGAGTAGAGATGCAGTAAGACAAAACATATTCAAGTTTGAAGAGCCTAAATATGGTGGGGTGTTAAACACCTGTGGGGCACACTTATAAGCAAAGTTGAAACGTGAACAATCTGATATTTTTTTCTCTAGTAGGAAACTAATCTATCTTTTTAGCTGTGAAAATTACATAGTGACTGGAATTAAAAGATACTAACATCACATTATAAAACAGTCTGTTGTGGAGCACTGTAGTAGCATATATATGCACACAAAAGCAAGAGTGCTTTAGATTTCAAACCTCTGGTATACTGTAGTCTTGACAAGAAGAAGAGCAGAAAGAAAAGCTTTTCCTGGGAGCATTTAAATCTATTTTATTGAGGCATATTCAGGAAACAAGTGTGCTAGTAGTTCTTATTCAAACAATCAAAACAGAACCATAGACACTCTGTGACTCATCACTGCATGCCTGGCACAGTGTGAGGCGGATCTTTTGTTTGAGCACTAGCCACAGGTCTGTCTATCACTGATCTAGACTAGGACAATTTATTTCCAAGACTGCTGATGGCTATATCAGGTGCTATATGGAGCATTTTCGGCAACCATGAGACCTGCAACAGAGATCAGATGAAGTATATATTTTTCTCTCATGTATCTAAGAGGTCTGCCTGGTGGAGAAAACATAGTGTTTTTAAGTCTGGTAGGTGAAGAAAGAAAGTCATGTAATGAAATTGCCAGTATATTTAACAAATATTTTATCCTTCTGTTCAGAAATATTTACAAGATGAATATTTTCCTCCTATTTCAAAGAAAAATAAGAATGCAGGAAAAAATCTGCTAAAGCTGCATACTTCCTCTGACAACATTGACTTCATTGCTAGATTTTATGCCAAAATTATACAAGATCAATTAGCAGCATAAGGAATTGATACATGTCAGAGAAGCTTCAGTCTTATGTACCTGTACTTATGTTACTTGTAAAATCATATGTAGTGGTGAGACCGAGTAAAATAATCCACAGCTGACAGATGTTCTGGGGTCATAGTACTGCTAAGAACACCAGTTCTGTTAGTGTTTGATGGCAGGCACTAGAGAGACACCAGACTTAAAGAGAGGTCACAGAGAGACGAGATGAGATGAGTTGAAATGAGAAGAGCTGGAGAAGGCCTTCAAAGATCATATAGTCCAACTGCCTGACCATTTCAGGGCTACTGATCTTCCAGATAGGTAGGGAGGAAGCTGCGTCCCATAGTCTGAAGGGAATGTAGAGAGACTTCAAGGCCTTGGGACAGTTGGTGAAAGAGTCTGGGGCACAAGTCATTTTCTCTTCCCTCCTTCCATTCTGGGGTGATGACATGGGAAAGGTTTATCTCACAGGGGCAAAAGGGTTCTGGGACAGGAATTAGCAGAGCTCATTTGGAAAGCTTTAAATTAGATCTGAAGGGGGATGGGGTTTATCTGGGCTTGCACCGGTGGGGCAGCACTCTAGCAGTGGTGAAAACCGGGAGGCCTCCCACCCTCCTAGGGTGAAATCAGAGTGCTCAGCTCACTCCCTGAAGTGCCTGTACACCAATGCATGCAGCATGGGGAATAAGCCGGAGGAGTTAGAAATCCATGTTCAGTCAGGATATTATGATCTGGTGGCAATTACAGAGACATGGTGGGACAGCTCACATGATTGGAATGTGGTCATGATAGGTATGTCCTGCTGAGGAAAGACAGGCCAGTGAGGTGAGGTGGTGGAGTTGCTCTTTATGTGAAAGAGCAACTACATTGTATTGAGTACTGTCCTGCGGGTGCTGAGGGAGCTGGTGGAAGTCATTGCTAGGCCACTCTCCATCATCTTAGGTAAGTCAAGGGCATTGGGAGAGGTGCCTGAGAACTGGAGGAAAGGAAATGTCACTCCGGTCTTCAAAAAGGACAAGAAGGAGGACTCGGGTAACTATAGATTGGTCAGCCTCACCTCCATCCCTGGTAAGGTGATGAAGCAACTTATCCTTGGTGTTGTCTCTAGTCATATCAAGGATAAAAGAGTAATTAGGGGCAGTCAACATAGCTTCACTAAGGGGAAGTTGTGCTTGACCAACCTGATAGCCTTTTATGAGGATATAACCAGGTGGATAGATGATGGAAAGACAGGGGACGTGGTCTATCTTGATTTCAGTGAAGCCTTTGACAACATCTCCCACAGCATCCTCGCAGCTAAACTGAGGAAGTGTGGTCTGGATGATTGGGTAGTGAGGTGGACTGTGAACTGAACGAAGAAAAGAAGCCAGAGGGTTGTGGTCAATGGGACGGGGTCAAGCTGGAGTCCTGTATCTAGTGGAGTCCCTCAAGGGTCGGTACTATGACCAGTGTTGTTCAATATATTCATCAGTGACTTGGATGAGGGAATGGAGTGCGCTGTCAGAAAGTTTGTTGATGACACTAAACTGAAATGAGTGGCTGACACGCCAGAAGGTTGTGCTGCCATCCAGCGGGACCTCAAAAGGTTGGAGAATTGGGCAGGGAGAAATTTAATGAAATATAACGAGGGCAAGTGTAGAGTCCTGCATCGGGGCAAGAACAACCTGAGACATCAGGATAAGTTAGGGACTGCCCTGCTGGAGAGCAGTGAAGGGGAGAGGGACCTGGGGGTCCTGGTGGACAGCGGGATGGCCATGAGTCAGCACTGTGCCCTTGTAGCCAAGAAGGCCAAATGGCATCCTGGGGTGTATTAGAAGGGGTGTGGTTAGTAGGTTGAGAGAGGTTCTCCTTCCCCTCTACTCTGCCCTGGTGAGACCACATCTGGAATACTGTGTCCAGTTCTGGGCCCCTCAGTTCAAGAAGGACAGGGAACTGCTTGAGAGAGTCCAGCACGGAGCCACGAGGATGATTAAGGGAGTGGAGCATCTTCCTTACGAGGAAAGGCTGAGGAAGCTGGGTCTCTTTAGCCTGGAGAAAAGGAAACTGAGGGGTGACCTCATTAATGTTTATAAATATGTAAAGGGTGAGTGTCAGGAGGATGGAGCCACGCTCTCCTCAGTGACATCCAATGATAAGACAAGGGGCAATGGGTGCAAGCTGGAACATAGGAGGTTCTGCGTAATTATGAGAATAATCTTTCTCATGGTGAGGGTGACAGAACATTGGAACAGACTGCCCAGGGGGGTTGTGGAGTCTCCTTCTCTGGAGACATTCTAAATCTACCCGGATGCATTCCTGTATGACATGATCTAGGTGTTCCTGCTCCGGCAGGGGGATCAGACTAGATGATCTTTCAAGGTCCCTTCCAATCCCTAAACATTCTGTGATTCTGTGAAATGATGAATGCTCTCAAAGAAACAAAGGAACTTCCAGAATTATTATGAAAATTGAGATGGAATGTGTTTTAAAGGAATTAGGGATTCTCCTAGGAGCCTCAGTCTGGATTAGGAAGCAATCACACAGATCTCAGGGGGCAGCAATTCACTTCTCTCTTCTAGAACTGAGATTTCATACACTGCTGGGGATCTCATGGTCTCCTGGATCACAGCACACTACACACCGCATCTGAGCCTTGCAGCAGCATGGATCACCTCCCTGGGATCTTAATCTAATTAGTGCTGCATTGCTCGCTAAAGTAACTGGCATTGTAAGCAAAGATAGCACGCAATACACACTATATCTGCAATCAAACCTAGTATAATAGGCTATAATTATGAAGTTATGAAGAGGTAAGGTGCAAGGTGAATGTCCTTCTTAATGGGCTTGAAAGAAGGAACCTAAGTCTTACAACAGGGCAAAATAAATGTGAGCCTCTTCTATTTCAGGTAAAAAGAATAATTAGCTCCATTCTTCATCAGAGGAAGAGTTTAACACTATTTTTGTTTTTAATTAAAATTATTAGGTCATTACCTGATAACAGAGTTTATGCTTATCCTTTATCCTATATGCTGTTTTGGAAACCAGAAATATTTTGATCAAATATAATGTTGTAACAGAAACTTTATTTCCACATCATCACCCGTAAAAAAAAAAAAAAAAAAGAGCGGTGGGAAAGAGAGACAGAGACAGACAGAACTGTCTCTGCATGTATAAGGAATTATCAAAGTCAAAAGCAATCTTTAATGCTGAAGTCACACTCAAGCTCCATTCCTCAGTCCTGGAGAAACTGCTTTGAAGTTAAGATGTATCAGACCATGAGGACTCAGAGTAGGCACTGAGAAATAAAATTTCTATTTATGTGTTATTAATATGTCACTTTTCTTTAATGTAACTCATTTAATGTGTTTTTCTTTGGTTCTTTGTTATTTCTAATACAAAAGTAGAAATAATGCCAACCTTTGGTTAAAAGAATAAAAATGCAACAGTTACTGTAACTGTTTTTGTTTGGTTGGTTTTTTTTACCCAGCTACAAAGCAAAGGAATTAAAGGAATATCAGGAGTTTAAAAATTCAGCAGCTTCATTACATTTTTGTAGTTAACACAAAATATATTTTTTTATCTTAGTTACTTTTTGTCTTATAGCTATTAGAAAAATTCCACATGGTATATAAAAAACTGTTAAGCAATTGAACTATATCCTTATGTAATTTGTCAATGGTACATAGAGCTATGCATGAATGTTAGATGAATGCATAGAGATCTGCAGCACTGCGAATTACATTCTCTATACTGCCTGATGGGGAAAAAAAATAGTAAATTAGCTTCCACAACTGAGAAGGAAAGAAAGGAACTAAAGTGCCCATTTCTTGTCAGATATCTACACTATAAATTTTAAACAAAAGCAACTTCATCTGAGCTGGCTATCAGGAAAATATCGAGGGTAGAATATTGTAAAGATCTACTGCAGTAAATATCTAAAGAAGCTAGCATAGTCCCTCGTACCTGCTCCCACAGTACCGGGGAAACCTTAAGTCCTCTCAGTCAGTGACTTCTCTGGGAGCATAATTTCACAGCATGAGCCTAATGGGAAACCAGGATGGGATCAAGGACACATTTATCTCCAGCCACCACCCATCCTCTCTCCCTTGTGCTAAGGCTAAAACAGAAATACTGTGCTACAACTTCCCCAGAGGCAGTGCAGTAGAAGCCCCAGGTGAGATCCCAGCCAGCTCCAGATGACACCATGACATTTGGTACCCACCCCAAGACAGATGGGAAAGCATTCAATGCAGAATAGACCTGACCATAAATAATTCTGTGGTAAGACCATTGAAGCCATACATGTGGCGATTCTCCTTAAAAGTTGCTCAGTAACCTTCACAGTTACTTCTCCATGCTATACAACCAGCTTACTGCACTGATTATCTGTTAATATTTTAATAGTAGTAATAATTATCGAGAGGCAGTAAATTGCTTTCATCAGAAATACTATTCTATAGAAACCATTTAAAATAAATTACAGTAACTTAGTGTAGCAAAATCAGAGATTAAATCCAACTCTTGTATCTAAGATCAGATTAGATGTGCTATGTCCAGTTATAGAAATTTCACTTTGTCTTGTGAAACTCATGTGCTATGTATTTCAACAACAAGAATATTATTATGTTATTGCAGACTCATTTTCCAAAGGTGTTGGGAAATGACATTACCATTTAAGAGGTACATTGAGATCATAAAAAGTTGATGAATTATTCCAATTTAACATAGAGTTCACTCTGATCTATGCATCTTATTTTATACAAATAAACTCATACAAACATATAAAATCCTGTCTTTTGTTTATTCATACATTCAATTGTATAATGCTAAAATATATTTTGTATATAGTCTTTTCTCCAGGCAGTTTGGAATTACGTGACATGATTAGCCAGGCAGACCAAATAGGCAGAATTTAATAGCAAGAGTAGAAAGTACATCATACAAATTTGACTGACACAAAAAGATAGAGTATCAGTTATCAAAAAAGAATCTCAAATTTTTCCTTATCAGCTAATGAGTTTTAGGTCATGTTGACAAATTTTGATCAGTATTTGGGTTCTAGCACACCAGCTAACTACATATAATTAAAAAATATATTAAAAAAAATGGAATGATAAATATCATTAAATATCATTACTTACCAAGGAACTCCACATGACCTTCAGAGGACTACAGCAAGTTTATACAGTTATAGATTTATCACTTGCCACAAAGAATTAATCCAATAACAATTTTATCAAAGCTAAAAATGCAATATTTCGGCATGAGATGCATCAAGGCACACTAAACATGTACAAAATATTTCATTGTATGATTATGTAATGATTTATGACAAGTATATTCTTCAATCATATAATGTAATCCCACAAACCATATATTAGAAGACAGTTTAGCCATGCGGAATAATACAAAATCATTTGAACTTTCTTTCAGAGACAGGGTGAGTTAAACATTTTCTGGATCTTGGCAGAGCAGATTTTT
Source organism: Anser brachyrhynchus (assembly GCF_964034855.1). Lineage (NCBI taxonomy): Eukaryota > Metazoa > Chordata > Aves > Anseriformes > Anatidae > Anser > Anser brachyrhynchus. The sequence continues at coordinate 119,002,455 of NC_137695.1, forward strand.
TTTTCTTTTTTTTCAATACTTCCTCATGAGACAACTCTTCCTCTTTCTAAGCAGCAGCAAAATTCTGGTGTCTGTAATGCATACTAGTGGATACAGCAATTTCTTGCAGTGTATGTCAGACACGTGATTGGAACTTTTTTGTTTGGTTTGTTGTTTTTTTTGTCTGTTTGTTTGTTTTGGGGATCTAGAAGTTGGACTTGATGATCCTTGTGGGTCCCTTCCCACTTGGATATTCTATGATTCTGTGTAGCCTCAGTATTCATTAAATTAAAAGCTACTGCATATTGTCTGCACCAAGTTAACTTTCCACATGCGTGATCTTCTTCAGGTCATCCTATTGTAAACATCGAGCATTCCAGGGGTGGTTTTTTCTCAGTATGTCCTATGCCACACATAAGGAGAATAAGAGGCAAAAAGACATTCACCTCACAGAGATGAAATGTGGTGACTCATTATTTTCTATACCTTGTTTGGTTTCACAGAAGTCGATGACATACAGCATAGGCCAACTTTTCTGAAGTTGTTAGGAATTAACAAGATGATAGTCAATCCCAATAGTTCCTCCAAGCTGCTTTCAAACATAGCTAAAAAAGCCATGAGCAAAGTCTTATCCATGCAAACTTGTTAATCACAACTGAGTAACAGAACAACAAAACCCAAATCTCAAAAGCTCATGACTTGATCACAAGTCTTTAAAAAGGACTTGAACTTGGTCAAAAAATTCTAGACAAACTGATGATTAGCAGATAACTTTCAGATAAGCAGAAAAAAAATATTAAGTGAAATTACTCATTGTGTTAGGAGTAGAGAATTGTTCTTGCCTCTTGCTCTCTGAAGACCTCAAGCACAACTTATTCTGTGTATAACCAGAAGAAAATAAATCTTCAGGAAGGACTAGAAATGAAGGAGGTGAGACTTTTCTCTTTCTTTGCGTATTGGCATATCAAGTGCATCTCAGACAGAGCAGAGTCCTCCATGCAGATGCCATGAGGGTAAGGATTGCATCTTCTCAGGCACCTCCTTCTCCAAGGAGTAGCAATGAAGCAGGGTTCTTGTTTAGCAGAGTTGGCAGCACTGCAGTGTCAATAGCTAAGAAGGTCAAAGGAAGAAAACAGTCATGTGGCGTCTGTTAACCAAGAAGATCAGAAAGTGCTGATGTCTTTATAGCTGCTCTGAATTACTCTGACAACCATGATCAGAAGTAGCAGCAGAACATACCAAGAGAAATTACTGGTCAAAAGTAAAGACAGACAGGTAGATTCTGGATGTTTTCTTCCACCAGAGGTCATTGATAAAAGCATACTAGAACATAAAAATACCTGGGATTATTTATTTTATTTTATTTTATTTTATTTTATTTTATTTTATTTTATTTTATTTTATTTTATTTTATTTTATTTATTATATTTCTTTCTATTTCTTTCTATTTCTTGGTCTAGATTCACACACATAATATTTCATACTTTGCATCAGGACAAATCTTTAAAAGTAGAATGAAACACAATATGAATAACAGCCCACAAATTAGTGATAAGAGTGTAATTTGCACATTTGTGGAAGAGAATATGAAACAGAGCACCCTAGACAAACTCTGTACGCATCAACTTGAAGAAAATAAAAAAAAAAATAAACAAAACCAGTTCTCACCCCTCAATTGCCTTTCAGGACCCAGTAGCATCCGTTTGCTAACATACACCAAACTATGGTAACCAGTTCAGTCTGCCATCCCTAGACTAGATGAGGGTCACTGAGCCTTGTAGTATTGTAGTATTTCATACAAAAAAAAAAAAAAAAAAAAAAAAGAAAAGCATGGAAGCATGGTTTGTTCTGATATAAAATAGGGAAAATACATTACAGCACAGCAAATCTATGTCCAGGTCTGATCAAAGTAATGCAGTTCATGGATGTCAGAAAATATCCCTACCCTGTAAAAGTTGCATCATTTTTTATTTGCTCTCACACATACCCTAATGACTTATTTCTACTTCAGTTTCCCGAGTGGGTGTTCTCTGGGGACTGGATTTTGTTATCAGTTTTGATGGCTGAATAATTTCAACCTTCAGCTTATATCCAAGTAGAGCATACGATGAAGCATAATATTATAACTGTCTTGTCATCATGTACTGACAAAGAACAATGATCTATTTGTTTGTTTTTCATTTTTACAGAGTACTTGGTTATGTTATGCATCACAGTCTTTATTTTTCATATTCATCATCTCAGTCATTCGAAAACCTTTAGCCAAATCCCCAAAACTCCCAAAGCCACTTTAAAACAATTATTTTTGAAAATAAATTAATTCTACATTCCTTCTATGTGTCTGTGATCTGTCATGCCTTTCAAGTTCAGAATTCTTAAGTTTTACATATAGAAGGTTAAGAAGGTTATAAAGCAATAGAACAAGATCTCAAAGGGGCAATAAGAACAGTCAGATTTCAAGACCATAATACATGAGTAGATATTTAAGTGTCTAGGCTAAAAGGAAACACTCTTGTAACTTTCAAAAATACAAAACTGACACGAGCAAATTATGTTGCACTTCTGCTATAGATAGGTCAATAAGTAGTAGGTATAATTTCTGACATAGAAGGAGTTTCAGCTAGACCTTAAACAACAAAAACAGAAGATTACTAAACACAGATCTAGACAACAAATTAATTAATATGAAAATTCATCACTGGAGGTTTTTAATAAAAAATTAGGCATACATTTTTTTAATGATTTAGGTAGGGTCAATATTACCTGGAGACAGGAAGATGGAACAGACTATTCCAGCTATATTCTATCCCTTTTTCTTATGATCTATGTTAGGTATTCTTTTGCTAGGTTCTTAGAGATAATCATACTGAAGAGATACAGCTAAAGTCACTACAAAGCAAATATATCTATACCTGTACATAATTTTCCTTTATTTCATTTAGAAATAGAACTGCAAAGTATGTGGCAAGAAATGAAGAAAAGACATATGTAACTACTTTTTTTTTTCAAAATACTGCATTATTTATTATTTATTATTATTATTAACTATTATTAAGAAAGTTAACTTCATTTAAGTTTTTAATTCTCCTTTGTAGAGATTTCTCTCCTGGTCTATGATACAGACCCCCCAGGAGGGAAAGCATCTGCCCAACACTGGCAGTACATATTACCTTTGCAGTACTGTCTTATTTCAACAAACTTGAATAAACAGAATGAGTTACTGCTTTAATTTTGCTCTCATCTCTTAGGTGTACCAAGCTTATGTTGAAACAAGGGTGAAGCTAAAAATAAAAATACTTTGGGGAAAGTTTTCCATGTACATTGAAGTTTCACTGAAGAAATAATAGGAAAAAAAAAAGTATATGTGTGTGTGTGTGTGTCCATATATATACATTTTATTTCTATGTAAGTCATCTCTTTGCCTCTAGCTCTATCTTCTCCACATCATGGACATTTCCTTCCCTCAATACACACCCTCACTGAATTGGTCCATTCTTGCTTTTTCTACATGATTCTTCACTTTTTTTTTCTTTTTTTTTTTCTTCAAATCTTCCAAGGGTCACTGGGAGTTTGACCTTGTCCATTTTGCAGACCTCTTTCTGTTATTTCTAATTGCAGAGATTGTACACAAAGTGAATTTCTTAAGACTTACAACTTCAAGGTTGTACTAGGATAACTCCAAAGCTATTTGTTACAACTGAGGAATTCCTCTCCTGTTTGCATAGACCAGACTTAGACCAGACTGCTGTTATCCTGGATAATCTATATACATCCATTTGTCTCAGGTTAGCAGCCTGATTACTCACAGCAGCAGAAGCTTTATAAACCAGCCTCCACAGGTTGTAAAGCTGTTGAACACATCTGAGTAAAATCTGCTTCCTCCCAAAACTCTTCCCCAAACACAAACATCAGCCAACATAAAACCAAAATCACATACAGAACTGTTCTTTGAAAAACTTTGGGTCTCTTTTTCAACTTTGAAAATTCTCAATAATTATGCCTCTTCCCAAAAAATAAAACATGGATTATGTGATAAACAGTTCTGATCATGTATAAAAGTCAGCATAAATCAGGTGGCGCAAGACCTTCACAATGTTTTCTGTATACATTTCAGGCAAGAAATGTTATTTTAAAACATTCTCTTTGTCACTTCCCCTTTTTAAAATGAACATACTGAGACTGGTAGAATTAGAATCAAGCATCAATTAAATGTCTGACCTTGAAAATGTTACAGAAGTAAAACTATGAATAAATTAAACATTTTTCACTCATCTCAGCAGGCATGATACTATGAATTATGTAAAAACAAGCATCAATTTTTCAAAGCGATAGATGTGACACCACTATATGGTGAAAACAAAGTACTTATATTAAATGAGACATGCAGTTGGTCCTCACAAATGTGATGTAAACAGTCTTTATTTAAAATATTTAACAGATAGAAAAGATTCAATAGCTACATTTTGCAGTTTACATTTCATAAGCAATCTTTTTCATGGTATTTAGTTTGATTATTCTCATGCTAATATTTTAACATCTTGACAGCCAGGACAGATTTCACTATTACTGGAGACAAGCAACTAAAGTATCCATGTATGTGTGTACTGTGTGCATTTCACAATTTTATTCACCTTTGAGGATATCAGAAGGACAATTAAAAAATGAAAATGTTATTACAGAACCTAATTTTAACCCCCTTTTAACAGTTAAAGAAATGGCATACAATATTATACAATTTGAAAGTTGTTTTTTTTTTAACACTAATTTACTAGAACACTAATAGCAATTTTACTTCAGCACTTTAAGCAGTAAAAACTACATGATCACTATATTTTCCCATTTATTTGTGAGGAGCACCATATTGCATCATAGTGAGGGCAGACACAACTGCCCAGAAAAAACATACAAAACAAAAAATAAGTCTCATAAAAATTCTATTTCCTTCACAGAATAGACTTTGGTCTGAAAAAGCAAGAATATGGTAAAATGCTGGTATTGTATTCAAAATGGCCATCATTAAAATAATATTTAATTTCTTAGTAACCAATTGTAATTTAACATATTTTTAATACTTTACAGTATGTTCTCCAGTACAGATTAAAGCAAGTAATTTCCTGGTGACATTTAGAATAACAACTCCACTTTCAAAAGTACTTTGGGTATTTAGAAACATGTATCACCATAGCTTAAATGTAGGCTACTCTGTGACTTGAGTCATCATTGGTATTTTACCCCAGAGTAGTTTATAATTTTTCAGAAGTGATTCTTGTACTCAAGAACCTACAACATTAAAAGCAATACAGTCAAGAATAAGTTATAGCTGTGTTAGTGAATGATAACACAGTGCATTTAAGAGTATAAAATAATATAAATGTTTACCAATACTTTCATAAATGTATGTACATATGTCAGGAGTTACATGTTAAACATAAAAATATATATTTTTTTTTTAAATGAAAAGAATTATTTTTAAGATAAATCTGAAATAATTATAGGATAATATCATAAAGATTCCATGAGAAATCACATATGTCTCTAATTCAAAGTCAAAATCACCTGAGTCAAATATCAATGTATCAAGAATTCTGGAAAATAGGCGATTTCTAAGCTCACTTCTTATCCTTTCATGTAAAGAATATGGTTGCTTTTTCAATATTCCTGTATGAGGGAACTGCATGTATATACTTACTATGAATACCTTTATACATATATAATATTATATATCTATGTACATATTATTTTCATATACACGTGCATACATATATTGTGCATATATATATATGTATATATACATGTGTAGATATATAAGATACACAGTTACACTATACAGCTATATACATTACATATGCAACAGAGAGCCACTCCTAATTCAAGTACATTTAAGCAGCTGGGACTGTATTTTTGGGATTGTTCAGACTGGAGAAGAGGAGGCTCGGGGGGTTATCATCAATGCCTATAAATACCTAAAGGGTATGCCAAGAGGATGGAGCTAGTCTCTGCTTGGTGGTGCCCAGTACCAGGGCAAGGGGCAATGGGCACAAACTGGAACACAGGAGTTTCCGCCTGAATATCAGGAAGCACTTCTTTATGTGCAGGTGATGGAGCAGTGGCACAGGTTGCCCAGAGACATTGTGAAGTACCTCTGTGAAGACATCCAGAAGCTGCCTGGGCAAGCTGTTCTAAGTGTCCCTGCTAGAGGAGGGGTTTGGACCAGATGACCCCAAGAGGTCCTCTCCAACACCAGCCAATTTGTTATTCTGTGATTTAAAACATCTTTTATAGTTTCACAGACAAGGGAATTGTCTTTTCAGTACAATTCCTATCAGAAAGAATAGATCCATTAGGAATATATTTATGGAGGGTATCATTCAATGTGAGATCGCTATTCAAAAAAATAATCTAGATGTTCAAATTTGGAGAACTCTTAACTTTCTATCACTTAATTAACATTTTGATAGAATTTTATAATAAAATATGTTAGTTTTTTTTTTGTTGTTTGAAAAAATGTTCATGTTTAATGCTCTTAGAACATTGAGGCTACATGCCTAATTAAGAATGTAATTCATAGAAAGGTATGGTAATAAAGATATTTAATGGCATAGATTTGTGTAATTAATGTTAGCATTGATTTTTCAGTTCAGCTCTTGAGTGTTAGGATGCTGGGTTACTGTTATGCATGGTTTTAGCATAAGGCTAGAACTATTTATCATGAGCAACAAGCAAAATAATTAGTTTTGAGGCAGAGCAACTGAGGCTGTAAATATCAAAGTAACTACACAAGATTTTAAAAAAATGCCTGGGGGATAGTAACACAAATCAGCTTGGTGGAAATATTCATCCCCAAATGTGTTCTACTTCTTTCAGTGTACCAAGTGCTCTCACAGAGACTCAGGTTAGAACAAGTATCACTCATCTGCTTGAGGACTGAAATACATTTCTACACATATAAGAATGCTTTTCATCACTCAGTCCCCTAATCTCTGGGCTTAGGTTGCAGGATCACTGCCATGTTAGTGAGCAGTAGTTTATCATCCAACAAAACTGACCTATACTAGATATGGCAGGGCAGGAGGGCACAATTTAATTTCTGACACATTAGCTCTAATGCACAACATATTTAGGAAGATTTTATTCTCTCTTGTCAGTTTTTATACTTCCACAGGAAGGTGGACAATCCAAGGCTTTCAGCATGGGGAACTGAACTGAATCATAGCCCATGGTCAGGATCACCACCCAGCCATGGGACGGACACTTATGCTCATACCCTTCAGGAGGTGGCATGAAAATAGGAATCAATTATCACCAAAGATAACTCACGTAAATTTGGCCCAAACTTGGTATCTTTCTATATGACCTAATTAAAACGGGGGATTGGGGAAGGGGGGAAGTATACTGCTTCTTCTAATTTATAGTTGCACTGAAGCCTCATCTAACCTTGACATACAGACACAATCTATTAGCGCTCCTGGGAGAGGCAAATACAATCAAGTAAAATTTCATTAATGCTCTCCACCAATCTTCATGTATTCTGAAAGACAGTGGGGGACAAGAAGAAAAGATTTTGAAAGGTATTCTTTTTGTGTGTGTGCATTGTACTGAGTGCATTGTGTGTGTGCATGTGTACTGCATTGCTTTTCTCAGAAGAAAGGTTCTTCCCATTAGAGAAAGTCTTTCAGATTGTAAGGGAAACAGTCCCAAATCATATCTCGGACTGTGTTCATATCTCACAGTCTGTGTTCCATACAGACTCAAGACCGTATGGAACACTGACTCTAAATTTTTGTGCCGTGTGATACTTGTTGATAGAGTCTAGGAAGTGTTAAAAAAAGACTGAAAAGAAGAAATGCAATGAAGTCCTGGCCTGGTTAAAATCAGAGGTAGTAATCTCACTGAGTTTGACAGAGGCAGCCCCAGACCTGTGCTCTGCCTTTGGTGCTTTTTTTTCCACGCTTTTTAGGCTTAATTACACACACACATACACTTCAACTGAGTTAAATTTGAAGGCATACTTGGCAATCAACTAATTTAATTTACTGTTTTTCTGTTTGCTAGCTGTAAATTGCATGGGAAATGTCATTTATGCTTCTACCAGACATTTTTCCATTTTTGTTAGTTTATTCTAAGCTTCTACACTGAGACATTTGTAACCTTCCATAGTTTTTGAAAGTATCATTTGCATGTCATGGTTTTATTCTTTAACTGAAAGCACTGATATAAAGATAAGTAGGGGTTACAGCTAAATTCTAGACGGGTTCATAAAGTGGAAGAAAAACGAGCCTTTGCAGTCCAGACTGACACTTTTAGGACCTCATGAGCAGCAATAAGGTTAGAGAAGGTAAAGTAATATGAAGGCAGGGATCAATAGAATATAAAATAGGATGAATTACACATATGTTGGAACAATGCATTCCTATACAGATTAAAAAAAAAAAAAGTACACACTTTATTGTCTGTAGTTAATAAGTGTATGAAAAAGAAATATGGTATAAACATTTGAAAAATAAGTGTGCATGGTAGGGTAAAACATTAAAATACATACAACTCTCATCGCAAACCTGGATTTTTTTTTTTTACTTTTTCTTAATTGAAAATAATAGGTGTTTATTTTGTTTTTATTGTTCTTTTGTTTTGTTTTGTTTTGTTTTTCCTATTGTAGCAAAGAGTCTACTTTCACTAAAAAAAGTTTCATTTTCACTGGGAAGTTGAAAAGCAAAAGTATTTCAGTGAATACCTAACTGAGCATATCCTGGTATTTAAACTCCTTTTACTTCTTTTATTTATGTGGATGTTTGGTTGGTTGGTTGGTTTTTAGATAAAGAGATTAGCATTTTACAGCAGGTGGTTCTCATAAGAACAACTCCTGGGACTGTATTTCCCAATACAGGCAAGAACCTGAAAGCTCAGGTACTAACCACTGCCTGGGCACCCTCTGGGAGGTTCCTGGAGGTGCTGCATCGTAATATAGCCCCTCTTCTGTTATAAGGCTTGTTATATACATCCAGTGAACGTATGCCATATAGCCATATCGTATAGCCACCATGCAATATGCATGCCTAACCATAGGTGACAAATGTCATTTTTGAGCATCCTAGTCATTTCTGCAGGCTAGCAGATCAGACCAGACATGCTGGAGACCTGCACCCGCTCAGGGCAGGATATGGAGGTCAGGTGAGGCACCCTCAGGTGCACTTATGGCTTATGAAACATTTCCCCAGTATCCCAATAACTTCTTTGGTTGCACCTTCTAAAGGCATTGCATTTATTACTGCAAGAATCTTGCACGTTGTAACAGGTCTTAAGCAATGAACTGTGAAGGGCAGTTCTTGGCTGCTTTGGTTATGCATTGCAAGTAAAGCAATACACAAAACTCTGTAATTACAAATAATTAATGAACATGATTATGATAAATAATAAATTTGAACTTTTGATTCTTTTTTTTTTTTTGACAATTACGAGGGTCATATCCAATTAGTACACTGTAACAGATAGTTAAAACAGCCTTATTCATTTCTCTGGCCAGAAAACAGTGGCTTTATTTTTTTATTTTTTTTAATAGCTCTTCTCTAAATAAATAAATACAAATGAAATATTAATTAGGTACTTGGCAATAGGTCTCATTTCTACTAAAAACTAGCTAATAACCTTCCTAGGAATATAAACAAGAGACTTATATCTCTAGAGAGTGATCAAGATGTTAGGACAGATTTTGATATATTTGATGCAATTTTGAATGTTCTAAAAATACCAATCAAGTTTAGGCACATTGTCAACCCCCACCCTCATTCTTTTTTCAAACTTTGATTGTCCTCATAGTTACTTACTTATTTATTTATTTATTCACCAAAGCATTTTTTTTAAAAACACAAATCTTTATTTTCATATTAGGATTTTTGTATTAGGCCAAGCACTCTTTACAGCATACAAGAAAACTACATTTACAAAATCATACTATGCTCTATCATGCTGAGCTAACCTTAACCAAACGTAACAAAATTCAACAGGACCTTCAATTCAAGAGACACTGCTTATCCTAAGACCTATCTGATTTTGGTTACTGGTATGAAATATACACATGATTTTAACATTACTTCAAAGAGTAAGCTAGAAATATGAGATAACAATTAGGTGCATCCCACTTTCTACATACTGAGCACTTTTTTTTTTTTTTTGAACTTACACTATCGATGAGTACAGGCTTAATTTTTATTTATTTTTTAATATTCCAAAAGACATGAGGGATTCTTTTATGTCTCTTTAGAGAACTGATTCAACTTTATTTATGGAACATCTATACAGCATAAATTAATAAGTTCACTAAACAGCATGTCGTTATTCTGAGTTTATGATGTTCAGGTATTGGACTGCATGGATTCATCTTGCCAATGCATGCTCCCACCCTATTTCATCCCAGCGTGGGGAAAAGGATCCAACAAAAGACATGTCTGACAGACTGGTAGTAAAGACTTCACCAGCACTACTTCCAAGAAATGATAAGATCTCTTTCCTAGATAGTTCCAGTAACATCATCTAACACCTTCACATCTAGCTAGTTCCTCAGTTTAGAGATAATTAGAAAATTAATAGTTTTCTTCAGGTCCATTATCTCTTTTGAAAATACACTTGTGCATTATTTAAGTACTTATCCAACAAAGTAAGAAGGAAATGAATTTAATTCAAGATGTAGTTAACAAAGTAATATAAACAAAGCAAGGCTGAGTTAAAACAAACTGGTGAATACTGTGAAGTAACTATTTTCTTATTTCTTATGACAAGTGATTTACAGCTGCTCTGTCAAGAAATAAATTGTGCTTTAAAACCATCTTATTTGCACTATCTTCATTTTCTTCCTCAGAGATAATTTACTCCTAAACCATCTCAATAAGCTATAAACACACAATAAAGGAAAAGTTACCCTAGTTGAAACTGTAGAAAAGTTGGTGTTGTGGAATGGTGCCAAGCCTGATGAATCAGTTTGGACAAGTTACACTGATTAATGTTTCTGCTAGAACAGACTATTCCAGGGTTTTCTTTATGATATAGCAGAGACCAGAAAGCACTATATGGTCTTCTAAAATGTGTCAGGATCAACTGAAATATGGCTAAAGTGCTACAAAGAAAAATAAAGGAACCACTAGAGATTAAAGCATATTCCGGGAATGCCATACTGTCCTTAGCATCAGCAGGAATTATGCATGTGGTCTTGGGAAAATACATTACAGTATTTACATAGTTTTCAAATAGACTACAACAAAATATTAAATCTGCTGATTAATATAAAAGTGTTAATAGTGGTAAAATTAAATGGCAGTAAAACTAAGTGATAACTTTTAATTCCATTAAATTTATTAGGACAAGACATTCTCTGAAATTCTGTAGCAACACAACTATTCAAAAACTAGAAAATGGAGAAACAGATGTACTAAACTAGAATCACAATCATTATAAATGTAACTTGCATTCCTCACATATTCATTAACTGGCATATATTTTCAGAAAAAATATAGTATCATAAAAAATTAAAGAATTGGTTGGGAACTATTTCACTCAGTGCAATGCAACAATTTCTTTGTGGAAGCTGCTTTATTAATAGATTTTAACTGGTGCTTTAATGCTTTATAGCTTTGAAAAAAATGCACAGATGGCTTTCAATATCACTATCTCTTTCACAGTTTTTAAAGAATGTTTCTATTTATACCCCTGTCATCTACCTAGCCTGGATGCAAAGCTTATGTTTTGGCTGGGATAGAAGTAATTTTCTTCATAGAGGCTTGTATAGTTTGGATTTTCTGAAAACAAACAAAAAAAATAGCTTGAAAGGGGTATTACTTATGAGTCTGTTAAGATAATATTTCAATTATCTGTCCCTTTTCCATTGCAGAACATGTAATTCATGACCATAAATTTCTGCACAATTCTTCTTCACTGTCTTTCCACTTTCTCTCTCCTCCAAGTACTTTTTTGGGTATTCCCAATGGAAGATAAGTCCTTATTTCTTTGAAAATTATTTTTTACTAAATTGAACTTGATTATCTCAGTTGGTTTTCCCCTGATATTTCAAATATACTGCTAAATAGAAATGACAAAATTTATACCACCATAAAAAGCTTTCTTTGTTTGTTTTGAAAAACCTTCCTAACTATTTAAAAAGTCTTACATTTTGTAGAGTTCTGAACTTTTACAAAAATATCATTTTGTCTGATCAAGAATATCAGCTCTGTGATACAGAGATCTAAAATGAGTGGTTAATACTTTTGCAGCTAATACTTTTGTACTCGAGCATCTAGACTTAGAGTTGTAACAAAAACGTGTTTACAAAACCAATGCAAACATCTCTGTGGAAAAAAAAAAAAAAGTACAATTTCCTGTACAGATTTTTTTTTTCCCTATTAAACATGGTATTTTCACACACTCACAGAGAAAAAAAGTTTCTTTCTTTGTTTTTGTTTCAACAGCCAGAAAGAAAACTGGCAGAATTGATGAGGCCCCTAATTCAGAAACAACTCTCACGGCTCACTTTTATCAACTGAACTGAAGACTTCTAACATTGAACATGAAGCAGTCAGCTAAGGAGGTTGATTGCACAGATAGCAATTATTTCATGAAGTTTCATAAGACAGCTGTATTTTCAAGTGTTTTCTGAAGACTCAGAATGAGAAAGATATAGCTTGTGGCCAATATATAACTTCTTTTACTGGATAATTTGATTCCTATCTTTCTTGGTCTCTGTTTTATTCAGGCCAGTAAACTACTTCACTGTAGCATTAGACATATTTATGTATAATGGATTTCTTAAATTCTGCTCAATAGAGAAAGGAAGACTTTCCCAAAATAAACAAACAAACAAATAAATGTCACAATAATCTAAACTTGAATGTTTTATGTAAGACAGACATTAGATTTAACTGATAATGCTGAAGAAATTTGTGGTCCGACAGAGAGAAAGTCAAGCAGGAAAATCACACAAAAATAATCAGAATATTATGTATATTTTGTTCATGGAAATAAGACAATTTGGAAATATTGGGAAAATTAAGATTAGTTTGAATATAAGTTTGAGGGAAAACATGAAATACATGGAAATATATAAATGTTTAAAATTACTGCCAAAGAGTGGAAAGGTGGAAAGAAAGTAATTTCATCTCAAAAAGTGAGACAGCATCAAAAAAAAAAAAAAAAAAAAAAAACAGAGATGACCTCCAAATTCAGCAAGAAAAAAAATTTATATGGGAACAGGAAAACACCACCTAGTCTCTATTATTAATATTAGTATTGTCATTTTTATATCTGGAATAAATTGCCTCAAGAGCTTGCAGAATGTTCACTGTTAGAGGTTAAAACTTCTGCATGTACCAGTACATGCCTGGCACGAAAAAGCTGGAAAACAGCTTTACAGAAAAGGATGTAGGATTCCTGGCATACACCAAATGGAACATGAGCCACCAATGTGCCTTTGCTGTTAAGAAGGTTGATGATATCTTGGGCTGCACTGTGCAAAGCATAGGCAGCTGGTTGAGGGAGGTTATCCTCTATTCGGAAATGTAGAGGCCACACCTGGAACACTGTGTCCAGTTCTGGACTCCTCTCTACAAGAGAGACCTGGACATACTGGAAAGATTCCAAAGGTGAGCCACCAAGATGATGAAGGGACAAGACCACCTCTTCTATAAGAGGAGGCTGAGAGAGCTAGGACCTCAGCAGCCTGGAGAAGAGGAGGCTCAGGGGGATCTCAACACTGTCTATAGATACCTGAAGAGAGGGTGCAAAGATGGAGCCAAGCTCTGTTCAGCAGTAATCAGTGCCAGGAGAAGAGGCAATGGGCATAAACTGGAAAACAGGAGTTTCTGTCTGAACATCAAGAAACACTTTTTCACTGCGAGGGTAACCAAGCACTGGCACAAGTTGTCCAGAGAGGTTGTGGATCTCCCTCCTTGGAGATCTCTAAAAGGCACCTGGACATGGTCTGGGGCATACGACTCTAGGTGTCGGGGGTTGGACCAAACGACCTCCAGAGGTCCGTTCCAAACTCATCCATTTGGTGACTGTAATTCTAAGAAAATAAAAGATTAGATGAACATTTATTAGACATGATGTAGACCAGAGAAAGTGGTTTTCAAAAGCACTCAAGTTAAACTTTAGAGACTTGAACCAGTGTCCTGGTTTCAGTTAAGACAGAGTTAATTTTCCTCCTAGTAGCTGGTAGGATGCTATGTTTTGGATTAGGATGAGAAGAGTGCTGATAACATGCTGATGTTTTAATTGTTGCAGAGCAGTGCTTACACCAAGCCAAGGACTTTTCGGCTTCTCGCTCTGTCCTGCCAGCGGGCAGGCTAGGGGTGCAGCAGGAGCTGGGAGGGGACAGACCCAGGACAGCTGACCCAAACTGGCCAAAGGGGTATTCCATCCCATCTGACGTCATGCTAAACAATATATAGGGGTGGCTGGCCGGGGTGGGGGGCCGTCTGCTCGGGGATAGGCTGGGCATCGGTCAACGGGTGGTGAGCAATTGCATTGTGCATCACTTGTTTCATACACATTATTATTATTAATACTATTATCATTAACACTATTATTATTATTGTTATTATTATTTTCCTGTCTTAATAAACTGTCTTTATCTCAACTCACAGGCTTCACTTTCCCATTTCTCTCCCCCATCCCAGAGAGGGAGGGGGGAGGGTGAGCGAACAGCTGTGTGGTGTTTAGCTGCCAGCCAGGTTAAACCACAACAACCAGTTTCCAGGACAAAGCGGTAAAATAATTAGAAACAATGAGTAGATACCAGATAAATGAATAGATACCAGATACTCAAAATATTTGTCACTAATGATTTACCCTCTTGCTTATCCTTTTAAATTCCTTTCCAGGTATATTCTTCAGGTGTTGTTTTTTGTTTGTTTGGTTGGTTGTTTTGGTTTGGTTTGGTTTTGATTTTTTACATTTAATAGGATCACATGTTATTATACACAACCAGTTTATATACCTCTATTGAGAGCAGCCCTGAGGAGAAGGACCTGGGGTTGTTTGTTGATGAGAAGCTTGACATGAGGCAGCCATGTGCGCTTGCAGCCCAGAAAGCCAACCGTATCCTGGGATGCATCAAAAGAAGTATGGCCAGCAGGTCAAAGGAGGTGATTCTCAACCTTTACTCTGCTCTTGTGAGACCCCAACCTAGAGTACTGCCTTCAGTTGTGGAGCCCCCAGCACAAGAAGGACACAGACCTGTTGGAAAGAGTCCAGACGGCCATGAGGATGATCAGAGGGCTGGAGCTCCTCTCTTATGAAGAAAGGTTGAGAGAGCTGGGGGTGTTCAGCCTGGAGAAGAGAAGGCTCCAGGGTGACCTTACAGTGGCCTTCCAGTTCCTAAAGGGGGCCTACAGGAAAGCTGGGGAGGGACTCTTGTCAGGGAGTGTAGTGACAGAGCAAGGGGTAATGGCTTTAAACTAAAAAAGGGTATATTTAGATTAGATATAAGGAGGAAATTCTTCACTCAGAGCGTGGTGAGGCACTGGCACAGGTTTCCCAGATAAGCTGTGGATGCCCAATCTCTGGAATTATTCAAGGCCAGGTTGGATGGCTCTTTGAGCAACCTGGTCTGGTGGAAGTTGTTCCTGCCCATAGTAGGGGTCTTGGAATTAAATGATCTTTAAGGTCCCTTCCAATGCAAACCATTCTATGATTCTGTGATAACTACTACTGAGATTAAACATACTGCTTTCCTATCTGAAAGAATAATTCATGTAGTGGCCTCGGTATGTGACCTTTGTTAACCACTTTTGACTAGTTCAAAGCTGGTATTTCACAGAGAAATACAAAATTTATAAACTTTTTTTTTTTATTATTTAACTTCCATTTGAGATAAATGCAAATTCTTCTGGTGTTTTGTTTTTGTGTTGTTTTTCTCCTTTCCTTTCCTTTCCTTTCCTTTCCTTTCCTTTCCTTTCCTTTCCTTTCCTTTCCTTTCCTTTCCTTTCCTTTCCTTTCCTTTCCTTTCCTTTCCTTTCCTTTCCTTTCCTTTCCTTTCCTTTCCTTTCCTTTCCTTTCCTTTCCTTTCCTTTCCTTTCCTTTCCTTTCCTTTCCTTCCCTTCCCTTCCCTTCCCTTCCCTTCCCTTCCCTTCCCTTCCCTTCCCTTCCCTTCCCTTCCCTTCCCTTCCCTTCCCTCTTTCCCTTCCCTCTTTCCCTTTCCTTCTGGTTATAACGACTTTTAAAAGGCAAGTAAGTCTATTCTTTCTTGCTTTTAACTGCCACCTCAGTTGGAGTGATCTCTTTAGCACACCTGACTTTTCACTGTACTCATTTTACAGTTCCTCTAAACCTTGCATCTATATTAAGACGTAGCATAAAGCCAGTAAGTGTCACTGTGTTATTTTTATAAGCTATGTATTTTTCTCAAGTACTGCATATTTATCTGCCTCCCACTCATATGCTGCAAGTCTTTTTTTTTTTTTTTTAACATTTGTAGTTTCATGAAGAGGCTCGGTACAGTGACAACCTTTACTCTTCTCTATGCAGTGAGTGTACAGAGCCAAATCCTACCCATCATAAGATGAGCCTAACATCTTCAAAATATTAATATGACTGAGGTAAATAGTATTCATATTTGTATGTAAGTACATACAAATTATCATGCTTGTTATGAAATATCCATATATCTACAATAAACTGATTTTATGGAAGAACATTTCTGCTTCAGTGCTTTTGTAACCAAAAAAGTGTTTAGTATTCCATTAACTTCACGTCCAAGAACATTATGCAGCCATTAAAAGGTACACCTCAGACACATCTCTAATGGGCTGGTATTTGTAGGCAATAAGTAGGGCCAGTGTTTTGTCACATTAAATTATACATGAAACAGTCCAGACATGGGAGAAGAAAAGGGAAGTATCACAAATTACTAGTAAAACTGCCAGAGCTCAAAGGCTGTATTTTAGTCAAAATATACTTTATTTCATAATAAAAAATGCTTAAAAGCATTTAACTAAATGTTTAACAAAATTTTAAAACTTCTGTACTAAATGACTTATGGCATGCAGAGGCGGGTGGGAAACAAGAACAGCTTTCCTGCTCCACCTTTGCCAGAGACTGTTTCAAACTTACAGTGCTCAACAACCTTTTAAATTTTGTTAGAAGTACTGGTGTTTAGATAAGGTTGTTCAACAAAAGTAAATTAAATACTGAAAAATTCATGTTCCACTTCTACACAAGTATATGTAAGATGTCTGCCGTAAATGAGGGTCAGCTTTCAAATGTGCATAAATGCATTGTATATATTTTAAATGATTTTAGATGTAAGTGAGCATTTAAAATTCACACTCCTAGGTCAGAACATTTTGAGTGGACCAACTGCATATAAATCAACATAAATATGTATAAACTGTGGATCAGTCTTCTAAAAATAATATTATAGATCAAACAAAAAACTCATAATGAAGATATAATTATCAGAGCTAGCACACCATGCATTAATACTGAGATGTGCCTTTCATTTCATCAATGAAAATAAAAAGTTTATAAGACTAGGTCAAAATCTGATGGATTTTTGGGGTTTTTCATTCCAGTTTAGAAACTGTCTTTTTACTGTTGAGCATGTACACAACAATTTCTGCCACTATTATAGGCATAAGCTTTGCTAGAAAATATAATGGAATGCACACTCATTTTGTAGCAGAAACAAGGAGAGTCCACTAAAATTCACACCCTTTTATTAACACCTAGATTTGTCTGTTCAATATTAGATTTAGTCCCATTTACTTGACCTTAGCCTTGCTGTCAGGTCTCCACAGGTGCATTTCCAGCAAAATCTCATCCTTCAGCATATGAAACAATAAGGAATGTTGGTGCAGAAGAAACCAAAATAATGGACCCTGCCAATAGACTGCAATACACTTCTTGCCGGGAAATTCAAATGTCCTGCTTCTTGATCCTTGTGGAAGTCAGTTTATGGCTCATACTACCATAAATAGAAAATGTATTACCACTTCTAAAATGTCATACCTGTGTTAATAATAGTGAAGTTAAGCCCTTCTGTCATCTTGAGGCAGTATGTTAGACCTGCAAAGCCTTGATTCATTATAATTCACCACTAAGGCAGAAGAACTGTCATTCTGTTGTTTTGTAAATGGTATACCGCTGTAATCTGAGATGGAGACTACACCAAGGAGTGTTGAAAGATTCATTCCCCACACTTTGTTAAAATGTATAAAGAGTCATTGGTTAGCACACACATCTACTGTACTTGGTAGTTATACACAATTCTTGCTTAATATATGAAAACACAAGGGAGGGAATTTTCAGCAAATAACTACCATGTTGCATGAGGAGTTGTCAAACATGGGTCTTTTCTCCACTACGAGGTAATGCAAAACTTGCCAACTGCCCCATCAGCCACTGTCAATATTTTGCTTTTAATTTCACAATTGTATATACCAAATGATTGCACCATCTTCATTCCATTCTTCCTCATTTCAGCATGTTTTTTCTGTGCTTCTGAATTACAGTGATTTTCTTCTACTGTGATTTTCTACAAATCTTTCTTTTAGAAAGAAAATAATTATTTAAATAATATTATTATAAATTTAAATTATTATTATTAAACTAATATTATTATATTATTATAATAATATAATAATTATTATTACTTAAATAAATGTATAAAATTCTTTCTACAAATCTGTGTCTTCTACAGTGATTTTCTGCTACTGCTTTTTACCTCCATTGCAAAAGAGGTAAATTTGTCTCAGTCAAAGTACTTGATAAACAATCCTTTCAATTTGATAAACAATCCTTTCAATTTTTAATATATATGCTAAAAATATATATTTATATATTTGTTTTGAAACTTCAAGAAATGCTTGTGATCTCCTGAGCTACCTTAAAGCCTAAACCAAAGAAGAATTTACATTATTACATTTTCCAAAGAAAAATGTTTGTGGTCAAATTATTTATACTTGTCTCTAATTACTTTTTAACTGTTTCTGTATGCTTTCACCTGTATATATATACATGTCATTCTGTGTGCTTTTCACATGTATATATATACATTCTAACTGACCATACACAAATGCTCTGGTTGTTGTGGTGAAATTTTGCTTGACAGATTTGTTCTGCAATTGTTCTCTGATTCCCAGATGCTTTAAATAGAAAACCTGGGTTCATCCTAAAATCTCTTAAGGAAAACAAGATTTTATTATTATTATTATTACTATTCTTTTTTGAAATGACCAAGGACCTATTTAATTCCAAAACCTTAGATAGAGATCCTGCTTTTCCACTTTTCCTCATTGAACCACAAAGTCTGTTATTCAAAAGCAGAAGCATCAGGGTTTGTTAAATAAGTATATAAGGGAAAAAAAAAAAAAAAAAGGAATCAGTTTGCTTCCATTCAGCATGTGCTCAGATTAGAAATTAGAATTGCAAAGCAAGATCTTTAAAGATCTTTAATATAGGTTTTCCAAGGAACTTTGGAAACGAGGGAGGAAGCTGATGTCATTCAGTTTCATTTTTCATAAATTGGCTTCAGTTCTCATCATACTGTGAGAGAAGGGAAGACTTACCCTACCATTTTCTATGCAGCCAACTGAAAAGCTCCTGAAAGGGAGCAGAAATGAGCACAAATTCCTCTGCTGTTGAATGACACCACTGCTAAATCATGTAATGAAAGAATAAGAAGGCTTTTGGCACAGCTTCATCCTCCACTTTTACGAAAGCCAAGAAAGGACTTAAAAAATTTCAATGTGCTGATGCAGTTAATTAGATACACTAGTATATTTCCCAAAATATAGTTGAAAACTGTGTCAGACCTGTTTGCCACGAAAAAGTTTGCCTCCTGCTTTCTATGGTAACTCAGACACCTGAGGGTGAAGTTGTCTTAGAGGCATTTCCCAGCTGAAGTCAATGAGAAACTAGTTCACTGAGAATTCAGCAAAGACAGCGTCTGATCATGAAAAAATGATTATTACTAATTTTAAAGGAAATTATTTTAAATGACTTGGTTGTTTTGTTTTGTTTTTAGTAAATTCCACTGTGAGTTACCAGTGAGTATGTATAAATATAGGTATATGTATATGCATGTATTTGTACACATGTATCTTTCCCATATTTTTGTATGCAAAGATTTAATGTAAAGGTGTGGAGGGAAAAAAAGCAGGGGGAGGTCAATGGTTTTAATCACTTTTACTGCCTTAAAATTACTGAGTTAACACCTTGTATACAAATGTTGATGATACACAGAGTCACTATTACATCACAGATGAATGATTCTCATGACCCAGAAGACATTTTGTTTTATTCTGTTTATAATAAGAATTATGAACAAAATAAAATATGAAAAATTTAGATGGAATTAGGAATATGATCCAAGGAGATTGTTGTATATTTGTATCCATAGACTATATGCAGTATTCAGAATTAATTGTGTTTACAGCTGCTTTTGCAGGTGACAATGCAAATACTTAAGTGACTTATTATTGTCACTCTCCTGATTAAACTGACAATTAGTTTTCTAACAAACCATTAAACATTTATCAGCTAACAGAAATACAACAGTTGTTATGTACAACAGTTTATCTTACACTGGATGTGTTGTACAACAGTTTGTCTTACACTGGATGGGTTTGAACAAGGTTTTCAAATTTATAATTAGTATTTTTCAGTACTTGAAATAGTAAAATAAATTTTAAAATGTGTAGCAAAACCTTATGAGAGGTTATAGTAAGAGATTCTGCTATAGGGAAATTAGCAAAAAATTATTATAGAAAACTTTCTATCTCATTTATGTAGCCAGCCAACCTGACCTTTTGTATTTCAACTATTCTTACATCAAATGTTTAAGTTGTGCCCTGTAGTGGCACTCAGTTGAAATAAACAGCATAAAAGTCTCAACTGTATGGGCAGATAATTGTTAATCAGTGTCAGGAACAAAATACTTCATACAGGATGACTGACTTCAAAATACTGAATCCCCATCTGGTGAGACCTAATGAGCAATGGAGAGGTTTGAAGGTAATGAAGCAAGCCCTTTTTTGGCAGATGTTACTTGACAGATGCATCTTTGGATCCTAGCAAGCATTACTGTTGCCTCATATTAATATATACTTGAAGATATCATGATGAAGCTTGTGGAAAACAGAGGATCCTTTTTTCTTCAATGAGCTGCATTTTATATAGCTACTCTTATACCTAATCCATTTAGTAAGCTTTGATTTCAAAACACTGTTCAAAGATCATAGAACTGTGCTTTTTCAAATGCTTTAATTCATGCTTTAGTCCACATACTGCAGATGGATAGCTGAATCCCAGCAGCAAATAAAATTGAACTAACAAGGATGTCAAGGTATTTGTTTTTGTTTTTCCCCCCTAAGGCAAAAGGGGAAGAAACAGAGTTTTGGGTCACTGCTCATTACATGCATCTTGTGGCATACACGTGCCACACAAGGTCTCAAGCGAGCTCCACAAGGCTCTCTTCTTGTTACATCCCGTTCAGCAGCTATTTAGTCTCCCAAGGAAAAATTTAATAAATACATAAATAAATAAATAAAATCCTGATACTGAAACCTAAACTGTTACCCCCAAGGTAGGCTGCTCTTAAATATCAAGTGCATCAGAGATGAGGAAAAGGCTGAGGTGCTTAATGCCTTCTTTGCCTCAGTCTTTAATGGCAAGACCAATTGTTCTCTAGATGCCCAGTACCCTGAGATGGTGGAAGGGGATGGTGAGCTGGATGTAGCCCTCACAATCCACAAGGAAATGGTTGGCAACCTGCTACAGCACTTAGATGTACGCAAGTCAATGGGGCTGGACAGGATCCACCCGAGAGTGCTGAGAGAACTGGCAGAAGACCTGGCCAAGCCACTTGCCATCATTTATCGCACTCTACAGGTACCTTAAAGGAGGTTGTAGCGAGGTGGGGGTTGGTCTATTCTCCCATGTGCCTGGTGACAGGACAAGGGGGAATGGACTAAAGTCGCACCTGGGGAGGTTTAGGTTGGATGTTAGGAAGAACTTCTTTACTGAAAGGGTTGTTAGGCATTGGAATAGGCTGCCCAGGGAAGTGGCTGAGTCACCATCCCTGGAGGTCTTTAAGAGATGTTTAGATGTTGAGTTTAGTGATATGGTTTAGTGGAGGACTTGTTAGTGTTAGGTAAGAGGTTGGACTGGGTGATCTTGGAGGTCTCCTCCAATCTGGATGATTCCGTGATTCTGTGATACTCCTGCTCTCAAAAGGGCAGAGGAGGAACAGCTACTGGACTGAGGAGTCATCTGAAACTACAAAGAGGAAAGGCAAAGTTCTTTCCTCTAGCCATTAGCTCCACCAAAATGCTTTGTTACCAATAGAAAGAGTCTGTCACACTATATCAAGCCCATGATATAATTATTAATCTTTTTAGCATTAAATAAAATACCAAAAAAATAGAATTACATTCTCTTCTGTTAGGAAACGGAGCACAATCAATTTGTGGTTTCTGGCCTAATTTTTGCAGTACACCTAAGAATAAGAGAATCCCAACACATACTAAAATACATGTAAAACACACAAAGTAATCAACAACAATGTTTTTGTTATTATATATTGATATATATATTATATCTATTATATATATTGACTACCACTTTCATTATATGTTCACCCTTATAAAAATAAAAAATTCAAAAAGTACCCATGCACTGGTCAGGTAAGTACAGTTATGCTGAGGTTAATTAGCTATCATCCTCTCCATAAAAAATACCCTATTGCTTTTTAGGTATTCATTCATATTGCCATATATTGATGACTCAGTGATTACTGACCAACAAAGCAGGGAGCACAGAGAGGGCCAGGGTGTGCTTGCGTTGAACCAGGACTCAGTCAGGAACAACCACCACAGACACGGCTGCAGAAACAGGACTCAGGAGCCCTGAGTACTGATATCTGATGACACTGGAAGAGTAATTATAACATATCCCAACAGCTGTCTAAAACCATGGGACTAATGGCCTGATTTTCCAAGAAAAATATTCAGTCATTACTTAAAGGTGTGCAGGTGGCCAGAGACATCTCACTCTCATAGCACCAGCGACCAGTTTTGAGGGTATGTTCTTCCTAAGCCCTCTTGCTGCTCCGAGCACAGCTGTCACTAAGACAAGACACTGGTCACTGCTTTTGCTCAGGCAAGAGCAGGACTTGCTAAGGAAGTATTAAATCCCTCATTCATGCAAATCTGTAAGATGAATTGTGCCAGAGCAATAAAGTCCCAAGCAAGGTACTATCACATAAGAAAGAAAAATCCTTCACAAAATGAATGCCTTCTAATAGCTACTAAGAGATAGAAGGAAAAAAAATGAAAAGACTTTCTAGTTTTATACCTGCCAATATCTCCTTTAGAACAAAGGAAGAAAAAACACATTTCTGATGCATGACCCCACTCTTTTCTAGTAACTATCTGCAAGATAAAAGGGTGGCTCAGTTGTGTCCTGGTTTCAGATGGGATTTGAGCTGAAAAAGATTTGATACTTTATTGCCTTTATTTTCTGATATCATTCTTTACTCAGACAACCATTCGTCTGTTCAGTTGTCAAGGGAATTCAAATGAGAACATTCAATTCCTTTATTTTATTCCAACACCTTCATAACAATACATGTGAATCACAGCCCACATTACACTGTAGTGCTTCAGCTCTGAGTCCAGTATTTTCACTTCTTTTTCACTGTGAGTATATGAGGAAGTATTTTTCAAGTGCTATCATCTCACAGACTAATACATACCAGACAGTTGCTTTGTTTCTACTTCTTTGACTCTTCAGACTTCTACTTTCTATACCTTCTTTTAAAGTATTTTCTCAGAAGTATCGTTTTATAACATTAAAAGTCAACATTTTCAGGTTATTTCTGAGTCAGAGTCTATTCTAGTCTGCACAAAAATTTCTAACAATGTGAATGCATTTGAGGTCCAGCACTTACTACTTGTGGCAATGAGGAGTTCTACAAGATAGCATAATCACAAACTTAAAAAAAAAAAAAAAAACAACTAATTCTCAGGTTTTACCGTCCATTACAACTTTCTTGCTGATCTCCATCTGTTCCAAAGATAATGAATACTCTTTTCTTTCAAGCACTCTTCTTTATCAGCATAATATTTTTATTTTCTTTAGCAGGTTTTATCTTGGATTTCTTCAGAGACATAATTCTTTTTGGTTAAGAAAAGTGGAGAGGAAGAACTCCTGTTCCGAATATTTCCTGCTATTTGCTTGCTTTTTTCCCCAAGCTAAGCATCTGATCAATAAAAAATAAACTAGAAAATAAAAATAATAATAATTAAAAAAAAAAAAACTTTGGCTACATTGTCACCCTCAGTGTCACAACTACTATGGTGACACTTTAAAGCAGCTGCAGATGACAGTCTCTAGAAGAGCAGCTTCATTGCTTGCAGCCCTTGTGGCAGAACAAAAGAGGTCCAGGTGCCCTAATCTGTTCGGCTTTATCAGACCAGGTGGAGCACCATGCCAGTGCAGTTATTGCCATCCCCAAACTGCTGCCATCATCAAGCCCTGCTGGACACATACTGGGCGCCTGCAGACTACTGTATTGCTCCACCATTTCTCTCTTAACAGGAGTACTAGTCCAGGCAGTGCAGGAGCACAGGTAGCTCTGCACACACCAACTGACAGATGCGGAGCCAGGCCCAATAAGCCCAGCCAGACCTGCACTGGCAGTATGTAGAGTCACTTGGATGTGTCTGCATCGCACTGCCCAGTACCTGTGAGATGATGGGGCATTGCCCAAAGCTGGTGAGAGGCCTGCAGCCCAGCAGAACAGATTCATACTGAAGTTGAAAAGTTCATGCTGGCACTTTTCTGGAAGTCTGTCATGTAGAGGACACATCTCTCGTGGGATTTCCCTCCTGACGGTAGAAAACAGAACATGAATGACACAGCATGCCTGCAGGAAGATGCACAGGTTCTGCATTCTCCAGGGCCTCTGTGCTCATCTATCATGTATTTTAAGATGTTTTTTTTTCTTTGGGAGAAGATCTGAAAAAGATGACAAACTTGAGCTATTATAGATCAAAGATAAGAACATAGTCCACAGGCAAGTGGTTCTAAAAAAAAAAAAAGATCTTGTTAGTTGTTTCATGCCAGCTGCACATAAAACAGACCTTCTCAGTTCTCCTCCCACAATTAGTAAAAGGTACATCTATACCAAAAAGTGTGTTACAAAACTGAATTTCAAAGTGCTGAACAGAAGGCACATAGCATTGTTTTGTCTTCACTGCTTCCTAAATTAAAATAAAATAACTTGTTCAGTGCTGGGGAAAAAAAAAAAATGAGTGGCAGAGAAAGGAGGTTTTTCTGACGCAGAATGAAATGCTCCATCCACTGAACCATGCCGTATGCATCAGCTTGTTTTATTTCAGTTACACTTGACCACTCAACTGTTTCTGTTTTGTCATTTCCTTAGGAGGCAGAGAGAAATAGAAATGAAGGAAAGAGCAAACAATTGAGGAATGAAACAGGCAGTAGTGGTATAAAAATCAGGTTGAACTGTGCTCTGAGCAGAAGGGTTAATTCAGGAAAGGAAACAAAGATCTTATCTGCATTCAGTGACTGGAACCATGTGGAAGCAGACATCAGTCCTAGGCAAACTTGATGAATGTAATGGAAACTCTTTACCTGCAACAGCTCTAGCTATTCACAGAGTACATTAGCCTGGCCAAAGCTCAGGGCTTATGTCATTTACTTGTTTTCAGATCCAGAAAGAACAATATATCCTGTAGAGATTAAGAAAAAAGCACATCACCTAATGTCCCAGTGCTAATTGTTAACAAATGCCATCAATCTGTTCTGTCCTGATAAAGAGTGACTGACATTTCCTATCATCTCACACTTCTATGTCAATGGAGAAAGCTGACAAGCAAGCATTCCTGGGCTCCTAGAAGCATTCATTCAAGCATACATAAGTGTATCTCTAGAGCAGACACTCCTGCTTTTTCTGCCTGAGTAGATGAATTTAGGAGTTGTCCACAAAGATAACAGGAATACACGGCCAACTCTAAATTTGCCAGTGGTAGCTATATAAATTTATTCTAAGTTTCAGTAGTATTTTAATCCTTCAAGTCACATTTAATTTGATATCCTGATTAACTGAAACAAGGAAACAAGAGGTGGAAGGGTTTCTTTGGAAAAAAAAAAAGAAACTCAGACAACAACAATAAATGACAATCTTTGTAAATTTTTCATGCCCAGGTAGTATGATTTAAATTTTAAAAATAAATAAATAAAGGAAGAAGAAGAAGGAGGGAGGCTTGTGAAATCCAAATAAGTCAAGGGGGATACTGTGAAGGCTGTGAACATTCTGGTTGTCAGTGAATCAAAAAGAAGGAGAGAGAAGAAAATTCCCAAACCCACAAATTTGCTCCAACTCTTCATATTAAAATATGTTGCCCAAGTGAAAATGAAACACATTGGTCAATTTATTCTACTGGTTTTGATGGTTTTGGAGTTCTTTAGAGCCTTTATCTTCACAAAGAATTTTGAAATGTTTTGGTTTTGTCCAGTTCAGAACTTCATATATGCAAATTTTAGTTGTCTATTAAGAAAGATCAATGAATACTAAAGTAAAAAGTCCCAAACAAAGGTGAAAAGTTGAAGTTGAAAATACATCAGCAGAAAATGGAGAGAAATATATAATTAATAGAATGAACATAATTTCATGTATTTTTAATGGGACTTGTATGCTTTCCTGTAAGCTCATGTTCACGTTACTTTACATAGTTCTGATTATTTTCAAGGAAAGATTAAAAAAAAAAAAAAAAAAAAAAAAAAGAAGAGGATTGACCAGGCTTTTGGCAAAGTATTAGTATAACTTTGGGTTTACCAGGAAGTGGCTTTGCACCTGTTACTCTTTCTACAAACCTGACATATAACAAAAGTGCTAATTTAGCTACATATGCAATACACAGTTGTAGCCTGACCTAGAAGCCTACCCGCTCTAAGGGTCATAGTAGCTACCCTATTTTTCATTTGTCCTAGCAATCTCAAGCTGGCAATCTTCATTTATATATTTACCTTACCTTACCTATATCCTTACCTTCCCTATTATGTGATCATGTTAATGCACAAAAAAATATATAATTTCTCTAATGATACCCAAAACACTTTCTTCATAAAACATCAAAACTTGAAAACATGTCAGCTGTATCATAATTTAGACATACTCTGACATCAAGAATTATAAAACCAGTTAATTCATCCACAGTATTTGTTGCCCAGATAATTTAAATCATACAATGTAATCTAAGTTCCTGGATGCTTAAGATTGGCATATCTATAAGGAAGACAGAGTTGGAAACCAAAACTGATTGAGCTACAGAGTCATTTTTAAATAGACCACAGGATGTCATAAATTACATTTATCTTTCTGTAGGAGATAAACAATGCACTAACCCATCCAGAGAACACAAAGACAGATAATAATAATAATAATAATATGAACTTGCTGAAATGGAAATAGAATATTTATCGCAGCTGACTCTTCCAGGCACACTCACTTTCTTTGGAGCAACATTTTATTCTCTAACTCCTAAGAAAGTGCTTATTTTCTACCAACTAGTACATATGGTGCTATGTAACAGTTGTGTTAGCTCATGAAAGCAAGTTTCATTGTAAATGCTCTGCCAAAGTGTGTAAAACCTGGACTTCAGAGCATTTAGACACATCACAGGTGACACACTTGGCTCTGAAAATGGAAAAATGACATTTGTTGAACACAAGTGCTTTATGCCAACTGTTTCATTCACAGCCATCTTCTACCAGAAAGCCTGAAAGGCATTTTTGTCCTACTGGGACTGGGGCATTGGAAGATGGAATAAAACAGAAATAAATATTATTTTTAAAACTAAGAACCTTGGCTAAACTAGAGTGTGCACTGCTAGATACAGGTACAAGGGCACATCTGAAGGATGGAAAATGACAGTAAAAAAGACCATTGCTCAGCTGGATAGCTTCATGTTCATTTCTTCTATTCCTATTTGAAAGAGGTCAGTCACAGAAATGACAGTGCTGAGAAGTTTCAAAAAGGTTTGAAGTCTTAAGCTCAAATTCACCCCACACAGGAGCACATGCCATTTGACAGCAACCTGAAGAAAAATAAGTCAGCCTTTCTCAACATTTCTGACACTATCAAAGGTGCAAATTTTCAAACTCACGACTTAGAAAAGCAACATGATTATCATCAGGGACAGAGACTGCTTGCCTGTTAATGGAAAAGCAGAAGACAAACCTTGCACTTCAGGGAGCAGCAGGACTGTAGCCAAAGGGTCCTGGGAAGGTGACTGCTCATTCTTGACCTCTCAAGCAAAGGGGATCAGAGAATACTGCTTCTACAGGTCTTCTCACCATTAAAACTCAGACTGCAAATAGCAACTCTTTTCTTACCCCTGTGAGAAACAAAGTTGTGTTTTTGCAGTAGAGAATTACTTTTCTGTATTCCAAGGTAGTTGTGTAGTCATAATAAGGAGAAATGCTAAGTAGATAAGTGGACTTACCTATTGTTCCAAAATAAGGTAGAAGGTATAAGGTAGAAGCTTGAGAAAAACAGAATGAGCGGTGTGAGAACAGTAAAACAAAGGTCACAAGTTCTCAAAACATAAGAAAGGAGAAATTAAAGGATTGAAAAAAAGAGAAATTGTACATTTATGGTATAGAGGAGCGTCAAGTAGCTTGTGAACCTGTCGTACTCAGCCAGTGAGGAAACAGGGGAGGTGATCAGGCGTCAGGTAATAGGTAATAAAAGGTTATGATTTGTTTACTAAAGTGAGCTCCTGATTGACAGGACACTTGCCATTGCAATCGCAAATAAAATAGCTTCACAGAAGATCCTGTCTGAAGAAAAATACTTCAGATTTTTCTCATACCCCTGTTTCATCCTCATGTAACACCAGTCACCTCTGCAGGTTATCCCCTCATTCCAAGCATATGTATCAGAGGTGTTGTATGGTCAGTCACGTACAAGAGCAAGAAATACAGAAAGATGTCACTATGAGTGCTTCCACTGCCCCCCCATGCTACCACCGCATAAAAAGAGGAAGAATTTAACCCCCTGATCGGTACTGTCCCAGGTAGCTCCCCAGTTAAATTTGGTGTCATTCAAACTACAGCTCTGACCTGGGTGAAAGAATGTCTAGCAGCCCTAGCTCGCCCTTGCTGAAGATAACTCCTGAGCTGCCTGGTAAAGGGACTTTGCAATGCATATTGCAGGATGGACTGCACTGCTCTTACAGACCCCACAGCTTCCTGCGGTCTGGCATTAGGATTTGGTACCCCATCATTTTCTGTCATGGGTAGGGACTGCAATGCTTTTATCATGTTCTGGCAAACAAAAGCCGTCACATAAAGGTGGCTGTAGCTGAAGAGAGGTAGATTGGATAAGAAAATCTTCATGAAGTTGTGCAGTTCTAAAATGTGTAAGAAAGAAGGCACAAGTTGGATTCCCATCATATGTATTATCAGAAGGTGATATTACCAAATCCTTGAAAAAGAGAGATTCAGAGAAACTCTCAGGCCTCTGAATAAGCACCTGCAAAGGTTTAAATAGCCAGTCTCATTTTAATTTGTTTATTTGTTTGATTGAGACTACAGAGCCATTAACTCACTTCCTTATTTTGGCTACAGAATTGGTACAGATGCAATGGGAAAAGTAATTGGTAAGCAGAAGAATTGTAGAACTCTATATTTTCTGAGTTTCTTTAATGTAATTTGGAACTCATTCACTGAAAACAGGCCTGGAAACTTCATGTTTTTCATATATTGTACTGGAAAAAGAATCCCAAAGGGAATTAGAGTGGCTGCAGGTTTTTTCCCAATATATATTACAATTACTCTTGCTTAACCTCAACAGGAGCCACTACTTCCTTTCTGCAAACAGAAAGGAGTACAAATTACAGAAGGAAACTTCATTAAGGGAGACAGAACAGGGCTGACCTTTTAATAGGGAATATTTTTCTCAATTTCCTTATCTTTATATAAAAGCCATACACCAGGTTAAAGACAGTTCTACCTATGAATTTCCACTGGCTTGGAAACTAAGTAGTCCTGGGAACACAAATTGAGCATCATGAAATTGAGAGAGTTCCAACAGAGCAGAATGTACAGTGGCTCTAAAAAAAGGGTTGATATTTACCAAAACACACAGTGGAAATTTAGAAAAACTTCATAAAAATATATTTTTGAAGTTAATACTAACTCAGTTCATGATACCCAACATACAAATAGATGACAATTAAGGGAGATGGGATTCTTTCAGAGCAGTAAGCAAATAGAAATCAACCTCTATTGCAGGCCACTGACTGGATTCTCATAAAAAGGTAATAGCTTTTTTTTTCCCTTTTTTTTTCAAGATTTCATTTTAAGACTAATAACTCATAATAACTCAAAATTATCCTTTTTTTTTTTTTTTCCTGATATGGTTAACTGTACTTTACAGAAGAGTATAAAAACTACCTGCTACCAGAGAAGTTTGTGAACTAAAATATCTAATAAATAAGTAAACACCAAGTTGGGGGGAAGTGTTGATCTGCTGGAAGGTAGGGAGGCCCTGCAGAGGGGCCTGGATTGATGGGCAGAGGCCAATGGAATGAGGTTCTACATGGCTAAGTGTCAGGTCCTGCACTTTGGCCACAACAGCACTACAGGCTTGGGGCAGAGTGGCTCAAAAGCTGTGTAGAGGAAAAAGATCTCGGGATGCTGACTGATGCTCACCTGAACATGAGCCAGCAGTGTGCCCGGTTGGCCAAGAAGGCTAATGGTATCTTGGCTTGTATCAGGAATAGTGCAGACAACAGGACCAGGGAAGTGATCATCCCCCTGTACTCTGCTCTGGTGAAGCTGCACCTCGAGTACTGTGTTCAGTTTTGGGCCCCTCCGTACAAGAAGGACATCGAGGCCCTGGAAGGTGTCCAGAGAAGGGCTATGAAGCTGGTGACCTGGACCACAAGTCCTATGATGAGCGGCTGAGGGAACTGGGGTTGTTTAGTCTGGGGAAGAGGAATCTCAGGGGAGACCTTATTGCTCTCTACAACTACCTGAAAGGAAGGTGTGGGGAGATGGGGATCAGCCTCTTCTCACAGGTAACTGGTGATAAGACTAGAGGGAATGGCCTCAAGTTGCACCAGGGGAGGTTTAGTTTGGAAATTAGGAGCTTGTTGCTTCTCACCTGGTAGGTGGTAGATGCAACTGGGATAGCAGAAAGCCCAAGTTTCTACTCCTGACCTGCACAGCAGCTGAGGCAGCAAGGACTGGTTTAGTAGGGAGATCTGGATGTGGGAGCTAAAAGTAAAGCTTTTCTAGATATTGAAGAGATATTGACAAACCAACAAAGCAAAAAGACACAAAGAAAACACAAAACAAAGACACCTGAAATATGGGTGTTTGGTGAAAAGTGTTTGGATGGCATAACTGTTGTTTCCAATCTTTATGATAAAGCTCAGCAGGAAAGGGTAAGGGAAAGGAAAAAAAGAAGAGGAAAAGGAAGAGGAAGAGGAAGAGGAAGAAGGGGGAGAAAAGGGGAGAGGGAGAGGGAGAGGGAGAGGGAGAGGGAGAGGGAGAGGGAGAGGGAGAGGGAGAGGGAGAGGGAGAGGGAGAGGGAGAGGGAGAGGGAGAGGGAGAGGGAGAGGGAGAGGGAGAGGGAGAGGGAGAGGAAAAGGAAAAAAGGAGAAAATCAAGGTCCATTTTAGAGAGAAAAATGCAGAAGTTTTCAAAAATTGCCTGGTAGCAATAATTCACCTTATTGGAATATGTTGCTTAGGAAGTTTCAGATGACCTTGGGATCCTAATACTATCAGACAGTTTCTAATACTTAATTCTATTAACTCTTTCCTCTGAAAGAATAGAATAAATCTTTTAATTTAGTCTGAGGGTAAAGCAGATACAGGTAAAGCAGATGCAGCAAGCATATGCCTCGAAGCCTGCCAGGAAGGCAGATTGCAGCTGCACTGCAGGCAGTCCTCTTATCCACAGCTCAGCAAAATCCATCCCTGAACTTAAACATTCACAACAACTGAAAAAATGGCTCATGCAAGATGAGATGTATATATTTCAAATCTACCCACCTCTGATCATTTTACTACAATTCCAAAAAGGATGCATGGCAAATGACAGATGCACCCTTAGTGTGCAGGAATCCTCCCCAACAGTAAACAGCTTTAAATCATTGAAAACAAGATGAATTTCAGAAAAGTGTTTTAAGAGAACAGTGTTTGTTTGTTTTTGTTTGTTGTTTTTGTTGTTGTTTTGTTTTGTTTTGTTTTTATTTGCACATCTGCTTAGCAAAGCTTCATGAGCAAAGTACTCTGTGAATGGTGAAAATAAATGGAGAGAGCATGGGGTTCAGGACTGCTTCCTGGAAGGTTCACAATGGGACCGATCTTGTCAACATTGACATTCTTCCTGTCTCTATTAGTTTAATACATAGGAATAAAGTCAAGGGCAGAGGGGGGTGTGGGGGGGTGGGGGGTGGAGAGAGAGAGAGAGAATGAGAGAGAGAGAGAGAGTCTTTTACTGTGAAACAGGACATGAATCTCCATAGGTTTTCACTACCTTTACTTTTCACTTTTTCTGTGGTCAGTGTTCATGCCCCTTCTGATGCCTAGTGCTAGCGGTAAAGGAAGACAACTTCACATTTTGAAGTAGCATATGAGAAGTTTGAGCATGCTGTGTTGACCGGCTTCCTGAATTGCTAACAGTGAGAGCAACTTTAGTAGTTTCTGCGCAACATTTAAATTTTTATTTCAAGAGGCATTTCAGTTGCCATTGAGTTGCTTGCAGAGCAAGTGTACAGAAAAAGAATGCTTAATCTCCTTGATTATTTCCTCAATGATCTTTGAGCAATTCTGTACAGTATACCCACACATTTCCAACCTATAGGCAAAACTGAGTACATAAATAAGAGCACAGTTGCAAACAAGCATTGCAAATACAATGCTCACAAACACGCTCAGTGACAAGGACGGCATGCTTCTTAATAACAGAGCAATAATTTAATATAGCAATAAGCTGTGTTAAAATTGAAAAGGGACCTTGAGAAAACATCCCCTAGTGCCTGAAGAGAACAGCTCCTTTACAAATCCCAGTCATGTGCTCGATGACCTCCACGAGAGGTGTGGTTCTAAACCCAAAAGTCTGCAGTGAGCAGCTGGAGGTGACACTGTGCAGGTGCCTGCACCACACCGCTGTGGGATCTGTCATATAGGATCTCTCACCTCCACAGAGGCAGTCTTGGGTCTCCTAAAACTCCAACACCTACAAGTCTTGCACATCATAGTTCAGAAAATACTGATCAAAAATGGCTTAGAAAAAAAGTTCCTAAAACATTCACTAGCCTAAATTTCAGTAGATTAGATTAATCATTTAAATCCTCAGATATGAACTTATGTTATTGTCTTTCAGCATCCAGACTTCAAAATCCTGGCACAGAATGATCTGACCTTTCAAAATGAACAAATAAATGTTACAAAGAAATAGTGAAAATTGTGAAAATTACTTCAACAATCTTTCTTTGCACCTTTCTTCTGGAAATACCCCACCTTTCACATCTTTCTTCTGGAAATACCCCTTCTCACCCTTTCAGAGAAGGACTTGGGGCTTGTGGTGGATGAAAAGCTCGACATGAGCCAGCAGTGTGTGTTCGCAGCCCAGAAGACCACCTGCGTCCTGGGCTGCACCAAAAGAGAAGTGGCCATCAGGTCAAGGGAGGTGATTGTCCCCCTCTGCTCTGCCCTTGTGAGGCCCCACCTGGAGTGTTGCATCCAGTTCTAGGGCCCCCAACACAAGAAGGATATGGGGCTGTTGGAGTGGGTCCAGAGGAGGGTCACAAAGGTGATCAAGGGGCTGAAGAACCTCTCCAACAAAGAAAGGCTGAGAGAGCTGGAGATGTTCAGCATGAAGAAAAGAAAGCTCCAGGGTGACCTTATTGCAACCTTTCAGTACTTAAAGGGAACTTATAAAAAGAGAGAGAGCAACTCCTTGCTTTGTCAGATAATGACAGGATAAGGGGGAATGACTTTAAACTAAAAGAGAGGAGATTTAGATTAAAGGTTAGGAGGAAATTCTTCACTCAGAGGGTGGTGAGGCACTGGCACAGGCTGCCCAGAGAAGCTGTGGATGCCCCATCCCTGGAGGTGTTCAGGACCATGCTAGATGAGGCCCTGGGCAACCTGATCTAGTGGGTGGCACCCCTTCCCATGGCAGGGGGTTGGAACTAGGGGATCTTTAAGGTCCCTTCCAACCCAAGCCATTCTATGATTCTATGAAAAATCACTCTTACTACTTTGCTTAAGTAGTAAGTGAAGTAATGCACTTCACCTTTAGATGATGTCCTCAGGTTCAAACCAAAATTTAAAATATTTTGAAATAAGTTTGTCACGGACCCTCTCGAGTACAGGTCCTAGTTTCATGTTAGCTTCTACCTGATTTCTTCTAAAGTGCCAAGGCCACTCCTCTATCTCCTGGAGAATGTCATTAGTCCCTGGGTCTTATACTGGGGAAAAGCTACCCTCAAACCTTCACCAAATCCTCACCACTTGCTAGTCCAAAGTATTTTTGCCTTCCGGAATTTGGGATTGGTGACCAAGATTAGCAAGCTTGCTCCACAACTGGAACAGGATGTTAAAAAAAGTTACACTAGCTAAACGGCCTGTATGCATTTATCTTTCATCTTTCTGTACTTGGCAAATGTAATGGCTCTTCTCTGGGGATATGGGAGCAAAAAGGCATTTACCTTCCTAGTGCCTGCTCCAGTCTCCTTGTAGGGGGACAACTCATTTCAAACTCTGTTTCAAACTGTTTTGATGACTCAGCTGGACAGTGGGACAGAGGCAGCTGACTTCTCTAGGGATTTTATTTCACACAAAGAAGCAGAGTGCAGAATTCCCTGAGCTCATGCTGGATGATAATACATGTAGCTGATGCAACACAGCCCCATGAGGGCAGCCAGGCGCACATCCCAAAAGCAATATGGCTATGGTTTTGAGATAATGGACATAAGCTAATAAGCTCAGCTGTCCTTGCACTTGTTAGGAGCTAATTCAAGGATCTCTGCTGTGCACCTGCTGGGTTGAAACATTTGCCTGATTAATGTTTTTCAGTGTGAGCTAGTAGAAAGTGATTACCTTTCTCTGTTTCTTTAAGCAACAAGGCTGCTTCTGCTACCAAGCATCTGTAAGCATTTAAGGGACATTTCATCTCAGGCAGAGGATCCATGCAGTATGTTCATCGGGATGCTGCTACATCATGGTCACAAGGCCCCGCTTACCCATTCAGGTTCAGCCCCAAGTAGTCGCATTGTTATTTGCATCCAGTTATCCAGTTAATTTTACTTTGAGATGGGGGGGGGGGGGGGAGGAAGAGTAGGGTTTTGTTTCTGTTTTTCTAATTTTAACCAATCCTTAGCTCCATTTCTGAAGCACCAGAGAGGACAAATGTTGACCACAACTTCCCAGAAGCTGCTTGTACTTTCAGCAAAGAATAGAGCTATTCCTCCAACAGAAACTATCTGACCGCTCCCCTGTGATGCAGAATTTCAGAGCTCATTTCAATTCAGCAGGTTAGGTTCCCCACATGCAAAACTTCAAGAAATTAGCAGTGAGATCCTGTCTCATAGGACCTGTTCAAGTGGCCCAACACACACCTTTAGGGTTCCTGTAATTCCTACTCATTTTCAGCTCTCCTCCTCAGCTTTAAGTTTATTGGTTACTTACCTACATTTTTCTGCTCCTCAGCCTTGTTTCAGGACTAGGATTAAAACAGACACAGTATATTTACCTCAGAGTACTGAATGCTTTGTGATAAACTACTCTCTCCAAAAAGAGGAAACCCAACACTCTCTTAACAGTCCTTGGTTAAAACAGAACACACACACATCCAGGTATTTCCTGAGTTTCTTTCTTAAACTCAAAAACATAAACAGAAGTAAAACAATTTAAAAAAAAAAAGAAAAAAAAAAGAAAAAAGTACATCCCAAAACATACATATATTATTCATATATATTAACATCAGCAAATTAAACTCATGAAAAGAAAATTGCATAATCTCATGTTTAATCTCATAAATGAGTTTAGCTTGTTTTAATTTTAGAAAAAAATTCTACTACTAACAATAATGAGGAGAGAAAAACTAATGAAAAAGAGAATTATAGCTTGGGAGCACTTTGAAGTTAAAAGGAAACATGGTTCTTACTTAGGAGAGAATGTTATTGATAGAATATAGCATTAATGAACAAGTCTGTTTTACATCAGACAGCACAATGCTTTTGCTACAAACACAAATTAAAGTATTTGTTTCTAGTACAGAAATCTATCCTATCAATTTGTCCTCAGAGGCTGTGCTTCCTCACTCCTCAGGCTGCCTGGCTGTTGGAAAAGAATAAACATTGATTTAAAACCCAATTCTGCAAGACTTCTAATTGTGGGAGTGGATCTTACTCACAAGTCATCCCAGCGAAGTTAATGGACCTGCCTGTGTGCATATGTATTAGGGCTGGATGGGAGTTTGTTTTTAATGTCCTTTCTTTTCCCCTTGAAACCTTTTTTTTTTTCCATGGATACTGCAACTTTTGAGGAAACGTGAATTTTTTACACTGAACTTTTAGTAGGTGATCTTTTTACTGGCTAGGATGGAAGAGAGCAAGAAGAATAGTTAAGAATTTGTGCTCAGGAGTGCACACTGCTACTTGTCCAAGACACATCCTTCCCAAGCTCTCAGCTGAAGTGTTCTATCCTTTTCTAAAACATTCAGTCTCTCATGGGGATAGAGATGGAGTTATCAGGCTACATGTCTGAGATGCCAAGGACCTACTCTGAGGTGCCCAGATCATATATACCTCTGTGCGTGATACAGCAGTTCCATAGGAAGGGAGGCCTGAGAGGGGTAACTTCCATTTGGTCAAATTTCTAGTCAAAAAAATTAAAGGACTCATGTGGAAAGTGGGAAAAATCATTAGCAGAGAATCAGCCTTGGAACTCCCACATGAAAAGAGGAGTGTTTTTGATATCTGTTTCTTTCACAGATCTGGAAAGGGATTTCTGAGATACTTTTTCACTCAAGAGCACTATTCTGTGCACTGTTTCATCTCCTGTTCTTACTTCTTGCTAGGATGAACAGTGGTATTTAGTATATGAGTTTAATCACGTAAACAGTTCTTGAGCACCTACCTTTACATGAGCCACAGAACTGAGAACATGTCTTAGATCCAAAAGATTTCTCTGTTGTCACAGAGAGTCCTGCAAGTCCAGAGAAGGGCCATGAACATGATCAGAGGACTGGAGCACCTCTCCTATGAAGACAGGCTGAGAGAGCTGGGTGTGTTCAGCCTGGAGAAGAGAAGGCTCTGGGGTGACCTTACAGTGGCCTTCCAGTACGTAAAGGGGGCCTACAGAAAAGCTGGGGATGGACTCTTTGTCAGGGAGTGTAGTGACAGGACAAGGGGTAATGGATTTAAACTAAGAGAGGGAAGATTTATATTAGATATTAGGAAAAAATATTTACTATGTGGGTGATGAGGCACTCTAACATGTTGCTCAGAGAAGCTGTGGATGCCCCATCCCTGGAAGTGTTCAAGGCCAGGCTCGATGGGGCTTTGGGCAACCTGGGCTGGTGGGAGGTGTCCCTGCCCATGGTGGGGGGTTGGAACTAGGGGATCTTTAAGGTCCCTTCCAATGCAAACCATTCTATGATTCTATAAATACACAATCTTTGAGAAGACAAATGTTAAGTGTTCCCCTGATGTGACTTTTAGGGCACACTTCACAATTCAATGCCATATTAGAAGGTGTGGGCTACCTTTTCAAGCAAAGTGTGTTTCTACAGGCATGACACAAAGTGACACACTGATATACAGAATGCAATTCAAGAAGAAATGCAACTTTATCAGCATGGTCTTGTACTTGTGTTAAATACAGTCAAACTCCTGGCAGGAAGAATAAAAGTTTTGTTTATGATCATCACATACTTGTACTTGATACAGATGACCTTTCCTATCAGCATCTGCTACAGAGAAAAGGGATTGATCTAATTAAAGCACTAGCCAAGGACCTGGAGAGATGCATTCAAGTCTCCTCAGCTGGATAGATTTGCTGTGGGACTTGGCCAACAGCAAAGTCTGTCTGTACTCAAGATTGCCATTTGTAGAATGTGGAAAAGTAGCTTTTCATTTCTTCCAGGGATTTTGTGCAGATAAATATGTGATACTTACAACTGCCATGTAAGAATGTAAAATAGAATCTGAACAACAGCCTCAAGAAGATGAGTGTGATACTCATTCTTTTAAAGCAAAGATATTAAATCAGTCAAGCAGAAGTATATATCATTAAACTATTCTTCTTCCCAAGGTTGTAAGAAAGATCATTCCCCTGAAGGTGACTTGTCAGGAACACATGCATTCTCTGTAAGTTACTGATTCCTATTTGCAGTTTGTTGAATATTACTGATAATAGAAACAAGATATTTATGCCTCAAAATGTGGTATTTTCAACAGTTGCCTGCAGAATCACACACCTGCCAAATTTTCCCATCATGCACCAAGATGTAAAAAGGTAAGAGGAATGGGATTGCTCTTCCCTAATAGACATTTAAATCCCAGCTAGGCACCCAAAGCTTCATTTAGAGTCCATGGTGTGATTGCATGCCTTCTAGTATGCAATTCATTTCTTCCTAAAGCAGACAGCTAGAAACAGGTCAGAATTACTGTCTTGGAGCATTTTCACTTCTGTCAACTGGAAGCCAGCCAGCATAAGAAACTTACATTAAGAGGTCTATACAGTGCCCTATCACATATCAACTTTGTTTCATTGTTTTGGGTTAGACTTTTTTACCTCATTTTTCTTGTATATATTTAGAAAATCTTATGGCATAGTTTAACGTAACAGTTTTCTAAAACATAACATGCTTAGAAAGAATATTAAATGTAGATTACACCTGTTGTGGTTTAAACTTTCAGGCAGCAAAACACCACACAGTCGTTTGCTCACTCCCCCTCAGTGGGATAGCAGACAGAATAGGAAAAAGGCAAAACTTGTGGGTTGAAATAAAGATATTTTACTAGGACGTAAAAGGAAGGGAAAATAATAATAGCAATATAAAAGAATACACAAAACAACACAATTGTTCACCGCCCACTGACCAAAGTCCAGCCAGTCCCCAAACAGCAATGTCCTTCCCAGCCAATTGCCCCTGGTTCTATCATTCAGCAAGACACCCTATGGTGTGGGATATTCCTTTGTCCAGCCTGGGCCAGCTATCCTGGCAGTGTCCCCTCCCAGCTCCTGATGAATCCCCAGCCTCCTCGCTGCCAGGGCAGTATGAGAAGCTGAAAAGCCCTTGGTGTTGTGTAAGCACTGCTCTGACACAACTAAAACCTTGTTGAGTTATAAGCATTATTCTCATCCTAGATCCAAAACACAGCACCATACCAGGTACTAGGAAGAAAATTAACTCTATCTCAACTGAAAGCAGAACATTTTTCCCTTCTATGAAAAGAATATTTTTCATGCAAGTTAATTGTACTAAAATTTTCTGGAGCTTGAGTTTGTCATAGATTTCTGGATAGAAATTAGAGAAAGTTTTAAAGACATGCTGGTCTTTTTCTTCCTTCTGAAGCAGTAAATGTTCCTGTTCCCACAAAAATGTAGTGTTTCCTGTAGCCAGGCTGTACAATCTATTGGATAAGAAAAGAATATTTGGCATCTCAAAGTTACGTTCTTTTTGAAAAACACATTTTTTCAAGTTCTTCAAAAAAATATGTACATACAGTCTATGACTTCTCTTCATAGGGCTCCTGTGTGTATATACCTCTCTGTGTGATGAGAGGCTCCTTAGCCTGTCTGCAAGGAAGAGGTTAAAAGCACAGATGGACCAGAAATACAGCAATGAGTATTAAAAGACACCCTCAGAAATGTCATAAACAAGAAGATATCTACACAAGAATAAAGCTCTGTCGATACTAATTAGGAGTAAGTTACATTCCGGTAGCTTAAGAAAAAAAAATCACACACAGACATTTTGCTCTTGAATATTGGGATTTAAGAAAGCATTTGTGTCTTAAACAGAGAACAGTTTCCAGAAGTCTTGATGTATTTTCTTAATTTAGCTTCAGTGATCAATAACATGTTTTCAGTATAGGCACCTTGGGAAGACCTACTTAATTAGCAATCACATTCACCAGAAATACCCTCTTATTAGTAGTTATTTTATAAACAATTATTTCTGAAATGAAAGACATGAGTAAAATTATGTTTATACCATTGTCATTAATATGCCAAAGAGGACCTTAAAATGAACTGATGAGGAAAGATATCATATGCTTTCATGGCTTTTTCACATTGCTAATAGAAGAAAACTGAATTTTAGTTACAGAGCAATAGTACATACCTAGTTGTTGTATTTATGGTTTTTTAAAAGATGAAAAAAATCCTCTAAATAATATTTTTAATTCATTTTAGAATAAAATGGAGAAAAGGGAAGAGATCAGAATTTTTGTTCCTTATTAAATGTCCAACTTCTTCTCCTTTTATAGACTAATCTCTTTATATGTCCAAGAAAAGTTGTGAGTTTCCAATAAAAAGCTATTCAACTTCTACAAGGTATGAGCTGTATTAAAAAGGCTATTACCACTTCTAATAGCCAGATGGAAACATTTATTTTGTCTGGGCTGCATTAGTAGGGGAGGTGCTGATATGTGCCTGACACCTCAAGCAGTGGAACCCCAGAGCATCTGCAGATCATTTCCAACGCTCTTCAGCTGTGCTCTGTCCTGTTTGTTGTGTTGGGTGTCCATGTCAAGGTGTTGGCAGCAGAGAGTCTTTGGGGTGGCTGCTGTGAGAAGAGGCCATAGGCTGTCCCATGCTGGGCACAGCTGGTTCTAGACAGCTCCACAACAGACCCACTACAGCACATGGCTGAACTCATCAGCCACATGTGTGGCACCTCTGTGAAAACGTAGTTAAGAAACGGCAAAATGACACACAAGCAGAGGAGTAAAGGGAAAAAATGTGAGGAAGAGCAGTGTGAGCACCAAGGTGAGAGAATAATAACAGGGAGGAGGTGCTCCAGATGCTGGAGCAGAGATTGCCCTGCAGTCTGTGGAGGAAATCAAATCCAAGCAGTGAAAAAATGTGAGGAGGAAGGAGCAACAGAGAGGAACTGTTATGGAGTGGCCCAAGCTCCCTTTACCTACCTGTCACTGCACCGTTTGGTGTGGGGAGGAGTCTGGAATGGAGTAAAATGAGGGTGTGAGAAGCTGAAGGAAAGGTTTGCTTTTAATGTCTGTCCTTCTATTTACCATTACCTAATTAACAATTATATTTTTATTTTTATTGTCAATAAATTAAAGTAACTTTCCCCAGGTTGAGCCTATTCTGTCTGTGACAGTAATGGTAAGCAATCTCCCTGTCTTTAACTCAGCCCAGGAGCTTTCTCATTCTGGTTTTTCCCATTTTCTCCTCTTGCCCTGCTGAGGGAGGAAAGTCAGAGAGCTGCAAGCCAAAGCTAACCTACATCTCTGTACTGCTGCCTAAACATCAGTTGGTACAACATAGAAATTTTAGTCTGTTAATAAAATTTTGACCATCAACATTCATTAATTTAGGATTTAGTCCTTCCAGTCCCCACTGACAAGAGTATTACTATCCGTTGAAGTATACATTTACAGGGTGTGATAAAATAACATATACTGTTTTGAAAAAGTCCTTAAAATCCAACTCAGAGGGTGAGAGGTAAAACAGGAGCTTTACACCCCCACCAAACTTGCAGCCAAGCCTCAGTTTAAGCTAACGTAATTTCAAAGATGCTTTTTAGAAATTGATATCTTTTTATGAACTCAGCAATTAAGTCCAGTATTTCACAAGAATTTAGTCTCGCATGCACGCGTGCACACACACACACACTTGTTTTCTAATTTCTTTCTCTTCTTGACAGAGCTGTGAAATAAATTAGAAATGGTAACAGGCAGAATTACCACACAGGAGGGATGAACTAGAAAAATACATGATAGTATTTATGTGCATAATTTACATTCAATTTGCGACCTCAGTCAGAATTCAGTTCAATAGCCAGTTACAGTCTGTTCAAGTGAGTTAAATGAAAGACTTTTATTATTTCTGTTGATCTATCTCTCAGCTTGCCTGTAAATACAATTATTTGTTTTGTTAAAAACTGGTGAAGTCTCTGTAGGTAATGAACCATTTGTAACACAATCTGTCCACACAAATAAAAAGAAATGTATGAACAAGAAACTTCCGTATGAATTGGTAGAATAGTAGAATCACTTCTGGCACTTCTCAAGTTTGCAATTACAGTAAAGAATCTGTCCAGAAAAACAAATGCCAAAGTAAAACTTAATAAAACGGAAGAAGGGAACAAAACAAACAAACAAACAACAACAAAAGGATTTCTGGACAATTTCGACTGGTTTTCAAAATGCACTTTTGTAATTTGTTACCAGAAAAATTGAAATGCTCCTAAGAGACACAGTACAATACCAAATAGATTTTCTGACATGATTCTTTCAGGCAAAGTGGTGAAATGACATATAAAAAGATGCAACTATTTATGTCAGATATTAAAATACATACAAAATGTAATTTCTCATGAAACAACATGGCAAGTTTTGATCTCTCTATTTTTTTATTTTTATTTTTTTCCTGAAATGAAACTGCCTTGTGTTTATTTCAAATACTGTCAAGGTCAGCAAAAACATACCTGCAGAACATACTACAGGATTTCTCAGGAACACGTGTTCCAGAGGCAATGCACATCCTGAAGCCCATCTTGAAAGATCTTTTTCACTTTATTTTTCTGGGAATTGAAAATTATTTTGCCCCAAATGCCTGTGAGTAACTCTCATGCTTCCTGCTTATTTTCCTAACCAAGTCACAGAGTTGAGATATTCTGCTTACTCTGTAGCACAGCTGCAGTTCAAGGCTGGAAAAATCTCCATTTTGATTCTCTTAGAGGAAAAAAAAAATGCCAATAATTTAAAACAAAAAATCCATGTTGAGAAATATGCATTTCTGTGTATCATTCCAGCAGAAAATTGTAAATCAATTCCAATTTCCATTTCTCACATACGGGAAAAAAAATTCTCTCCATTCTGGCAGGGAGACTCACAGATAACATCAGCCTGCTGCCATCTTTCCCAACATGGAAGGGGCAGGCACATGGGCTGTAACCCATGCAAAATGCTGCAAAATATTCTTGTTTTTTTTCAGGGTTTTCTGGTCTCTGAAACTATTCCGTGAATTTTTACCCCCAGACCAGATTGCAGTGGGATTGCGCTAAGCCCCTTTTCACAATAAGCTGTATATTTGACTTCATGTTTTCTGTCTGCAGATCTCTCTTACCTTCTTGCCCCTTAAAGATTGATTCATTCCCGCTTTTCTATTCTTCCTGAACTACAGGTAAAGTAACAACTAAAACCATTTCTCTATTGAGAAACCATTTCCTAGAGAAATTGTACAGAAAAAAAAAAAAAAGCTTTAGTTTTCTGTCAACAAAAATATGAGCAGTGATGGGACCTAAATGGGTCTCTGCTATGCATACAATCCATGCTTTCTGTTATTCATAGCAATTACTCTATCTCAGAAAGTGGACCAGTTTGCTTCAGCTGTAAGAAAGGAATCAGCACAGGTCAAGCCATGAGCATAGTGCAAATGATTACAAATCTACATATATTCCCACCTTCATCATTCAGTAGGGGTTCAGTAGAGATTCTTTCTTCCAGAGACAGCCTGCAGGCTGTTCAGAATTGTTCAGATTAAAGATATCCAAAACTTGGAAGAGGAAAAATGGAGAAATGGTTAGGAGAGCAAAACTCCTTCTTCATTTGCTGAGAACTTGTTCTTTCAAAACATTTTTGCAAGCCTAAGCAGCAGCCTTAAAGCTAACTCAACTCTTGTTTTATTGCTCACACAATGCATGAAGAAAAGCTCAGATATTCTGCTTAAAAACAGGATTGAGATAGTCTCCATTTTCCTTCCATTACAGAGAAATATAAAACCTATTCAAAATGCTGTAATGATCAAATGCAGCAAATAACCAACAGTCCTAAAGCAGTTTTGCTAAACGCACACTTCAGTGACCAAAAGCTTGCCCTAAAGTTCAGTCCCCAGTGACATCTACACCATACATCCCTGTAGTTATCTAGAGAAAACATATTGAATAGTGCACATTTCTGTCTCATGCTCTTATTAAAGAAATGCAAATATAGCTGCAATCTTGCCCTAGAGACCCACTTATTTACATTTTTTCCTCATAGAATCATTTTGACTTATCAGCATGACTGTAAGTTATCTGAAACATGAGGCAATATGGTGATCTCTTCCTCAAAATTGCTTTCAGAAACTGGCAGAGCCCTTGATTTACCTTGTTACTAAGTACCTAGTATGCCAACCATAACCAACAATTTAGAGCAAAATGCCACAACTGGAGTGATAAGTTATTTTTCCCCACTTCATCAGCACTTCAACATACACTTTATCCCAGGTCACAAACTGAGTGCACTTGCCAGACTTAAGTTTTTAAAAAAGTGTTTTCTACAGGTTAATTTTCTACATGTTCATGTTATACTTTAAGGTCAAATTAAAACCTTCTCTGTACTAGAGAGATACCTTTTCCATTTTTCTCTCCCCACTCATTATTCCCTATCTTAACAAACAAGGTCTCATAGGTTGACTTCAATATTGGACTTAAAAAAAAAAAAAAAAGACAAAAAAGAAAATAAATAAATAAATAGTATTGTAATACTACAGTGCATTATCCATTCTTGTGGCTTTTTCAGATCATTGTTAAAATTTTAACAAACTTGGAAAAAGTAGTTTAG
Source organism: Anser brachyrhynchus (assembly GCF_964034855.1). Taxonomy (NCBI): domain Eukaryota; kingdom Metazoa; phylum Chordata; class Aves; order Anseriformes; family Anatidae; genus Anser; species Anser brachyrhynchus. The sequence continues at coordinate 119,047,267 of NC_137695.1, forward strand.
TTTGGAACCAAGCCAGAACTAATGGTAGTAGATACTAGAATTTAAATACAGTGTACTGTTCAGCCTAAAGCTTAAAGGGATTTGATTTCTAGTAAAGACCTATGCTTAAGAGGCACACAATTGAATATGAACACAGTCAAGACACAAACATCTCTTTTACACTTGCCTGACTTAAGATTTAAGAACCTGTTAAATAAACAGTACCTGTAGGAGAAAGTGTGACTTTCAGGTTAAAATAGAGAATGAAATACAAACAGGCACAGAAAACAGTCTTGACTTATCTTTTCTCTTCACCTTTTTTGTACCTATACGTGCCTACAGCCTTTAACCTCTTCAAGCTCTGTTTCTTTAGAGGATGACATTTGGATTGTGCTTGTAATTAGCCCATGGAAGCAAAGACTGATGACCCCAATTACTGCGGGAGGCACAGCCAGAGGGCTTTAGAAGCTAAAGTTTATCAGAGTGTGTGTGGCAGGTGGGGGTACAGCGAGCTAAAATACAAACAGAACAGCTTTCCCTGAGATGAAGAGATGAAGAATCTAAATATGATAGCAGCATTCTTGTCATGTATTGTAAATTGAAGTTCACGGGGTGGGGGGGGGGTGCAGGGGGGAGTGTCTTTTGGCACCCAAAATAAGGACAGGGTAAAAAAAAAAAAGAGTACTTTTAAGTAATCCAAATGCTCAAGATGGGCTGATGACAAAGAGTCTTTTCGAGATAGTTAAGCATACATTTTAAAAATGGCCACATGTAGTCAAAAGTACTTTTTCCTTTTTTTAACTGTGTAGCCCTGCAATACAGTATTGTCACTGCTAATAACAAACCACATTCTTGTACTGGATTTGCAAGGCTGCTGTACTGCTACATCTGAATTTTTCTCAACCTGCTTGTAGTTTTCTTTTACTTGGTTTAGCCATGATCTCTCTCCAGTTGACCTGGCATCTATAGGTATATACGTAGTATCTATAGCATCTATGTCTATAGCATGTTTTACTTGTGTTTATCTCTGTGGTACAACTGTAACTTCATCTTGATAGCAGTGACAAGCAGCTATTCTCAGCAGGATAAGGTATTTATGATCCTAACACAAATGCAGAGAAATATGGGACTGCAACTAGAGCAGCAGCCCTGAGAAGCAGGGGCACAGGAGGCTGCACAGAGGAGTGGGATGGTGAGAGATGGGGCCCACGCATTGCACCGGAGACCCCATGGCTGTGCACAGCTCCCCAGAAGTCAGTTTGTGAAATGGGGATCTGGAGCAGGACAATGCTGGTCCTCGGGGTAACAAAGAGAACATGGAGCTAGAATCTGACACATTCAGGGTATCGCATACAGGGGAGTTAGATACCAGCTGCAGCTGCAAAACCATGAAGAAATAGAAAGATGCAAAAGCACTTTAGCAAACATACAACCGACCCCAGGTGCATCCTGGGAGAGGAAACCAACAACAGTTTGTACATCATATTGCTCCTGATGGAGGACTCCAGGTGTGGGTGACATGGTTTCCGTTAGGACAGAGTTAATTTTCCCCCTAGTAGCTGGTAGGATGCTATGTTTTGGATTAGGATGAGAAGAGTGCTGATAACATGCTGATGTTTTAATTGTTGCAGAGCAGTGCTTACACCAAGCCAAGGACTTTTCAGCTTCTCACTCTGTCCTGCCAGCGAGCAGGCTGGGGGTGCAGCAGGAGCTGGGAGGGGACAGACCCAGGACAGCTGACCCAAACTGGCCAAAGGGGTATTCCATACCATCTGACGTCATGCTAAACAATATATAGGGGTGACTGGCCGGGGTGGGGGGGCCGGCTGCTTGGGGATAGGCTGGGCATCGGTCAGCGGGTGGTGAGCAATTGCATTGTGCATCACTTGTTTCTTACACATTATTATTATTAATACTATTATTATTATTATTATTATTACTATTGTTGTTGTTATTATTATTTTCCTGTCTTAATAAACTGTCTTTATCTCAACTCACAGGCTTCACTTTCCCATTTCTCTCCCCCATCCCAGAGAGGGAGGGGGGAGGGTGAGCGAACGGCTGTGTGGTGTTTAGCTGCCAGCCAGGTTAAACCACAACATCCCCTACATCCAATATCAGAGCAAAGCCTCCAATCTTCAGACTCTACAGAGCATGGGAGGGGCAAACATAACCACAGGAAAAGGGGTAGAGATCTAATATGTGTGCTACAGTTTTTTTTTTTTTTATTACTATTATTGTGTCTTTTTCTGTGTAAGTACTCTGATTGCATTGTTATTCACTTTTGTGTAATGATTAGATACAGACTAATGATGATTCTTGAATTAGATTAATAAGATTTCCATTATACCTACAGAAAGATCTTGGCTTTACAGATAGACTGATAGATAGACAGACAGACATATATATATGTACACATACATATATAAGGTTTACTTCCATTGCCCATAAACAAGATTCTGAGCATAACGACATATAGTTTATATAAACACTATGAGCGTATTCCTTACTCATAGTTGTTTGCTTCACAACAAACCTCACGATAGCTCAAATCAGCCAACTCTTAACAATATTATGTCACTAGTATTGTTGCTCTGTTGCACACCTTGCCTTTCTGACCATCCAAAATGGGTACCTTCTGCAAAGGGACCCAGGAACACAGACTGCAAGTACTGTCTCATAGGAGAGGGTTTGTGGCAGGTATTCAGCTCTGGCAATGTCTGTCTCTCATGAATTCATGCTTAAAGAGATCAAAAGACTTATAACAAAAATATGAGAAAAACTATTAACAAAACTTCTTACTAAAGACGGAGAACATGGCTATTTGTATATATATATATATATATCCCAGTAGTGATTATAAAGAAAACCTGGGCATAATGTTATTTGAACTTTTATGGGACTGTAGCCTAGAATATATGTTTAATTTACACCATATTATGTATTCAGATTCTCCTAAAACACCTGGGAGCTTTCCACTCCAAAGTTCATCCCAGACATATGTTTTAGTTTTGCCCTTTTCCCCAGTGCCTCTCAGTTTCACGTGCAGATGCCAGCCTTGAGTGAGCATTTCTTCTCAACCTAACGGCACACACAAAATTTGCTCTGCACAAAAGATCACTGCAAAGATCACTACAAGCCCAGGGCAGTTGTGAGCTCTGCATGTCCTAAACCCATCCATGAGGATCTTTGAAGGTAGCATCTAACTCCATTTCAAACCTCCAGTGGGAAAGTGCAGTTGAGAGATGGGCTCTTTCATGTTCCCCAGGCTAGGGGAAGGGGCACACATAGAGAACCACACCATTTTTCTTCTTCTCTCAAACTCTTTTTATTTTTGCTGCTGAAATATAGCATTCCTTTGAAGTGCTACACTAGTTCCATTGTTTATAATGAGACCTTTCATGTGTGAGACATGTACATAGATCATGCACAACTGTAAGCCCTCAGGGGCTTTGTAGTTCAAAAACGAGAGAAATTGAAACTGTACCTCTGTAACATTTTGATACTTCTTTACATTTGGTGAAATAGTAATAATCCACTTCATTAAGCAGAAATAAAATACACATAGTAACTTCTCTGATTTTTGAAGACAGAATTTCTGAAAATATTACTATACTTTTTGGCTCACTGAGCCTGAAGTCTTTTTCTGGGAACAAATGGACCCCATGCATGTTTAGTTTTGTAGTTACATGTGTATTCAGTCTGAACAACTCTGCTGATCATCACCACACAGAGATGGCCAAAGTTATCAACAAAGGACCCACCCTTGTCCTGATCCTGAATTAACATCTCCAGTAACTAAAGCATTGCAGGTAAGAAAAGCATCTGTGCTAAGTATTGTACTTGTGCAAGATCAACAAATGAAGGAGAAAAAAGAATCTTTAATTTATTGTCCTGCACTGTATTGGATTGAATTCACATAGTCATCTAAAGACCAAACGTCAGTAAAAGCTCACGCTTTAGAATCTACATATGCAGAAGTAAGAAAGTTAGCTAATGCATTCCTAGGGGTGCACACTCTTCCTAACCTCTCCAGTTTCTCCTGTGACACAGCCCCTTGGCCAATACTGTAAAAGCTTCATCGTTTCATGCAGCTGAACAGCTCATTAGTACCACAGAAGGCAGCACCCATACTGTGTTGGAGCGGAAGATAAGAAAGAAAATGAAAGTAGTAATTTTCTTTTGCTCAGGGTTTTTCCCTGCTTTGATGTGATTTGTTAGAATGCACTGAGTAATTTGCTAGCATTCTTTTTCTCCCAGTCAAGTTCCTGCAGTACTTTAAGGGCACCCCAGGGTGCCTGTCACTACCTGACGTCTGTTACCATTGAAGGCCATCAGCCGGGTTTGCACGTCGAAAACAAATTCTCAGTGGGTTCTGCAATTTCTCTGTGCTGTTGCTGTGCAGCAAAGCCGTATCTATTGATCACTGACTGGAACTGCGGCAGGTCAGCAATTACTGCTGACGGGAGCTCTCTTGCGCCTTGGTGCAGCACTGTGCATTTATGTAGCTCTAAATGAGCAGGTGGAGGGGAGGGTACTGTGGTATATGGGACAAGGAAAGTCTCAGTCCCTGAGAAGAGCTTTTGCAAACAGAGAAACTTTAAACCACCTACATTTATGAAAATAAACCACATTATATAACACAAAGTATCCATCTGACACAGGAAAGAAAAGCAAAAAGGCCTTGAAAATTGAGACTTACATAAGATTAAATTAAATATATCTACATTAAAAAATCAGGGATGATAATGAATCATTCTGAAACTCTCCCAATACTCCATTAAACATCCGATGCTTCAAATGCAAACACATATGCAAGGAATTAAAGAAGTACTAATGTCTACTGAGAAGCACTAAAATAATTTCTGCTTGGAGGTGAAGCTGTTTTACACAGTATTTCTTCCCCTCCCTTTTATATCATTATAAGATTTTGCAATTACCATCAATACAATTCCACACTATAGTCAAAAATTACCATGCTAATTGTAGGTAGGAGAATATTAAGTGTTGCCACTCTTAAATGCTGCACTGATTTAGACTTTTTTTTTTTTTTTTGGGGGGGGGTGAGGAGCAGGGGGAGAATGTAATTTAGACTGGAAAATTGACAATAAAGTGGAATTACATGTGTTGCGTTGTATCAGAGGAAGTAATATATAAACATCAACCCAATCTCACTGACCAGAGCTTTGGTATTAGGACAATTAGATTTCCAAAACAAAGATCTGGTTTCAGCCTTGGGGGCTAAGACAGAGCCCAGAATGAATGCAGTATGTGATACTTCACTGTCAAGCCTGCAGGACACTGAGTAGATCCGATTTTGATCTTTCTATCTCCCTCACTACAGAAAGAAACAAACTGTTTAAAGTGTAGGCTCTACGAACCGTGCCTAATGCACAGGTGCCAGAAACAGGCCCAGGAAATCTGTTCTTGATTTCCTTGGGCCAGCTAAGAGCTGCATTTCTCGATGAGATGATCAAGGCCATGGTTTTCTCCCCCTATGACCCTGCTGCTGGTGATGTGGCTCCTCTCCTGCCAGGCTGCACAACCACCTGGGATAGGAGCTCCAGACGGACTTGAGCTCCCTCATCTTCCTCCAATCCCACATCTCCAATCTTCCAGATAAATCTAAACTCACCAAAATAATGCAAGTCTGCTCTCTGAGCAGAAAAGATACTTTGACTCTGAAGCAGCCCATAACTGGTACATTTAGTTAAATAAACCCTGCCTCAGTCCTACAAGCTGCTCATGATCAGAACAGAAATAGTCTGCTGCATCCATGTTTTCACCAGCTCTACTCCCAGTTTTGATATGATAATGAAACTAAAGAACAAACACACACGGACTGACAGACCTCCTTCTAGAAGCAGAAAACTCCCTTCATAGGGAGAAAATAGCCTTTGTCACTCTTACAATGACACATTAAGGACGCATTTGCTTTATGGCACCTCAGCAGAGAGCAGGGGTGGGGGAAACACAGCATATGAGAGTTTAGTACCACTTTTTTCATCAACAAGAAAAATAAATAAATAAATAAATAAACATAAATTGGAAAAATAAATTTATTTGTTTTAAATCATAGCAGATGGTTTTAAATTTGGAGACTATACTAGAAATATCAGAAATGTTTAGGAAATAACAGGAAAAATAACTGATAAAATCAAATCAAATTTATGAAAGTGCAAGAGCCATTTGAATTATCCACACCAGTATGACTTAGGTGAAGGGGCTAAAGCATTTCTAATAACATCTCTTTCCAGTAATTAAAATGACACCACATGGAATTAAAACATACCCACATTCTTGCTGTTTTCAATTAAAGAACATAATTTCAAATTTGCAATAAGAATCAGAGAAAGAGACTGAATATAAGCTGGACAAATGAAGTAGGATAAAGAGTTTTGTGGCTTCAGTCATACCTGAACAAGTAGCTGGTAATAACTATAACATTAAAGATGCTGTCTTTTGGAACAGGAACAACATGGTGCTTGATATGCATTGCTTGAAACTTTGAAAGCATAAAAAGTGTATCAGGGACACAGACCTTTTTCTCCTAGATAATGTATCTATTTGTTTCAAATTCAGCATTTCTAATAGGTATTCATCACTAGATATCTAAAAGCATATTTTTCACTTCTCTAAAAGCTTTTTTTCTTTCCTTCATTTTAAAGTACACAGCAGACAGCAGAGTGCAAGTTACTTAGGACACAGCTGTAGTGCTGATACGCCAGCAGCAGCAGTCACAGCAAGTACAACTAACTGTACGAATGCAAACCAAGTCTAGTGCAGACACACACAGTTTGCTCTATCAGAAGACAAAGTCCTCACACTGTTTTTGGGGGCATTTTTGTTTGTTTGTTTTACCCTGTCTTTTCTGAAATGAATTTGAAATGTGTGACCATTTTTTTGGCCTCTGATTATAACCTCGTCATGCCTTTCTGCTTCTAGACCCTAGTTTTTCAAATTTGCTGTCATGTCTCCAGTAGCTACGTGCTTCAGTTTAGCCTAACCTGTTTTTCTCAACCAAGTTTCATTTTTTAAAACTTTCCAAAAAGACTTAATTTTTTTCTTTAACAAGGCTCGACTCTGGATGTCACAGGAATTTACCACTAGGATTTTGCTCCATGCCTGTTTATGTTGTTGTGTTCTGGGACCATTACTATCTCTTCAAAAGTTCAGCACACTCTCAAAATCTTACACATTTTCTACTTCTTTCTGAATCTTTCTTTATGAATCTCACTTCTATGTGCTTATTTATTTATTTATTTATTCAATCTTATTCAGGATATCTTACTCAAATTTCTCTTGTCCAGGTAAATAAAGCAATCAAATAAGCCTGGATTTATTTATTTACTTGCCCATTTTCAGCATCTCCTTCTTTCATACAGGTAATTTCTTATTTCTGCTTCTTTCTGGTGCCCAGCAGCATGTTGCATGACTGGTTCATGCTGCCATGCTTCACATCTGACCAGTGAGAATCTAGAACAATCAAAGAAAGGCTCCAAATTCTCCTTCCTTTGCTATTTCTACATATTATAATAGCATATTATAACAACATTTAATGAGGTCAATGACACTGAATTTTAAAATGTAATTAACATTTTATCAGCTTTTACTTGGAAGATCTTTATAGTGTTATAAACCAAGTTTAGTCATTTTATTAAGAATTTCAAAATAAGTAAATAAAACTATAGTTTCATATTATCACTTAATGATATCCAGATAGAAGCTGCATTTGTTTTATTTAGTTGTCATTTCCAGACCACCTTTATTTTCTGTCCCCATGTTTTGATTGATTAAGAGAAATGGGAGGTGATATACCTGTAAGCCTTGTGGATGGTGTAACAGAACACCAGATTTCTCACACAGACAATAAGAGCTAAGCAGAGACAGAAAAGGAATAAACTAAGCAAATGTTAAAAGTTCTCTATTACAATGGGTTCAGTATTTATACTGAGCTAAGTATCCCATTTAGCATTCTAATGAACAAAAAGAATTTGAAAAATCAAATTCTTATCAGTCAGGTAATCTACATAATATGCATTTTTAGGTCTCTGCAACACTGCAAAAAAACCACTATATAGACTAATGCTGCTAATCCTACTTGAGATCACAAATGTAATGAGACTATTTAAGTAAGCCAGAGGATAAGCTGTGCTCTTCTGTGTGATGTTGAATTTCATGAATAAAAAGGTGCAAGAATTACCTTTAGCAGACTTCGTAAAAGAAGCAGAAATACTCCTAAAAAAGGAACAGCAACTGAAATTGTGAGAAGTGTATGCCAGAAAGTATACTAAAGCATGTCTGAAGAGAAGCAAAAAATATATTAAAATTAGGTAAATGCACTGTACCTTGCTCTTCTGCAGTGCAAATTGCAATGCAGTTCCAAAATGGTCAGATAATTTAAAATAAAAAGACTAGTGGAATCTGTTTCCACATCAGTGGCTACATGCAGAGCAGATTTTGCTGAAGTAATCCAATTATTCTTTCCACTATTTAATTTGATAGCATGCTGCCTCCAACTAATTATCAGAAAAGTTGGATGGATGTAATTCCATAGGAATTATGTTGCTGCCAACAGCTAATATTCAAATACTGTGTGGGAACCAGCTAGTGGAACACTTCATTCCTGGATGGTGTTATCCATTGACATCAAACTTCTGTTCAGTGGTCCTCAGGCTCCAGCAGTTCCTCTGATGACTCTTATTGCAGTGATTTAAGACTTTATCTACTCCAGACCCCTGGCAGACATCTGGCTTATTGCCAGAGATGATCAGCAACTCCTCCTTTGTCCCTATTCCCAGACTGACATTTAGGGCAAATGGTCAACAAGGGGCATCTTTGGTTGGTTCGAGCTACTGCAACTCAGTCAGGAGTTGTCTGAAGGATCTGGACATTTGCTGGCCAAATGTCCTGAAGACAGTTTTTGCTGTGGTGGCACATGCAGCACTTTTCTGTTCTGGACCTTACATTTTAGTGGAGCGTGACATGATATTCATGGCTGCTATTAACAGGTTAAATAAAAAGAGAAAGATATAAGAATTCCTCAGAAATTTAGTTACTTTTTTTTTATTTTTATTTTTATTTTTTTAAAACATCCTTTTATCTACTAGGAACACGTTTTTGTAGAACAGGTAAAAGTTATATATTTTTATTTAGAATCCACTGTGGTTCTGCTAGTCTTTGGTAAAGGTTCCACTTGACTCAACAGGAGAGATCTGCATCCTATACTCTATACTGCCTTTTTTTTTTTTTTCTTCTCTCTCGGGAGAATAGGCAGGACGTTTTGAACACCATCTGGGGACTCTACCTCTTCCACAAGGTTATTCAAGAGAATAAACTATCTGCTGAGTCACAGTCCTATCATTTATTTCAAAATTCAATTTAAAGGGAAAGCAATTCTTTCCTCTCCACTAAATGAAAACTTTCCAAGAAATGGACATGAAGTGGGACAATTTCTTGCACCATAGAAACCAAATGTTCTGTCATGACTCTGAAATGTAACTCAATTCAAAAAGTACAAAAGTTATTTTTTGCTAGGCATGTGTTATTATTTTCTTTATCTTTCAAAACAAATGTGCAAAGTCTTCCTAAATAATCTGAGAAAACAGTCCATGCTAAAGCTTTGCAAATCTACTTTTGAATTCCTTGTCTATATTCACCCATTCAGTCCAGTAGTTCAGCTTCTCCCTGATAGACTGCCATTAACAATTAAGATAATTATTGCTGGCAGTGGTACTTTCATGCACACAGCCTTTGACTCTTCTCTCTTCAGTACAAACGACTGATAATTTTTCCTCTCTTACTCTTCTTTTAAAGATCCAACCCTTTCTTTCTGAAACATTGTGTTTCTAGTCATAATGAAAGAAATTTGCACATTAAGAGAGTTTTCCCATGAAAGGAAATTCAAGAAAGTTGAACCTTCAGTCATTAAAGGTTCTTACCATTTAATATTTCCCATCATTATTTTCAACGCACAAATTGCTATCTACACTCATTGCCACTGAAATTGCAGACTTCAGCCCAAGAATTGCTCAAGCAAAATTCTCTACAGTAAACTGAGATATCTATGTTGTTTTGTTTCCATGCTCCTTCCCTGATGGCTTGGTCAGACCTGCAAACACCTGTCCTATAACTTGGCATGCAAAGGGATAGACCTGGCCCTCAGGGCTGCATGTGCATGCTAAGCAGTCATTTACTCTCTGATATACATATTTGAGGAGTCTGACATGATATCTGTTGTTCCAAAATCTGCATTAGGATCTAAAAATATAATTAAAAATGTTACAGGGAGTAAATAAAAGGAATAGCAAAAGTACATTGCATTTAGCCCTGCTGAAAACCACTGAAAGCATAGTGGAGCCAGTAAGGATTCCCCACTTCAAATTAAAATGAAAAAAGGCAAAATATTTTGGAAAAAAAAAAAAAAACAGTGGGAGGGGCATAGGGGGAATGGGAGCAGAGGGAACTGTATCTCTTCCACATATTTTGAATCTCTATATCTCTTCCATATTTTGGGGAGAAAAAAAAAATTCTCAAATACAAGGCACTTTTGCACAGACAAGTACTGATTCAGTGGTCCTTGGGGCTTACTCCTTTACAAAAATCGAAGGAACAAAACCAGCAGTGTCCTCTGTGTGGGCTTCCTTTACTTCTTCTGTACCTTTCAGTTCTGTTTTTCACTGTACACTTTACTTAACAAAGAATTTCCTTCCGGACTAGTTTACCCATAAAGGGTAAGACATGAACAAATACAAAATAGTAAGCATTACAATCCTTAGAAATGCCAGTCTATCTGGAAAAACTACATAAATGTTGTTGCAATTTCTAGGGAAAAAAATGGAATTTGGAAGCAACTGCTTCCCACAAGCTCCACAAAAATTTGCCTGTGGCCTGCTAGTCATTACCCCAGGCTGTAAGATACACTGTCACTCAATGCTAGAAAGGATTATCAAGCATTAACACAATTACAACTACATGTACTAACAGGATCTGTACTTACACTAAATCTGGTTTGATCATCTAACATTAAGAGAAAGATGAAAACCTAGGAAAATTTATATATATATATATATATAATTTTTTCATTATTATTTAAAATATATATATACTGGAAATATTAAACAAGCTAGTGATCAATCTGAAATTTGAAAGCACACCCTTCTGATAGTTTTATACTCTATTCATGCTATTAGCCGTCAGCTTTTAATATTATTGCTTGTAAACTGTTAAAAAAAAAAAAACTCTTCTGATGCTTGCTTTATATGTTCAGAAATCTTACCTTTAAATATAAAAAAGCTCATGTAGAATATTAGGAAAAAAAAAAAACCAATAACAAAAAAAAAACAAGTGATCCATTCACAACTACTGTCTAAGTGACACTTTATGACTAAATATCTCTCAGAATAACTTTTCTTTTTTTTTTTTTTTCGGGGGGTGGAATGGGGAGGTCTGAGGGGGAGGTTTGTCCCATGGACATGCTATAAACCCCCTGGTGAATGTCCCCACCAGAACCTGTGCCTTCAGCCCCCAGGAACCCATCTGCAGTACCACCCACCGTAGCGCTCCAGTACCCTTTTAGACATCACAACAGCATCATAATGCCTTCTGTGCAATCAATTCCTACAAGAAAATTTTAAGATAAACTACTTTCTCTCTGTTTTTTTTTAAACTACTTTCTCTCTCTCTTTTCTCTCTGTTGACCCCTCTCTGCTGGTGAGGGGTCTGGAGAACAAGTCTTACGAGGAGCGGCTGAGGGAGCTGGGATTGTTCAGCCTGGAGAAGAGGAGGCTCAGGGGTGACCCTATCACTCTCTACAGGTACCTTAAAGGAGGCTGTAGCGAGGTAGGGCTTGGTCTATTCTCCCACGTGCCTGATGACAGGACAAGAGGGAATGGGCTAAAGTTGCACCTGGGGAGGTTTAGGTTGGATATTAGGAAGAACTTCTTTACTGAAAGGGTTGTTAGGCATTGGAATGGGCTGCCCAGGGAAGTGGTTGAGTCACCATCCCTGGAGGTCTTTAAGAGATGTTTAGATGTAGAGCTTAGTGATATGGTTTAGTGGAGGACTTGTTAGTGTTAGGTAAGAGGTTGGACTGGGTGATCTTGGAGGTCTCTTCCAACCTAGACAATTCTGTGATTCTGTGATTCTGTGTTTTGCAGAGGAAGGGAGGTGCATATATGTCATTCACTATCAGCTTTCATGGGAGATGACTACTCGGTCATCAGTGAAGGCTGGACAGTACCTGAGAAACATGAAATGGAAAGTCCTATAGGATCATAGGTTCATAGAATGGTCTAGGCTGGGAAAGACCTTCAAGACCATCAAGTCGAACTGTAACCTGACCTAGAGTTCAATCATTAAACCATGTCCCATAGGATCAGACTGACAGTACAGTCAGTGCAGGATTCATCCGCAGCTGGACCAGAACTATAAAAGAAAAAAAAAAAAAATAGGCAGACGGGATAACCAAACTAGCAATATTTAGAAACAGCATAACAGCCTGATACACAATCCCTGCCCCCCCCCCCCCCCCTTCTTATGCCATAGAATATAGAATCATTCATGTTGGAAAAGACCTCTAAGATCATCTAGTCCAAACTTTAACCTGCTACTAAAGTCCACCACTAAACCATGCTACTAAGTTCTAAATCTACATGTTTCTCGAAGACCTCCAGGGATGGTGACTCAACCACTTCCCTGGGCAGCCTATTCCAATGCTGCACAACCCTTTCAGTAAAGAAATTTATCCTAATATCCAACCTAAACCTCCCCTGGCTCAACCAGGGAGACCATTTCCCCTCATCTTATCAGTTGGTGCTTGGGAGAAGAGCCTGATTCCCATCTCACTACCTCCTCCTGTAAAAACAATAAGGCCTCCGAGCCTTCTTTTCTCCAAGCTAAACAACCCCAGCTCCCTCAGCTGCTTCTCATAAGACTTGTTCTCTAGAAAAAAAGAAAAAAAAGAAAAAAAAAAAAAAACATTTTGTCCACCTCAAAAAGACTACACAAATTGTTCAGGAAACATTTATGCTATTTAAATGAATGAATTTGAATGAATTTGTCTTCAACTTTTTAAAATTCTTACCCAATAACAAAGCCAGTATCAAGATAAGGACTTATAAAGGAATTTACTTCCCAGTAAACTCATAACAACATAACATTGATATCCAGGATCTGAGAAGTTTATAGTTTTACAGATGCATGCAAGCATGGTAACTGACAATTTTTGAATAATGCTCTGAAATAACATCCTTTAAGTAATTTCCAATGAAGTACATAAAAAAAAAAAAGAACATAAACTGCACTTCTCTCTATTCTATACAGTAAAATCTGTTCTCAATTTAATTTTGTGGAACACAAACACACATAAAAGAAAGGGAGTGTAAAAATGCAATATACTGTCCTACAGGTACAGTTAAATTAGAAAGTTTTGCTAAAATATTTTTCTTTCTCCACTGAAAGCATTCTATTGTGAAGTCCTGATATTCCTATGCTATCCATCTCTCCTCACTTATTTTGAAGAGATTTTTCTGTGCATATTGCAAAAGGAAGTGTGTCATTAAAGTCTTTTGAAAGTGACATTGCTGAACACATTGGAAGTATTTTGTGTTCTTCATGAATGACAGGCTGCATGACCAAAGCATCAGCTGTGTGCAGTTCATTAGTTCTACAACTGCAGCAAATGAAATGACTGTTTTACAAAGTTCCTCAAAAGGAGTAATAGGCAGTCAGCTTTCACTGGCTGAGGAAAGAATGAATCCTACAGAACCGATCTTTGAGATTTTATTCTTTTAATAGAAAATAAATAAATAACCAAGGGAAAAAATATATATATACATATATATATATATATTTCTAAGATACGTGGATACTTTACAAGGAACTTTTCTAAACAGGACAAAATGGAAAGCATAAAATTGTTTACTGGGAATTGTTCTGGAACAATCCTCTATTTTTCCTTCATTCTTTGCCTTATACATTGTAGAGTTTTTTCAGGGAAACCCAACTTAGGCTCAAGAACATCCAATATCTGGAAAGGGTACATGGAGCCACTTTGCATGTAGAAGTATACTTGAAGTTTCCCTAAATGTGTTCATATATTTAGACTTTATATTTAAATTATTACTGATTCAGAAAGATTTTCTATAAATTAAATGTAAGTGGATGCAGTGGTTCAGTTCATTACCACTCAGCTCAGTTTCCTCAACATTAAATCCATGCTGTCCTATATGACTAGATTGTCATGAATTGAAATCTAACCAGTAGATTAGGCTTGCATGCTTCCCAGTATTTTGCAGGCACAGGTGGGGAAAAACTACAGCATGAGTTACTTAGGTCTTGCAGTGTAGAATAATTCTGAAGGTTAATTATCTTTATGCTAGAGCATAGGATATTCCTTACCAGAAACTGTTTACAGAGACAGAATATTTTTTTAAAGTTTGAGGGAATGCTTTGTAACATTTTCTATTAGTTCTCTAAAACCAATTTGTCAAGTTTAAACCTGAATTGATGAATACTTTCAGAACCTCTCAGCATGGGGGTGGAGGAGTGCTGAAGGAGAGCACTCATCACACGACTTACCATCTGCCAAATTGTACTGCTGAGGACTGTGAGATGTAAACAGATATATATATATATATATATATATATATGTTGAGCATAAATGTCACTGGTTGCTGCATGAACAAACAACTAAAACAACCTGCTTCTCCTAAGATCTATCTGACAACCTCTCCCACAATCCAGGACTTGTTCAGCTATGATACCATACATCAAAATGCAGATTTAAAGAGAAGGAAAGTGCCACATTTGTTAGCATGCCCCATCAAAAGAGACTGGAACTCAAACATCACTTGAACCTTCAGAAGGATCTCAAACCTGAATATCTGGCATGTTCTCATGTCTTCTTTGCTTCTTCCTTTCAATTTTGGAGAGGTAAGACATCAGCAATAGCCTTAACGAACTTCAAACCTCAGAATAAAAGACTTCAGGCTGGTTAGACACTATCCATACGTCATCTGTCTCTGCATTGTAGCATTATAGAATATACTGAGCTGGAAGGCTCCACACAAGACCACCCAAAAATCAAGCCATATGTCTGAGAGTGTTGTCCAAACACTTCTTGAATTCCAGCAGGCTTGGTGCTGTGACCACTTCCCTGGGGAGCTTGTCCCAGTGCCTGAATTTAGAGAGTATAGAAAGCTGCTTTCTAGCAGATGCTGTTGACGTGTCTGGAAAATGCCTAACACAAAAGCAATGTGAATGGAGTCGGTCACTGACTGAGTGTAAAGTCAGTGCAGATCAGCTTGTGACAAGGGATTGCTTAGCTATTAGGAGATCCATAATTAGACATCATTAATACACTAAAAATGACCCTTCCTTAATGGCTATCAGTGAATGGCAGGTTTGACAAAACATCAGGTGAAGAGGGATAGACAAGGACTGCAGACTCTTCATTCAGGAAACCAAGTGTTCCGTTGGCTGCATGATCACAACATTTCTACAACTGAGTGCTTTCATAAACATTTCAAAAAAAATAAAAAATAAAACTGTCCATACTAAAATGGAATTTCCAGCTCAAAGAGCCACAAAAAAAAAAAAAAAATAGCGCAGTAGATAACAGCCTTAGGCATATCATCCAAGACATGAAAACAAAGCTGCATGTTATCACCATTCCCACTAAGGAGAAATGAACTTCTTTTGATCTGATAAAATGCACAGGTTAGCAGCTGGAATTAGAGCTGCCAAATCTCAAGTAAAATTTTATTTTGTTCTTGACAAAACAGAAACGATTTATTCAAAATGGAAGAAAATACCTTTTGTCCAGCCTTTTTATTGTTCGCCTCTTTTCTTCACAGGAATAGGTAAACTTTTCATTTCTTCACCAATAAAAAATGTCATAAATAGATCAAATATAGATTTGATGCAAATCAAGTGAGAGAAATACATCCTACAATACATAAAAGGAATTCTAAAGTAGAAAAATATTAAACAGGTATTTAAAACTTATGTCTGAGAAAGCATCACCTATATTCACATGATAACCAGGTACTGCACCTGTTTTTCGACTTTTTCTTTAGTTGTTACTTGCATTTTGTATACATACTGCTACAATGCACCAGAGAATTGCATAACATATTGGTGTGCTCATAACACAGAGCACTCAGCTGAAACTGTGGAACAATGTTAGATTCTTTGTTAGCCAGAAGTCTGTTTGCTTCTAAAAACATATATTTATTACCAGGATTTTTTTAATCTCCCAGTATTCTGATCCATTTCAAAAGTAACAGATTTTGTATTTTCCACCCTTCAGGCCAACGAGGGAATTCATGCTTTTTGAAGCACTTTAATGGTATATCACATGCATGTATAACTAGGTTAACATTGAGGATACAGGATAAGAGTTCAAGCAGATGTATTTCTGCATTTAGCTTATTAGGCTTATGTTTAAACAGACAGTTCTGTGCATTTTGACAGAATAAGGTTATAGATTAAATTAATAAATAAACAGGGCCAATTAAGTGCATAGAAACCTTTCCCTAGTGTTCTTGTGGATACATTTGCGGCATTGAGCAATTTTTTCTTATGTTAAGTAAGCAGATCTGTTACAGAGCAGAGCTCTTTTATCACTTGAATCTTTTTTTCAAGTCACAGGCTTGAAAAATGGTACACTGCAGGAGTTCAAGGTATTGCTTATAATATATCACAAAGCTTTGTTACCATTATATTAATTTAAATACTTTAAAATGTCAGAGATTTTAATTTATCTTCTAGGCATATTCCACCTTGCATGCAGCACATGGTCTTAATTTTCTTTTAAGATCCCATATAAGTATTGTGCAAAACACTCATTAATTATACAGAGCCAATGACAAAGAAAACTACTAAGATAAAACCATACTCCATCTTGTGAAAGGTATGCAACAATGAGGATTATTAGGCACCACACCACAGGAATGGTAGATTACCCATGGGCAGCAGCATGGTGGGACTGGTGACTATTCAAATAATATAACTTTTGGAAAAAAATCTCATATGTAAGTTACCCATGGTATACAAGAAATTGCACTTGGACACTGATGGTCCTAAACAATATTTTGGTAATAATAATTAAAAAAAAAAAAAAATTAAATAAACCAAAATTGCAAAATGCATCCACTGAGTAAAAGGGTCATTGTTACAGGCTTCTCACCCATTCTTTTCTATACAGTGAGCATAATGCGTTTCTGGTGTTACTCCATCCCTTCCACACAGTTCCATATTTCTTTCACCTGCAGGCAGCATCTCGCCAGGTGCCTGGCTCTGACTGGGCAAGCCATGCTGTTCAGTAAACAGGCAACATTTATATAGGACCTCACTGTCCTACATAAGAGGCTCCTGCATGGAGTAATTGGTAGGAGCTGGCCTTAGACTGTAAGCTGGTGGATGGACTGTGCAATGGGCTTGAATTTTGGGACCTCCATGAATGATTAGTGAACAAGTTCAAAGAACAATAGTAATGTTTCTGATATTATTGCTGTAATTCATCATTTAATTCCAATATAATACACAGATCCTTTAACTCATTAACTAAAGCTTCCACATTCAGCTGTAGGTAGGTGCTGTGACTGTAAATTGCTCTTTTCTTCTCTAGGAGAAATAAATGGGTGAGCTACAGTGAAATTATCATTGACCTGAGCTTCAAGAAAGAGAATCTGAAGGAATAACGCACAGTGTTGTGGCTATAAAACTTGATGCTTAACAGCTCCAGGTAATAGGATGTATTTGAGGAGATTAATTCAGCTGTGGTCAAATTCAACCCAAAGTTCTTTCATTCCCCTGTAATTTCCAGCCAGCCATTGTTCACCCATTTAATAAACTGCCACTTGCTTCCTGGGCTCCAAAAAAAGCATCAGGCAGATTGCCATCATGGCTATAAAGACAAAAACAATGATTACAAAGTTCTTGACCTTGTCATAACTCTTTCCTGAAGGTAACCTAGCATGACTCCTGACTTAGGTCATCTCACCCACGCACACAGAAATGGACAGACGGAGTGTGTTTGTCCACAGCAGTTTTAATCAGTTATGATCAAACTAATTTTGATTTTAAATGGTTCAGAGGGAGGTGGCAGGCTCAAAATCTTAATCACATACAAACACATACTCTGAAATAACAGTCATTTGATAATCCCATGCTGCTGTAATCATTAGTCAGTGTTCCTTGTTCATTTTGCACTCCTACAAAACAAGCAATTCCAAACATCCCCTTCTGATGTACAAACATAAGGAGAGCAAAAATTACATGTGGGAACCTTAACTAAATGACAGTAGAAGTAATCAAGCTGAAAAAACATCTGCCATTACTGACTGTGCAGTGAATTTTGCTGTAAGAACTACAGTGTGGGAGTCTGATCTCATGAGCAAACAAAAAGGATATCCTGGCTTAGCAGCAGGGAAAACCAGCAAAGCCCAAACTTTCAGATGCACATCAGACTCCACACGTTTGCAGACATTTTCTACTATTTGTATTACTGCAGTATCCAGAAGCTTTTTTATTCATCCAGAACACCTGAGCATAATGTGGTGCAGGGGCACAGGGTGGGAAATGAACATTTCTTATTTAAGCAGAAAATGTTCTGTCCTGCTGCTGACTTGTGTTCTGCTTGGAGGTCCTGCCAGCACTAGATTCTTTGTAGCTGCTGCAGTTTCACCATTGATATTTCCAGAAATTTAGGTATTTCCACTGTCCCTCTCTCTCTCCTTGCTGCTAAAACTCTTCCAAACCAGGCTCTCACCTGTGGTCTGACCCTTCCCCAAAGCTCTCCTGAAAGCCATTTGAGCAAGGCCATCTCCCGTGGCCGGGGTAAAGTCTGGGGGAGGTGAAAGCACACCACACATGTGCAGGCACAAAGACTTTTCAAATGGAATGGGGAGATGGAGGCACGGTGAGAGCTTCTCCCCACCTGGAAAGTAATGAAACCCTGGCTGAACAACTCAGTCACATGCATGCACACGGAGCAACAGGGTGAATGCTGCAGATGCCAAACTGTCCTGCTTCATGCAGAGAATATCAATCTCAGGATGTAAACAGAAAGAAAAAAAAATGCTTGAAAAAGCATTTGCCAAAGGGGTTCTGTGACACATAACGTTTTCCCACTGGGTAAACTGAGGCACGGGATAGTGACATGCATGTCATCTACAGACCACAGAAAGAGCCCCACATTGCCCCAGCTTTCTTATATCTCTATTACTAAGAAAGGCTGTTTCCTTGGATTCACTGGCAGAACTGGAAATTTATGACTAGATCCACTAAAGGGGTCTCACAACTTTAGCATTAGTATTGCATATCATTTCTTAACTTTTGAACACATTGCCTATAGAGTGTAGGTGCTCCTGTTGCCAGGCAGCACTTTAAAGCCTTAAGAAAAATTTTTGCAACAGGCTCTTTGTTTTCAGCTTGGCATTTTGATGGAAGCAGACTAGCATCTTTACAGGAAATTAATATTGCTCCCTTGGGTCACAGTGTAGAGGGTCTATATTTTTTCAGTCTCCTGTGAGGTCCCATACCGAAGTGATATTCCACAGCAGCCCCCTGCACATTCTCATCAGCCCCTTCTTAACTGCAAATTTAAAGGTACACATGATACGTGGCATTAAGCACTCTCTACCCCAAGGCTGGGCCCAGTGACAAGGAGGGCAGGGGGAACCACACAGGCCAGGCACACCAGGAAGTTAAGAGGAAAGTCTGAAGAAAAGGTAGGGCTGGAAGGTAAGTACGAAAAGTTACAGTTTTAGGAATAAAGTATCTCATTCAGTCACTAAATGACAGAATGGCTGGGTTTGAAAGCGACTTCTTAAGGCTGTCTGGCCCAACCCCCCTGATCAGGCAGGGCCACCTGGAGCAGGGTGCCCAGGCCCATGTCTAGGCAATTTTTGAAGATCTCCAAGGAGGGAGATCCACAGCCTCTCTGGGCAACCTGTGCCAGTGCTCCGCCACCTGCACATAAAGCAGTGCTGCCTGGTGTTCAGAGGGACCCTCCTGTGTGCCAGTTTGTGCCCATGGCCTCTTGTCCTGGCACTGGGCACCACTGGAAAGAACCTTGCTCCATCCTCTTTGCACCCTCCCTTCAGGTATCTATACACATTGACAGTTTCCCCTGAGCCTCCTCTTCCCCAGGATGAACAGTCCCAGCTCTCTCAGCTTCTCCTCATAAGAGAGATGCTTTAGCCCTGCAATTTATCTTCACTGAGACTGAAAGCCCTAAGCACTCACCTGATAGATGCCTGAGTTACAATTTTCTCATGGAAAAAAAAAAAAAAAAAAAAAAAATTGCTAACACCTTCCTTTTCTTTCCTCAGTTGCTGAAGTAGCTGAATTACTACAGGAGCAGTTTTCTAATATTTTCCCTGTCCCATCAAAGGAAACATGCTGCAGTGGTGAGCGAAGGGGTGTTCACAGAGAGCTCTGGCTGGGGCAGGGCTAGTGAGACCCCAAAGGGAACAGAAGCTGGGGGCCACAACGGCACCTTGTGGCTGCCAATGAGTTCATCCCAAATCATCTTCAGGGGCAGCCGCAGTCCTTTCCCCCTCCACCCCCTGACCTCTGCTTATCTCCTACATTTTACCTCTTTCCAGCCAGAACTGTCTCTGTGGCTCTGCCCTGTTGAGTACCCACCACTTTTCCTTCCTCTCCCCTGTGTCTCCCTGTGCCTTCCTCCTCACTGAGAACTGTGTTTAGAGGTGTCTTAGCCTAACTGTTGTCTTGCCTTTTTCATTATCCCCTCTTTGGGTAGAAAAACAGTTCTGGCTTTCATTTGTTCATTTGAGGATGACTAAAGCAAAATATTTAAACACACCTTACATGGGAGGCTGAAATTCAAGTTCCTTTTCTTTGTACCAAGGATTCTATGCACCAAAAATAATGTTGTTGGTTGTGTTTCTGACCAAATGCTTACTGAGTTATTCCATGCAAATGAGAATAATTTCAGTTGAAGAGATACAGAAAGTCACATTTTCTTTAATCTACTACACAGAATAATCTACAACTCAAAAGTTATCACATTGTCCTAGCTTTAAGTGGGAATAGAGTTAATTTTCTTCCTAGTAGCTGGTGTGGTGTTGTGTTTTGGATTTAGGATGAGACTGGTGGTGATAACACACCAATAACACACTGATATTTCAGTTGTTGCAGGGCAGCAACACAGATCCGAGGCCTTTCCAGCTCCTGGTGCTGCCCTGCCAGCGAAGAGGCTGGGGGTGCACCAGGAGCTGGGAGGGGACACAGTCAGGACAGGTGGCCCAGGCTGGCCAGAGGGATGTCACATACAATAGGGTGTCATGCTGAATGATAAAAAGGGAGGAGTTGGTTAGGATGTGTGTGTATATGGGTGCTGCTGCTCATGGTCTGGCTGGGCATAAGTCAGGTGGTAAATTGCATTGTGCATCATATGCTTTGTATATTCTTTTATATTATATTATATTTTTGGCACTTGAAAAGGTTGGCCAGGGAAGTTGTGGATGCCCCATTCTTGGAGGTGTTCAAGGCCAGGCTGGATGGGGCTTTGGGCAACCTGGTCTAGTGGGAGGTGTCTTTAAGATCCTTTCCAACCCAAGCCATTCTATGATTCTTTATCATTGTTATTGTTGTTGTTGTTGTTTTTGTTATTATTATCCCTTCCTTTTCTATCCTATTAAACTGTCTTTATCTCAGCCCATGAGATTTTACTTTTTTTTTTTTTTTTTTTCCCATTTCTCTCACCCATCCCACTGTGTGTGAGGGAGGGGAAAGAGAAGGAACAGCTGTGTGGTGCTTAGCTGCCTGGAAGGTTAAGCCACAACACGCTTTAAAGTGCAAAGAGGAGTTTCAAATGGCAGAAGTGTAAATGCATACCACATACATTCAGTGGGCTACTGTTTACTACTACTTCTTTGAGGCCTAGCATACATTTTAGATTGGACCTTAAAAGAGAGTTGGATAAAAATCAAGTTTGCAGAACCAAGGGGTTTCAATGTGAATGAGACCAACCTATTACAGATTTATGGACTTGTGTGAGTGAAATATTTTCTTGCCATCCTCTGGTCTATTTGGACAGATCTGGGAAAATTAACTGGTGGCCCTTTTAGTCACACTGGGTCAGAAGTCAAGCAAGGTTGTGTAATAGCAGCCCAGGAACTACCTACCAGAGCCAAAAGGTCCTGATGAGGCTTTAGAAGCTTACAGTACCTCAGGAGCTTCCCATGCAGAAATCAACAGCTTGCTTTTCCTTGATACAATGTTGTCAATGTTATTTCACATTTTCTCTTTTGTTGATGTTCATTAGCCCCATTCCATCTCACCTTCTCCTATCAGTAGAATTCCAGACCAAACTAAGTCTATCCTTCATGCTTGTTATACATTTCCCTCTCTCCTTGTTTTCTGCTTCATCTTCTCAGCCCATATCCTAGCATAACCTTCATCTTCCCATGAATGCTCCATGTCACAGACTTCAAACCAATCCAGAAAAGGCCTTGCTTTGAATCGGAACAAGTTATTTCAGGAAGAAATAAAATGCAAAAACTAAAGTGACAAGAAACTGGTTATACGCTACTTGCATGCTGTATTCCTTTCCTACACAGTTCATCTCTTCTTTGTCTTATACTTACTCTTAAACTCTTCAGAAAAAGGATTTTTTTTATTATTTTTTTTAATAGTGGGATCCTATATTAATTGGAGGTGATAGCAGAACTCCTATTGATTTGAATGGAATCAGGATTTCATCTTTTTGAAGGCTGCAGCTGCTCTTTATCAAGACACATTAGAGTTATATTTGCAACTGCAAGAAATGCTGATGCTGTAGGTAAAATCCAAGTTAGAAATTTATATTCAGTTTAAAGAGGTAAAGTCTCTAGAATATCTATTTTTAGTATGTTGGAGGATAATACATTGAGAAGCTTACTGTTTAGCTGTTTTCTTTAATGGTTTTCTTGTCTGTTCCTTGCTGTATTCCTAAACTCTAATTAGGAAATTGTTTTGACGCGGAGCTTTAAAAATTGACAAAGAAGCATAGTTGGTGCTAAAGCTATCATCTTGGGGGGGATGAGACATAAACCAAACATAAAGCACATGTAAACAAATACACATTTTACTTCACAGTGGAAAAGACCATGTTGTTGGTTTGTTTTCTTTGTTTGGTTGTTTGCTTCCAAAAGAGTTAAATACATAAAAGAGACTTGGTGTCCTGCTATTTTGCAAAAGCTACACTTCTCAGATAACTTAAATACCTCTGCACAGGATTCACAGCATGCAGCATGGTGACATATGAACTAACTCAGTTCACCAGCCTAAGAGATGGAAGCCTAAGAGAGGAAAAGATGGCTGTTATTCACTTCCATAAGTCCTCTCAGCACAGATCTCTTCTTAGCTCTCACAGAAATTTAATTGAAAACCTTTGTTGTCCTGGTCTTGAGAGGGGACTTTTGTCAGTACCTCTTCCCTTCCGGAACAGCATTATTCACCTTCTTTGAGGTCTGAAGAACAATGCGGCAAAAGTGTTCTGAGCTTTCAGGACAAGTTGAACTGGAAAATACCTGTTCTGTGATTCTCATTAGGGCTCAGGTGAAAATTAAGTTACATTAAACCCCATGGCAATCAACAGGGATCAGAGGCAGCAGCTTAGTAAAGAAGCTTTGGAAATACAAACTTTTATCTTAGGTGCCTAAAGTGGCAGCTAGATAATTAAACTCTTGTGGACCTTTGCCTAAAAGATCTGCAAGACCCTTTTTTTTTTTTACTTAAAAAATAAAAATAAATCTCTCAACTTCATTATCCACCAGCATTCAATGTGTCATCTGTGATCATTTCCTCGAGCAGACATTCTCCTCCCAGCATCTTAGACAGTCAGTGGCTTGCAGTATAAAAGATCAGTGATGGATTCAAAAGGCAAGTTACTGTGACAGAAATAAATGTGTCTCATGATGATTGCTACCACCACTACAGAAAAAAAGGACATTAGTGTAGTAGTTTGAATGGCAGTAAAATGAGATATTATGCTTACAAGAAATATATGTATACATTTATATATATATATATGTATGCATCAGAATTTATTGTTAATCTCAGATTAAGTTCACATCGTTATCACTCCCCAAAATACCTGCTTCCTCCCCTTCTCCACATACACACAAAACAATAAGCAAACAAACAAACAAACAAACAAAAAAAAGTGATTTAGAATCTGATTTCTGAAGTGAGATAAGGTCATGAAGATGTATGCCATATTGTTAAAGAAAGATTCAGTAAAGGTTAAAGAAAAACTAAAACCCAACATCTAGATATGGCCAAAGTCACTAAGTGCTGGCATTTAAGATGATGATTCTATTACAGCTTTCTAGAAGATACACACTCTATTTTATAGAGACTGAATGTGAAATAGAGAAGCTGTGGAATGAAGCAGTAGAGGATTTCCTAAGGAGAGAGTTCTTGCTACCCCCTTTCCAGCATCTCACAACATACAAACTTTGGTCTGAAAGCTGCTTAGCACCTTGTGCTATTTGAGCTAAGATATTCTGCCAACCTTCGCATCTGTGCAAAATTTCATTCTGGCCCTTGAAAGTTCAGCACTCATTTCTTGCCTCTGATACCACAGTAGTTTAGAAATGTGTTTTGTTTTTCAAGAGAAATTGAAACTGTGTCCGAGGAAGATTGTTGCCAATGTTCATCTCAGTACTGGCATCACCAGCAAAGCTGAGATCGTGCTGTGGAAAAAGTATGACGGATCTGTTTGTCTCATGCTTTAAATAAGACACTTGGTTTTTTTTGGCCAATGTTTCATATTTCTTTCAATTTTCAGAAGTAAATCATCAATTGCCAGTAAAGTGGTAGGACTCTCAGGGACTGCAAAACTACCACTTTGCATAATTCAGAGGCTTGGACAGCCACCATGGTTGTTGCTGCAAACACTGCAGGTAGGACTTGGGTCTGTTTGAGGCATAGCTAGAGAGCAACGAGGATGGACAAAACTCTTCTTGTAGCCCTTGGCAGCAGTGCTCCCAGGTGCACCCGCTTCCCCCCATCACCTACAGCTCTTTCTCTGGGAAATGGTGTACCACTGGCGCAGGTTTTAATGCCAAATGCTTCAGAACATTTAACATGTATTTGCTTCATGCCTCCCTTCCAGCTCATAACCATAGGTGGTGGATTAATGTATCTGCACCACATACAGTGCTCCAAAGCAGAGGAGCAGCAGCCCTGCACAGCAGCTAGGTACAGCATGCACAGCAGCAGCCAGCTACTGCATCACATAGGCCATGCACATGGCATGGATTGTATCCTACATGGCAGTTTTCTACGAAGCCATGGGTTGGAAAAGACCTCAAGGATCTTGCCCTAACGTCCAACCTTCACAAATGGTTCTCAAGTAAGCGGTGGTATAAAACCCTAAATGGCTTGGACAACTGAAGATACCTAATGCCTAAATTACACTGCTAGCCAAGCCCTTACAGACCCTTCTACAGAGTGGTACCTTAAACTTCTAAATATGGAAGGCTATAACCACATCAGCAACACTGTAAAGATATCAAACCAAATTAAAATGCACCCCAGAAGAAACCTATTACACTAAGTTTTTAAAACAGAAATCTCAGGAAAAAAAATATTTAGAAAATCGTAAAAAGGATGTAGGATTATGCAACTTTCAGCTATATATTATATATTATATATATTATAATATATATATAATATATATATAATATTATATAGTATTCAGCTATGCAAATTACTCAGAAACACCTCGTTATATAAGCATCAATGTACTTTTTTTTTTTTTAATTTTAATGCCTCTTCAACTAGTGTCAACACAATCTTTAAACCTGCCGTAATGCAATACTGCCCTCTTCTGGTGTGATTTGATACGCACACAATTTTTGATACAATTCAGCAACAAGGTGAGAAAGTGTTTTTTTGTTTTTGTTTTTGTTTTTTTTTTTTTACTGAGCAAACAGTACAAAAATACTGCACTATGTTTGCTCTTGCTGATTAAAATATGCAAATCTACTCTACCATTTAGTAGAGAGAAACAAAACAAAGGCCAATCCAACTTCAAAAGCTTAAAAACAGATATTTAAAGGGCTTAAAATGTCAAGCAAAATCTGTTTTCAAGTTAACATACAAAGATTACTGATTGTATGGATGCAAGAAGAAATACGAACGGCTGAACAAACTGGTCTGTTGTTACTCTTTATCTGCCATTTACTCCACCCCATACAAATTTCCCGTCCTTTGTTTCTTTATCCCTGCTCCTGTCCCAGCATCCAAAAAAAAAAAAAATAAATCTCCAGTTAACCTAGTGCCTATAGCTAGACATGGTGTCTATAGCATGTTTTACCCATGTTTATCTTTGTGGCACAAACATAGCTTTACATTGACAGCAGTGACAAGAAGCTGTTCTCAGCAGGATGAGGTATTCATGACCCTAACGTAAGTGCAAAGAAATACTGGCCTGCTACAAGACCAGCAGCCCCGGGAAGTCACTTCCCCACAGAAATCCACCACATTAGCCATGCACGATTTGCCCTTGGTGATGCCACACTGGCAGTCTCAGATCACCTCCTTGTCTTGCACGTGCCTTGAGATCACTTTCCAGGAGGATCTGTTCCATGATCTCCCCAGGCACAGAGGATAGGTCCACAGTTCCCTGGATCCTCCTTTTTACCCTTATTATTTACAGAAGAGAAGGCTGCAGGGCAACCTCATCACAGCCTTTCAATACTTAAAGGTGTTTTATAAAAAAGATGGAGAAGGACTCTTTACTCAGGTAGATAATGACAGGACAAGGGTGGAATGATCTTAAACTAAGAGAGGGTAGATTTAGATCAGAGGTTAGGGGGAAATTCTTCACTCAGAGGGTGGTGAGGCACTGGAACAGGTTTCCCAGAGAGGTTTGGGATGCCCCAGCCCTGGAGGTGTTCAAGACCAGATTAGATGAGGTCCTGAACAGCCTGATCTAGTGGGTGGCATCCCTACCTATGGCAGGGGGGTTGGAACTAGGAGATCCTTGAGGTCCTTTCCAACCCAAGCCATTCTGTGATTCTAAAAATGGGAGTGATGTTTCCCTTTTTCCAATCACTGGGGACTTTTCCTGTCATGACAGAGAAGGGCTTGGCAACTGCGTGAGCCAATTCCCTTGGGACCCTAGGGATTCCTTTGAATAGAAGCCATTAGGCACCAAAAATCAAAGTACACAGAACCTGTTCAAACACAGCATGCTAGTGCAAGACCCTGAAAGGATGTCTGAAAGACTAGCATACAGAGGGTGTATCAACAAAGAACAATAAAAAGTAGGCTTGTGTACAATGATAATTTCTAAATTTATGGAGATCATCTATCTGTTTGCATTACATAGTTGAAGGAGTTGAGTCAAATAACCAGGGGAGTAGCAGGAGAATAGCTCTGCATTGTCCTAGATGAGGAAGCAGAAGTACTAATGAATTAGGAAGATGGCAGGAAAAGGGCAAGGACACTGCTCACAAAGGGAAAAAAATAGTATTGATAAGCTTTCTACTTCAGTTTCGTATCCTGGACACTGGCCATCGTGGCTGCAGGTGAACACGAGGGAGGAAAGGAAGTATTTCACTGCTTTGCTCCAGCATTGAAGTAGTTTGCAAAACATCCTGGCAAGGTGTAACAGCTTCCCAGTTTGCAGACAGCACAGACAGCAAAGGAGGGACATTGAGCTGGGAGGTGCAAGTTTCTTTACCTCCCCTAATAAACTTCTGAAACATTACAGAATAGAAAATGTGGCAATCGATATTCTAGAAAGAAAATATCACCATCATATCAGAGTATTAGAAAGCATTAATTAATATTCTTGGTTACCTACTGCCTGTAAGCATGGTGCAAACCTGTCGCTAAACAAGCCAGCTTTCCTTGCAGAGTAATTCACGAAGCTGACATGCACTCTGGAGTTACAGAAGGAAAACAGGCATTTATCAAGCCAGCAATGTAGATTTTACTGGAAGTATATCAAGAAACACTTAACTTGAAAGCTTCAGTGATCCAATAAGGTGTCCAAGGACCTTCTCAAAATAGGTTTATGGGAAGTGCCTCACAGAATTCTACTGTTGTCAGAGTAATTACTAGCTCATTAAGGTAGCCTTCTGTATACACATCTAGGAAGAACACAGCACACAATTCCTTTACTTTTTATAATTGATTAGTAAGTCATAAAAGTAGAAGCTTTCACTTTTAATCAACTGCACAGACAATGGAAGGAGACACTCCTGAGGAGACATTACTATTTAATGAGCTAAAACAGCTTTAATTCAAACTGAGCACATTTGTTTAAATTCCTTATTTATTTTCAAACTGACCAGTAAAAAGTAGCTTAGAGAAAAGCTGGGTGGCTATATTAAGAAAACAATACCCCCCTGAACAGACCTGGTCCAACACATTTAAATGTAAACAGATTGACAAATTTTTGGGACAGCTGTAGTTCAATTTTTCCTGTATATGACATTAAAAACTTCAGGTCTTCCAAAAGACTGCAGTAGTCCCAAGACCCCCTCCAAACCAAAGTATATGAAAAATATCTGAAAAAAACTGAAGTTCCAATTCATCACATCCTTTCTTACTGTGATTACAACTGCAGTATTGCTAGTCAGCTTAGCCTACCCACGTTTTTCTAACTGCTAACAACATATGTCAGCATTAAGACAGCTTCAGTAAGTAGTGAAACTCATTATTTGCTCAGAACCCTTGCTACTCTTACCTCAAAGTTTTCCTTCTTTATTTTGACCAAGTATTAGCTTTGTTCAGGGTTAAACCAATCTCAGTATTTAGAAAAAAAGTAAAAACTGTTCTGGAGTGTATATACATCTTAAGCTGTATACTCAAGCTTTTGGGCTCTCCAGAAAAGCTAACTTTCCACGTAAGTGCTTCAGAAGTAATACTGGGCCCAAAACAGCTTTCCTGTGTCATGAGTAGTATCTCACCCTACAACCTTTACAAAAATTCAAGATTTATCGAGATTTATCCATTATTTCTGAGCTTCAATAATAGTCTTTATTATGAAGTCAGTGACCTAACTATGAACACACCGATACCTGAATTTCCAGATGATCCAGATGAACTTAATACTTTCACAGAAACAAATTCAAGCAAGCAGAAAACACCAGAAAAACCATTTTATTGCAACAATGTCCCCATCATCAACTGAGATGGCAAAAATCAAGTTTTAATACAATTTGCATTTCTACCTTTTTATTTATGTAAATATAAATTCAAGAGTGTAAAATAAATCCACATATAAAACACAGAAGAAACATTCTCTTTCAGTGAATGCAAAAAAACTTACATACTGAATAATCATGACAAATCATCCGTTGTCCATTTTTCCAAGTACACAGGAGTGAAAGAACGCAGAAGTTTACTCTCCAAAAGCATCCTGTATAGAGTCCTTAAAGTATTTAATATTCAGTAACCTCAAATCCTTGAGCTTATAGATGTAGATTCCAAGAAAAGGCTAGAGAAAACATCTCAAGCTTCAGATGATCTGAACCCCATCTAAAACAACCCATTTAAAACAAGATTATGCTCAATTCTTACAGCTGAAGCATCACAATTACTTTATTAGTATCATTATTTTGGAAAACTATTTCCTAGTAGTTTTTCCCGCTTTCAAAATAGTCAAGAGTATTTATTTCAAATAGTATTGTTTACTTATACTGTAAATATATTGCGGAAAGTAACTCCACATGCTGGTACAACAGGCCTTCATGAAGTTCCACTTAAACATTACTACCATGTACCTTAAAAAAAAAAAGGAGGGGGGACTAAAGCATGAAATGCACAATAAGGAGCCAGTGTTGTGGGATTATTCATCTTCTTTCTTAGCTTATATATTTCGAAGTCAATATTCGACTGTTAGACCGCGTGAGTATTGGCTGGTTATAAATACTTAGACTATGAACCTTTACAGTTTTAGAAAAATATTTTCTCATTATTACAACAAAAAAATTATTACCAGCATTATAAATGCATCATGCAGGGTATTTCTTCACAAGGAATGTTTTTCACTGGGTCCAACAGGCAGATTGTTCCAATGACTGTGGCTTTTAATGCATATCATGCCAAATTCTTAAGCAGTGTTTTCCCTCATGGTTATGTTACAACACAGAATGAAGAAATTAAGATGTTAAAAGCAAACAGATTTAAAAAACAAGAACTGCAAGTAACTTCACAACTAGGAGAAGAAAAATTGTAGAAGGATTAAGTCAGCACTATTGTGGGTCCCCACAGTTGTACTGCTACTCTTAGGTTTCCAAAAGATGCATATGATTTTATAAATATTTTTGTGCTAAGAGCCATGCTCAGAAACAAAATATAGGCTAGCACAAGTCTACCTTCTTGGA
The DNA here is from genome assembly GCF_964034855.1 of Anser brachyrhynchus. Lineage (NCBI taxonomy): Eukaryota > Metazoa > Chordata > Aves > Anseriformes > Anatidae > Anser > Anser brachyrhynchus. Next base: position 119,077,611 of record NC_137695.1, read on the forward strand.
GACGCATCTTAAGTATAAAATCCACTTACTAAAGTGCATTTGCCAAACAAATTCTAACTTCTACTCTAACAGCTATTCCAAAAAGCAATACAAACTAAAGTTTGTTGAAGTTCTACCTCTACTTAAAAGCAGTAAATATAGACGACTGAAATCTACATTACAATCTTGTATTGCCAAACATTGTGTCTCAATGCCATGAGCTATAGAAATAAACAAAATGTACTGTCCTAAGCTTCCCACAACTGAGGAAGTGCCTCTAGTTAGGAATACTGAAAGCATAGAATGGAGTTAAGTATAAGCAGAGCTGAAGCAAGCATTGCTTTGCTTTATATTCAATATGTTTCTTTAAGGCTCTGAGAGAAGCTATTACTTTTCTCAAGATCTTTTGGCAAAAGATGCAGAAGTAGCAGGGCCATCTGACGTTCCAGAACTTGTATTTTCATATTCCATTAAAGCCAGCTCATTCAGTGTCTGTATACATTTATTGCACTTGTGTTGTTGGAACACATCTATACCAACATAGTAATAATGATTGCAACAAAGCCATAGTAAAATAAACTTTTAAAAGGGTCTGATACCAACATTAGAGGATAAGTGTCTGCATGTTTAAAATGTTCCCCTAATAATAAATACAGACAAATTGCTCAAGTCAGATGCACATGTTTAACAATTATTTAGCATATATAAAATTTCACTCATCCTTTATCAATACAAATCTGTTAGGGATCAAAAAGACTTACCATGCAAAATATTGATTAGTGCTGCATAATGGAATATATATTTTTATCAGAGTTAAAACAGCATTTTCAAAATTTAAAGAAAAATAGATTTTTAAAAAGGGAGTCTACTGTTGAATGCAAGTCTTCCTTGTAGCAAAGACAAGATAGAGATAAGTTACGATTTATCGCTGTACTTCAGTCTTGATGAAAGACTAATAATCTGTCCACCTATTTCTTAATAAATGCTACATTTTCAAGAATAAAGGAACTATCAGTAGGCATTACTTCTACTTAAAACAAGTTACTTCTCTCTGTAATAGGTCAAGTATGCTTTTAAAGATTCAGGTAACGGTAGACTCATAATTTTCTCTCTCAGTAGATTTCGAGGAGGCTCTTCTGGCTTCAAGGCCTCACTGTGATCTTTATCCTCCTCCTCTTTATTATCATCTTCCATTCTTTCATCTTCTTCACTATCTAGAGGCTGAGGAATGAGCTGATTACCAACAAACACATAGGTATTAATCCTGCGTCTACGACATCTCCTGCGTTTTCGTTTTGGAGGAGCCTTCTGAGCAATGCCCTTGGCTTTCATCTCCTCATTTATGAAGTTTCTAAGGGTGCGTCTGATATATATTCGAGCTAGGTCCTGGAGATTCCTAACAGCGCATGGAGCTAAAATGAAAGAGAATGAGTTATATTCACTTAGAAAAATTTCCCTATAACAAAAACATCTGCAAGACAGCAAGACTTATAAGAACAAATGAAATTTTAAGTACAGGATGCAATATACAAATGAAACAAGGGTAGAGAGATCTTGGCAAACCATTTAGAATATTCACTACTGAAAAATGTCCCTTACTTCAGACACACTCAGATTTGAGCTGAAGATGACTTCTGGAATATGACTGATCTTTTAGAGAAAATACATAGTCCAAAAAATTAAGAGATCTTTTGACAGATGTGCAAGTAAAGCAGAAAAACATTAACAGATTAAGCATAAATTTCAGAAAACATACACCATATACTGCCACCTTTTAGGTTTCTGACACAGCTTGGAACAAGCTGCTGGCATTCTCTTTTAAGGTTCTGCTGCTAGAAAAGTTTCCCCTACCATGTCACATTAGTTTAAACAAGTGCTTTTCTTCCTTTCCACTTCTACTCGCTATGATTTTTCCTGTTTCTTGCTGATGAGGGAGAGCCAAGTCAACTTCACAGCTGACCAACCACGTAAATCACCCTTACCTTTGCAGCAGAAAAGGAATCAAAATTTCTGAGGTTCTAAACAAAACAAGTAACAAAAAAACAAAATACATTTTTTCAATGGTACATAGGTGATGATTACGTGCTACTGAGCTGGTGGATGACCTGCCTTAGATGACCTATGGCTGGATAACTCCAAGTAAAACAAAGCAAAAATGGCACACCAAACATGCAGTGTGTTCAACTTTGTCATTTTTGTTCCTACACAAAATAGAATAAAATTTATGGGACTTACAGCAAAGGAAAATTTAGTGAAGAAATAATTTTGATTAAAAAACCCTTCCAATACACATAGCATTCAGTTTAAAAAGATTAAATTTCAAAACTTTGTTTCATACACTGACTTCAGCGGCATGCTAGCTAGTCAGAGTGTAAGACAAAAAATAGGTTTATTACTGGCAATACTAGCTGCAGTTAAAGCGAACAGAAAAAGTATATCTAAGCAGCGGAAAGTGCATCTTACTAATTCCATTTTACAGGGCAACTTCCACCCCCTAATGAATTTATAATTGTTTAATAGTGGCAAGGTAGTAGCATATTTGTATATTATTTCCTTCTTCCTGTTCTCACTAAAGAGCTAGAGGATCCTATTAAACTACTTACAGGAAACACTTATATTGTATCATAGATCAGTTCTGAATGCCACTGGTCTGTACTGTTTTCATCTTTAGTATGAGTATTCAGGAGTGGTAGTAAGGGAACACTTGAAAATCCTCCTTTATCTTCTAGGGAATTAGGTTGTATTAAATCATATTGAGACCAGAAAATAAGTTTAAGCCACCTCTGTATTTCACTGTTAGTCATGATACATGCTATCTATTATGAATTAAGTCTAATGTAAAAAAACAGAAGAAAAGTCTTGTATTAACAAGTTAATTCTAGGAAGTAACTCTGAGGTCTGAAAAGCAAGCATTAAAGTATTAAAGTGAAAAAAATTGTTATTTTTGAAAATAAGCGATTACATAAGTAAAAGGATCATCTGTACTTCGAAGAAAAAAAGTTAAGGTAACTATAATAGAGAATCCTTTGCAAGCTCACACATACCCTCAAAATTAATAGCCATATTAGTAGTTACAGGCACTGCAACCTGACATGATGTCCTAGACTCCTGAATGGTTTACACCTTTTCATTTTAAAATTGTGCATGAAGGCAAGAAGCATGTGATGAGTACAGGGGGATTAGTTCACGTTGGTCATATGTTAACACAACAGAACAGTAGAGAAAAGCTGTTACTGTCTAGTTTCTTTGCTGTATTTCAGATCCAGATGCTACAGACGCCCTGTGTATTACTCCACTCTCGCAGAAGTTTTCATCTCTGTAACTTCTTTTTAACCTCCTTCTTATCACACTATCTTACCTTGGCAACAACTGTGCTTTCACAGACTTTCTAAACCCCTCTGCTAACCTAACTCAAAAGCTCTGCAGTTAGAAAGCCCACCCCAGTGACTACTAGAAACAGCTAGGTGTCACCATATCAGCTGTAGACAGACATAAGCACACTCAGCTACTAACATTCTACAGTACCAGAGCAGTGTAGGCCAGTTTCTTCCTTTTCAGGGGTAAAAGGAAGTTTTTCTCTGGGAGACTGTCAGAAACAAAGCTAGTATTAACTCAGTATGTTATCTGTGCCTCATTAGAAAACAAGAACCTGAACGGAAAAGTAGTCTGGAAAAATAAGCAGGAAACACAGCATCATTTTGATTTGGGATATTAACTGCAGAGCAACACAGAATAGCCAGCAGCACAAACTTATCAATGAGCTACTGCTGCGCTAGATTGTATGTGTCTGTTCTACCATACGTCTGTACAGGATAGTCTTCCCCATTTCCAGAATAACACCAACAGGCACTCTGAAAACCCACCAAACCAAAGAGAAACAGCACAAGTGTCACTTACGCAGTCCCACAGCATCATGTTTGCCGTTGTCATTTCTGTTTGGTTGCACTAGCGGAGCAAATGAAACAGCAAGGATATTTTTACTTTCCCACGTGTTTTGTCCCGTTCTCAAGATTTGTGTTAGCTGCGTAAGAACAACAACAAAACAAAAATCAGTGGTCAGTTTTGTCATACTATTATTCAGACTAGTATTCAAACAGCAATATTTTGATTTGCTTCAAAATTAATGTATAAAGTTTGTTCTCTGAACAGCCAGGACTTCCATATTCCTTGAAGTATTTAGTCACTAGAGGACTGAAGATAGCTCTTCTGCAATGGGAAGAGATGCAACAGGAAAAATAAAAGCTTAAGTCTTGCATTTTTCCTTAATTTTTCCAATACTTTAGGTTGGAAACAGCTTCTGGCATCCAACCTCTAACTTGTAGCTAGCTTTGTGCAAGCAAAATCAGGCAATTCAGAAGCATTTCCAATTAAGTCACAAAAATATCTCCTAGGACTGAGATTCCACAGCCTCTCCAGACAACCTGGTGTGATATTCAACCACTTGTTACGAAAAAATATTTTCCCTCTATCAAGGCAGATTATTCCTTTGCTGCAGTTTGTAAAATTCTTCTTTCAGTCTGCTGTGCACCTGGGACAACATTGTTCACAATCAAATCCCACACCCTTTCGGGCAGCCAAATCAGGAGGTCAGATGTTCCCTAGCTGTTTTTTTCTTCAGGTTAGACAAACCCAGCTCTTTGAGGCTCTTATGTTTTACAGGTTATAGTATCCCAACCACTTGTAAGGCAGAACTACTCAGTTTTAATTTTATGCCCAAATTTGGACTACTTTTAAGTTGAATGCCATCAATTTCAACTGATGGTATCTTAGTCCAATAAATATAGGATAAAGTATTTATGGAACTGAATGACACAGGCTACATTTCAACAACTTGAGTATTTTGATAATGTAGGTATACATGCACTGTGACAATCATTTTTGGAAGGTAACTAGAAAATTTATCAATTTAAGTGTTTCAGTAATTATCTGTACTCATGAAAACATCAACTGAAGTCATAGTCTTTCTTTCTCAACTTCCCTATCAGTAATACAGGGAAAATAATACTTACCTTTGTAAAGCCTTTTGAGATCTAAGGATGAGAAGTGATAGAAGCGCGAAGCATTATTAAATTAATACACCTGTCTGAAAATGAAAAACATCTAATCTAACAAGAAAAAGCAACACTGAAAACTGCTGGAAATAAATCCTTTTTTGTCTTCCCTTACCATTTCCCGTTAATTACAGATATGTCATCATATTTCTCTGAAATCAGTGTTCCTGTTTTAGAGGGTGGTTTTTGTTTTGAAGTATTGACTGACAGAAAGCATGTGGCAGGGAAGATTTCAAAGCAGTTCTGCGAATGATGTAATATACTTAAAACATTTACAAATGGAGTTCTAGCTTCACTGAAGACAAAACAGTTTTGTTACAGACAAGAGGATTTCAGTGTTTTAAGGGGGGAGTTCAAGACTGCATTGCAAAAGACTGGTATCTGCTTAATTGCAGCAAAACACTGAGTCAAGATGTCATCAGCTGAACATTAACTTAGTACAACATACATGTAAAAACATTTCTTAAAATTATATATTTCTTATACTAAAGATAGCAAGGGGAAATTGTCACTAAGTCACCTGATCTTCTATAGGCATTACTAAAATGCCTCCAACTTTCAACAAAATTTTCATGTAGTTTTCATGGTCTTTCTGGACTCCAGCTCCACAGTAAATCCGGTCATACTGATGACTGTCTGAAGCTATTTCCAAACAATTACCAACCACAAAGGCAGGTTCACAGAACTCAAATCTAAGGGGAAGAAAAAAAAAGAGGGGACATTTCAAAATTAGGATTTTTGAGAAAAGTCAGTCGATATAATGACAAAAGTATTTTTCAGATCTTCCCTTAAGTAATGGAAAAAAAGATAAGCATGCATACTTTAAAAAAACTGTATTATATGGAAGTGCTAAATACCAAGCCATTTATTGCTTCTGTCCCATCAAGGACCAAATAAAAATTCCTAAGTTATAGTCAGTATATTACATAAAAAAAGCCTGAAAGAAACACCAGACTTCCTAACTATAAGCAAATAAATTGGTCTAAAGAAACCTTATAAGCCATACAGGAAAGTCTCTTTAAAATAGAAGACTTGTAAACACTTGTGCAATACCCAGCCTGTTGAATAAACGTGGAACCAGTCCAATTCCTAATACATTCTCCCATCCCAGCTTTTAAAAGAGTATACTCTTATGAGTAATTTTTCTCTATGTCCCCCAAATTTCCACCTTGAGCCCAATCAGCTTTTCTCCAAAATAGAATTCAATGGAAAAGTTTGGACTGCACACAAAGAAAGGGAATAAACGATTAGTTCTGAGAAGCACCTGTTCTAATTTTCATCAGCAAATGAAAGTTACATAACTGCTTTTAAGTGGACTTGAGCATACAAAAGAAGTTGCAAGGACTAAGTTCTCCTGGACAGTGCATAAAACGGCAAAGAAAAGACATACGGGATAGAACTTCATTTCCAAAGCTGTGTATGTTTTCTATTACAATGATATTTTCCTGACATTTTTCAGGTCTCTGCTACACCTTTCTGCTTACATCATTAATGCCATGATAATGTAATTTACATCTTTGTTTAAAGAAACACAACACCTCTCTACACACACACACCAACAACATTCAGCCAGTAACTTTGTGTCTCCTGCTCCCCCCCCCACACACACACACTTGAAGAAGAGAGGTTACAGTTGCTCATAGAAAAGAATTATGGTTTTCTTTGAAAAACCACTGAATGAAGTCTAACACTTTGTTGTGGCATGAAGTAGTTCATAGGTCATCTGACAGTATCAAAATCCAAGACCCCTCAAAACTTCACCCAGAAGGAACGAACTTAAGAGTTCTAAATACTTCATTAAATGAATACAGCCATTTTATAAACTACAGCTGATATTCAAAAGGAAATTTTGACTTGGCTTGCAGTAGTAAATCCCAGTACAACTACTACAAATCAGTATTTCCTCAGTTACAGTGAAGCCTGGCAGTTGTCACTGCTTAGGGATACGGCCTATAAGGCTTAGCTGACTCTGTCTACAGCATTGCCATTCACAAATTAAAATTATTAAACTGAATTTTTTGCTTGAAGTCTATTTTGTTCCCAAGATGGGGTGTTTGACCTTGAAAATAATTCAAGGCTTCCTTCTTTGACTAGTCATGGACAAACCCCAGAATCCTTTACCAAGAAACTGCAACTCCCTTATGTGATGTATGTGGCCAACAGTCCATGTTGTTTCCTCATCCAAGTCAAGTGGAAGAAATTAAAACTATGAACAACACTGGTAGACTGAAGAGAAAAAAAGGAAGGGGGAGTGAGGAAGAACTGTACACGACCAGGCAGCTAGCCTGAACTGTGGATGAAATAATTTCAGAGGAAGAAAGAAATATCTGGAAATACATTAGAAAAGGTTAAATGTTGGGAAGAAAATTAAACCCAAAGCACTCATTACTTCACTGAAGAACTCATCTCATTTCATAAGCACGTGGAATATTGTCTATTTTTCAACATTCAGTGAAGGTCAGGCAGTTCAACACAGTTTTAATTTCAGGTTGTCTACAGATGAAGTTAAGCTTCAACACACTGATTTATCTTGAAGGTTTCAGCAAAGTACCCTTTGTGGTTTTAAAAAAGTACAATAAAGACAGGTGGGAATAAAGTACTTCTCTAAAATGCAGTTTTAGATCTTAAGACATTCACTGGTTCTGTGTTCTTAGACAACAGAAGAGAGCCTGCCTGCCTAACCTGGTAACTTTCACAACTTCTCTTCACAAAATGCTCCTTCAAAAGCTGACATAATTACCCGGTACTTCTAAACTGCTTCCTCTACTGGAAGCCACCACTCACACCCTCGGAAAACAAACACCAAATCCTCCAAGGAAGCAAAACCACAAGAGAGACAAAAAGACAAAACATATCCCAGACGCAAAATGTATTTACAAAGCATGGACAAAAAAGGGTTTATGAATACAGTAAAAGCTGAAAATAATTTTTCATATAGCTTCACAGCTTGAAGCCAGATGAACACTAAGTGCGAATGACACAGACATGGCTTCCTATTACAGCTGTAACAATCAGACAGGCTAAGCAGTGGAGACCAACTCTGCCTATAGAGGCATTAAATTGTGGCTCGATCATGTTATTAGTACAAATTTGTGGAGACACGGCTTATTACCAAGACAGACAGGTATTGGTTAGTTCATTCATTTCAAAAATATCTTCACCCCACTAGCTTCAGCTAGTTCCAACCCAGTTAATCAAAAGCAGGAGCATCCTGAAAGACTTCCAACAGCACTATGACACATGCAATTTGCAAAGACTCCTCTTTAACCCATGTCAGATGAAAAACAAGGGGGTCTACTCAGCTCACTTGGCAGTGCAATGATAACACCCACCTAGACTGCAGTGGTATGCTGGCTGTCCATTCAGATCATATGCAGTTCTCAAACTGTCACTCATCTTTCTGGGTAGCAAGAAGCTAACAGTTGTTAGAAGTGGGGCAAAAAAACTAAGTGGTATCTCATCATGGCAACACTTTAGCTCAAAAGCCAACCCCATCCATTCATGCTGCCTGTAGAATTAACGGCTTTGCATGTTATGGTATGAACAGTGACAAAACACCAAGAATAGAAAGGCATATAGGGTTGATACTTGGAGAATTATGGACTTCTTAAACCTAGTTAAGTTGTACAACAGTAAAGCTTACTTCTCCACACTACAATGCAAAATAAACCTAACTGAAGAAATGAGACTCCTTCCCCACTCCCTTAATCTTCAACTGATTTCATTATCATGAAAAGATGCATGCACCTCAGAATCAGAAAGAATTGATAAATGCATATACTAATGTGTGGTATTCATGTAATCCAGCACCTTTACGAATACCTCCTAGTAGAGACTAAAATATAATTTAGAGAATGTCATTAACTTGCCCAAACTATTTGCAAAAAGAGTGAGGTTAAGTTCAACCTCACTGAAGCCTCCCCACCATTTGATAAGGGAATGATCTAAAACAAACAGAAAGATCCTGCAAATACACAGGAGTAAGCAATTTTAAGACTACCTGCCCAACAGTAACACAAGCTTGTCAGTCTTACTGCATGAAAATAGTATCAACCACACTTTTACGATGGAACTTAACCTCAAACCCAAACTACTTTCAGTCCTATTTAACACTACATTCAACAAGCTAATTTCATTCACGTTGCCTTTGGGATATCAAAACAGATCAGATATTCAATTTGTGTTACACTGAGTTATTTTTAGTAGATTATAAACTCTGCTGAAAAGGAATGTTTTATTGCTCTAACATGTAATAGTGACAGTCACATAAGCTACCTATTCAGATGAGGTAGTATTTCACTTAGTTACACATTTGAAATGAACTATGAAAAAGAGTTAAGAAATGTCAAGTGCTATTTACCTTCTGTTGATCTCTATCAAATTGTCAGGGTGGCCTTAGAGACAACTAGATAAGTAACATGAAAAAATTTGTTATTTCACAGATTAGATGCCAAAAAAATGTACTGGAACGACACAGAGAAGTTTGAATCACACAAGGTTCTTCAGTTCAATCTGGTATTTTGATTACAAGCAAGCAGCTAACCGAAGAGAAATTAAGAGTTCCCATTATTGATAGCATAGCAACCAAGTTTCTATGTCTGAATGAACACTTGCCACAAGAACAGATTTAATTTCACACAGATCTTGTTTAGCAATGGCTCAAGACAGTCAAGTACTTTCAAGATTAAGTGTGTTGACCTGATCTTGTCCTTTCCTTTTTATTTCTGTATTCTGTCCCCTGGGGAAAGGAATTCCAAATCCATCCTCCCAGTATTAAAGCTTTATAAATTCAATATAGCCACAGCACTTTTCTTCCAGGTAAGCATCAAAAATTACCTGCAGAATTTAAAGAGCATTTTTGTATTCACTGCAGCAGCTTAAGAGAATAATTAAGGAGTAGATTGTCACTGTATGTGTTTGAGTGAAATTCTCCATAGGTATCAACAGAAAACAACGCTACCATTGTGATAAAACAAACACTCATTTAAAAACGTTTCCAGTAAAAAACTAAGATTAAAATGTATTGCTTTTGTATCCATATCCACCAATCTAGTAGTTGTGTGATAACAAAATATTAGTAAAATATGACAGTACAATAGCCTACCCTCTAACAGTTCCCCCCCACACACACACCTACACACGTTCATTTGCTGGTCCTAAGATAACATCTATCCACACAACCCACAATTTAAGTACTTCTAACTCTGAAGATGTATTGCATGATTTTTTGGACTAAGCTCTTCTGCCTATATGAGTGCAGGACATTATTAATCCTCATGTCTCCTGAGGATCAAACCAGAGGCAATTTTTTTTTTTTTTAAGTAGGAGACATACTTGATTCCCTAGAAATGAACAAGTTCAATGGAACTATGCATAATATTATGTAATTTGAAGGAAAAACCACCTTTAACATCAACAGATATGTGTTTCAAGGGTAAAATGTATCATAAGATACTTAAAAAAACAGTACTGAAGAACTACTTAAACCGCTGACACCTGTCTTCTGCTAATAGAAAGATCAGACAGTTCTTAAAACTACTATCACTCCAGCTACATTTTACACCTCTCCATAGCTATAATTCATTACCAGGATACCACCTAATAGTACACTTCTGCCTATTTTACTAACCACGCTCACATCCCAGCTTGCTGCTCACAACCCTTACAGGAAAAAACTTTTCAGTATGAACTTAGGATTTCTGGGTATTTGTTCACCCACTTTCTTTGGTCAGTCAACTCAAACCCCTCCAAAAGGGTCTGAAATTTCAGTATCAAATGCTCTAAGTGATTTACCGCATAGTCTAGACAACTAGAGTTTCACAGAAAAAAAAGATAAACAGTAATGCTCAGCAGCTCCAAAAAGACAAAAATTAAAACAAATGACTATCTTATTTTTGCAAAGGAAGAGCAGTAAGTTAGGTACATTTAAGCTTACTGAAATTTACAGCACAGAGCACTACTCTTCAACTTTAATGATATATAAAGAGAAGGCTGGCAAGTTAGTAACATTTGCCATTTCAACTGTGCTGATGCTACAGTGGCATAAGAAAAACTCTGGAGCATCCCAAGTTTTAGATACAGCCATTCCTGGGGGGAAAAATATGTTTTAAGATACGTTTTAATACATATATGCAAACAGTAGTGAATCCAGCATAAAAACTCACAGAATGAAATATGTTAAATTCCCTTAATATGTTAATAAGCAGACATTAAAATGAATCTGCAAAGAGTGGAGATTCTGAAAACGTGTGCTATAGACTATTTCTTCTACTGTGACAAGCAAGTAACAAACTTTTGTCCTATACTATACTAACTATACTGTTGACCATGTTTTGCAGCAGAAGGATCCCTCAGAATGGGGGATGAGGATGACAAAAATTAGATTAAGATTAGTAAGCATCTTTTAAATGATTTTCACTAAAAACGAAAACAGAACTATCTTTTTAAAACAGCTACAGAAGCTGAAAAATAAGTATTTCCAGTGCTTATCTGGAAATACTTAAATTACAAATAATTTAATCTACAAAGTTCTAGCTCCTTCATCCATTTGTACTAAAAAGATAATGCTCAGAGCTGCTTCTATATAGAAAAATTTCATAAAACTGCTAAATCTTACTCCTAAAACCTGAAGGAAACCTTCAAGAAGCCCTCAGATCATTTAATCAATTTCAGTTTTTAAACTGACATAAAACTTTCTGCTTTGAAAACCACAGGTGAAGGTCAATGATCTCACATGGGCTTTGTGTAATCTAACATGTCATAGCAATGTGCAACTGAATAATGAAATTTTCTAATTTTCATGCCTTGTTAACATTTTTCAACTTATTGTACTGCAAAACTAATATAGAAGTACTATCAGCCAGATTTAAATGCGTTTCTTTTATAGAGGAAGCAGTTTTCCCATTTCTCAACAAATATTTCCCATGTTCTATCCTGACAGTGATCTCAATTTAAGATCAATCACTAATTAAGAAACTTAAGATTAAGAAACCTAAAAAAGGCAACATGTAATATCAGAAAACAATTTTTAAAGGATGTTAGATCTTTTCCTATTAACTGAAACAGAGGAGCAAGACAGTAAGTTCTTTCCATCCTTTTTTGGCATTTTTCTCCATTGTTCATTCTGCCTTGTTTATGTATTTATTCAAGCTCTTTAAACAACTCTTTGGTTCATGTATAAATGCATTTTCATGGCTTGCTAGCATTTCTACTGAAAAATTACACGCATTTTACTTAATATTGCTATTTGTGAGACCTTCTACGTGTACACTGTGAACATTAGAATAAACAGAAACAGAAGTATTAAATCTTTGCGAAGAAAAACAAGATCTACAATAGCAACTGAAGTTCTTTACATCCAGCTACAATAACGGTAATTAGCATTAGAAAAATAGCCAGAAGTGATGCTGGCATAATTTCTATCCAGTAATCTTTTCCCTGAACGTTTTTTCAGCTTCCAGGCATTGCTGTAGGACAGCAAGCAAGAAATATATTCCAGCTTCACTTCTGTTATCTCAGTTTTTCAACAAGATTGTCATGGTTCTTCTATCACATTTGTCATGGTTCTTCTATCATGTGACTTCAGCTACCTTGCTTATAATTTCTGATACTCAGTTTCATTTAAATGCCTAAAAACCCATTCATTTCTGAAGACAAAACTTAGGACTAACCTCACTCTCCCCTTCAACACTAGTTTACAGAACTTAAACTTCACAATTACAAATCATGATGGTAAAGAGTGAAAGATATTCCTTCAGTTTACTTCTTTAATTCTGCAGTGAATTTTAAGAAGGATAGATTCCTAAGAAATACCAAAGTCAAGTAAGTTTTTCACTTCAGTTTGTCAAGGCCCTAATAAATACAAGGATAGATGTCTGGAGAACACTGTTTCTGGAGACTACACTACTGCATACTACAGGCTTTTCTGAAGCCAGTGATTTGTTAACAAGACACTGAACATTTTCATCAGCTACTTTAAGGTAACAAGTGTTATTAATACTATCGAAACTTGCAGTAACTAGAGACTTTCAAAGAATGACGTTGCCCACCATGGGGCTTATTATTTCTAGAAGATATTTTCTATGTGGTTTTGAGAAAGCAAGAATATAGCTTTCTCCAATTATCAAATACTTTAAAAATACACTTTTAGTTTCTTTCTAGATAGCACTAGACCCAACTATCATTTTTGGAGCCTTCTGGCTTATGAGGTATAGGTGCATTGCTTCTTTTTAATGTCTCCAACTAAAAAACGGACATTCCAAAAGCCTATTTTCTTTTTTGTTTGTTTAATATACCTTCTGGCCTCAAAGAATCCCACTAGATTTCTTACAGTCCTATGTTCTTGTGGTTAGACTAAACCTCAAGAAGAATTTATTCACCACTTTAAAAACACGTTTACTACTTGAAATTAAGAATAAGTTACCAGTTAAATTTAAGTTGAAAAAAACGACAAAGGAGTTTGAGATGGAATGCCTTTCCTGCTTAGATTTTTACTGCTATCATTATCCAGCTGCACAGGAAGGAATGTGCTTTTTCTTTATGTGTATACAAGGAACTTTGTTTTAACTCTGCATTTATGAAAGTGAGCTTTCAAGCATCCTATCAGTAGCCTTGAATTTCAATGAAGACAAATACTTGGTTGGAAGAATAAGCTATTTTTCAATGCCCAACACAATTTATTACAGAACTTCAGAAAGAAGTTTCACCCATAACAGTTATCCCAGAAGTAGTACTAGGGTTCTTGTCACTTACCATTGAAGTGGTTTCTTTTGATCCCGAGAAGGGTTCGTGATTTTCTTTCACAGCAGGGACTTCACCAGCTTACCCAGGTTTGGTTTTTGATAGGGTGCTAGAAGATGGGCAACCTAGCCTTGCCCTGTGGCTCTCTCTCCAAGCTGGATATTCTAGGTCTAGAAGTTGACTGGGAGCAGAAAAGACAACACATTCCCCTTCAATAAACAGGTGAAGCGGGGCCTGGTACTTGCACAAATGTGTTTTAGATAGAGCCTTCTTAAGGAATGTTTTTTCCCCTTAAGTAGCATGCATTCCTTCAAGGGTTTAAGCATGAAAGAGAGCCTTACAGGTATTTCAGACTCAGAACTTTCTTTACACCTAAAATCTTTCACGCTTCAACCATGACAACACTTAAGATGCTGAAGATGGCACATTTCCTTTGCTTCTGCTGGCAAATACATGTTATCAAGTAAAACCAAGGCATCATTTTACCTCTCAGAAGGAACAACTCCACCTCCATTTAAAGGGAAGATATTTTGATAGATTGGTAGGATATGGATACAGATACAAGTGATCATTGGAATTATCTGTCATTCTGAAGCAGGTATCTGAAAAGCTTCCCCTCTGATGAAGGGTTCAATAGACAACAGATAGAAGGATAACCTGTCTTTTAAACAGAGAGTGTAGTGTCTCAAACCCTTTTGTACATTTTTACTTTGCTATCAGTCTTCAGTCAAGCATTTGCCCAATCATAGAAAAACATTACATTTCAAGAGTATTTTTAGCAGTAATCATTAAAAAACATTGTATTATACTACTCAACACTGGATTATTCCCTCATAAAAAGTGGCATCAAAACAATATTCCCTTTTATCGGAGAGGGGAGGAGTACATCATAACAACCCATCTCCGTGCCCAACGTCAGATGCAAAATTAAAGGCACATTGCTTCAAGTGAAAGAACACCACAAATAAAGTATTTATTTAGAATCCTAGCTGAAGCTTTTCAAGGATTTACATATAAGATAAAACCCCCATTTTATTTCTGCTTAAAAAGGAGACTGCTTGAAAAATTCAGACCAGACCGAAGAATGTTATCCACTAAGAAAGAACACAGGGAAGGGACAACACAGTTTTATAGTATTCCCCATCTGCACAACTACGGTCAGGAAACCATAATGTGGTTTTCTGTGCTTTATCCCCTACATGCCTCTTTAAAGGCTGCTGACAAGTGTAAGGTACTTTTCCCCAAAACATGCACACATCCACTGAGACAACTAGCTTCATTTATATCAGTCTGCCAGATAAAATCCATTTTCAAGCAGAAAGGACACCTGCTAGGTATACACCTGTGTTCAACAGTAGGCAGATACTGAAAGTCTTAGGAATCCTTTTTGTTTGGCAGTCTTTCATCCAAATACTAAGCCGACCAAAGCAGTAGTTCAGAAGTCAGTTCACAGAATTTTTCGCATGTCTTTCTTTTGCAAACCAAGATTCAGGAAAAAGTTACTGAAACAATAATTAAACCTAGATTTACTGACCCAGAGCACATTATTTTGAGGTAGATTAAAACTTTAGACACACTGCACACAATTACGTATTTTAATAATGTATGGAAAGGACCCAGTCCATCACAGAAAAAACACTACCCAATCTTCATCAACTATATTAAAAGACAGTTAACCAGGATCAGCTATGCAGACACGAAGTTACAAAGCCTCCCACAAAAAATCCAAACAGACCAGTATTATGTCAACTACAGTTCAGTTATTACGAAGTAGATTTATACCAAAAAGCACTTTCACAGGTATGTTTAAGTTGGCGAGGATGGTACTTCTACAGCCATTGCTGAGAATTTTTCTGTTGTGAAGAAAAGGCAGATTATCATGAAGTATATGCCAAGTGATGTACGTATAAATCAGTGAAAGTTTAGAGGATATTCACCAGCCTGGTTCCGTTCCTTTGCTGGAATAACACTGTATAACTAAAGACCAATTTAGCTATCATTGTAAGTAACACACAACATTCAGAACACTGTTCCCAGAGTCAATCCATCACTGAATTAGCCAAAAATACATTTCTTCTACTTTGAGAATAGTTACATCTTTTTACTAAAAACAGTCTTTTTTCCTTCAAAAAAACACATTATAACATACAGTTACTCCAAATGTAACAACTTCGGAATTTTTTCCTATTTTTTAGAGGCTTCAAAGTGTAAACCCCACTGTTCTAGTATTTATTCATATACACATCAGTTTTGTTTAAAAAATAATCATGTACTTCCTTGGTACCCCTCCACTCAGTTTCTCCTCATTTACGTACATAAAGGTATTACCAAACTGGAAAGGCATTTCAGTCAAAACCATCTTTTTTGTATGTCAGCGTACACATACAGGAATAAAGGTATGCACAGGAATTCATTAGCTGTCAGTTGCATCTTACTTACAGAGCCATTAATGCAGTACTAGTAATGATCATGAGGAACCACAGTTCTCACTCGTACATATACTAACATCAACTAAGGTTAAAAGCCTGTATTAAAATCAGGACAGTGACGATGACAAACTCATTTCATGTTACATAATTTTAGTATTATATTCACCATGTTCTTCAGTAGAATAAAGTTCTCTAACAAATGTTAGAAGTACAGAATTGAATACAGGTAACACTAAGACAACGCTTTAAACTGAACTTCATACTCCACTTAGGAGAGCCTTCTGGTATGCAGGAGCAGAAGGAAGAAGGACTATGATATGACCACAGCTCCAGAAGTTTGGTTTAAGGAAAAAAGTGGACTGAGCTCCAGATAAGAAAACCAAGAGCACAGCAGTTCTTGAAGCACGTTACGAAGGCAAGATGATAAAACTTCTCTGCTCCCCTCTGACCAAGAGAAGACAAGTAAGGACATGCAACTCTTACGCTACATTGACAATTCAAAAAAAAAATCTGGATTTTCAGCAGCTACTTTATAATTACTGCTGGAGAACTTCCTGTCTGTAAGAAAGCCTTTACAGAGAATAAGAGGGCTAGAGGCCTGTTTTTCCTTTCACACAGGCGAAGAGGCCCAAGATACAGATTCTTATGGACACGCTTAAAACTAGTAATAGTAAATTGTTAAGTGGAACCAGCATGTTTCAAAGCCCTGTAAACCTGAAGTAACCAGTAAGAACGAGTTGTATGTGAGCACAGATGAAGACTCCAAAGTCCATCTCTTCAAGTAATAAAGATGAATACAATCAGATAAATTCACTTGTCTTTCATATCTAGATCAACAGTAGTAGATTAGAAAAAAGTTAATTCTGTACAGAAAGATGTCCAGTTATATAATAAAAACTTAGATATTAATTGTCCTATACATGCTAAGACACCTACACACCAGCACACATCATTCTTTACCTATGTATACATATATGTACCTGCATGTACATACACGTGCCCAAAAATGCAGTGAGATCAATTCTGTTAAGTATTACACAGCAGGAATACTCCCACACTTTAAGCCTTAACTTACCTCATGAATTATAGCAACAAATTGAAATTTCTATGTTGCAGCAACAAATACCATTTACCACGTGTGATGCCATTCTCCTCCTCCCCTTACTAAACTCATTTTAAACTAACTACATCATTACAAAACAGAAAATCTGCTGTGAAGTGAACTAGACAAATGAGATACTTACTTATCAAAGCTATCACTGTATTTTATGAAGCTCTCCAATTTTTCCTTGGCATATTCTACCACATCTGAATGAAGCTCTATTCCATGATTTATCCCAAAAGGTCCTGTAAATAGAAACAGCAGTTTTGTTGTTTTTCTTTAAACCACAGCACAAACACATGGAACAATATTGTACCTTTTGTCTATGAAGGTACTAACATCACATAAAACAATGAAGTCATCCAGCACTCTACACAAAGATAATCTGTAGCGCAGATAGAATGGTAAGAGAAAACATAAGGTAAAAGGGCAAAGGATCAAAAAAACAAGGACAGAACCGTGGCAAAACAATTTTGTACAACCGACTTTCATCATAAGGATGCAGAAAATCTTGACTACGTGTAGGACAGTCTGAGCAACTTCCTTTTCAATATATAGCTGGAAGACAACAAATTCAAATTATAATTTAGTCTATTTTGTTATTCAAATTTTGAAAGGTTTTCTTATCGTAGACTTCTCAGTTCCTAAGAATTCAGAGAGATTTTGTATTATATTCATCTACATTGGTTCTTGTATTTATCAAGTTCCTAAATCAGAAGCTTACTCCCGATTTACTCACAGTAATTATCTTCCACTTAGAATACTGCAATTGACTTACATTATGTTCATTCCTCACAATACCATTACAGTTGCAATACTGCTTTCCTGCAATCAAATCCAAGTATATTTCCAAGGTAATTTGTGGGCCAGAAGTTTTTTTTTTTTTTTTTTTTAGGAACAAAAAGAAATCATGAGATAGTTTTATGACTATTATCTACAACAGGAAAGACTCCGAATCAAATAGTCACATTTGCTGTGGGGATTCTATATTTAACATGTATTCAACAGCCCACAGACTTCAGTCATGGAAACACAGAATTGGAAAAGGAAGATAAAAGGGGAAGAAAAGAAAGAAAGCAAACATCAATAGCATTAGGCAAAACTTACATTTAAATCCTCTACTGCATTCTAAATCTCACCTAAATATTTCACTATTTATTTCCAATAAAATTGAGTAAAATGTCTTTTCTTGGACACTGATGAAAAACAAACAGACCTAGGGTTACTGAGAAAACATTTTCTGCAGTAAAAAAACCCTAGTATATGCTACTAAGTTGATTAATAATCGCAATTTTTAATGCAGTTTAGAATATTTTCTATTAGGTAAAGTACCAAACAATAGATTACTATATGTGCTGCTCTTAAGACCTCTCCAACATCAGCCAAGAGGTAGGTATATCATCCAAGGGATGTACTTTGAACTTGTAGAAACATGTACCTCCTGTTGACATTCACACCAATTTTAAATTTGGTTTATTATCTATCACACTGAGAAGCATTAGCATAGGTCATCTTTCAAGGTGTTTATTTAATGTTCCCTTGCACTGTTATAGACTATGACATTCCTAACCAGCAGTTACACTTCCATGAGACACTGCAGCATCTAATGCAAGTTTTCTTTTTATTAAAATTGTCATTCCTTTTGGCCTCTTAACTACAAAGTGCCACTTGTCCCAAAACTCACACGTGTTCCTTTCAAAACTCAGCTTTAACAAACCAAAGAACTAAAGAGCTGTACATGCTGGTTATTCCAAGTTTCAAATTAAATCTGTGAATGTAATATATACACCACATCAGGATACACCACAATAACACTAATCTAAACAGAAATAAAAGATATAGATTCTATTCTTTCACCAGTAAAGTCAAAAGCCAAAGAGTCAGCTAATCTAAAAAAGTGAAACCAACTCCTCTGTTACTCTCCAAAGTCAGCTGGTCTCTTCCACGATAATTGGAAACAATTCTATCACCCAGTTTGAACTACATTTATATTTTAATGGTAGCAACAGTTAATCTCTATGGAGTGGCTTTATTTTTTTTTAAATATGTCACTATATTTGCAAATGTTCACCAGTTTCAACTCACTAATTTCATCTATTTAATTTTGACGCTGTCAGCATGGCAAAAATACACTCGCTATATTGTCAAATTGAAAGATGTCCAACTACTGTCAAAGAACACATGGTTCCCTGTTATACTACACACTGAAATTGGTTTAAAAACATGGGCTTTTAAAAATATCCATGCTTTATATTTATCAGAAGCATACTCCTTTCCTTCTATATTATTTCTACTCCTCTATAAAAGCTGCTGTTCCTTTGCTTAAAACAAACGAAATAATTATTGTAACTAGTGATTTTTATCAAAAGAAGCAGAAAGTAAGAAAATGAAGAACTACATAGCTATGGAAATCCTGCTTTTGTCACTGTAGCACTAACTGCTACAGGCTCCTTGGTGCTGCTGGAGAGGTATCAGCACCTGAGCTGGCAATGTGGAAACATCTGTAGTGTAACTATTTTCCTTGGGGCTGTCAGCCAATCTCACCCTCTACAGAAGACAAGTCTTTTCCTTTCTTATTTCTTCAACTCCACATACAATACTCTGAAGGACAAGGATTCTGCTTGATAAGATTGAACCCAGGAGCATTCAACAAGCAACCAATAGCCATTCATAACAGGTTAAGTACACAGATACAGGTGCAATATATATGATCCAATATCATACTTTTAAACAAAGTCCAGAAAGAATAATAAAAAAGCAAAGCTTAACTACACAGAGAAATGGATGATTACTATTGCACGCTACTCTTAGCACCCATTTTAGAAAAAAGAACTGAACTTAAAATATTCCTAATTAAAATACATTTTTTCATAAATAGAAACACTCAAAAGTGACAAAGTCACTCTAATAGAGTAGGTATCTTTGGTTTTAACTTTTTTTTTTTAAACCTGTGAATGAACATCATTTGTTTGCACAAGAGAATGTAAGTTTGCCAATGAACTTAATTGCAATAAAAGACCGTCAGAGATGCCAACAAATGAAGTTTGTTATATATGTATTAGTGGTAATTTCTACTTTTTAATCACTGAGAAGGAATGACAAAAACTGAGATAAATAAACCAACTCTTCACACCTCAGCTTTGTGCATACACCAACATACCCCAAAACCGTACCACCCGTTACCAAGTTTGCTGCAACCAAAGAAATACACAAAACTCCATTTAATAGTCATTAAAATTACACCTGTGAAAGGTATATTCTAAAGTAGTTATCTTATATAACAGAATTTGTAAAAAAACAACTGATTTGCTAGCACACATTCTATATTAAGTATCATACAGGGTTTGGGAATTAAAAGCACTTTTCTCTAAGGTAGGTTGGTTCAATTTAAAATTTTACAATGATTTCTCATTTTATCTGTTCTCCATACAGGAAGTGTATTTGAGGACAGAATAAAGAACAGTACTAAGTAAAATAGCTTTTAAAACCTAAAAACTGCTTAATCTCTGCAGATCTGAAGTCTACATCCCAGAACTGATTAAATACAACAAAATGATTCAACAAACACATCTTGAGAAAGCTGTCTGCATGCTCATGAAGACTTATTTTTCAGTGAAGTTTCTCCAAGAGATAAGCCTTCACCATTTACTTTTTTGGATAAACAGAAAAAAAAATCAAAACAACGTAAAATAAGGGCATAAATATGGTAAAAATGCAAACTAAAATTTTAGCACTCAAATTGTTCCTCTATGCTTTTCCATTTTATGCAAAAAAAAATACTGTTTCCTTTCTCTCAAATTGAAATTTTAGGCTATAGAAAAAGACAAACATGAATAATTGCACCTTCCAAGACATTCCATGAAATGTCATGGAACAGCTTGTAGAGATAACCTATCATATTGTAAAAGCACAAACACACTGTTTTAAGTATAGGACTATATTTTGAAGACAAAGATTGTACAGGCCCTGTAAAGTGTACAAAAGATATGCAGAAACGATGTATTAAAAAATTCAAAGTTACCTAGTATTAATCCCACCATTGTACTCAAATATCCGGTTCCACTACCCAGATTTAGAAAAGACAATCCAGGTTGAAGCTTCAGAGCTTCCATGACTTCAGAATAAATGCAAGGAGCTGACAAATGTATATTTCCATGCTTCCAGGCCAAGTCTTTGTAAGCATTGTCCCTGTATCCTTCCAGATAATAATCACCACGATCAATTGCTCTGAAGGCTTGCTCCACACTCTCAGTGCGAATATACTGAGCTTCTTTCAAGTTATCAATTAAGTCATCATTGTCTTCTCCAGCACTCACAGCTCCTCCCATGCTGAATTTCTATGGTGATTCAATTAGTTTGCAAAATACATCAGGAGGGGTTTTCCAAAAAGCATTAAGTATGTAATGGATTCTTGGTTCTTCTTTCAAAAGCACATCACAAATGAATCCTGGAAAAAAAGATGTTTACATAACTTGAGTTTCCAAGAGAAACAAATCAACAATGATTAAAGGGTGATAAAACATCATTAGTACTGGACCACTTCACCAAGCAAAGCCATTATAGACTGGACAGTTTATTTCATAAAAAAAATCTGCCCTTCAAATTCATGCCACCTCAATCCACTGCTCTTCAGCTTAGCTTTAATATGTCAACACTGCCTGTCTGCATTAGCAAGCAACACAAGAGTTTATACAGACGACGAAAACACTAACAGCCTCTCACCCATTACTACATAGATTTGTGGGGACAACAGCTGTCTTTGGAATAGATCTAGACCCATTCAGAGGACTAGATGTCCAACAGCAGTTGGAGCATACATCAACTTCCTTATGTTTAAAAGGAGCTGAGTTTACATGCTCTGAAATCACCCTGCAGTGGGAGACAAAGCCAGGTGATTTGTGATGACCGTGAGACGCATTTCAGATACTCACTTTGGAGTTGAATCGAATCAGAATACTAGTGTTGACAACCACACATTGTTCTGGTCTGGATCCAGCACCAGGAACGGTTCTGAGATCCTCCTTATGCCTCCCATATGCACTAAAGGAGTACCATTTCCTGAAGTACCTAAAACCTCTCATCTTGCTGGCTTTTAAGTAACTAGAAAGTTTTGTGAATTCCACACCACATATTCTCTTCAAAATAATTCCTTCAGAGCAGTATTTTATCTGCATTATTACATAATTAACCGCTAAATTAAATAAAAGCCAGATGTTAATGTTTTGATTTTTACATGAATTATCAGCAAAATAGTAAGAGTACTGGAAAGGAAAGATTTCAATCCATCAGTACTAGACTAATAGAGTAACCACAGCGAGCTAGTTGTTAATATTAATTAAAAAGTCACCTTAGCCAAAAGAACAAAACCCAAAGAATCTTGGTCCATATGCTGCTATGTTATCTCACTTCCCTCCTTTCCTTCCCCCAGCTTTGTGTTTTGTTTTAACCATACATCTAACAATACACAATTCAAGTATGAACACAAGTTGTTTTTCCCAACACTTGGTAGACTTTTCTCAAGAAAAATATTGGCTTACAATACAGAAGACAGACTAGTTCGTTCCCAAAAGTATCATTCCAACTGTACAGTAACAAGTAGTATGTTAGACAAAACATGACAACAAATATAAGCAACTGCCACCTTCGGTGCTTTATTTCTAAATGCCACAAACAAAGCCATTATCCCGTTAGTTTCTACAAAATAGGGGCATTCTACCACCAGCGTGAATGACTTCAAGTACGTGATACTTGAAAAAACACGAAGAAACACTCACTCTCTTTAATTGCATTAAGTACCACCATTTTAATACAAATCCACCTGCTTCTTCAAATGTGTGTATTTCACTGAGCGTTCTTTTTTAAAAGATGAATCTTTTGTCTGAGATTACTCCAATACAATTCAGCAAATTCCTGTTTCGTACAAATTAGGCAGTAAGTAATTCTCAGGCACAATCAAGATACCAAAGATACCAGTCACCAGAATGAAGCAGATTCATAAACAGATTGTGGGGATCATTGCCACGGAATTTATGGTTCAATACTTTAAATGAAAATCCTTCTTACACTAATGAATCGTCTTCCATATAACAGGTCTGTATCAAAACTGTACTCATAAGCCTTTCCACGAAGCCTAATGAAAATCTCCACAAACTATGACCAACTTCTAATTTGGTGTGTTCCCCAACCACCAGTATGCAAGATCTGTGCTTCCTGGAGCACTAAGAGGATCAGAATGGTGAAGCTCTGCAAAGGAGAGCTAAACCTAAGAAAGCATTGCTTGAAGCTATTCACTGTAACTTCTTAAGGAAATGAGACTTACAGACTCGTGAAATCCAGAAGTAAATCCACACTTACTAACCTGAGGATTCAAATTTTATTTCAAGCAGTGTTACTTGGTGAGGAAAGGGAAAAACAACTCGGAGTTTAACAGAAGAAGAATGAATACCAAGTGGAACTGTTTCAGCTGAAAGACTACATGTTCAAGATACAAACATCCATTGGTAGGATACACAAATGCACCCCCAGCCTGCTCGCTGGCCAGGTGGTGAGAGAAGCAGGGAAAACCTTGATCTTGTGTAAACAACTCAATGTAAGGCAAAACATCAGTTTTATTGACACTGTTCTCATCACACCCCCCACAAAACAGCATCAAATGAGCTACTACCATGAAGAAAATTAACTGTGTCCCAGCCAAAACTAGTATAGCAAGTGAAAATCTAGTGACAAAAACATAAGTTTTTGCCTTCCCTTTACCCTAAGAGCATTGTGATCGTCTCGATGGATATGTTTAGAAAGAATTATAACTAAAAGAATCAAGTAAGAATCAAGTTTTTGAAGATTAATGCAGCTGGCTACATTTGAGATAGAAACACCACTCCCAGCCCTACCTGCAGAATGCATTCACTACCTCAAGCCAGCAGGTGGAGAACTTCACTAACTATTTATACTCCACGGGTGAGCAGGCACTATGAAACTGCTCAGAAGGAAAAAGCCTGTTCTTTCAACTTAAAATAAAGCTTTGTAGAGTTTCTATCAGTGTCTTCAGTTTCACATAATATTTTTTCCCTGTAAATAATAGTTTACAATTTCAAGATACTCAATAAACTAAAACAAAATTTATTTAGGTATTTTCTGATTTTATGTTCTTGGGATTCTTTGATACCTACAGTTAGTTAATGCAGTATCACCAGAATTTCTGCTGATGACACCCATGAACAAACACCTTAAGTTAAAGAAAATGAAGTATATCTTTTCATGAAAAATGACTTCCTGTGCTGTGGAGAAATATTCTGTCAAGGCATAACATACTTCCTTCCAATGCTTTTATGTAAGATTTTGCCTTGTGAAGGTGAAATGACTTGCTTCTAACAGAGGCAAGAGATGTGTGAAGTCAGATAAACTTTCTGTAATTTTAAATATACAAAAGAAGCCACCCCACAAGCTATTTTAGTAGAGGCTAGAGGAAAAAGGCAAGTCAGTCCAAGGTTCCTTGTGACTGCTGACCCAGGACCAAAATAAGCACAGCAGAACATGCAATGATAAAAACATTCTATGTAGCTACACTCCACAAAGCTTACAGAAAGCATCCTGTGAAGCTCAGCAATCCTAAATTGCAACACCTGCAGAGACAAAGCGTAAGTATCATTGTAATGCCTGTTTTACAAAGAGTTACAGAAGTTACAGAAGAAAGGTGCGTAAAATTAACAAAATGCAGCCATTGTCTAAGCCTCTGGAATACAGCAGCCAACAGAAATTGTAGTTTAGGAATTAGAATTACAATGAAGTCTTAATAAAAGTCCATGCACTGATTAAAACCAATTAAAATGTTTCTCATTATACACTATTTATGAATGTATTTTTACAAATTGGAACAATTTTGCATTTTCTTCTCTTATCCACAAATAAAAATATCACAATTTTCAATTTCTGTAAAACTCCACACAACTGTATCACACCACCTCTGACCTGTATCTGACCTAACTTATAACCAATTTTTACTGTAATTCCTTATCATAAAGAGCTTGGGTTGAAGCTTTTTTTTTTTTTAAATATTGTCACATTAAACAAACAGATTCTTGGGCTATGAGAATCTAAGAAGTGTTAACTGGTTCAGTGTATTTTAATTCTTAGACTTCTTATCCACAAACTATTATCTGAGAAGTTAGTAAATGAATGCAAGCTTTGTCAAGATCTGTTTGCCAGTTCTCAAACGGACACAAATTTTGCACATTTCAGAAGCTAATTTTTTTTTTTTTTTTTTTTTTTTGCTTTTTAAGTTCATTCTTCACATCAGTAAGGACTGCATGCTTTACTTAAAACAGACTGGATACCACACTAGCAAGGCATCCAGTTAATTCAGTAGATAAATTCTTGCCTTTTCTAAGTCCATACAACATCAAATGTTACATATTAGTACCTTGTAATATTGGCATATCCTGACCCCACATAGGTGACTTCCTTAAAATATGTTATTTTAGCCTAGAAAAACAACATGAACAGCATAACAGATGTGATCACCCATATTTTCAAGTCTGCTCCTCAGAACCAACGCATTCTGAGAAAGTCCTATTTACATTAGCATATCATCCCTGACAATCCCACACCATATCAAATTCAGACTGTGGTGCATTCCTTGCAAGCCACAGTGGGCATGCAAAGTTGCTTGGTGAACCTTCCCCCCTTTTCTTGGGAAGAGCAGCACACAGAGAAAAGAAAAGGTGACAGTAACCCACACAAGTATTCATAAAAGTAGACACAGGAGCCAGCTGTTGAGTTTACCTAACAAGGAATGTTCTGTGACTGTCAATAGGAAGGAATTAACCACACATGACATAAGAGCCTGAAAAAAGTCTGTTTTACAGTTTCAGTTCACTCAGTTTCAGTTGTTAGACCTACTTCTAAGTTTCTGCCACTCCTACAGCTGTAATGAACTTGAGATCTTATTTTGCCTGTTCTTGTCCCACCCAGTAACTCCTAAAACCAAAGGACCCCATTTTTTGTCCAGCTTTCCCTTTCTTACCAAAGATTGTGCAAGTGCCACAGTAGGAGGAAATTCAACTCCCAACCGCAGAGCTGAATCTAAGATTTCAGCAGAACCTCACAAAAACACAGAATGGTTGATTACTATCTGAAAGGGAAAAAGAAATGGTAAATTTCGCCATGCAAAGACTGAAGAAAGCCAAAATGTGAACTGTGAGCTGGAGGTGACTGTAACAGGTGACATCAAGAACAAGAACAAACTGTGGGACGTGGGTATTTCACACTGAATTCTTCACACACATTTTTGAAACTTTTATACATGTGCCTTGTTGCTAAACTACAATAAAATGAAAAAATCTAGATGTTCAGGGAAGAGTAACTGCTACTTGAACTGCCTTCTCTTCCACAGCTATTTGTTTTCTCATTCCAAATAATTTAGAAAGGAAGGAAACAGTTGTTTTCAGGGTATACTAACATACTTCCTGGTGAATTAAGGGAAATTCTATTGGAAATACCATCATTTATTTATTTTAAGCCTATTAAATTTGTCTCACTCAAAAAACATTCGCTCCTAACCTACTGTTTAGTCGATTGTTTCAACAAGCTTTTCGAGCTAAACAGAAACAAGTACAGTCAGTCCTCCAATTTAATACACTCCACACAAAGCACACTTCAAGGTTCTTTGCAATATAGCAATGGAACAAGGAACAGACCACAGGATTAAAGTTAAGCCAAATGAATGTAAACAGATACAACTACTGACTTAACCTGAATTGCATTGACCTACTTGGGCAGAAAATGTTTGTCAAGTCTGCTGTAAGCTTAAACCCTGATCCTCCTGCTCAGGCCTTCAACAGATGTTTACACAAGGCTCCAGGTGTGCCCTTATTGTCTCATTGTCTTCCTCCATCCCCAGTCACCTGAACACACCACATGCCACAGACAGTACCACACTTCTCTTGTAAGATGCAGTAAGGATTATGGCTCCGCAAAAATTTATAAGCAGTGACAGACATCAGGACAGATCTCATTATAAAGTTACCTTTATAATTACACAAGGTTGTATAATTTTCAGATCAACCCTGCTGAATGTCTAGTTGTCCTCTTGGCTTTTTTCTGCTTTTTATTTTCAGTTCCTGTAAACTTTTTAAATAACAAGCCTAGTTTTGTTGGTTGTCCACCTAGATTTTTTTCCCCCTTCTTAGAACTGGGATACATTTCTTTTTCCATGTTTTCTTCCATACTGGATTTTTTCCCCCCAATCTGAAATTTTATCTACCCTCTTCACACAACAACAAAGCTTGAATGCCAAAATAAGCATTTTCTATATACCAGTTCTGTATGCCATGCCTGTTTTCAAGTATGCTGATAAAGAATATAAAATTCATTATTTCACATAACAAATAAAAAACCCACGTTATTTCCTGAAGAGGGCTTTTAATGTGCAGTTTACTACCACATCCTGACTCAATTCTCACTACTACTTAAAATAAACAAAAAGCACTGTTTGCAAAGCTGAACCATTGCAAGATTTAGAAGTTTCTTCTTCAAACACCTTTCCCCACCTGTGGCACCACACACGTGCATTCCCACTGCCCACTTAGAAACACAGACACGAGGTCAGTGTTTTCACCAGTCAACCAACAGTGCAGGTTGCAGTACGGGGCTGAAACAGTGCAAGTCAGTTTCTGAAATCTGAAGTTGTAGATCTGTAACAAAAGAGTAAGTACTAAAGTAGCTCTATGTCCTCAGATAGGAAGCCCTCACCCATGCTGTCTTATCCGGGGCTATGCTTATGATCCTTCGATAATTGTCACTATGGTCACCACAGACCCAGCTTCAGTGTTCACATCCTAGAATACCCCCTGGGCCACCAGCTGACCTTGCTTAATTATCTCCTGCAGAAACACCCTGCTGAGAAACAGGAAAGCTGTCCAACTACCCTGTTGTAGTGAGTGATTAATTGCTAGGAAAAACTATCCATCATCTGCACAAAACTTTTTCCTCTCCACCCCTCACCTCAGATGTACGAGATCTTTGGGATTTACCTAACCATATTTTGAATCTAGTCATTCACATTACAGAAAGTTTAAACTGGAAGCAAGCACAGGAACATTTTCTCAACAGGATTTGCTAGTATCCAATTTCACTGAAAGTTTCAGTTTAGCCAGTATTTTTTAGTTTAGCCAGTATTTGCTTTAAAATTTCAATCAGTTGTTGCTTCAGCCCCTCAATCAGGTCTTCCTCATATGGTGAAGCATACGATGAATAAGAAAATGCTCTAAGTGCTCTGAGAAATCATTTTTCAAAGCAGCAAGATGCTGTAAGCTAGTACTATAGCTACAGAAAACCAAAAGAACTAAAATGCTGTACATCAGTCCTGTAAGTCTATAAAACTAAAGAGTTATTCAAAAATTATTTTCCCAATTTCAGAGAGCACTTATCTGCTAAGAAGTAGTGTCTGAATACCTGATGAAAATTACAAGGACTGATGCCTATGGCATCGTATGATGCAACTGGAATAATGGTACTGTACAGTTGCTGGAAACATTACTTCAGTACCAGTGATGGACCAGAGCAGCATGATGTGCTTTTTTCACAACCTGTGGTGATAAGTAGTATGTCAATAAGACATAGTTGTCAGTCTGCTGCTTATCATCAGCAGTCAGACATGGAAATTGGTGATTACACCTCAAGAGGTTGTATGTTTACCTCTATGAGAGGATGCTAACTCTGGCCTAATTGTGTTCTCTATAGTATCCTACCAACTGTAGAAATCAAAGCAATTAATATCACTTCTCTTCCCCCACCAGCCCAGAGAGTTCAGTGGTGCTCTTTTGCATTACACTGCATAAATTGGCCTCATCTCCGAGAAGCCTAAGATGCTGCAATGACCTGTCAAATTTCCACAAGAGCATATCATAAGCAAAAGGATGTCAGCTTAACCCACCATCCCAACAGAATACGGAAAATCCCCTACCCTTCCTCTGATAGCAGAGTCCATGAAACAACCCAGAAACAGTCCCCTTATAGTACACTTCTTCTTGAAGGACTCAGTATTCTGACAGCTCTGTGTATTCCCAGGTTATAACTATTTTAAGTCTGTCAAGCATAAACTGGAAGAGTACTGCTTTGTCATACGCTGCCTGGGAGAAAGAGGGGAAAAAAGAGAGAAGCTGCTCTAAAGGACCTAACAGACCCACAGGAACAGCAGGTACCAGATAATAACAGCTTGTTCAACAGCAAGACTAAACTATCAGGACTTCATAAGACTGATATAAATCAGTGATGCTCGATATATACAGATATCTGTTAGTCTCTGAGTTTGTATCAAGCACCTGTTTTTTCAGAAGAAAAATTGCTGTCTGTGCACATATTTCACAGGAATTAATGAGTTACAGAATGGCCAGGCAGCAAAACTCTTTCCCACGATAAAGAGCTTTATACAACAGTATTTAACAAAGAATACTCCTTGCAAGTAGTTTTATACAAGCTGTAATAGTCAAACATTAAGAATGAGAAGGCCAGTAAAGATGTTGGGGAAAAAAAATTGGAATATCTAGTCCTATTTAATCAGTATGAAAAGTAGTAAGGCATACAAGTGATACAAACATTTCTGCAAAATTTAATGTTATTCTGACCATACCACAACTAGGCAAACACCTTGATGTAAAGGACAAGCCAAATCTTCAACATCTTTAAAAACAATCTATGTCTTTCCATGAAAGAAAATGCTTAATAATTTAGTATGTAGTGGCCAGAAGATAGCAAATCACACAGTAAAATATGATACTCCTTTATCTTCAGCGTCACCTTCACAAAACAGTCACTTATAGAATAAATCACAAAATAAAGTCACTTTTAGAATGAAATGCAAAGCAGGTTTAGTACACAAATTAAAACATTCTCCTAAACTCTTACCAAAAATGCAGTTTCTGCAGCAAGTCTTAAGCAGATCAAGTCACAGTCCATATAATTTTCAGTAGGATAAATGTGGCTCATGACAAAATATTCACTAGTTCAGCTACTGCTAAAGTTCAAAAGCTTATTGCACATAAACATTTCCAGTTATTTAAATAAACTCGCTTTCAGCAGCAACAGAACAACACAGGCCTGTTGCCTTTAGCAAAAGAAAATAGAAATGAGGTCAAGTGTAAAAATAGAAAATGGTTACATTCCTGACACTTGAAACCTCATCTCAGAGCTATGTATTTACAGCACTCTCATAAAAAAATCACCACAGCTGATCAACTATCAAACTCAAAGTGTACTAAAACATTTGTATTTTCTGCTCTTTAGATATAATTCTAAAAGGATCACAATTACATGCAATAACAATGTTATGAACAACTCATTACTATACTATCAAAATGTTTACTTTCACAGCCTGAATGTCAACTTCTATTATGCATTCCCTTCTTCCAAAAGACTATATAAAAAATTTCGTCCTGATCTTGTTTACTTGATTCTTAAAACGGTCTAGTGCAATACAATACACCTCCAGCATACATACAACATACACATACACGTTGTATACAACAGTATGTTTTAAGAAGTCATTACTTAGGCCTGTAATCTTCCAAACAGCAGATGAGCAAGGCCTGCCTTCTCGCTTCCTGCCTTTCTCAGAACCCCAATACAAGTTTTCACTGACACAGACTTCCAGAAGCATCACAACGGATCCACCCATTGTTTCAAATGCAACTGCTAACAGGCATACTGGTTCACACGTATACTAATAATTACTCAAAGGCACAACCTCATCCACAGACTCGTATTTCTTAAGATATCCAATGCCTAGTTTAATATAAAGCAGAGATCAACTACCCCTTCACGGTCCTTACCAAAGCAATGGTTTACCGTAACTCTGAAGACCAACAAATCAAGTATGAACTAACTGTATACTTAAAATCTACCAAAGGTCTCTATGGAAATGCAAAAGCCGCCCATGATGACAGTCGTCTCACTAGACTTTTGCAACCCTCCTGCGTGAGGGTCTCTCTTCTGTGCACACAGAGGTTTGCACAGCAGCAAGTGGGGGCCCTCATGGCAGCAGGTCACTGGGGCGCACATGTCCATGGTGCCAGCAAAGGAGGATGTGAGCTTTAGCAGGGGTACCCACGGACACATGGAGTGGCCTAGGAACCAGTAGCTGGGGGAAACAACTGGAGGAGACAGCTTTTGGAGGGTAAGGGGGAGGCCCAAGTCCACTGCTGGAGTGCCTGAGGCATCAGGGGGCTGCTGACACACAGTGTGCACACACAAGGCAACAGGGATGAGCGGACCCAAGGAAGTCAGGGGTAGAAGAGTGAAACTTTTACTGCAAGTGCTTGAGAGCCTCTCATTTTCAACTGGCAATTCAAACATTAGTCTTACATTCAAATGTGTTCCACCCAAGTCTACTCCTTCTCCTGGAAGTCACCCAGGTGTCACTAGCACTCAAACCAAGCCCAGTTCCATGTCTTGATGACAGGTGCCTTGCCCTCCTTAAAGCCCCAATCCTTAAAGCTACTGAACACACCAAAACATACACATAAGCAGGCCTAATTGTATTTTATAGCAGTAAGAAATTAGTAGTACTTTCAGATATGAAAAACTAAATCAGGATCAAAGCCTAACCACATAAAACAACCTTTCCTTTGTGACTAAGGAGACAGTTTCAGAAGGACACAGTGTGATGCAAGAACAGACTCTAAATTTACTTTGAGAGCAAGAACCTATGCCCAGTAAAGAACTGCAACAACTTTATAGAGAAGGGTGACATTATGCTTATTCATCCAAGTTCCAACAGATTTTAAAGCTACATAAATTTAGAAGAAACTGACTTCTGTTTGCCTTCTCAATCATACCCTAAAAAGAATACATCTCTGATCAGCACAACCCCATGGTTATTTTTAATGTTTTGTGGGGGGTTTTTTTGAGAGCTGTAAGAATGTTTTTCACTTACCTGAGTATTTGCCATACTCACCCCTCTTTCCAAGAGCACGGAAATGCTTATACATTGTTGTTGACATTCCTTTACTCTACTCATGGCTTACACTTTGACCATGATTGACAGAGGAATAAGAGAGGAAGCAGGTAAGGGGAATCATTTTATAATTTACAGAAAACACTTTTGTATATCCTCTTATAATTTGCTTTTATCTACATAGCCTATGATACTGAGAAGCTCTACATCTAAGGTTACAAAACGAGAACAGATTTTTCAAAAAATGTGACATACTGAACTTCACTGAGTTGATAATGACCAAAACCATGAATAAAATTTAAGTAGCTACTTCACTGCTTTGAATTATTTTTTTATGATTTTTTTTTTTATGTTCTTCACAAACACTCCAACCTACCTCTGACCTCTCAACAACCTCAGGCAGGCCTGAAGTCACACAGTTTTCCAGAACTTCTCCAAATTAGAAATACTTCTTATAGGACTTCTTTAGGAGCCAAACTCAAACTACCTAAGCACATTTTTAACTTGAAAATATTTCTACATTGTTATTTTTTCTTCATGGAAGAATGAAGTATTACTGAAAAGTTATCATTTACTTACAGTACCAACAGCAGGTACAGTCTGGAGGGGTGTTTGGAGATTTTGGGAATGCATCACCATTTCAAGATTCTCAAAAATATTTCACCAAGAACTGGAAGTTCAGAACCTTTTATCATTCTTTGATGTAACAGCTGTGCACTGCACACTGTTAGGTAGTCATCCCCATAATCCTACCCTATCAATTTTTTTCAGTCAAAAAGCATATGGCCTTCACCTGACAGAAGTGTAGTTTACAGATGTAACACAAGAGGCTGCTACAGTCACATAACCTGCCTTGGTTATACCATGAACAACTCCAATTTATCCAACATATTCCAGAACTTGGAAGTCAAATCCTACACTTGACTTTTCTCTTGAGAACTCAGTTACTCCAGAAGACATCACAGAATCTCAGGAAACTCAGCAGTAATGAGTCTTAGTTATAATTAACTGAAGTAAATAAGCAGAGATTAAAGCCTATGGGATTTATAATGCTGCAAATTGTCAGCTCTGCAGAAGTCATAAAGGAACTCAGCAACAATTTGTCTGTTTCCTTCCAGTTTTTACTGAGCTACTGACTGCAAAAATACCAAATTTAGAATTTGTAGAAAGAAGAACACAACAACACTTAGGAGAATTGACAGCAGGTGACTACATTGAATGAAAGCAGAACCACATTTCATTCTCAAAAGGGTAAAGGGGAGAGTTTTACAAATAAACAGCAGGTTCACGTGCCCCAGCAGAAGAGCCAGCAAACCCCACCTGCCAGAATCCAACATTGACAAGAGCAAACAAGAAAACTCTGGGTCTCCAGTTTTTTCAGAAAGAAATTATTTTAGTGGCAAACTGATGTCCCCATAGAAATACTGACAGAATTCCTTACTAACTGAACATATTAGTAATGCAAGAATATTAACCTCTTGTTTTCCTGAAATTAAGTACTAATTTGGTGATTTTAAGAATTCATTCTTTCAGCACTTAATTTCCATACAATTTAGCCATACCTACAAGCAAAAAAAATAACTGTGTTGAAAATCATTACCAAGACAGTGGCTCCAACAATTTTCAACTTCTACCATTATACAGTACAGTGGTGGTGATTGAGTTGAGGAGTATTACTTGACTTTTTCTTTGAAAGATTTGTCAATAAAAATACATTGTAATTCCTGAAAATCTGCTGAAAAATTTGCTACAGAAATAACACAAACCAATTCTCAGAATAGTAACAGCTTCTCATTTTCTCCCCACCACAGTCCTAATTCCTCTTTCAATGTTAAAGCAACCACTTATAGGAATGTAGCCTTTCATTTGGGACAGGGACACCACAGGCATACAGATTTCTGTATGTAATTCACTAGCTGATTACTACCATTAACAATTCCAATGACTGTCAGACCTTACTGATGGAAGCTATGTATCAATGCAGTTATCTCCTCCCGGAAAACCAGCTTTGGAGGTACTTTTAAAACAAAAAAGCATGAATAAAGAATTATGACATCACCTCTGAGATGTTCTCTAAGATTTAGTTCCCTTTCACTCCTGAAGACAGAAACTGATGTCAAATGCTATTTCTTTTACTTGAAGACTAGTACCAATACTTTGCAGTGTCATTCAGACACACATATTTTGTATCTGCTGTATTACTGCGTACTACATGACTATATCTTAAGCTGATATTATGTAAGAATCCTAACTTGATTATACCTCTTACCTCTAAATCTATTGACAGAGGTAGGTAGATATCAACTGAAAAAAATTGCCAGTGACAGTCAAATGCCTCCTGATTGAACATTATCTAGTATTACCAAATTGTTGCTACTCATTCTGAAAACAATTTTTGCATTTGCTTGATTTACCATTAGAAATATGTACCCATCATTAAGGACAATAACGAGCCAATCGTTAAAAAATGTAAGGAAGAAACAATCATGATTGACAGGTTAAATAAGCATTTCTATTTAGCAATTATGCAAATAAAAGCTTTTGTAATAACAAACTGTTGATACTTGACATGTGATTCAGGTGCTTAAACACAGACCTCCAGTATTATTGCAGATGCTCACACTAACTATAGGCTACCCAGGCTATGATAGCAACAATTAGTGTTAAGTAATGCAACGGAAATCGCTTCTGCACACATCCTGTCCTTGCTTCCCTCTGAATATGTGAGAAGAGTTGCTGCTGCTGGGTGATTTAAGACCTGTAGAAAAAACACAAACTTCTCGTGGCTGAAGGAATGGGTCCTTTGAAAGGAAATGGCAGTTGGGTCTGGAAAAGTATCATCAGCCAAAAGATTTGTAAGACAAGAAACCAAAAGAAAAGAACCTGGAGGCATTGCAGGTCCTATGAACAAACTAAATACAGTCACTACGCAGGCTGGTTGTGCATATGCATATTTATATATATGTAAAAACACAATCTCCAGTAAAGCATGCCTGTTAGCAGCCCAGACAAAAGTTATCCTTTCTCTAACTGCTAGGCTACTTCTATCTGGATTTATCCTGCCTGTCACTTTTCATTCCCAAATTTCATAAAAATTTAGACCTTCCCATATAACAGCACTAGACACCTATTTGAAGTTGCTATAGAGTAAACACCTTTCCATATCTGCAATGTGAAACTATTTTCTTTACAAGCTTTCAGGCACTACATTTCACTATCAAACTATTTGCTCCCTAAACCCAAGTTTCTAAACAGCATTTTTAAACAGTAATTCTATTTTTCTTCCTTTACAACCTAGAAACACTGCAAATCAAATTAAGCATTTGTTTTGTGAATCCACAGTGATCAAATACTATCTTGAGAAAATCTGCAGTGAAATACAGCATTTTAAATATTGAGGGTTATGATTTCTTAAGTCACGTTAATGATACTCCCCAGGTATCTTAAATCTCAAACTCCCTGTAATTCATACAACTCGGTATTCTGCATTTGGAACACAATAGATCTTTACATCTTTTCTTCACTAAACACTATACAAAACAAAAACTCCAAAACTAGCCTTCATTAAATGCATCTTCTAAGCACCGGGCTCCAAGCCTTGATCTGTCACACGGCAGCCTTCTAACTACAGGAGCAGTTTATTCCTGTTTCATGGTCACCTCCCCAGCCCAGAACTCCCCCACAGGAGAAAGCACCAGAATGTGTAGCCCAGAGTTACCATGGTGACTTCCTGATGTCACCTCTGAACTATTTTAGGGCTGTAGGGTTTGGGTGTTTTTTTTAAACTGCTCTATGGTTACTTCTAAAACACTGTTTTCCTCCTAACAATGACAGAGGGTTTGCGTATCATTTTAAAGGACTGATAAGATTACTTGAGAAGTCACACACCTATTGTAGTCACAATGTACAAGTGATGGACACCTCAGTTGCTTTCTAGATACAACTTCAAATACCTCTTGCATTCAGAACTAAGTTTCTTTGGATTAACCACCATTTTCAAAGGTATCCTCACTTTCAGTTTACTTTTACTTGTTATCTTAAAATTTCCCAACAAGCTTCTAATCATCTTGCAATTCAGACTTCTGTAGATTTTTAAAAAGAATTCACATGCAGTTGTCAGGATTTCAAGCTCCTTGTGATGAGTTAACAGCACTGCCAACTCCACAGTAGCAACGCTAACTCTGAAGTAAGAAGTTGGCATGATATATCAGGAGGACAAAAAGGAGAGAAAACTAACACTACTGTTCTGAACAGCAGCCCGCTAATCCTTCAATCCTGAAAAGATACTCAACATCCTAAACTGCTACAAATTCTGTCCTTTCTTCAAGGTGCAGAAGCCCAACCCAATTTTCTTAAACAAAACAGCAGCAACTGCTTTAAGGGCTTGCAGTCAGCAGGCCTGAAGCCTCTAATTAACATCCAGAACACACAAATAAGCCCCAGAGGAATTGGAGCACAATACTTATTTCCAGATGTTTTAATGTAATTATATCCACATTATTTAATATAAATTCCCTAAAACTCCATAAAAGAGGTAAGAAATGAAAAAGTGCAATTGCACTTCTGCAAAGCAAACATTAGAAAAGTTCTCTTTCAGAAAAACCCCATGTTCTAGTTCAAGAAGATGAAGCATACCAATCTACCTGATCTACCTCTGACCCTACCAGAAGGCTCCTAGAGCACCTTTATGCAAGTCACGTCCCTAATTATTTATTTGCAAAACAAGATGGCACACATTCTTCCCACCTTCAGTTTGAAGAAACTATATTCTAAATAGGAAAAATGAATTAGATAATATTCAGTGATGTTTGCATCCGAAACTGCCAAGCACTGTAAATTTCAAAGCACTTTTCTGACACAGAGGTAACTCATGATCAGCTAGAGAATCACTTGCAGTTCAAACAGCACAGTAAAACAGAGTTTTACTCTCTATTTTACTCTGAAACTCCTACTGACTTGGGAACATGGTAGGAAATGAAAGGAACAGGTACATGTAAAGATGCTTCTCCTCCAGAACTGACTGTATCCTCGGTTACTTCCTACCATCCACTGAAGACTTGAATAAATATTCCTTTACTATTTCAGAATTACTTTTATTGCTTTTGTCTTAAAAGTCTTAAAATTACTTGCATAAATGTTTCTGGAAAGCCACATGGAAAAATTATTTTGCCAATATTAAATTTTTGGAATACCTTCAGAAGAAACTGTGTTACTACCTACCTCTTGCAGTAGTAACCTGAAAATTGGTCCTTGTTTTACTGTTCTTTCAAGTTTGCCTAGAAAAGTTACAGGCAACATGCTTTTTAGAGACTTCCACCTGCATCAATATCATGCCTAACTTTACCTTCAGAACACACACACAAAATCTCAAAGCAAGAGCTCTTCCAAGTTTACAGAAACACAGCCAAGTAACTGCTCTGGTGCAGTCTAGCACAGGCATGGAAAACTACAATACATGTTTGGCAGCTAGGTTCTATTATTAGACTCTTATAAGGCAGAAGGCTCTTCAGAAGGAGCTGTTACAGCTTGGGCAGTCATCAACAAAAAAAAACAGAAGACTACACAGTAAAAATGACCAATCTGGCAGGATTCCAGATTCTTGCCAATCTGGCAAGGACTATAAAAACGGCAAGACTTCATAAATCAATAAATGTAGTGTTTCGGTATTGAAGCTGGCTGTTCAATCACCTGGAGCAAGTCACAACAAAAACAAAAAGGTTGAGGTTGGATGAAGAAAATCCATAGAAAAAGCCAATTAGGAGAGGCAGAAAATTTTTTACAAGGCCTTTGATGGGAAGATTATGCAGGGAAGGCACCTTATCCTACACAGACCCAGAGATAGCATTTGGCTGTCCTGAGTGCAAGTTCAACATTATGTAATCTTCCCCAGTTCTGCAGTTTTATGACGTTCTCCTCACTGCAGACCTCCCAACAACATCCAATTGTTTTTCCTTGCATTTCTGAGGGACACTTACTGTTGTCAAGCACATCTGGCTACATGTCCATCTCCAAAGCCCTCATTGTGGTTTTCTGACCTCCACGACGCACCTTACGTTCCTATCATTACCTTTATTCACCCAAAAGCAGTTAAGATGATGATAGATCTTTCACACATTTGTCCACCTACACATCCAAAACATTTTTCAAAGTCTTCCAATAAATCGGGCACAAGTTCCACAGAAAACAGCTCCATTTATCCTAACCTGATCCATTCCAGAGATGGTCTATCCTGTACCCACAATAAAGTAAAGGGGGGGGGGGGGGGGGGGGCAAGAATCACAAATTATTATTCCTTCACAAGAATAACACAAAGGCATCCTCACAACACTCTTTTGTAATTTACTAACTTTAAGCATCAGATTTACCAGATTTTTGCATCCTGAAGGCTTTCTTTTTAATACAGAGGGCACAGGAACAAAATGAAGTGGTATCTTCATTATATCATTGAAGTGCTGATTATCCTTGTCTGTGTGCCTGGGAGTTTACTGCTTGTTATCAGAAGGAAACTTCTTCGCTGAAGTGTGCAGTTGAGCTGTGCTTAACTTTTACTTGACAGGATACCCAGTAAGAGGGCAGTACCTACACGGCTACTAGTAAGTACCACAAGGACACAAGCATTCTCAGCACACTGCAGGAGCTCCTATCTTCTCTTACACAGACCCCAAAACTGTCTTCCTCCTTCTGTCCAAGAAGGAGGGATCTTCTTCTCCACCCCAGGAGCTCACTTTCACCACAGCAGTTTTGTTTTGTTTTTTCTGTTTTATTTTCTCCCTTCTGCTGTCAAAGTCAGCACTGCACAAACCAGGCCCCAGCTGCTGCCTGCGTATCCCACACACACCAAGATTCCTCCCCCGGCTCCGCAACGAGCGGACAAGGGGACGGCACAACGAGACGGGGCACAGCCGGGTGACGACGCCGAAGGGCACCCACCACAGCCAGCAGGAGGGAGAGGAGGCGGCCGGGTCCCGCTCCTCCTCCAACGCAGGAGCGCGGTGTAAACAGCGCCTTTATGGCAAAATCCGGCCTGCTCGCAGCACCCTGCCCCTATACCTCGGCTGGGGGGGGTGAGGGGGGGCAAGGGGCGTCCTCAGCCCGCAGCCGGGGTATTTGGGGCTGGCCAACGAGGCGTTTCGTCCTCCTCGCCGCCGCCACAGCACCTCCTCCGCCGGCCGGGGCTGCATCACCTCCCCTCGGGGCCAAACAAAACGCTGCTGCCTCGCCTCCTCCTGCTTCCTCCGAAACGCCCCGGGAGGCAACCCCACACGGCCCTCGGGCTGTTAGGGCTCGGGGGAGGGGAAGCGGAGTCACCTCCCGTCCTCGCTGCGCTTCCCTGGTTAAAAAAAGAGAAAGAAAAACAAACGCACCGGGAGGAGGAGGCGGCAGGGCACGGACCTCCTGCACGGGACAGGCGCTCCCCTCCCACGGCTGGAGCCCCCCCTTGAGCTCCGCACAGCCGCTCCGGCCCCACGGCAGCACCCCTTTTTTTTCCCCCTTTTTTTTTTGAGGGGGGGAAACACAAATTATTTATTACGCAGCCGACGGAAGAACGCGGGGGGGGGGGGGGGGGAGGAGGCGGCACAGGCTGCCGAGGGCGTACGCAGGCGGTCCCCGTCCCGGACCTCCCCCCCCGCAGGGGCAGGCTGTCCCGGCTCTACAAAAACAACCCCCCCCCCCAAAATCCCGATTCCTCCCCCCCAAAATCCAACCCTCCAAACCCCCACCTCCAAAAGAGAAAAAAAAAAAAAAAAAACCATGCGCCTGCGCGCGGGGCCAACGGACAATAGGCAACAACGCTCCCCCAAAGGGGGGGGGGGTTGCCTTGTTCCCCCTCAACCTCCCTGGCTCTCACACGGCGACACCCAGGACCCTTCCCCCCCCTTGAGCCCCCCGACCCCTCCTCGCCCTCCGACCCCCGGCGCTTACCCAGCCCGCAGCTACCCGCGCGAGGGGACGGTCGGAGTCGCTCCGGTCGATCTGCGCGAAGAGCTGCGGGGGCTATCTATCGCCCGCTGGGGGCTGGGGGGTGTTTGGGGGTGCCGGGGCAGGCGGAGGACGCTGCGTGCCCCCCGCTAGGGCCGAGGTGCGGGACCGCCGCCGCTGTTTGTTGGTGTGAGACGGCGCCGCTGGGGGAGGAGGGGCCCCAACAGCTGAGAGGATGTAAACAGAAGGTCACGTGACGCGCCCGGCAGAGGGAGCCGGGCCCCCTCCGCGCCGGCTTGAAAGGGGAAGGGAGGGGGGAGGGCGTTGGGTTCGGCCCGTGATTGGTCGCGCTTATCGAGCCCGAGGGCCAATGGGAGGCCTGCGTTCACGGTTGTCGTCATCGGTCGCCGAGGCACGAGGGGGTACTTTCCTTCCCTCCGCGACCCGAGCCGGCTGGCGGCGGGCCGGGCCCCGCGGCCGGGGCAGGGACGGGGAACGGGGAACGGGGCCCGGCCGTCGTCGGGGGGCGCTGGGGGTGTCAGAGGGACCGGGGGGTGTCGAGGGGGCGGCCGCGGAGGGGGGAACCGGCACCAGCAGGAGGGCGAAGGAGGACGCGAAGTTGCGTAGACCCGAAAAACTGGAAAAATTTGCAGTTTAGGAGAGATCCCAGGGCGGGCTGAGGGGAGTTTGGGAAGGGAGGAAGGGCTGTGGAAGGGAGGAGACGGGGCTGAGTGGCAGGGAGGGCAGTCCGAGGGCCCGGGGCTCCAGAAGTGTGGGACGGGACGTGTGGCGTGGGGTCTCTCGGGCATCCTCTCATGTTTGGCTTCAGAGGGAGGTGGAGGGATGATAAGGGATTTGGGGAGTCAGAGAGCAGGGAAAGTAGGCTGCTTCTGGTGGGTTCAGGAACCAAAGCAAAAGTTTAGCCGTGGTAAGACTTGCAGCTTGGCTACTCGGTTTTCCTTTGAGGAAAGGAACGAGAAAGATTGGAGATAGAGTCAGAAAATAGATGATGCTCTGGTGGAACGCTAAGTTCATACTGAGCAACTGTTCAAGCACGGTTTTTTTTAGGGACTTAAGGCCACTGGGATATGAAACCGGAAGGTCCTGAATGGATGTTACGATTGAAACAGCACCTTTGGTACCTCAGTGACATTTACAATGATAATTTAATCTGGAGCAGTTTAAGCATTGACAGTCTTGCAAAATGCAATTGCGAGGTGTGAGGTTTTGAGTTTTAGTCAACGTTTGAGTAGTGGTGGAGCAGGATTTCTAAAAGTCCTGAGAAATGAACTACATAAAAATGTAGCTGGTAAGAGGCTGGGAGTGAGTATTACAGGGGGGTGGGGCCCGGGGGGGGGGGGGGGGGGGGGATAGTTAATGTCTGCAGCACACAATTAAAGTGGAGGTAATTGGCAACATAAGGGGGGAGAGTTTCTGACAAGCTAAGACTGATAAATGATTTTACCTTTTGTTAGTTTGAGAGATTCAAATAGTCATTACTCTGATGCACCCTTGCATGACAGGAATGGAGGAGAAACAGAAAATTTCCATGTTTACATTGAAATATGCCTCATCCTCAGATAATAAATACTTTTTGCTGACCCTAAGAAGTGAATGTTTTTTCCACGAAGAATTTTTGGACAGATTTGTAAGTGTGTGCAATGCCCTGCCTATTGGGTGTGTGATTTCCTGCTTTTCATTCCCTCTCTTACCATCGTATTCCTAGATCTGCTCACATATAACCAACACATCCCCGTTACCTGTCAGACAAAATTCACTTAATCAATATTCACTCAGGATAGAAGTTGTGGCCATGTTTTGCTCATTTGATTTTAAGGACAT
Organism: Anser brachyrhynchus; assembly: GCF_964034855.1. Taxonomy (NCBI): domain Eukaryota; kingdom Metazoa; phylum Chordata; class Aves; order Anseriformes; family Anatidae; genus Anser; species Anser brachyrhynchus. The sequence continues at coordinate 119,119,620 of NC_137695.1, forward strand.
TTTCTGATAGCGTTTTTCCTTAAAGATTACCATGGTATGCACTAACATTGTTTTCTTTCCATTTGCAGTACACATGAACGTCAGATTAGGAGGCTCATTCTGCCCTCCTCTCTCAAAGCTGAAAAGAAGCTTCAATATTGAGGTCTAACAGAAAATTCTACCCAGTCAATTATGGTTCTACTACTGCCTGTTAACCATCTTCAGAACAGAAGTAAGGTGCATATTTTCTGTTGCAGTATCTTGCGTCTTGATGAAAAGCACTTCTTAAAAGCACAGTGAACATCCTTTCACTCTCATAAAACAATGGTTATTTAAACTAATGTGCCCCTTAAACTCTGTTATTCTTTGAAAGTGTTTTTTTTTTGGCTTTGTATTTATTTTCTGTGCAGATTTAAGCATTACTTACTCTTTCAGTATTTTGTCCTGATGTTCTGTTATTTTTTGAATGATTGTACAAATAAAGTATGAAGTAGATGACAGGCTCCAATTTGTCTTCATTCTCTGCTGCTGGTGAAGGTTATAAAATTCACATGCCTAGTAGAAATATATGTACTTAAGACTTACATTTTTATAGGTAAATTTGAAATTGGCTACTCATGATCATTAAGGTTAAATATAGAAATGTAGCTGTTATCATACTGAAATGAAAATCAGATATGCACATCAATTTATGATGAAAACTATTCCAAATAAAGATGATGTCATATATATTGATTAGTTAGGCATATTGAATTTCTTACGTACATACAAAAATGTTACTCTTTAGACTAAAACAGCATTTTGGCCTTCCTAAAAATGGCAGTAGCTTAGAAGTAGAATGATGCAAACAGCATTCATTGGATATAGTCCTCTTAATTTAAAAGTAACAATGTATAATTTCAATGTTTATATTTTTGTGCACATCTCAGATTATGAAAACCATTTATATATCATTGCATTTAAATTGGCTTGCCTTGAGTTTCAACTTTATGTTCTGTGGTATTTTTCAAGTATTTTCATATGCTTTGGGAGATAATATATTTATTTAAAAAAAAAAAAACATTTTTGTTAAAATGTTGTTTTCAGAGATACTCAGTTACCAAAATGGCCTCTAAAGCTTGACGTTGTAAAATTTTTGACTGTTTTAGCTGACAGCATTCAAAATATTTTTGATGTTCTGCGATGCAGTCCAATAAAGTTAAAACATTATAATGTTCTGTTGGATTTCTTAAGGTTTGGATTTCTTAGGTATTACCCGTACCAAGTAAGAATTTCTTTCTTCCCTATGGAAGGACGTAAAGGACCCACATTTAAGCTCTATTTCTATGTCAATTATTTCATATTATGGTGCATGCATTTGAATGTTGACACAGGTTTTTAGACAATACTGAAAACTTAAAAATTGTCATTTTGAAACTGATCATTTTCTGATGCTGCCATTTTCTGTAGTTAATGAAAAAGATTTTACATGTAATTTTTCATTCTTTTTTTTTTCCTTTTGCACTGACTTTTCTAGATGTGTAAAAAAAGACATAGTACAAAGGCTTAGAAACAAACGCTAAAGTAGGTGTTTCAACTAAGACTAATGTTGTGTGGGTTATCAGCCATGTGTTTTACCTACTGACGAACATCAGAAGTACTGCTCTGAATGCTAGCACTTAACTTCCTCAACCACACTTGTTATAGCTAGTGTCTAGTTATATAGAGTTTTAGTTAGCTAAGAAAAATAATGAAGAAGTAATTGATCATGGCCCTGAAATCCAAAAAAAAAAAAATTCCTTCTTTATGGAAAGTACTTGTACCTGAGTTTTCAACTGATGCTTTACAAAGGGAATAAAATTAGGATGTAGTGTTGGGTCTGCACGAGTCTGAAAAACACACGTAAGAAGCACCCCCAGAAAGTAATAAAATAGAGATGAACCAATGTAGAATATAAGCTACAACTAAAATACTATGGGAATGTAATTATCCAAAAATGCATAAAACTAAATCTAAATTTCTGTTTAAAGCGTAATCCCTGGGTATTCTCTATATATTCAGATGAATTGGCTTGAGTGAGATGATGCAAAGATCTGGGTAAGTAGTATTTGATAATATATCATAATTTTTGTTACAGCTTCTTGTTTGAAAGTTGTTTTTAAAATAATAGAAATGTTAAGATCTTCTAATCCAGCAAGACCAATTGTTAGAGATCCAGTGGAATGAAATAATTGTAAAAGATATAGTATTGCCAACTCTTGCAAATTTAATGCTTTCTATCTAACATTTTTCCTTATTGAGAATGATCGTCATCTTCCATTATGCCAGTGAAGCATGAACAAAAAGTTGTCCTCAAAGAGATGGCAGCACCAGAGTTTACAGAGTTAATGGTAGTTGCTGTCTCTGTCTCCTTTATTGTCATTAGAGGCACAAGACATGGCCAATGTAGCATAGCCATTAGAAATTTAAAATGTTGGAGTTGAAGAACTCTGGGCAAATAGTTCCAGAAATAGCAGCCATATATAAGATAAGAAGAATTCATTATTTTCTGAATTTACGCTTAGTCTAATATTTAGATTGATTTGAAGATCAGAAGCTGCTGCTTTCCTTCTGCTCCACAAAATAAAAATAGTGTCTTCATACTAGAAACTATACCAAAAGCTGATATATTTTTAATTTATGTTTAAATCTTGTAACTTGGGGCAACTCTTTGAAGTATGACATCCTGTTTCTCATTTGTTTTATGTGTACTTTTTTTCTAAAGTTTCCACAATTAGACTTCCTTCCCCCAATCTAATCTCACTTTTCTTTTTTGTTTCATCTTTAATTATAAGGCACTTTAAAATTACAGTTGATTTTTTGGGCTGTTTGGTATGCCTTCTCCTTCTGATATTTTTGCCTTAATATAGTATATGCATTGAGCTTTTTTTTTTGTTGTTGTTGTTTTTTCGTCATTGCCTTTTATTTTTGGTGACTTTCCTTTCTTGGCAAGCCTTGATTGGCCATCTTATAGTCGTAGAGCACACAGAGCATGTGTTGTATAAGTAGAAGCTACACTTTTTGGATATTGTCCTCTGTTCCCTACGGTACATACTGCTTCTGGAAAGAGGATACAGTGAACATGTACTTCAGATTGTATCCTATATTGTCAATGACATAGCCTGTGTCAGGAAGAGGTCTTTGAAATTCAGCAGAGCTGCAGTGTCTTTCTCCTGGCTTGAAGATTTGGTCTTCCCACATTAGCATCTTGTCTCAGAGCAAAAAATACTGCAGTGTTGAGAATATTTCAAACAATGCAGAGGGGAACGTAATAACTTCTGGAAAGCAGTTTATTTTACCCCAAATGTTTGGCCTATCTATCTTACTTTTAAAATGTTTTATGTATTTTTTTTTCCCTCCCAGAGACTGGAATATACTTTTTGTGTCTCTCATCTATATCCCAGCAGCTATAATGTCACTTCCAAAGATTTATGGTGAGTACTGTTCCAGTTCCCAGGAAGGCTGATGAGGTCCCACAGAGTACCAAAGCCAAGCTGAGTCGGTTCAGTTGCATATACAGCACTGACAGTTAAACTGTAATGGAGTAGTCTGACTACATGGTCCTGTGTCACGTCGTAACCTCCAGCTCTAATGCATTAGCAAAACGTCGAGCTGGCTCTGTATGCTGTTGTTGTGGTCCTCTGAAACAGGAATGCAGTTACACTGCTTTCAGGTGTGACCTGGCTCTGGAAGTAGTTTAGTCACATTTGTAGGGTGCTGCTTTTACAGATGAAACTTGATAGATCTCACCTGTAAGACTGGTGAGATCTACATGTGCAAGCTGTAGTGTTTCTATATCTTGGGCCTATTTAATTTGCAGTTTGGGTAAACAATCCCAGGATAACAGTCTTAGATAAGTGTTTATATGCTGATCATGCTTAAGATCAGAGTAACGTCTCCCAAAGGCTCCAAAGCTAGTTGATTGAAAGAGGTATCTTTAAAGGGGGTAAATTTTTTTGTGTCTCCGAGTGAGCAGGAATAGCAGTGATATTTACACCTAAAAAAAAAAAAGCAGTGATATTTACACCTAAAGTGATATATATCTGCATAAATCTGGATGGCAGAGCGCAGGAGGTTTTTTCACTTACCACGGAGTCCTGTGTTAAGGTAGTGTTACCGTTCTCAGGTCCCCTGGAGCAGTCATGTTGGCAGTGCTCCTTCCTGGGTGTGGACAAAGGGTGGCACACACCCTTTGGGAAGGAGTATTATTTTAGCTGCCAAAAAGTACGTTATGCTCAATTCGTATTTTGAAAGATTGAAAATACATGCTAGAAATATACATATGTATATTTTAACTGAAGGATGAAATGAAACCAAATCTGCGGCCATAATCATTGGTCTTAATGATATGCCACATATGATCTGCTGTTTGACCTTCAGATTACTTTTCTAGTTTACTGCTCGTGCCTTCATCTTCTTTTCTTCTGTTAGGAAGGTTTTCTTCTGTTTCTTTCTGTTAGGATCATAACAATGGAAGGGTTCCAATGGTCTGTAATCACTGATAATTATATAACCAAAATCAAGATCAATTGTATAAACAATCAAATGTATAAAAATAAAAATTCAAATTTGTTACCAAGTCAAGTGTTTGTCTTTTAGATCTCATCTCTAGAATTTACCTATTCATCTGTATGATGTTTTACAAATAGGGTATTTTAAGCCAAAAATTATGAATACCCACTTTCATTATGTATTTTTTCCATGTTCCCTGATGGGAAAAGAAATGTCTTCCTTCAGTGTTTCTGCTTTCATCCATTTGTAACTTGTCACAGAGGTATATTAGTATACAACATGAATATTTCAGCAGAAAGTGTCACCTCTGTCCTACTCATGGATTGTAAACTGTAAGCACGAGACATTCTCCATGAAGATATGTTGATTTGTCTCTAGCTGTAACTGACAGTGAGTCAACAACAGATTTTGTGTCATTCTTTGCTTAAATCAAGAGGGTGTTTTGCTAAATTTATGATGCTGTTTTCTTTATAAGCAACACAGCATTTCGAACTGAGAAAAATTATATGCCACCATGATTAATACTTTGAAGCCAAACAGTTCATGAGCTTCCCTTGAACGAGTCACTGTTAAAAGGAAGTTACTATATTTTGCATCTTAAATAATTGCTCAATTTTATTCTGAAATAAGTGTTGGGAATTTTCCTGTTTGTTTGTTGTGTTGTTTTTTTTGTCTGATTTTTGTTAATCAAATATGGAACAATATATAATTTAATTTATATAAATTGACATTTAACTTGTAGAGCCACTCTTCTTGTGTATGAGCTAATAATACATTATCATTAATCCTCTTAAGGATAGTCAACTGGCCTCTATGCAATAATTTAAGAGGCTTTTAAGTCTAATCATTCACTTAGAGTTACAATCTGTTAGGTATCTGTTTCTTACATGCTGCCTTTAAGTAGGAAAGATGAGAAAATCTATCGGTATGTTGCAAATTTGTCAAAAATCCACGTCTCTCGTTTCATTTCTAACATTTAATATTTTGGCAGAGTGAGAAGTTTAACTTTTTTCCTATGAAGATTTAAATCTTTTAAACAATAGGATTCAGTTGTTATACACATTATGTTAATCTTCTTTTGGATGTATAAAACCCTTCTTTTCCATTGCTGTAATTACTTGAGTATGGATACAGAGAACAATATGCATATGGGTGAACTACATAGCAGTAGCAGGCATTGGATTACTTTCACGAGTTTATGGGATGTCAAAGTAGGTAGGAGAAGATAAAGAGTGAAATAAAGTAGATGGATAAAGGGACAAGCCAGGAAACAGAAGAAAGAGATTATGGCATGCAACTGGGATTTGAGAAGTTACAGAAGATTGCAGAAAATAGCTAATGAGAACAGTGTAAACAAAGCTCAAAAATACAACTTTTTTTTTTTTTCCTCTTCCTGACTACACAAATCTCTCTATGGTCATTTCTGCAGCTTTCTACTATCACTAAGTGCAGGATATTTTCTGCCTTCAGCCTTTCTCATACAAGGAGAGGTATACTGAGATACATCTAGGCCATAGTGTCTGTATCATGGAAAAAGTGTCACTAGCATATTTTGGGAAGGCTCTGGAAAGAAAGAGCAGGCGAAGAAGGAAAAGAATAAAAAAAGACTCTGAAGGCAACATCTTGTAAGTGAGGTATGCTGATAGTGAGAATGGTAGACTTGGGCACCTCCTTGCACTTGTGTGATATGCTGAACACTTTCAAGTGACTGACTTTTAAGAGAGATTCCCTTTTGACAGGCATGGTGGCCCCTGAGCTTATATAAGAGCAGGGGTGTGCTCTGTGTGTAAGGCAGGGCTAGCCAGGAGCACAGAATGTGCAGTGCCCTCACTGACACGGAACAGTCCAATAGCACCTGAGCTAAACAAGCAAAGCAGAATGGTCCAGCAACAGCTCCTGTGAACAGCCCATCCGTCACAAGACAAGGTAACATGCCAGAACTAAGAAGATGAATGCCGGAAATCCAAACAACAATTTAGGGATGGAGATGGTAGGTATGCTTGCACTGTACAGCAGCCTGAGGTTAAACGGATCTCCGGGGGCCATGGGCAGGGTTGTGAGTGGAGGTCCCAGGTGGGCCTGTGAAGGCTAATGGGTGCATTTAGCCCTGATATTGAGCATTTCAAAGTATTGAGCCCAAATTAAGCTCTTTTACAGTTTAATTTGGCAGGCCAAACTTTGCAGTGAATATGTCAATGCAAGGTATAATAACCAGATTAACTTTGTACTGGTTAGTCATGTTTAAGATCCAACAAAACAAAACAACAACAACAAAATTGTTTTAGATGATCTGTTGTGTTAAAAAAAAAAAAGTTGAAAAAAGTTGGTGATATTTTTCATTTGTTTTATTTGGCCTAACACATATATCTTACTGTGCAAGACAAGGAAAAATAAGCAGACCATTGTTAATGTTAAGCCTTGACTTAGGCTAGCATTTTCTTATTTCATACTGCTAATAGTGAAAGACCTTGTTAAAGCCAACTCATTCTAACATGCAACAACAGGAATGAACATTTTGTACTCCAGAAGGTCTGAATAAGTGTCTAAGCCTCCATCCTCTAAATCATGTGGAAGATCCTATCATCCTGACTCCTGACAGTTCTCAATTTTCTACCAACCCAAAAAAGTGAAAAACTAAATAATCAAATATTTGACAATAAAACAACTATAAATCTTCAAAGGGATGGAAGGTCCTTAACTGTTTAACTCAATCTCTCTTTAACTTTTCATAGAATTTACATGAAATTGAAGAAAACCTAGGTATAGGAGAGAAAGATTTACTTGACTGGCTTTTTGAATAGTGTGAAAGTTAGTCAGTCTGCTGAAGTCAGCAACTGCTCATCAAGTAAAATAGTAGCTTCCAATCAGTGGGACTACATGTAAATAAGCATGTAGCTAAAACTTTCATAGCAAATGAAATTGTTTGGGATCCAACTGGGTTCATGCAGTTTCTTCAGATACATATGTATTAAGATTAAGAGCAAAATTATATACACGTATAACATACATATAGACAACAAAAAATAATTAAAAAAATTACAACTATTTAGTCACACTCCACTTTGTTCATACATATCTTTTATCATAAAATATTTATATGAAGACTACTGCATAGTTTCATATATTTTATGATTCCCTTCAATCTTCAGAAAAGTTGTCAGATTCTTTAGAGGATGATTTAGGAATAAATAAATAAAAGTAATTGCAGTCATTTCCTGAACCTCAGTTGTGAAGAGGAGATGGTAGAAGTGTCTTATTTTTGTGGAATAATGCACTAGAAACATATTTTAGAAAACCACAAAGAAAGATGCATCATAGACATCAAAGAGCTGTTCTGAATAATTTTACAAATGGCACACTTTCTTAGACTCTTGTTTAGGATTTTTTTTTCTCTTCTGTTATGACAGAGAAGCAGCTTTAGACATTGCTCAGTCGAACTTCATTCCAGATCCTTGAAAATTTGTGTGACACTTGTTTGGAACTTTTGGGACTTTGACCATTAGGGTGGCTTCAATTCCTTGTATAATATGTGTGAGATGCTGTTAGATCATCTAGGCAAGTGAGACCCCAAGGCTTTTTTTGTGGCCTTTCATTTGCTGCTGTCTTTATGAGTACTGACATTAACAAAGTCAATGCATTATCTTTCTTTATTCTGACTTTCTACCCTGTAGCCAGGAAGAATCTTTGCAGAAGGGAAGAAGTAGTACAAGAACATTAGTTCTTCTGTCTCCTGGTGATTTTAAGAACCATCTAATGACCTTCATTTAAGTCATTCACTGACCCCCTTTAAACCTTAGAACTAATTTCTTTTATCATAGGCTAATCAGTTTCTGGCAACAAAAACAAAGTACATGCTTGTAATGTTAGTGTAACTTTTCTTAACTAATTTAGCTGTTGCAGAAGAGCGACACCATTCATCTCAATCAGATCCTGGAAATCAAAACACAATCAGATGCTGATGATCTAAGCCGTAATAAGTACTTGATTTGTGACTCCGAGATGTAGGGAACTGTAATGGCTGAAGACATTTATTGTTAGAGGATGAAATATGTTCTTCATTCAACATGGGGAAGCAAAGATCCAGCAATTGAGTAATGTGGATTGCCTTCTTAGAGAGGCATGCTGCAAAGTTTCCAAGTATGCTAGAATGAAAATCTGACCTGCTATAACCAGTTTCCAAAATTTCAAACCAACTTACTCAAAACTTATGTTGCATCTGAAGATATTTAAACTTATTAAATATAAATATATATGAAAATGAACTGTGGTAAACTTTCTCATTGATGGTTATTATGTAAGCACCCTCTAAATATTAAGGTTGCTCTTATACACATTTTTATTTCCATAAAGGTCAGAGGGGGCTAATAACACCCAAAGGTGGTGTTATTGCAAAGGTCAATAACACTTCTTTATTTCCTCTGCCTTAGAGTATAAATTCTCGAGGACAGGGAATGTCATTACACGTTTTTATTATTGCATTTCACCAGTGTATCTCAGCTATCACAATTCTTCCTTTTAATAGATCGACTGGCTTTTGACATTCTGATGTTGATGTGGTAATCTTTATGGTGACAATTCTTCTGATTTTACAAGAAGTGATTTGAGAAACATGGCTATTAGCACAAATGAGGGAGGGAGGTATGTCACACTAGTCATAATTGTTACTAATTCTTAATGGAACCTTGTATAGATCTTAAACTAGAATCATACTAAACAAACCAAAACGTTTGAAATAACTGTCAGCACTTTACTGAGGGGAGTTTATTAAAAATCTGCAGAGAGATTTGTGTTTAGTTGGTATCCTACTGTTGTTATTCTTCCAGCTGGGACATTAATAGCAGAAAGATTGATTTGCTTTACCTATTTTTAGATTACTTTTCTTCACATGGTAAATACTAGAGAATCATCATAATGTTAGCAAAGCCCCAAAACTCCTAAACCTAGCTGGGAAGAGCGTAAACTAAAAAAGATTATGTGAATTTGGTAGGGATTCTACATCCAACAAAAGACAGAGTGTTTCTCCAAAAGGACCTGAATCTGCCAGTCAACTCCTATAAGTGAACACCTCACCCATACAGAAAATAAAGGACCATGGTATTCGTTACTTCTACCCACTCCTGTTATATTTAATGGCAAAGTTTTTAATGGAAGTTGAAGGATAATTTTTAATACAATTAAATAACAGTGAAGTAACGATACTTTTCATTCCCATAGCTTGTCAATGTAAAGATAATTATCGTCACAGATCTCTGTAGAATAGGCCTGTATCATTATCCTTATCTTATAGAGTACAGCGAGGCTCAGGAAGGTTAAACAATTTTCTCAGAATTAGAAAGAAAATATGGAAAACCAAGAATAGTACTCTAATTTCTTGTCACCGTGTTCTGTTCTGTTATCACAAGATCAGCCTTTATTAAGTTGTCATCTGAAGCACCTGGTAACTGGTTATGCCATGAAGAAATTAAATGAGAGGCATCCAAAGATCATTTAAGAGTGTACTGGGTTTATGTGACAAGGTTTTGGTAGCAGGGGTCTGCAGGGGTGGCCTTTGTGAGCAGAGCTCAGCAGCTGCCCCATGTCAGATCAGAGCCAGCTCCAGCAGGCTCCAAAAGGGACCTGCTGCTGGCCAGAGCTGAGACAGGGTGTGACGCTGGTTGGGCCTCGAGGAGAGAGGGGAGGAGAGGGGAGGAGAGGGGAGGAGAAGGGAGGAGAGGAGGGGAGAGGAGGGGAGAGGAGGGGAGAGGAGGGGAAAAAGGAGAAAAGGGGAAAAGGAAAAGGAAAAGGAAAAGGAAAAGGAAAAGGAAAAGGAAAAGGAAAGAAAAACCTGCTGCACAGCAGCAGCTGGGAAAGAGGAGTGAGAAGCAGCCCTGCAGCCCCCCAGGTCAGTGCAGCAGGAGGGCAGGAGGTGCTCCAGGCACGCAGCAGCAGTTCCCCTGCGGCCTGTGGAGAGGCCCCTGGTGGAGCAGGCTGTCCCCCTGCAGCCCATGGGTCCCACACGGAGCAGATCTCCACGCTGCAGCCCGTGGAGGAGCCCCCGGTGGAGCAGGTGGATGTGGCCTGGAGGAGGCTGCGGCCCATGGAGAGCCCCCGCAGGAGCAGGCCCCGGGCCGGAGCTGCAGCCCGTGGAGAGGAGCCCACGCAGGAGCAGGGGGTCTGGGGGGAGCTGCCGCCCGTGGGGGACCCGTGCTGGAGCAGTTTGCTCCTGGGGGATGGACCCCGTGGTACGGAGCCATGGGGGAGCAGTTCTTGAGGAGCTGCTGCCTGTGGGCAGCCCCCGCAGGCTCAGTTCGGGAAGGACGGCATCCCGTGGGAGGGACCCCACGGGCAGCAGGGGCAGAGAGGGACCGTGAAGGAGCAGCGGAGACCAAGCGTCAGGGACTGACCGCAGCCCCCATTCCCCTGTTCCCCTGTGCCATGCGGGGGGAGGAGTTAGAAGAGGATGGTTGGGGGGAAGTTGTCTTTAGCTTGGTTTGAGTTTCTCAATGCTCTAGCCTGTTAGTAATAGGTAATAAATCATATTACTCTCCGTGTGCTGAGTCTGTTTTGCCCATAATGATAATTGTTGAGAGATCTCCCTGTGCTTATCTCAACCCTTGAGCCCTTTGCATTGTATTTTCTCCCCCTTTCCTTTGAGGAGGGAGAGTGAGAGAGAGGTTGTGGTGGAGTTCAGCTGGGTAAAATCACCACAAGAAGATAAACTGTCAAGGCATAGATTATAAAAAGCATTGCACTGAAAATGAGTTTTGTCAGATATGTACCACTTGAAGTCCCCAGTGTGCTGCTTTGTTGAATGCAAATTTCTCATGGACTTTCTCTTCCTGACTGGAACACTCACCAAAACAACAACAACAACAAAAAGTTTGATTATATAGCAGAAATGGCCAGCTTGCGTGACATCTAGATCTCATCTAAGCATAACAAGTTTTCTTCTGCTACAGGGAGCCGAAAATACTGGTGATGTTCTCTAGTAGCTTTTCTACTCTAAGCTTTCATTTTTTACTAGGCAAAGGTGAGTGATCTGGAACTCATGACATGCAGGGAGAGAGCCCTTAGCTGTAGTTTTGGCAGTCTTACTTGTTTGTGGGGATTTGGACAAAACAGGCGTACCTTCCATTATTATTACTATTTTTTTAATTCTTCAGTAGATCTCACCAGATTTTGGAGAACACTTCAACTTGAAATCACTAAATGAAAAGTCTCCTGACAAAATTGGATTATAGCTGTCAAGTACAGGCAGAATTAAAATCCCAAACATCCGTACAGACGGGTTGATGAAAGGTTTGCAAGCAGCTCTGCAAAGAAGGAATTGGGAATACTGGTAGATGACAAGCTCAACATGAGCAAGCAATATCTGCTTACATCCCAGAAAGCCAACTATATCCTGGGTTGCATCAAAGGAAGCAGGGCCAGCAGGTCAGGTGATTGTCCCTCTCTACTGTGCTCTCGTGAGACTCTACCTGGAGCACTGCAGTCAGCTCTGAGCCGCCGAGCAATAGGACATGGACATATTAGAACGAGCCAAGAGGAGGGCCACAAAGATGATTAAGGGGCTGGAGCACCTCTCCTACAAAGACAGGCTGAGGGATTTGGGGTTGTTCAGCATGGAGAAGAGAAGACTCTAGGGAGACATTATAGCGGCCCATCTGTTCTTAAACGGAACTTATAAGAAAGATGGAGAGATTCTTTACAATGACATGTAGTGATAGGACAAGGGGGAAATGGTTTTAAACTGAAAGAGGGTGGATGTAGACTAGATATGAGAAAGAAATTCTTTACTCTGAGGGTAGTGAGACACTGGAGCAGGTTTCCCAGGGAAGTTGTGGATGCCCCATCCCTGGAAGTGTTCAAGGCCAGGCTTGGTGGGGCTTTGGGCAACCTGGTCTGGTAGGAGGTGTCCTTGCCCATGTCAGGGGGGCTGGAACTAGGTGATCGTTAAGGTCCCTTCCAACCCAAGCCATTATATAATTCTATGCAAAATAAAAATCAGAATCAACACTTAAAGTCTTTTTTTTTTTTTTTTCCCTGTAGGAAGAAGGTACCTCAATATTAAACTGTAAGGACCATATACCAAATAGGGTGCCTGAAGTAAGTAAAAAATTGTAATCCTGACATTTCTATTTAGATTTGTCTTTAGGGGGGCTGACATTTGGATGAGTTCAAAAACTGTTTTCATGAGTTTTTGCAAATTTCATCGACAGCAAAATTTAGCTGCTTTCACTAGGCATCACTGCCAGTTGCCAGGAAAGTGTCAGAATTCTTCTCAGTAAATCTGTTTCTACATTTTTTCCCAGGTAGAAAAAAAAAAAAAAAAGCAAAGAAAATCAGTCTTCTGACTAAAGAAGAACTAGAGATTTGGAAAGAAAAACCCTGAAAGACACCTCTCTGAAGACAATCTTTTTATATACATATTTGTAAATTTTAAGAATATTATTTGTGTCTTTGTAGCAAGTTCTAGTGTTTACTGATCTCATCATTGATAAAAAAAAGTTACAACCTCCACGATATTTTTGTAATAGTTGAGAATGATAAGGTTTAAAACTGTACAAAAGAACAATTTTTCTGTTATTAAATGTTTCTCTCTAATATTTTCATAGGCTATTTTGCTTCTTTTAAGATGCTTAAATAAGTCAGTACATTTGCATCTCACTCCATGATGATGACTGTACAGAATGAGTTATTCCTTCAAGACCCAGTGAGGCATACTGCTGATGGGTGGACCCCAGCCTACTGAGGTGTGGTACACCAGAGCAGCCTGTATACAGAGCCTCATAGCACTTGCTGCCATGAGTGGGAACTCTAAAGAGTAGCCTGCAAAAATGCTGGAAGAATTCTTAGAGGACTTGAAAATCTTACTGCAGCTTTAATTTTTATTTATTTATTTTTTTTTTCTGAGAAGATCTATCATGGTATTTCAATTTGAGGGCTATAAACAAGAAGTGCTTTGCTGGCAGTGACTCCAAATACATTACTGACTGTATGCCTTACTTGCCAGAGGTCTTAACCCTCTAATGATAGAACGCCTGGTACTGTAAGGAGAGGAATACCCAGTACTTCCGCAGTAAACATGCAAACCATGTTTGAAAGATCTCCAAGATGCAGTCAGAGGTTCAAAGCAAATACTACATTCTAAATACATAAAGGACTTGCCACACTGGGGTTCTCTCTCTGTCTCTCTCTCTCTCTCTCTTTCTCTCCTTTTTCTCTCTCTTTTTTTTTGGGGTGGTAGTGGTGATAAAACACTCTTGGGCGGATTTACATTTTGGGGGAAAGTTTTTTTGCAGAGATGTAAGAGAAAGCTTGGTACAGAAGAAGAAAATAATTGCAAGCTTAGACATTACTTGGAAAGCATTCATTCTATAAGAACATAATCTGACACAAACAAAAAAAAAGTAAAAAAAAAATAATAATTGGTATTTGTCATGTCTAAATCTAATGTAAAAAACACGAGTCCAGGGTCTGTTGCAAAACCTCATTTTTTGGACTGGCTTCTGTCATATGTTTAAACCTATCTGTGTTTTCTTCCTGCAAACTTATATATATATATATATTTTGTATAACCATTTGCAGTGAGCATGGGAGCCCTAACAAAGAACTTGCAGTCCCAGGGTTTCTCAGGCTTCTGCATCCACAGCTCCAGGCCCCTTAGCTGAGGTCATTCAGTCTGTGACTGTAAGGCCCACTGGAATGAGTTGTATCACAGATGGGAAGGAGAAAGACATTTCTGTTCATTTAGGAAAGGATTATGTCTGCAAGCATAATGCCATTAACTTTCCTTCTCAGATGTAGAGAAATGTCAGGCGAAACCCTAAGGGAACCGTTCTAGTATGATTTCTTTTACATTTAAAGATAGTGTTCAGGAGAGGCAATCCACTTGTTAAAAGGGTAGGTGTTTTCATCTGAAGTGAAAAATGGAAGGCATTCTGTAAAAGACTTGAAAACAAATTCATCACTTCACACATTAGGCTATCTAGAGATGAGATTTTGGCACAGCTTTTGAGGATAAATGGCATGTCTATTTGATCAAAGAAGTTTCTGTAGATTAGCTGAATATTAAATATGTAAATATACTCGCCTCTAACAGGTATGTAATTGGCAAGAATGATCAAAGTATCCTTTTGACTCTCTAGACAGATACTAAGTATACATTTTCCAGTGTTAAGAATTGCTTTTTTTTTTTGTTCCTTTTTACAGCAGCCTCCTCATCTGCTCTTCTTGGGGGGGGGGGGGGGGGGGGGGCGGAAATCATACTGATAAAGACTTCTTTTGAAAAGCAGAAAGAGGAACATTTGTTGTGGAATACTGATCCTTTGGAAGCAAGAGATGGTAGCTGATTGTGGCAAAGCCCACTCCATCACTCAGGAGTCTGACATCTTTGGCAACAGGCTGGCCAAACTGCATGAATCTGTTGTTTGCATTGCATACATCCCTGTGCTAGCAGCTGTTCTCATACTATTAGCCTTCTGTAGTCCTCATGTAACCTCTTAAGACTTATATGGGCTCCATGCTCTGAGACTACCTGCCAAATATTTAAAAAAAGAATAATCATTACCTCTCACTTTCCTTTCATTTTCCACCTGGGGGAGAAATAGCTTGATTAGTTTGGGTGATGATAGGAAGCTGGAGGAAATCCAATCAGGATTTTTCAGTCTGAAGGATTTATTTCCTTTCATTTCATTTATTTCCATTCAGCTGAAGGTAATGAGGTTATGCAGGTCTGATTTCAAAGGGCACAATTTTGAAACGATGGCTTTTGCTTAGGTATACTATAGCTTTAAATAGGTGATTTTGATGAAGTTGCATAAACTGGAGTATAATCCACTTTCTTCCCCTAGAGACATGGTGGCTCAGCAGTGAAGACATGCAGTTGTTTGTTTTTTTGTGTGTGCGTGTTTTTTTTTCCTCTCCAGTAAAGCACACAAGAGCAGATCTGCTGAGTAGGAAGTGCTATTTTTACATAATCACTTTTCAAACTAGAGCCTCACTGTAGACATTTTGAAGAGACCAAACTAAGTGTCCTAACAGTCACTTCTCTGGCTGCAGAAGCGTGCATGAGAATCTGTAGCATAGGTCATTTAGTAATTTAATAGTTTCCTCTTTAGCCATGCTGTTGTCAACTAACTGAAGTATTTTCTGATAAGCGTTTTTCACATTTCTGGGACTTTCCATCTAGAAATTCTCTGCTTACATACAAATAGCTTATGGTTACTGAAAAGAGCTTTCTGAATTGTAATTACATAAAAGTAATGGAAATATGTATATTGTTTTTTCAAAATTATTTTTAATTTACTGGGGTGAATTGTTATAGTGTCTGAGCATATAATTTATTCTCACAAACAGCTCTCTGAGACAGAGAAATGTTATTATTCTTATCCTCATTATTCAGGTGGGAAATGTTTTTCTGAAAGACATCCAGTGCCTGCATAAAGGAGCCAAAGCCATCTTTCGCATCTCAAGACAGTGCCTTAAGAATTGTTCAAATGCTAATGAAGTAGGAAACGTGATTAAATGACTTGTTTACAAGTGATGCAAAGGCATCTCTCCCTTGATCATACTTAGTGTCTGTTTTCCTCTCACCTCTTACTTAGACAGCTGCCATTGACCCATGGTTCCTCTTGTTGGCACCAGCACTAGAGGCAGCATGTTTTTCCCTATGAGGGTTAGGCTAAATGCTTCATGTTTCTTTTGTCCGGGCCTTGCTATAGTCTGGGATGACTCCTAGCAACTCCCTTCTATCTATTGCCTACTACAAAGAAGCAAAGCTGTTAAAAAAAAAAAAAAAAAACAAACACATTCATTAATAACCCGATAATGATGTTTTAACAATAACTATTCAAAACTTTTGTTGAAAGCCAAACTTCGGCTAGAAAGCATTTTTTTTTCCACTAATTTTCTTACTAGTTAATATATAGATGCAAATATATCTCATCCGTAATTAGTTTCTATGTATAATTGCGGCAAGTTTTTACTTAAGAAGCATGGCATGAGGCAAATTAACCTTTTTGCATGGCAAATGAGTTGCATGGTGTTTGTGATATGCAGTTGATTTTTTTGGAGGGAAAAAAAAAAAGTGCCAAAAAAGGAGTAGGAAATATAAGGTATTTTTAAGGCCTCCTGCCACCTCTTCCTTGCAACATGAAGCACAAGTTCTGTTCTGTTCTATTCTGTTTTCAGAGCTCGGTTTAAGCACCTAAAGAAGATTTTATATCGAGACAGAGTGGGACTGCAGGGCCCATTTCCAACAAGTGGGCTGTGAACTGAGCTCTCACTCTCTTAACTTATTGGCTTGGTGGACAGAAGTTACTAAACATTAGTCAGCTTAAAGTCAAAGCACTTTTTCATTTGCCTAGATGATGCTGAAAGTTAATTTTAGGCTCAGCTGGACAAACGACTTTTCTCATCTAAGAATGACAAAGTGTTTTACTGAGTTTTGAAAAAGGCAGAAGGAAAGCACGCCCAAAGTGTTTGTGTGTCACTTACATGTCTCTGGGCATTTTTCTTTTTATTAGAAAAACATTTTTCCTATAGTCTTCTGAAGCAGAAGGAAATAGTGTTTTAAGTTTAGGACTGGACTTAAATACAAACATTGTACTTCCAAATGTGAGGTAGATTTCCAATATACACATTATTATAAGCTACTAATTTGCTGTGCCAGTATTCGAGTAAGGAAACAAAACCACACTGGATAAACAGGCAAGTGAGTGCATATTTCCCAGTAATGACATTTTGTAAGTCATCTTGGAAATCACCCAAAGGAACTGTAATATCCAAGCAATGGATTTAAGTCACTGCACATCCTTGCATTATAAACAAATAACAATTATGATATGTTCACTTTCTAAGATCTAAAGTTACATATGCATCTACGAACTTGAAGAGCTGGAATGCTTTGTATAATAATGTGGTGGTTTTACTCGGGTGGGCGGCCGAGCTCCACCACAACCGCTCTCTCACTCCCCCTCCTCAAAGAGGAACAGGGAGAAAATACGATGAAAAGGGCTCAAGGGTTGAGATAAGGACAAGGAAATCGTGCAGTAATTATTGTGACAGGCAAAACAGACTCAGCATAGAGAGATAGATAATAAGATTTATTGCCTATTACTAACAAGCTAGAGAAGCGAGAAACAAAGGAAAGAAACCAAAAGCACCTTCCCCCCCATCCACCCTCTTCCACCTCCTCCCCCCGAGCGGCGCAGGGGTACGGGGGAATGGGGTTTATGGTCAGTCTATAGCGCTTCTTCTCTGCCGCTCCTTCTCAGTCACTCTCGTCCCCTGTGCTGTGGGGTCCCTCCCACGGGATGCAGTCCTTGCAGAACTGATCCGGCGTGGGCTGCCCACAGGCAGCAGCTCTTCAAGAACTGCTCCAGGTATGGGTCCGTACCACAGGGTCCATCCCTCAGGAGCGAACTGCTCCAACCTGGATCCCCCACGGGCAGCAGCTCCTGCCAGCTCACCTGCTCCTGCGTGGTCTCCTCTCCACGGGCTACAGGTCCGGCCCAGAATCTGCTCCAGCAGGGGTCTTCCACAGGCCGCAGCCTCCGTCGGTGCAGGTCCACCTGCTCCACCGTGGTCTCCTCCACGGGCTGCAGGGTGGAACCCTGCTCCACCGTGGTACTCCATGGGCTGCAGGGGGACAGCCTGCTTCACCATGGTCTTCACCACAGGCCGCAGGGGACTTCTGCTCCGGCGCCTGGAGCACCTCTCCCCCTCCTTCTTCACTGACCTTGGCACCTGCAAGGCTGTTCCTCACTCCTCTCACTCTCCCAGCTGCTGTGTGGCGCAGCGTTTTTTTTTCTCTGTCTTAAATATGCTCTCACAGAGGCACAAAACACCATCACTTATTGGCTCAGCTCTGGTCAGCAGTGGGGCCCTTACCAAACATGGGGCAGCTTCTAGATCCTTCTCACAGAAGCCACCCCTATGGCCCCCTGCTACCAAAACCTTGCCACGTAAACCCTCTACAAATAAAAATATAATTGGCTGTTATATTCTTTACATCCTTGTGTAGAAAATGCAGTCCACTGAAGTAAATAATTTTCATTCTCACTGTTTGATGGCTCATCTGTATTTTAGTTTTTTTTTTTTTTTTTTTTTGCCTTCTTGCATAACAACAGTTTCGTCAGCAGCCCCAATGATAATTGAATATTCTTCTGGGAAGAAATGTATTATTTTATGCATTTTATTGAATAAGCTTTGTTTTAACATGTTTCAGAAATACTCAGATGTTTCTAAATTTTGTCTGATGGTTTGAACTAAAAAGTTTCTTTTCCTTCGTGTATTTGTTTTAAAAGAGAACATTTTACTAAAATTAATTGTAGGTCACAGTTAAAATATACATATTAGATTATTTGGTAACAGTTATGCATTGATGCATTAGTGTATGAACTCTCCTGTTGTAGTGCGTTGTCTGAGGACTCTGCTTCTACCTGAAACCCCCCCAGTACAGAAATGCAACTGATACCAAGTAGTGAGAAATTACTTGGTAGAAAAGCATTTGTAAGAGAACTTCTTTTGAAATCTAAAGATGAAAAGGCATGCTGAGGCAATTTCCCCCTCTCCATTTTTTTTTTATGACAAAATTATTTCTATGTGTAGAATCAAGGGATCATTACAAGTGTTACTAAAAATCTCAGACTTTGTCAAAATATAAATTCAAACATTGAGCCAATTGCAATGAAAAGTGGCACAGAACTATGACAAATGCTGTTTGCTTTGTTTTCCCCATCATTGCCTTTCAGTTCTAGTGACTGCATGAGTTTTGCTTCATATATAGAAAATTACAACTTAAAGGTATAAAATTAGAGGCTGTTTACCTGTTAAGCTCTTAAAAATGAAATAAATAAATAATAATAATAATATTATATCCAGGATTCTTGTAGAAGACCGGAGATCTGTAAAATGAATGCAAGAAAGGTTTATTTTTCTATTGCTGTTTTTTAAATAGCAAATGTACTGCCAGCTCTGGCCGATCTTTTTGACTAACGAGGTTCAAAGGCTGCCTCCTCAGCTGATGGAGTTCATGCTAATAAAGCAAAACCCACAGAGACAAGGTGAGAATGTGGCTCACCAAGGAGAAAAGGGCTGCAGTGTTGTTAGCTAAGCAGCAGGAGAGAAGAAAACACAAACTATCCCAGGAATAGGTTAAAAATAAGCATACTCTTCTTAGTTTCTGCTCAGTTTCAGCTGCTGAGAAGGGAAAATATAGTTTCAGTTCTAATCACTGAGTTTCACCCCTTGTTTACATGTGAAAACTAACTCGTTTATTGTTTTTCCCAGCGAAGGAGCTACTAGGGTGAATGGGCACTTGAGAAATATCTGTTAGAACCTGTGCTTGGGAAATTTCAGTTTCAAATAAGCTTTTGTTTAGCTTTCTAAAACATGCAATGTCCTCAGAAGGTCGGAAGAATATCCGCTTCCTTTGCAATTGTTTCGCAATCTGTATTTTCTTGAGGCATGCAATGCCCTCTGCTGGTGCGCAGATTTTATATCAAGTTAGAGCACAGACAACACGGTGAAGCTGGATGAAAAGTTAACAGCTGGGAAAGCATCTTCTCTTGTTCTGTGATTTATACTTCAGTGACAGAGCTTTGCTAGCTATGTGCAGCCTGCATAACCCATGTGGCAAATGGCCGGGAGTAGCAGTGAGGTTTTATTCAGAGCATCTTCAAAGAGGCACGAAGCTCTTCCAGCCTTGCCATGGGCTAGCTGTGCCACTTTGGGAACGTTTAAAAATTCTGTCAGTGCTGAAGAAAAATTAAAATCTGAATTATGCTATCATAAGACTAGAAAGAAATCACAGGCCTCATGAAGAATTTAAGGCTGTGTATCATAGTTTCACAAAGAATGACCGGATGACAAAAAAAAAGGATTACTCCTCCTAATGTAAATCAGTTGACTACGTCTAGCATTTTTTCAGAGCTCATCTCAGCCTTTACCCTGGCAGTTGAACAGCTCTGTTGCTGCTGAACATAAGGAATTTTTATTTTTTATTTATTAAACCTTATTAGCTCTTCGTATACCAATACATTTATAGAAAAAGAGCTGCTGTGAATCTGTCTCCATCTTTATTTAGCACATTTACAGAAACCACATGGTGGAAACATTATATTTTATCCCAGCATATATTCATATGGGAAGAAGAATTTGCCTAGCAAGTGTTGGGAAGGTGTTTTTTTTTTTTTTTTTTGTAAAATAAAGGATGGAAAAAATGATTGAAAAAGTGCTGAATGAAGAATGGGCATAGACAACCTTCTTTCCCCACCCTTGCATCTCAATCCCATTTCCCTTGGAAAACTGGGAAGTGGAGCTGGTCAGGGAAAAGTAAAGAAAATATATATATGAAGTAGTAATTCGAAATGGACTTCAAGCTGCAAGTAAAGATACTGTCTCTGCCCATTTTATTCCTGTGATGTTCCAAAAGACAAGGGTTTGTATGCTCTATCAACATCAACAAGACAATAGGGATATACTGGATAGATACATTATTGAATTTTCTTGGCCCAAATTAAAAAACAAAACAAAACAATTTATATATAGGTTTATGAATCTACTGGCTTTTTAACAAAGAAGTCACTTTCCTATGTCAAAGACCATCAGCCTTAAAACATTCTAACCTTTACACCCAAGACAAGACACAAAATATAAGCTAGACATAAAAAGAAAAGAAAAAAAATGCAAAACATTACTTACAGGATTGCAGCAAAATAGAAAGAAGAGCTGATGCACAAGGCTTTTTGAAAATTCAGACACACTATTGTGTTTCACTTCAGCTGTATTTAAATACTACTGGTGCTGAAAGGTGTTGAGATTATCCAGCATAAACCGATCTAGACATTAAAGAAATTTTTTGCCTTTGGTCAGATTGCTTATGACAGTGTTGTGTGTTGCAAACGGCTGATTGTGAAATCATGTGAACAACAATAATTCCGAAAGTTCATTTGAACATGACAGAGCTGACTTGAGGCTCATTATAAATACCAGCTTCATGTAAGGAAAAGCAGGGGGGAATTGACTTCAGTATCCCCAGCTGGTATTATTCCTGGGGGAGACAGACACATACACGCACACGTGGTCAAAATAAATAAGTAAAATAATTCTTGCTTGTGAAAGGTCAAATTTGTTTCCCCTACAAACAGTTTTGTTTTTTTTTTTATTGAAAATCATCAAAACAAAACAAAACATTGCAGTTGTTTCAGCTTCTACATCCGTTAGACTGAAAACCATTCTACACATTCAAACAAAAATCTTATTTTAGGTCATGGCTGTTCTATTCTTGGGAATGACCTGTCCATGCCTTTAAGACCTCTCAAAGAAATTCATGTAGAAGCATGTTTTGACAGTTAACCTGAGATGTGCTAATTAGATGAGAACGCTGTGGTCCATTTTTAAGTGTTTGCCTGCACTAAAATATTAAGGCAGCTCTTTTCCAATTAGTGCAGGTAACTTCCCCCATACAGCATATCTTCAGGTATGGGTACCAGTTGTGGGTTTTGTTTGTTTGTTTGTTTTCTTTGGGGGACACAAGTTCAGTCTGACTGCTCTGAACTGAGTAAAACCATATAGCCACATTGCCATGAGGAAGAGGCTGAGACAATGTACCAGTCCAGAACCAGTGCAAAGTAAGCATTCACCACCCTGAAGCTGCCACACCTTCTCCACACATTGCAACTGGATAGTTACTTCTCTTATCGAAGGTTAGCACAGTAACACTAAACTATGTTTTCTTCCTACTAGAAACATTCAGTACATATGTAAATGTGTATACAAACATCAAGTAAAAAATGTAGTGAATGATCCATCCAATGTGGTCTGAAACCATGAACAGCAGCTATCTGTAGGGATGAGACAAGAGGATCTAGAACTTCATATCTGCAAACATCAGCAGAAGCTGCCAAGAGATGTATTTCAAGGCATTAAATACTGCCTACCTCAGGCATGAGGCCCCAGAAACTGAAGGCAGAGTTATGTGGCTGTCATTTGGTATGGCAATCTGAACAGGGTCTGAAAAATCACAAGGCAACCTTTTACCTTTTTTTTTTTTTTTTTTTTTTTTGAGGGTGGGGTGGGGCAGGCAGGACAATGTCAGAATGACTCTATGGTAAATCCCATAGTCAAAGCTAATCCTAATAAAAACTGGAGAGTTCAGAAAAGGCTAGGGGAAACAGAAATGACACACATTACAATTCTAATGAGTAATTGCCATCTAGATTCTATTTTGTGGCTTACAAACTTCTGAGGGACAAGTCGTTTATTTTTTGGAGAAGCTGCTTGCATTTATCTGACATTCTGTCCCTGAATAATTTCTCAGTTTCTCAAACAGTATTGTATCGATTACCTTTCACTTTTTATTGTATGTTCCTTAAAGAACAAATCACCCAGAGTGCATTAAGGAGTAAACTGACTTTCAATTATATACCTTTTTATTATGCTAGGTGCTTTGAATTACTGGCACATCAGTTTGAGAAGTGTGTATACAGCTTCCTCTATTAGTGTACTTCCATAATATCTAAAAAAAAAAAAAAAGGAGAGAGATGTTCTTGGAAAAAATAGTAAATCAGTTGTGATGTAACTATTCACTCTACAGAGAATTTCATTGAAATAAAAGGCAATTAAGTTAATTGAGTGAGGTCAGACATTATTGAAGCAATATATATGTCTTTAAAGCAAAACAGTATGCAAATCATGTATGTAAAACAAAGAGAAAAAAAGTGCTAATTTAAATCAATCCTGAACAACAATAAAAAGTACAATGTGAAGCAAATTAAGAGAATTGTAGTTGATCTACAAAGCCAAAAAAAAAAAAAAGGGGGAGGGGGAGGAGGGGGCTGGGTTGAGGGATCAGACTGTATCCTGGAACAGGTTAAGGTCAGCCAGGCTGAAAGTGATATGAAAGGAAAAAACAAAACCATACAATATACTATATATGGTGAATTGTACTTAAGGCACAAAACCTGAAGTGTGGGAAGACAATATTCCTTTATTCAATTTAGTATGTTTACTACTACCCAAGTCCTATCCATTCCCCAAGCCCTGTTTGTTTTCTCTTCCTCAACTAGTAGATGTGGGAAGCGATGGCCCTTGCTCTTGGGGCTTTCATCTCATCATAAGAGGACAGGAGACATGAAAAGTACCAACACCATAATCAAGGACCAGTGGTCTGCCAGGGAACATGCTTTGGTCAGGATTAAGGTTTAGGATTATGCAGCATCCTTAGACCAATTCCATACTTGTGCAACACCTGAAACTACCCAGGACCTCAGTGAATTCTCCTGAAGGTAATGTTAAGGCACAAGGAGGTGATCTGGGATTAGCCAACATGGCTTCACCAGGGTAAATTGTGCCTGACCAATCTGGTGGCCTTCTGTGATGGAGTAACTGCATCAGTCAACAAGTCAACACTGACCAATGTCATCTACTTGGACTTCTGTAAGGCCTTTGGCACGGTCCCATATGACACCCTCATCTCTAAATTGGAAAGATATGGATTTGAAGGGTGGACCATCCAGTGGATAAGGAATTGGCTCAATGGTCACACCCAGAGTGTGATAGTCAATGGCTCTATGTCCAGGTGGGGATTGGTGATGAGCGGTTTCCCTCAGGGCTCTGTCTTTGGGAGCGGTGCTTTTCAATATCTTCATCAATGACATAGACGATGGGATGAAGTGCACCCTCAGCAAGTTTGCAGATGACACCAAGCTGAGTGGTGCACCTGTTACCAAGGAAGGAAGAGATGCCATCCAAAGGGACTTGGACAAGCTGGAGAAGTGGGCCCATATGAACTGCATGAAGTTCAACAAGTCCAAGTACACCTCGGTCAGGGCAATCCTAGATATGAGCATGGACCGGGAGAAGAACTCATCGAGAGCAGCCCTGCAGAGAAGGACTTGGGGGTTCTGGTGGACAAAATGCTCGACATGAGCCAGCAGTGTGCGCTTGCAGTCCAGAAGGCCAACTGCATCCTGGGCTGCATCAACAGAGGAGTGACGCCCAGCAGGGCGAGGGAGGTGATTGTGCCCCTCTACTCTGCCCTTGTGAAGCCCCAGCTGGAGAAGTTATCTAGTTATCTAAGAAACAGATGAGCTGGATTCTAACTAAATGTCTAGAGGCTTCCAAAGCCTTAGGCTATAGCTACAGGTCTCTAATCCCCAAAACTCACACAAAAAGTCCTGAGCTCATTGTAGGCTGATGATAATCAGGATAAATGACTAGCACTGAATACAGAAAAGGGACTTATACAGAAGATGGAGAGAGACTCTTTGCTCAATCTGATAATGACAGGTCAAGGGGGAATGGTTTTAAAGTAAAAGAGGGGAGATTTAGGTTAGAGATTAGGAGGAAATTCTTCACTCAGAGGGTGGTGAGGCACTGGCACAGGCTGCCCAGAGAGGTTGTGGATGCCCCATCTCTGGAGGAGTTCAAGGCCAGGCTTGATGTGGCTCTAGGCAACCTGATCTAGTGGTTGGCATCCTTGCCTGTGGCAGGGGGGTTGGAGTTAGATGATCTTTAAGGTCCCTTCCAAACCGAGCCATTCTATGATTCTATTCTGTGAATGTGCAATATGGATCCTCAGCCTGTTTCCCCAGGCTGATGTTTCTTCTTCAGCTGCTAACTGCACTATATCCCAGCAGGTGACAGAATGGAGGAGGAAGATGAATCATTTGGATTCTGCTGCCACAGAGTGATTTATCTCTGACTTACCTCTGACACAACTGGTGTGTTCACCAAGAGATGTAGCCTGCAGCCCCCGCTACATGACTGTTTCCCAACTCAAGGCCTCCACCTCCTGTGAGCATCATCTTTGGCAACATACAGACTGCTGCACCTCATGTTGATTATTGGTAAGATGACTGAAGATTCATTAATCCCTAAAGACTTTGCTTATGCAGCTCATCATATTTAAATTTTTTTCAGTCTCCTGTAGTAGCTTCTGAGCAGACCTACATGACTAATCACAAAAGCAGAACTGCAAAACTTATTGTTCAACTTGTGCTCCTTAGTAGTTTCCCATCTGCTCAGCTCTTGTAAACAGCACATGCTGATGAACATATGGCTCAGGCAGAGTGAAACTAGAAGGTGGGAGAATACCCTAGCAGAGCAAAGAGCTTCCTACACTAGAGCTGGCTGAGCCTTGGGAAGACAAAAATCCTAATTGTTTACTCATTTACCAACAAAACATTTTGTTTACTTGCCTCCTTTTTTTTTTTTTTTTGTTAAAAAGCAAAAATAAACATGAAATGGAGATAGTAGTCTAAGGCTTTTAAATGACAGCATCTTTTACCATAGGTGCAGACTGGCTGATTGACCTAGAGATTCCTTTTTAGTACATTGTCCAAGCCCTGTGCAAGCTTGCCCAGTATTCCAGCACTTCCAGCAGCGATGTCTTGTGTTGGCTCAGAAATTATGTCCTGCCATCTATTAATGTTATTGTGTTATGGGCAAGGGGTGAGTGCACAACAATATGTATATATGTACAGTTTATATGTGTGTGTATATATATATATATGTATACACACACACACACACACACATCCTGGTGGTTTTTCACCCAGATCAGCATGCCAGACATGGTAACTTCATTAGAAGACCACTAGGTGGCAATTTAGCAGCCCTGTTTTAAATGTTTAATATATTCCATTTCTTTATTGCATTAGACACCAATTGATGAATGACAAAGTAAACAAAGTTCTGGAAAGTCTGTGTTGGCTGTTCCTGCTAAATTTACTGAAGTGTCTGTTCTTACTGCACCCTCCTTCCTCCCCCCAAGATGTTCATTAAATTCGGTGAGTGCCTCTGAACACTGGAGTGAAAATCCACGGCCAGTTGGCAGGACAGGGAATTCTTTATTGTGGAAAACAGGAGTCTTTCAAATTCTCAATGTATACTTTACATTGCAGACTACATGTGAGCCCTGAAAGGAGGCTGACATTGCCTGCAGCCGTACCTATGGGATCATGATTATGAAGTAGCTATATGCTTGTACGGGATGTGAATTTATACAGCTGCACACCTAAGATTGCAGGGGAACTGCCGTAGCCTTTATCTATACCTACTAAATGGCTCTGTGGTGACCCCCCCCCCCCCCCCCTTCCCTTCTGCTAACCAAAGACAGAAAGCTGGTATGAACCATTTTCATGGAAATTCAAAACTTCCTTCCAAAGAAACAATGATTTTAGGGTTGTCTGAGAGGATTGTATTGCTGTAGAAAGCACTCCACATCTGGAAGATTTATGACTGGCATCTAAGCAGAGAAAGAGAAGAAGCGACCAATTTATGTACATATGTATGCAAAAGTACTGTTATCTTCATTACAAATACTTTATAAATTATAGGAAGAATGCACAATCTGTATGAGAAAACATAGACAAGCTGCATAGAACAGCTATGTTTTGATTGCATACCCCTTCAACTTTTGGTTAATATTGATCTTCAGACTCATGCTTTAGAGTAGATGGATTTATGGATTTTGCTTATCTGTGAAGTAATGCTCAAGTGACTGATCCCAGAACTTTTGTGAAAAGTATTTTTAGCAGCACCCACGGTTTATGATTCAATAAGGAGACATACAAAGTATTCTTTTTTAGTTATCTCAAGTGACACACACTAAAAGCAGTGAGCTTTTGATGTGCTAATATTTGTTCCCATAAAAAAAAAAGAGCAATAGCATATTGTAAAATTTCAGCCTTCAGATGCTAAAAATAAGAAGAAATGGAAAAAAAGAATTGCTTGAAGTCAGAAATCAACAACACAATATGCAGTGCTTCTGTAGCTTCAAAGCAGGCTGACTCAGAAGCTAATGTTTTGGTAGAAAAGGTCAAGACAAAAATGGTTTATGATTCTCAGTGATCTTTATATTAAGTGACTCTTTGGTCTCCAATTACATAGCTGCTACTTGATGCAAAAAATTCAACCAGTCTGTTAATAGCAGAAAATATTGCAAGTGAGCACAGCCTACAATTGCAGGGAGTGGGAGGGGGATTGAAAGTAATGAAAGATTTTGTGAAGACTGCCTCAATCCAGAAGAAAAACAGAGCAAAGGATGTTGCAGGATAACGCAGTAAGAGGAGTCAAATTTGTCAATAACCAACAGTATGAATAATAGAGAGATTGATACCGACATAGCATTTCTTTATGCTGGGTCCTCTTTCTATTGTGTCTTTCATCTTTAAAGGAGATGTGATGGGGATTCTCACTTAAGGTAAGAATAGCTTAGCTTTAAAAAGGGTTAGCTGAAGTGGGCACAGAGCTAAGAGGGGAAGATAGCTGTTTCCAAACCAGCTAGGAGTAAAATTAATTTGTTTCTTCTTTCATCTGTAGTTTGAGAACTACACTCCTGTTTGTTAATATTAATGAATATGAATATGAAGGAATTAATGGGAAAAAATAGGATTTATTGTAGTAAGAGGGTTTGAATAGATCTGAAACTGAAAGAGGTTTCCTAAGTCCCATTTTTGGACAACTCAAGACCTTGAAAGGAAGAAGAGTTGTGAAGCTGCTTTTCGTACCATCACTGATAGACAGATGTTGTTTTCATACTTGTTTACATCTCGTAGACACAACCTGCTAGAAATCCCAGTTGCAATAAACCGAAGATAACAAGTTTACTGAAAGGTACTAAAGTCCTAAAAGACATTATAGTTTGTTTAGGTGTTTTACTACTGACATTGTTCTACAAATGTACTTTTCTTATTCTTCAGTAACTAGGAGGCTCAATCAGTTTTGCCCAGTAACAACCAGTTGGAGCAATAGCCCGTGACTTATGTGGACACTGAAGCTCTTACCCTGCTGGCTAGATGTGACTGTTACCAGTGAACATGCTTACTGTTCGTTCTTCAAAGGATATTACAGATTTCTTTGCAAGACTGCTTTCCAAACTCTTTTTTTTTTTTTAATTTATTTTTAATTTTTATTTTTTAATGGGCTTTTGTTCTTTGTGCTTTGAACCTTACAGAAGCCCTATGATTTGATATTGATAAAAGTCCTCCCTCCCCTGTTGTTTTTACACCTTAAGAGAAAAAAAGAAGGCACACAAATTATCTCCCAGGGTTTTGTTGAGCAACAGGTACAAGAAACCTGAACTAAAGCAGTGAAGATCTCTAAGGCTTTCCTTGTTTGACGCTGTTTCTTCAAGTTAAATAGTTTCAGATTACACTTGAAAAGGCTCATATTGGAAATATTTTTTTAGAAAAAGTCAATACAAGCATAAGAAGTAGTTTCAGTTGTTTATTTCCTATGTGCAAACTGAGAAGCTTCATGTTCCACTGATAATCAGAAGCAGTAGGAATTTACTTTCCACAAAATAAAAAGGCTTAAAAAATGTTTTTATCCCAGACAGTGTGGTAAAACACTTTTTTCTTTCCTTTTTTTTTTTTTAGGTAACAAAATTTATAAAATCAAATCACATGAAATATTTTCTTTAACAAAATTTTGAATAGTTTCATAACATCTTTTTGACAATGTAATAATTTTCCAAACACTTTTCTGCCTTTAAGCGAACTTTAAGCCAGTATATGCAGGCATTTCAACACATATTGCTTTAAATTTCCCAATTTTTAACTAATTTCTACAGCAATTGCTATGTTATATATTGTTATTTTTTTCAGTATTATTTATTTTCTTTAAATCAAAAAGAAATGCCCAACCAATAGCCTCTTCCACTCTCTATTTGAAACTCTCCCAATTCCTTCAAATATACTGTTATTTAAATAATGTACTTAAAACATTAAAAAAAGAATATTCTTTAAAATGAAATTAAAGGCTATAAAGTAGTTGTTTTTTATCTTTTGTCTTTTTTTTTTTCCTCCATTTGTCCAAATTATACCAGTTGTCTTCCTACTTTATAGCTGTCTTTTATCTTCCAGCAGTGGCACCCACCATCTGACTTATGATCACTCTGCGGGAAGTCATTGAGTGACACAATAGAGTTAATGAATTGGTTTTTCACCTCCAAAAACCTGATCTAAATGCTAGCCTGATAAAATGAACATGATGGAGTTCAGTAATGTCAGCAGAGTATTAACTTCTGTTTAAAGGAAGAACAAGCACTGGCAGGAAAATGGATTTTAAGAGATATTTGGAGCAATTGCACCTGCATGCATTATGGCAACTCTAGCCTTCCTTCATTAGACTCATATTCACATTATGTCTTTGCCATTTGAATAGAATTTGGCAGGGTTTTATCTGCACAGCATATCATCTATCAGGGATCTTTCCAGATATTTAAGTTCCCTACCACTGTAATATCTAAGCGGCACACTTACAGTATACAGTACCTGGCAGTTCAGTCTCAGGACATCTCTACATAGAGAATCAGAAAGGAACATTTAATCAATAAACAGTAATATTTCTTATCACATACATAAATAATGGTAATATATTTCAGAAAAACAACAACAACAACAACAACAACAGCAACAAAAAGAAATACCATAATCTGGCAAGCAGTAGGCTAACTGGAGAAGCTTGCAGGACTGAGTGCTCTTCTTTGCAGGCAGAAAGGCCAAATACAGTTTATTTCACTATGGATCTCTGTCCTTGCTGAAGGTGGATTGCTGGAATGCACTAGAGGTCTTTAACAGCTAAAAGGTAACTCTCCCATGACTTTTTGGAGGGACTAGGGTCAGCAACACCTTTACCAGCTCTTCATTAGTGCAAAAGTTTAGTGCACCAGTATGTCCATAGATCCTAGCTGAAGAAACTGCAAAGCATGTGATCTTGTACAACTTCTCCTATCCAAATGTAACAAATATCGATCACAGTCAAATAAAAATATTTTTTGATTTTCCAAGTTCCATAACTAATTAAATAAATAAAAATGTTCATCCCTTCCAGAAAAAAAAATGTTATCCAAGAAGAAGGTTCATTTCTAGAATCACAAACATGATACAGACTGTCAAACCATCTGTCCAAAGAAAAAAAAAGTCAAGTTTGTTGACATGTTTACATCTTTGTTCCAGCTTCCTCTCTTCATTGTTTAGAGCACACCCCTTCTGCACTCTCATGGGTTACTTTTTTCAGTCCCAAACGGAAAGCATTTCTCATTCTTAGTGGAGTATGCATTGGGAGAACTCACTGAGAGCAGCCCTGCCGAGAGAGACTTGAGTGTTCTGGTGTACAAAAGGCTTGGCATGAGCCAGCAGTATGTGCACTTGCAGCAGAGGGCTGGAGCACCTCTCCACTGAAGAAAGGCTGAGAGCGCTGTGGATATTCAGCCTGGAGAAGAGATGGCTCCAGGGAAACCTCACTGTGGCCTTTCAATATTTATTGGGGTCTTATAAAAAGGATGGAGAAGAACTTGGGTAGAGTAAAGGGCAAGGACAAGGGGCAATGGTCTTAAACTAAAAGAGGATAGATTTAGATTAGACATTAGGAGGAAATTCTTCTTTGTAAGGGTAGTGAGGCACTAGCACAGGTTGCCAAGAGAAGCTGTGGATGCCCCATCCCTGGAGGTGCTCAAGGCCAGGCTGGATGGGGCTCTGAGCAACCTGGTCTGGTGGGAGGTGTCCCTGCCCATGGCAGGGGGGGGTTGGAACAGGGTGATCTTTAAGGTCCCTTCCAGCCCGAGCCATTCTAAGATTCTTATTACAAATTCATGATGGGCCAATAGCTATGCTGGTCCACTGATGTAGATACTCATCTTAAGGCTATTTCAGAAAACATAGTATCTGACATAAAAAGACCCACATGCATCCACCCACTTCCAAACTTACATACACTTGCCCAAACAGTAAAGATTCTCTAGTTGTCACGTAAGATAGCATTTCCTCTGAAAAACAGCAGCAAAATGACAGATTTCCATGTCTGTCAGTTATTCTCAATCTGCACTTTTGATTTTACTTCTAGAAACACAGAAAAGAAAAAGAAAGAGCAACTGGCTTTCAGTGAGCAATGGGGAAGGCTGCAGCCCCTTAGCTGGAGCTACAAAACAAAAGAAGAAAAACCCAAGCAATAAACCCCAGAACTCATCACCAGCAAGAGAAAGAGACCCAAAACAAGTAAAAGCCTAAAGCAACAGCAACAGAAACCCCTTCCCCACTTTTATCCCCACTGAATTTATTTCCCTGTGTACTTCATATGTCTTCAGAGAGAAACTCTGCTCTTCCTACATGCTCCACAAAACTGTTCAACAGATCCAGATTGCCAGAGCTGATAGAGTGGCTGTCCTGTTGCCTTTGCTTTGATTTCTCTCCCTTTCAAAAATAAATAAATAAATAAATAAATAAAATAATAAAATAAATAAAAAAAAATCAAGCTTTCTTCTCAAAACAAAAGAAAACAAAACAAAATCAGGTATTTACAAACTAGCCACTAAAACTTCTCAAGGTATTGAGAAAGAGAATAACCTAAGGAAAACAGTATTTTAGAATAGTGAAGCACTTTGTACCATCCTATGTACTCAAAAAAACCCACCACATTCACCTCTTAGCCAAATAAGGTTTATTTATTTTTTTTCTGAGTGGCAACAGTTTCTGAGTAATTCACTCCCTGAATAGTCATTGACACTTTACACTCTTCTACAGACTAATACATTCACCATTTTTTTGTCTCTCTTACTTTAGTCTTCCAATCCTAGTAAAATATATCTATGGACTTGTATGGCTTGTACAGCAGGCAGACTGTAAACCATTTATAAATTGGTCTTCTTTTGCCTTAACCTTTATCAACTTTTTCCTTTCTTCATGTTCTTTTTTTTTTATTCACTCCTAAAAACAATCTGTAAATAAATAGAATTAGTACAGCTTTGTCCTTCTCGTACTCTTTCCTGCCTTACCCCTCAGCAGCTGCCTGCAAATCCCACCAAGAGGCTGCTTAGATCCTTACATTTCACATGTTCATACCCAAGCTTATCTGAACCCAGTCTATGCTTGTCTTCAATCAAAAGTTAATTTTAAACTTAAACAGATGTTTGTCTGCAGTGTTTGCGCAGTTGATGTATTTAAAAGGCAAATATTCTCTCTTGTCTTTTGCTATTCTGGATTATACAAGCCAAATTCTCTTCAGGTGTGACTGATGTGGGAGAGGTGTTTTAGCTTGGTTGGTGCCCAAGCCAGCTGAGCTCCTGGTAGACCTGGTTGTGAAGTCAGTCTGATTGATGTGTGTATTCCTGCTTTTTGCTGTCCCATGGTATGCAGTACTGCCCCTCAGGGCCTATCTACACCAGGAAGGATCAGTCCAGGCCCACATCTGTACTGGGGCAGGTATGTGGCTTTCAATCTTGGATGGCCCTGTTGTGGCCAGAGCACAGGTGAAGAAAATGTTCCTGAAGTTGCAAGGTGGAAACTCAGTCTCTTTTCAGAAACAGCCTGCAGTCTCAAATTTACCATGAAGATTTTCCTGCATCTAATCCATGTTAAGTCAACCTGTTCAAACGTAAATTTTAAACAGATGAGCTCTCTGTTCATGGTTAAGTTAGTTTTTAGGGCTGTCTCCTTATACTCTGTAAAGCTGAACTGGTTTCTGATAGGTTTCAAAGTTTTATTCCTTTGTTTGCCTTGAACTGAGATTACACACTGTAGCACTCAGTTTTGGTGTCTTGCCCCTCTGGTATAATCCAGGATTTACTCACAGACTTCATGAGCACACACCACCAAAATGCTGAATGTGGCACACATCCCAATATCTTCTGCACCAGGGTGTCGTGCATTTTGGGACCCACAGGCATGTGAGGAGAGAGCTTACAAAAACTTGCAGGGCCTAGCATGACCACAGCTCAGGAATCACTGCTTATGAGCACATATGTTTGGGTGAAAAGGGGGAATGCAAGGATGCTTGAAAAGGAGTTATCTTCTGCTTTTACTGTCTGCCTGGCAGTGCTATCAACTATCTTTGACCTACACGCCACCTCCAACTGAGAAAGAAGCTCTTATGAAGAAGCTGTTATGAAGAAGATGTGCCAGCGTGTACTGTAATGGTACAACTGCTCAGCTACTTTAAGCTTTGGTGTATTTTCACACTTCAGGTGGCAGCCTTTATTTTATTTTAGTTAAAGATATGATAAGATTTGGGTGAATTAAATGGGTATGGGGAGTGTTAAGTTATTTTAATTTCTTTCAGAAGTGTCTGCAAGACAGCAGAAGGGAAGCCTCTTAGCCTCAACATAGCTGCAGTCTGCTTTCTCTTCCTGGAGATAACACCTTCCTCAGAAACTCCTGGGCATGCCCTCCTCTAAGGGAGGATTCCCATGTGAAGGACAGGGCAGAAAGAGGGGAAAACTGGGGAACTGGAGCCAGCAAGGAAACAACACAGAAAACACGGGTGAGGGACTTCTGAGGAAGGCAGGGTCAGAAATACAGCCAAAACAGAAGATGAGAAAAAAACAATCACAAGGTTTGAGAGAAGGCAGTGTGGCTTACAAAGACTCAGAGAGACTGCTCCAAGTTGTTAGTTTGGAACCAAGACTGGATGTGGAGACTGGTTCTACCTTGACACACAGGCCTGGGAGGATCCTCAAGTTCTCTCCTATTTTCCATTCCCATTTTGAGTTTTCTCTGATTTAAAAGTATGTTATAGTTTCTGTTCTCATATATATATATATGTATATATATACACACACATATATACATATATATATATATCTTATAAACCTAAAAAGTTTTCCTAGTCTCTTTGGAGTGATTACTTGCAAGGGAGAGACTTAGGCAGATCTACCTCAATGTTATGTCTTATTCAGTGTGAGCATCTAAATAGCTCTGAAGTATATCTCTAGTCCTTGATGGCTGGCACTGCAGTATTTGACAGTGCTAAACTACTTGAATTATAGTTTACTTGTTTATGCCTTCCCCCAGCTGAGTATTTTGTGTTCACGATTGTATTTCAAGATGTAGTTATCCAGAGTGTATCATGTCTGGATGTGCTCAGAGCAAAATAAGAAATGGCAGAGCAACGTTTTACATGGTGCTGTGGTCAGGTTAATAAACCTTGCAAGCTTCCCAGATATTATGTTGTTCTGGATAAGGGCTTGCCACCTCAAGCACAATGTCATCTTAAGTATTGCTATGCAGCTTCTGCATCTTTGAAGATTTGTGTCCAGTCAGCTGAAAACATGGAGCAACCAGGCTCATTTTTGTCAGCAGAATACCAAATAACATACCCTAAAATCAGCTCTGGGATGATTTGTATTTGTGCCAAAAATATATACATAGAAACAGTAACTATATTTTCAAGCTTTAGGTTTGGTTTTAAGCAAGTTAACAAAAAAGGCTTTATTTTAAAATCAGCAACTATGTCTGATATGATACACCACAAACACATTAAAACAGCCTTATGTGAATTCACAGTATGCTTCCAATGATAATACTAACAACATATCTTGTGTACATAATCTTATTTGTACAAAAGCCTAGCAGGGTTCTGCTTTTTGTGACTATATACATGGTGGAAAATTGATCAGATTAATATTCACCCGACAAGCTAAGATCTTAGGTACACTGATAGGTGTTTTAATGTCCAGTGTAAACACAGCTTATGTTTTTCATTGACAGTGTTGTGGTTCTAAACCTGTAACAGGGATGGAATATAGGCTGTATTTTTGTCGGATGTTCAAAAAAGAAACAAGAGCAAGGCAAACAGTAATTATAAAGCATTGCTAGAATATTTCCTACGCCCAAAGTGAACCACAGACCCCAGGAAAATGTATTTTTAAATTTTCTTCAGTAGTGCTGCACACCCAGCTTTTTTAGTGTAAGAAATCTGTCTCTGCAGCTCTGTGCTAGGGCAGTGAGGCTGCCTCAGCTGTCAACTGATATCCAAAGTCACAGAGGTGGCTGCATTGCAGGTACAGACAGGCTGCACTTCTTGCAGTAAGGAAGCTGCCTTTTATTACTCGAAAGCACTTTACGCAAAATTCATACATTCAGGCAGAAATACACACAGAGTTTTCCTTCCCCAGGACAAGTTCCTGGTTTGGTGAATGTGAAAGTCTCTGTAATTCAGGTGATGAAACAGAACGTAGATGTAAGATGTTTAGAGATTTTGGTTAAACATCATTCATCTGGAAATGCTGATGAGATTCCTGGGAAACAAAGAATGATTCATTTGTCAGTTTTCTGATGTAACCGAATTGAAGAACCCTCAAGGAACTCACCCCAATCCTAGAACACAAGATTTAGCTAACAGTCCCAGTGATTAATTTTAAGCAACTTCTCTTGGCTCAAAATAGATATTTTGATTTTTTTTTTTTTTTATTTTTTTTTTCAGGATCTAAAGTCTGTCTGCAGTCCTGACTGGGTAAGAACAGGAATGTTTTCTTGTAACGAACACAAAAGTCTGCACTGATCTACAGAATTAATCATTAGTGAAGGACCTCTTGAGCAGTGGGCAGCAGCAAACAGAAGCTTCTGCCACTTCAGTTTGTTGTATCTAGGACATACAGGTAAGTTATTATTACCTAATATTGGTATTGCCATACTGCAAAGTACGTGTAATTTGGGGATTCCAGTATTTTAAAAAGACATTTGGCATCCAAACTCCAAGTCTTAAGTTATTATTTAAAGTATATTTTTAAATAGGAGGAAAACTGAGTAGTCTGATCACTATGAAATCTCTTTCTGTTGGATATGAAAATGGAAAGCCAGAAAAAATATATTTTATACAGTATAGTTCTTTTTCCTGCACAAAAATCCATTTTCAGAGCATAGAATCATAGAATCATTAAGGATGGAAAAGACCTCCAAGATCACCTGGTCCAACCATCCCCCTACCACCAGTATCACCCACTAAACCATGTCCCTAAGCACCACGTCCAACCTTTCCTTAAACACCCCCAGGGACGGTGATGGCACCACCTCCCTGGGCAACCTGTCCCGATGTCTGACTACTCTTTCTGAGAAGAAATCTCTCTTCATTTCCGACCTAAACCTCCCCTGGCACAACTTGAGGCCATTCCCTCTAGTCCTATCACTGGTTACCTGTGAGAAGAGGCCGACCCCCAGCTCCCCACACCTTCCTTTCAGGTAGGTGTAGAGAGCAATAAGGTCTCCCCTGAGCTTCCCCTTCCCCAGAATAAACAACCCCAGTTCCCTCAGCTGCTCCTCATAGGACTTGTGCTCCAGGCCCTTCAACAGCTTTGTAACCCTTGATAAAGACCTTGAGAATGGTGAATTAAAAATTCAATACATTCACTTTTTTAGATGTGCTACTGGCAGTACTAATTTCAATGGAGAAGAAGGAAGTTTTCAATTCTCTAAATTTAGGAAGAGATCTGAAAGTAATACTGTCAGTAATGCTGTGGTCTAACTTTTGACCTTTATAATCATATCATTTGCTATTTTTAATTTACATTCAAGTCATACGGATTCCATTTTGAGGAAAGAAAAGAGATCCAAAACACACAATGTGGTTTTAAAAATGTCTTTGAAGTAAATCCTACTCATGCAGCTACTGCTACAGGTTTTGTTGCTTGAACTGTCCAAAGAGACAGAGTTGCCCAGAGCAGCTGTGGATGCCCCATCCTTGGAAGTGTTCAAGTCCAGGTTGGATGGGGCTTTGGGCAACCTGGTTTGGTGGGAGGTGTCCTTTCCCATGTCAGGGAATTTGAACTAGGGGACCTTTAAGGTCCTCCAACAGCATGCTGAGGGAGATTTAGTGAATGATAGCAACTTAACATGATGCTTGTACTCTTGGTACTGTTCCCCTGTCTGAATGTTCATGGCCCAGAGGTGCCTCAGCCCAGGAAGGGACAGTGCCATTCACTGCAAAATAAAAGACACTGGTAACTTTCCATTCTTGCTCTGCTACATAAGAGGGAAACGCACATCTGTACGTTTTAACTTGAGCATCCAACTTCTTCCTCAACTCCTTCACACAGAAACTGTGTGAACTGTCACTGCATTTTTTTTCTTTGCTGTCAAAATTAAAACAAAGGCCCTGTCTAAATTTAAAACTCTGTTGCATTCGCTGCAGGACTCTCAATACAAAGAACATCTTAGTCTCTATCTATCTTTACCCACAACATGTAAAAAAATTCGGAGAGATATTTTTAATCCAAATTTAGTAACCATGTTGAGAGGTTTTTTTGCTTTACAGCTGTTGGTAAACATAAAGGCTAAACTAAGCCAGGAGAGATTAAGTGGCTTTTGCAAAATACAAAGGCAGTTTGCTTCACATTCCACAGAGAGTAAGCAAAACCACTGAAGTGGTGAGGGGAAGAAAATAGGCAGGAAACAGCAGACAAATCCAAACAAGAGAAATAGGGCACTAGAAAGACAAGCAGGTTTCAGGAAGCTCTCTGTCCTGCAACTATCATCTGACCTGAGTATTCCTGAGAGAGCTGGTGCAGCCCACCCTGTCCCTGCTGCCTGCCTGCAGGTGGTATTTTGGGGTCCCAGTAGGTGAGGAGCAGATCCAGTGAAAGCAAGAGTACCCAGCAGCATCCTGCTGCCACTGCAGAGCAGCTGCACTGAGATTGTCACTTGTTTTTTTTCTACCATAAGCTGTTGAGGGACAGCAGTCATCACCTGTGCTTGTATCTCACCTTCTCCTCTGGGTTCGAGGATGTATATGTCACATCTGCCCTTGGTGAAACTGGGCAATGCCAGCCTGTCAGGGAAGGTCCTCTTGGAACTTAGAAATGAGAATTTTGGAAGTGATAAAGACTTTCTGCATAGAGGTGAAGCATACATTTGTTTCTCTGCATGTTCCCCACCATCAGACTATCACAAAGTGCTTGCCAAGTACCTGGGTGTGTTGAATGAAACGAAACAGCCGAGTGTGTGACCTCAAATGTCTGTCACACATCAGAAGAGGTGACAGAGGGGAAAATATTAAGAGCAAGCTGAGGAAAAGTGGTTTGTTCCAACACCGTTTTATAGGTGTGGCAAAATGTTTGATAATACAGTCCAGAGGCAAGAAAGGAAAATACCCCAGCTGTCAGGTGCTGTTCTTCATAGGCACAACCAACAACTAGCAGAGTCATAATGATCAAATACCTAGGCATATCCCTAAAAATGGAGGTGAATATTTGTATACACCCATACACACATTCCGTTTACTATTTTTTTTTCATGCATGCCATATGGACATTTGAGTGTTTCCTGCTAACGGTATATATGCGCTGTCTGTGATCATTACCCTGGAACAGGAAAATTGGAACTTAGGAAGGATTTTGTTAATAAGCCTTTTCTAAATGACACTTTTACAGTCCACCTCTCAAAGGAGTACAGTGCCAACTTTGTTGTGAGGCAGATGGTAGTGAAAAAGGTGGATG
This sequence comes from Anser brachyrhynchus, assembly GCF_964034855.1. NCBI lineage: Eukaryota > Metazoa > Chordata > Aves > Anseriformes > Anatidae > Anser > Anser brachyrhynchus. The sequence continues at coordinate 119,158,324 of NC_137695.1, forward strand.
TGACTCTGATCATTTAACAGGGAAATTAATTTATGTGGTACTAACCAGCCTCCAAATTGGGTTTATTGGCTCATTACAGTTTCTCCAAAATGCCAAAGCTTTATGTTTTAAAGAAGCTGAAGGTTATTTTCAGGATATTTTTAAAAGAGAGAAAGAGAAGAAAAATGAATGAGAGAATGGTAATCTGTATTAAAGGTAAGATGGCAAACTCTATGCAACTTTGAATGAAGAACTTTGCAGATCACCCAAGGAATGTTGAAGAAATTATCTTGTGAGGTGGTAAAATGTGTCTTTACCCATCCTTGGCTACTCAAATATGAATGTTGTTAGCTTATTAGCATTGTACTTCCAAAGTGGAGACATCTTTCATTCACCAAAATAAACTAAATACACCATGGCCTAGCACTACAGCATATAAATATTTCATTATTTCTTTTTATAAGCAATTTTTATCACCTTATAGAAGAATAATTCTATGTCTATTTAGTTTATTAAAGACAGGACATTCAGGATGAAAGTTGGAAATGGAAATCATTGTTTACATGTGAGTGTTTTATGCCAGGTGGGTAATCCTTATATGGCACTTAAAAAGTTCATTCCTGGATGAACATTGCAAAGAACAAAGAAGCTAACTAATGGACATAATTTATAACTTCAGTTTTGGTAGTTTGTGAGTAATAAATCAATGTCTATCATAATTTCACCATATATCTCATCTACCATTGGTGTGTTAGCTTTTTTTCCCAAAGTACATTATATATAATCAACACAGGGTTGCATATTTTACCACTACTTGTTGCTGTCTGTGGTACACTGTTATCCTAATGATTATTAGAAGCCTTTAATATCAGCATGCCTGAGCAAATAATTAACTGTATTCCTAGATGTGCTGCTTAAATTTCATTGCTTCACTTCCTTCCAAGTAGTTTTTTGTGCTTGTAAATCATCTAAGCTGAAGGGGATTTCATGTAAAGTATTAGGATACACAGCCTGACGAGATTTGTAAAGATTCCTTAAAATTTAGTCCTGAATTATTATTAGGTAGCAGTATTCAACTCTTATCTTTAATAATTTTTGACTTTCCATGAAATACGCACACAATAACTACATGATTAACAAAACAGTACTCCAGAATTTTACATCTTTCCTTACTATAATTTATATTTGTGCTATGAAATTCATTTCTCCTTCCCTCCTTCCCTCCTTCCCTCCTTCCCTCCTTCCCTCCTTCCCTCCTTCCCTCCTTCCCTCCTTCCCTCCTTCCCTCCTTCCCTCCTTCCCTCCTTCCCTCCTTCCCTCCTTCCCTCCTTCCCTCCTTCCCTCCTTCCCATTTTTCAAGAACAAATGGTAATTTAGGCTTTCTATTTTAATCGCAATTTTTTTTTTACTAACTTGTGGAGTAGAGACTTTAAAAATCCTGGCAGTTTAGATCCAGGCACACCTGCAAAGAAGCACCAATTATGCTAATTCCGCCAGATTAGGCTAACTTCTTCATATCCATTGGATGGGCTTTTTGTAGATCCTGTGATGCAACCTGAAGATTGCAGGATGCACTTGATTGGTCTAACGACTTGAAATAGGACACTCTTATGTCTGCTTTTTCATTTGGTGAGCTGATGTTCATCAGCAGATAAAGAATCATAGAAATTTTTCAAAAAGGACGAGATGTTGAGAGCCCGAAGCAAATTTTTTTTTCCCGGGTGGAGGGGAGGGGGCTTTGAAGCTTTGGGGAATAGCTTCCAGCATGATCAGGTGAGTTCAGATTCCTTTAAAGTAATGTGCAAAAATTTCTGATTTTTTGGAAAGGGTAATATTTCACAGGCACTCAGATATGTCTTCTATTACATTTCAGTCCTGCACTAATACTCATTTTCTCCAGAACAGATTGTCTGTAATCAGTAGAAATAAATACCTGCTATAGAGTTTAGGAAATCCTCCAGAAGGGCTTAGTTGGCATTCAGGGCTCCCAAATCCCAAAGTGAGACCTACAATAGTCTTCCCTAATCCTGGAGATATTTATGATGGATAGCTGCAACCCTGTTTGAATTGGAAGTTTACAAGGCATCTAGAGCTCTGCTTCTAGTGCTCAGAAACACCTTTATGTGTGCAGTTCAGTGACTGTCTCCCCACTCAGACTATTATTAAGATCCAGACCTTGTTTGACTCCACCCTGAGTATGCCATTTCAATTTTATTTTATTTTTTTTTTTTTTTTGGAAAAAAGGTCTTGGAAGAATTGGTAAATGTGGTGCCAAAGCTTAGAGGACAAGAGCATGAAGGTAACTGCTGTCCCCAGTATTAGATGCTCAGGATAAAAGCTTTCTCCTCCATTTCTGCTGCAGGTGGCAGTTGTAGATCAAAATGCCAGTCAAGATACATTGGGTTAATAAGAACAAGAATTTCCTCCCTATTGGCTAGGCTTTCATTTCTATTACAGCCTAATTCTTCCATAATTTATATTGAAGACTCTCTCTTTGGTGCAGTTGCCTGACTTCTTTCAAAAATCAATACGGCTATAAACATTGAAATGGCAATTAGAGACAAAAGAATTACTTATGGAACCTGGTGCAGTGAAATGGAGCAATGCAATAAAGGGATTGCTTATCAAATATTTTCCAAAGTTTGATTGTGGAGTATGTTCCTGTGAAAAGCTGTAGTTGTCCAGTGATCTGAAGAATGCACTGTTGTGAGCAAGGGCTGCCTGAGCCCATCTTGCAGTATTAGTTAATGCTGGCAAGGAGAATAGTGTGAATTATTAAAACTTGAAGAAAACTAGTACCTTCCTGCATGCCTTAAGACACACCGCAAGTGGAAAGTGGAAACATGCTTGGTTTATGGTTTCACACACAGCATTAATACAAAACTTTGTAAACTTCTCATAAATCTTCTCCCTTCCAGCTACGAGATTAGAAGATTCTGAGGCTCGATTTAAAGTTTATCTAAAAAAATATATATATACATTAGGGAAAAAATAAGTGTTTCAGTACTCTAGGTTGGTGGTCCCCAAATATGTTCCTTTTTGCAGTCTTACCTTTGGTTGCTCAAGTCCTGTTTTCTATCAAACTAGCATAGGTGGCTGAGAAATGCTGCAGCTTTCTTTAAGGTTACAGCCTCCAGCCTGAGAGGAACATGTGCTGCTACTGGTAGTACAGACATCTGTGGCAGTACCTCTATTTTGTTAATTTTTCATCAAAACATTAATACTTTCAAGGGGAATAGGAAGGGAGGAGAACATTTTTTTTTTAAGACAGAAATGTTGTGGGCCATCTATCCAGACCAAAGCTATCCAAAAGTGCTGTGAACACAAAACATATTGCAGGACTAAACAAAAAACGCAAGTTCCCTCTACACTAGTTCACCACAGAGCAACATCATTGGTCTTTCCCCAGGTCCAAATGTTTTCATCTTGCCTGCATCCAAAAACATGCAGGATGAGGCTTGAAAAGGTCACCTCTTACTCAAAAACAAAACAAAACAATAAAACTACGACAAAACTGAAAAGTAGAAAACAGGCAATCTTCTGTGCGGGTCAGACTTTTCTCCTCCTTGCCTACGAGGTAGTTAAGGGCTGACTTTGAACACTAGGATCTAAGTCTCCTCAGACGTTGAGGTGAAACATTGAGGAACCCAGTAATGGGCACCCCAAACACGGCAAGTAATGGCTTACACTTTAGGAAGGAAAAATGCAAATGAAAGGGCCTACTACATGAAATACTGCAGGCTTTCTGCTCCCCCTACACCTATGGCAGTAGTAAGTGTTCACTGCCTACAAAAATTCTTATGATAGAATACTCTGAGGTCCCATGGGAACACTTTGCAGGGTACTGTAATTGATTTAGTACTGAGTGTGAACACTTTATGGAATCCTCCTGCACTGACAAGTCTGCACACTCCTTCCAAATATAATCCCTTTTCTGTTCAACTGCTAATTTCCACTTGCAATACTATATTTTCATTTGATAAAGAATTATCAACTACTTTAAAACGGCTTTGAAAATTTTACACATTGTGTTTTGGATGATTGTCGTTTTAACAGATTATCTGTTAGTTAAAAAGGCTAAGGTCTTTCATAAAGCCCAGACCATGTTTTTCAGAGTGATGTAGTAGCTACCACCTCCCCTGGTTTTAAGTGACTATTTGAGGCATCTCAGAGGCAGACTTTCTTAAAATGTCATCTTTTCATCTAAGAATTCAGATCTGTTTAAAAGGGATTACTTTGGTACCCCAGGACATTTTCAGTGAGGTTCCTGACACGTTCCTACAAAACAAAGCACAGTGACACAATGTCCCTACCAGTTCACATGATACAATTTAGGGAAGTAACCCAGCAAGATTTACTATCTGTGGCTGCAGTAGACCCATGCTGATAACTGAGAGAATTATTGTTTCTCCTCATGCTTTACAGTGCTGCAGATCTGGGAAGATGAACATCCAAGGAAGACATGCAGAACTATGTGGGTTCCTTATTAGAGCTGTAGGGAGCCCTGCACAGACACATAGGATCAGCTTTCTGTAGAGCCAGCCTGTGTCTGCCATCACTGGTCATATATGTTAGAGCAAGTAGGATGAGGTGGAACAAACGACTTAATTCCCACTGGATCAAGCCCAGTTCCTGAAGAGCCTGTGGTTTGTCATAGAACCACAGTCCATCATGATACATGTTCTGGGAGGCCATGTTCAGGGCAGTGTGTGATTGCTCCTTGTGCAGGTGCTGTGCTTCAGCAGTGCCTGTCAGACTCTCCCTGAACATAAAGCACCGGCTGCTATGGGAGCCATGTGCCAAAGTGGCTCTGCCGGACCCCGCTGGTGTCCCAAATTGTTGGCAGTGAGCCAGCACTAAAGAGCCCAGCTGACATTGTGCCACATTTTTTGCAGAAATTCTTGGGCATCTCTACTATTCCTAGTATTCTGCTATTCTGCTAAGAGAATACTGTTCTAGTAGTCTACTTTTCCTAGTGCTTTTTTTTTATATCCATAATAACTCTTTTCCTATCCCCATTATTTATTGTTCCTTAGTCTGAGATCACAGAGCTGGCAATAGTAGCTCTGAAGTTAATTTTGGTTTTTTAATCCCAGGAAAGAATATTAGCCAATATTTTCATTGTCAGGAACATATACTATCAAAGGCCTTAAACCTGAATCTTTATTTACATTAGTATATAAAGTTGACAGTTTGATAACATTACAAAAGACAGAGAAGTCTATTTGTTAGTGATTTTATTTTTTTATTTTTATTTTTTTTCATATGTATTCCAGCTTTGTTAAATGGGCTAAAGCCAACTGAATTCTTCACTGTCAATCACCCATTGTCTTGTTTCATTACACAACCCATTTCTTAAGGCTCGCCACAGCAGGAATTGTTTTCATTTTTGTTCTGCTAATGGAACCTGATTTGGAAAAACTCAATGGAAGTCATTTAAGGAGCCTTAGCTTCAAATGAAAAATATGAAACAATTTACTTCCCAGTGGGGAAAAATGTGGGTTGGAGAAAGAAAAAGGCAGTGAAAGAAAGAAATGCAGATAGATATAGAATCACAGCTCAGTCCAGAGTGTGGGAGCCCAAAACACTGCAGGAGTAATCCATGTAACGAACCGTCTGAGAAACCCACAGGGAGTTTCCAAAACATTTTGCCTCTGAAGGAGATAAAAATAATTTCCATAAGAATTATAGTCAGGGGTTTGTAACCAACACAAAGACAGTATGCTACATTTCTAGCCAACTGTTTCTACACTGTGGTTAAATAAAAGTTGGTAAAGCTTGCTACTGTTCCCAGATAATGGTCTTCATTTTGCATCTCACACAGCAGAAATGTCCTTGTTTCAAGTCCTGTAGTCACATCTGTTAGGAGGGTTGCTAGGTATCTCTTTAAACACATGCATAAATCCATAATAACCCCTACACAATTTTTAGTTTGTTCTGAGTTCAGCCTGACAAATATTTTGTGGCATTTTTACAGTTTTAGTTTACTGTTTTCTCTTTATAAATTTCCCACAAACAAGTTTGTGTTTGTTTTTTTTTTTTGTCTGTTTTTGTTGTTGTTTTTAATATTTTTTCCCCAAATACTCTTTAGCATATGGGTAGCAGCAGAAGCAGAACATTCACTATTTGCAATTGACTTTCTCTAACTCTGTAACTAGCTTTTGTATTACATTCATGGATATTCAGCACTGTAATATCAAAACATCTTATGTCAATAAATTTTTGCTTTCAAGGATTAATTCTCATAAAAAAAAAAAGTCAGTAAAACATCACAGTACTAAGGAATGTAATATTATGGTTAAATGCACAGGTTACGTTATTACCAGTGAAAAGAAAGTACAGCATGCAATGTAATTAAATTGTTAAAGAGTTTCATCCATGGTTCTTGTGAACTCTGTGAATTATTATTTTTTAATGATGATAGCACTGGAAACAGCATGAAACATAGCCGGAACTTAAAAACTAAACAGGTGGGTCAGCCAAAACTGGTGTTAAAGAAAAGCAGTGAGCACTGAAATATTTGAATCCTTCTCTTAGGTTGGTGGCTGGAAACCATGAGGAATAAAGTTTCTAAAAATCCCAAACCAGACCTTCTGCACTGCTTCCTGATCAACCTCCTAAATGCCAAACAGGAATTCTACCACACTCAATAAAAATAAAAATAAAAATATATATATATTTCTCCATGTCCCACTTCAACAAAGAATCTAACACTGAACTTCCACTCTCTTTGTGGGGGCTCTTCATATTGGACAAGGTCCTTTGACTTGTTTTTGGACCATGTCACTGCCATTCAACTATCAAGTTTCTGTATTCAGCAAAATCCAAATGGATTCATGAGTTGCAGATACAAGATAATTAACCTTGAAGTGTCTCTGTCCTCTTACCTTGAAGTCCCATATTGCCAACTGTCAGAAAGTACAGGCAGAAATACGGCTTAAGACATGAGCAAATACTTTCTGTATGTAATCTAATCAAGGTCATAAGCTCTAGAGTACCTGCTTTAGCTGTGGAAGAATATGTTGCCTAAGGGTTTGAACTGAAGGAGAAAGAGTTTTGAAAACTCAGTTATATTGGTATTAATAGAATAGGGCCAGATGGTGCAGTCATCAATAATCTAAAAATATCCCTGGTGCACAGTGAAAAGCAAAGTAGCATGAAAATTAAAGTAAAAAAATTGCACTCGCCAATAATGTCCTAAAAAACCTTTAATGGCAACTCACCCTATGTTTGCTCAAAGGTCATGCACAGATACTGCAAAAGGCTTTTGCAAAGGGTTGTATTCAGAAATTAAACTTTTTCATATTAGAAGTCACTGAAAGAGAATCTTGCTGCTACCTGTTTTTAATGTTTTGTTTCATACAACTTAATTAGAATAAAAACTTTATATGGTAGCTTTAATTGATGCCAAGTTTTTATTAGAAAAAGGCACTCTTCCTCCTCTGTACATGGCCCATTAATGAGTCAAAACTTCCTCCAAGCCTGATTCATCATTCTCACGTGGGTTTTGCTATTGTTTATACACCCTTGCACAAAAGGGACAAAAAATTATCATGCTGATCAGGTCCTGTTTGTGCAGCTACTGACACCTGTCTATGTACCATATTACAGTGGTAATTAAGACCAACTTTTATCTGTATCTGCATTTATATATAGAGAGAGAAAGCTATGAAAGTAATTAATGTATATATAATAGTTACTCAAATAATATATGCATGTGCATATACATACATACATACATACATTTGTAAGCAGTGATCCACCCTGCTATCTGCACAAAAAATAGTTCTTAGTCCTCAGCTGCTATATTTTTGCATTACTACGAACCTCTCCATCTAAGTCTGCAGTTGGTAGCTGAATGAGAGAGGGTAAAATAAGCACCACAGCAAACATTTTTCCTGTGTTCATGCATGCTAATGAGATTTTTAATATTTTTGTAGACACTTATGAGCAAGTAGTCCACACATATGACACCAATTACTTAATGCAAGCTTTAAATTTAGTAATATAGGAAAAAATAACCAACTACATATTTACTAATTTTTAGAACCCTTACCTGGGCATAATCTCGAGTTTTATTTTTCTCTGGGCCTAGGGGAGGAAATGACACCACAAAATTAACCAATTTTCTCTTTGCTAAACCCCAAAGGGGGAAAAAAAAATAGCTTAGACAGCACTTTTTTATTTTATATGTATAACCTATTTCTCACCAACTAAGGTTTTTTGTAGTACAAGTTAAAAGGCAAGTAGGATTTTTTTTCCCTCCCACAGGCAGTCCTTAACAATGAATCTGGGAGCCTTTGTTCTATGCAAAATCAAACATGTACCTCGTGCCTTCAGAGATCTGCATGCACAGGCTTTGTAAAACAAAGGGTACACAGATTTTCTCAGGACATGTCAGCTTTTATGAGACTTTTATGTCACTTTAGTAACAAGAGAAGCAAATGGAACAAAACATGGCAGGAGATTATACTTGCCAAGTGGAGGAAACAGCACAATTGCCTTCAATAAAGCCACCTCAGCCCCACAACTGCCTGTTGATATTGAAGAGGTAACAACTCAGACCAATAATTCTTAAAGTGGCGATGTACAGGAAAGACTGAGTACAATTTTTTTTTTTATTTTTTTGCTTAGCTTGCTCCCCTCCCTCTCCCTCCCCCCTGCTCTGTACTACCAGCCTACTCACAGATTCCCCTTCCAGATGTAGGTTGGGGGATTGAGGTTGCTGAAAGTCACATAGACTGCAAGAGACAACAGAGAGCATTGCTTTGGCTATAGTGGCTTTCCTAAAGTATCATAAAAAAAAAAAAAAAAAAAAAAAAAGATCTTCTCAAGGGGAATAGACACCATGAAACGAGGAAGAGAGGTGCAAGTTTGGATGCAGAGTTTGGGGCATGCTAGACATGACAATACATATAGGATACTTACACAGACATACGGGGAGCCCACATTCTTAAAGAAAACAGCCCAGTTTTAAAACGCTTGAGAGCTGCTTAGGAGAAATGTAGTCAAAGGAAATGAATAGATATGGAAAAACTGCTTTTGCTCAAAAGAGCAGGCAACTAAGCAATGCTAAGACAAGATGTTTTGCTCAGCCTCATGACTTGCCACAGCTGCATATTATGGAAATGCAGTAACTTCAGATGAACCACAGTTCTGCTGACCTTTCAGCAGTGTAACCAATGCCTGAATCTAGCCCAAATATATCCATTTCTGTCAATGATCTTCAACAGCTACTTCTGGGGATGACATTCACTTCTTTTCCAGAAAGCTATTCAGTCCTTGAATCATTTCAGAACACCCATAAAAAAAAAAAAAGGCCAAGATAACCTCATTATAGATTTATAAAATCTGTAGTTCTTTTATATGTTAAAAAAAAAGGAATACATTGTTTATGTGTTTATTTATTTATTATTTAATAAAGCCAGTTAAGACCTATTCATTTGAATGTGATTCATTGGAAAAGCCCAAACAGCAATATGGTTTTGGGCCTGTTTTGTGCTTCCTTTTTATTTAGACAGATGGTGATGGCCTTCTTTCTGTGAAGAATTTCTGTTCACGCACACTTCAGGAATAATTTCCCCAGATTAGCAGTGCTTCTTGGGAAAGAAATCAATTTCCAGCAGCCTCCTTTTAAGAGTAAGGAGAAATGATTTCAAAGGCACGTAAGTGACAGGATCCCACATAATTTTCAAAAGTGATTTAAGCCCCCCTAGCCTAGTCTCATTGAATCCAACAAGACTTAGGATTTGGAGGGATTTACGTGGATGGTTTTCAGCTCTGCTTGGCAGAGGAGCGCAGCACAACTTGGAATTTCAGCACCTACTTGAGTGCCTGGGTGCAGCTTGGGATCCCTGTATGGGAATTGTTAAGCTCCTAAGAAAGGGATTTTCAGCTTTCTAAGGCAAACAGCTGAGCAGGGAGCTGTCTCAAATAGCCAACAGTGCTAGACTGAAGAATGGGGCTTATGTGTCTAAGCAACTGATGTGATGCCAGTTGAGAGGTGGCTCCCCACGCTCAGGCTCCTTGGCTTTGAGCTCTCTGCCGGGCATGGGTGCCGCAGCCAAGGCAGCTCCTTAAGCAGTCCATGCCCTAGTTGTCAAAACTTCTGCCTGTCTTGAAGGCCATCTCTGCTGATCTTATTCTGCAGCTCCCTCAGCCATCTCATAGAATGGCATTGGACTTTCCTTCCTTCCAGCAGTGATGGAATTTATTTTATTTATTTTATTTTTCTATCTTGTGTCCTGGGAGACAGCAAGCTTCAGACACGCTGAGGATGCTGCTGGATGGGTAAGCCACAGATGAAAGGACCGTTTTGTTACCCAGGTCAAAATCCTAACATCAAGGCTCACAGAACCTCTCTTTGAGGCAGGGCTTGGAACAGCTCATTATTGTGGTGCTGAAGCTGTGATTAAGCTGGTTTGAATGCCTCACATAACAGCAAGTAGGAAGGTGTTATTGCTGAATTGCACTGATGATTTCACTGTGATGTGGTTTTACAGCTCTCAGTGAAGCCTCTTCAGGGGTGTAATGATCTTCACGTGCTTCAGGTCTTATGATCTGGCTTGAAGGGAATGAATTGTTTTTGAAAAATTGTATTTATTATCATAACCTCTTTATGTTGAGATCCCTAAAAGTGTTAAGTGTCATGTCAACATAAGCAAATAAACATTTAGGTATCTGTATTTCTGGGAATCTGAATCTTAAAAGCTTTAAAAGTCATGGTTGCCTATGTGCATCCTCAGATACCAAAATGTCCTTATAAACTTAACATTGTTGAAACCTCCTTTTATTTGGTTTGAAAGGTGCTTCTGTGAGTATCTGAACTGCTGTTCACAAACTGAACATCAAGTAATTATAAACATATTCAAAAACTCTGAAAATGAACTTGCATTCCTTCTGAGTTAACTATTAAACTACTGACTATTGAGGCAGCTGAGCTTTTTATTTGAAGTTCCGTTGTGATGCACCATCGCTTCATTTTCTGTTTGCTTTGAAGTCCTGCCACCTATTGGTCAATCAGAGCAAGGACCGGACCGGCTGGACTCCCTGGGAAACCAAAGGAAAATGTATCCTACCGCACTAAAATCCTAAAAGGTAAGAAGCCTAATAATGTGACCAGAAGTCAGTTAGCCCCTTTGCAATTGCCAGATAATTGCCTGATGTTGTATTAGCACCCCATCGGGACTAGGCAATAGCTAAACTTCAGTTTCTGCCCTGTTGAACCTGGAAAAAAACAACACAAAACTCTTCAAAAATCAAGGCACTGAAGCACTCGAATCCTGTTCAAAAGAATTGCAGACTTCCCTAGAAAAGTGTACATATGTTTATTGATGCAAAATAGATTTAAATATACAGATATGCATGCACTACATTTACTTATTTCCAGCCAAGTTGCACATAAATAGCTCATTTCAAAGCTGCAAACAGATCAATCACTCTGGCTTTATTTGCAAATGCATTCTTCTCTACCACCAACACACTGCTCTGCGAAGATATTGTAGAATTCTCTTTTAGCTCATGTTATCCTGGTACCATATGACTTTCAAGGGCCTGACTGCACCCTCAAAACCTGTCTGCACTGTCAAGAGCATTTGGGGGATGGCAGCAGAGCACAGGCAGAAGCCAAGAGGTATGTAAGCTGTGCAGGACAAAAAGCCTAAGCAGAAGGGAGTAAGAAACAACAGTGTGGATGCGGAAGTAAAAATGGAGTGAAAAATTGTTCATTTTTATGCCTTCTGGTACTGAGATTTTTGTCTTTTTGTATGGAACATGAGGATTTTTCCAGACATAGACAAACCTGCTTTTAACTTTTCTTAAGAGCCTTCTTCCTTCAGGAGATACTTCACTCTTGGATGGTCCACCTTTGTCAGCCCCTATGCCTGACTCCTGCCTGATGTCCTCCAGGGCAGAACAAAGCCAACAGCTACCTGGGGAGAGGAGGTACGCATGTCACAGGGGCCAGCCAGCCCTCTGCTTTCCCTGCCATACAAAGCAGTCGGCAGCAGGGACTGCACAGAGGAAGCAGGGATCGACTTGTCACAGCTGCAACATGGGCTTTAGAAAATAAGGCGTCATTGTCAACATGGCTTGCCCTGACAGCTCAAGCAAGTTGTGTTGTGATTGTTCATGCGAAAGGGTCTGGATGGAGAAGACAAAATATTTTAAGAAAAGGGCTTGAAAAATATATCACCAACAAGAAACTTCCAATCTGTTAGCGGTTCTTTAAATATTGGGGACACGAAACTGCTTAATTCACAAGCCTTGCTGTCTTCTGTTCATTATTTTGTGTACCCAAAAGAATTCACTAAAGTGCACTCCACACGATGACAGTATGACAAGGGCCAATTTGTGAATAACTTGTCAACAGCTTGAATGAAACTCTAGAAATCCATAACAGGTGCTCGATAGCTATAATCGAGTGACAGATGGATTAGATACATGAAACCACAACAAACTGACTGAATGAGAGAGGGAGAGAGAATGAGGGTGAGAGTGGGGGAGGTTCATTAACTATAGAAGAGAGCAAAAATACATGAATTATTAAAGAAGCAGCATGCGCCAATTTGTGTGGATGCTTCCTGCTCATCTTCAGCGGGCCTGGGAAGAGGAGCTGCGATGCCAGCAGTGCTCTCACATCGTGACTCCAGGCAGGGCTGAACCAGAGCTTGGCACTGGCCTTGATTGCAGAGATCACGGTTGTGTTTTGGTTCAGGCACAGGAGCTGATTCAGCAGTGCACTCAGGAGAAGACCCTGCCACCCGCATGTGAGCCGCACCGGAGGGTGGGCAGCATGACTGTGCTCAGCACCTTTCATTGTCTTGCCAAATATCTGCAGCCCATGAGCCGAGGGGTTGCCACCTGGGGCAAACCTGGGCACCACAGACCTGTTCCCATACTCGCAGCCCATGCTTCCTGTCCCCGTGCCCACCCCGCAGTCTTGCCCAGGGGTCCTGCAGTGCCAGTAGTGATGGACACCCTGGGTTTAGGCACCAAACATCATCAGTGGTGCCTGCTGCCCACGGCCTCTGCACTGTGTACACCAGAAAATTATATTTAAACTCAGCGAAGACCAATTCTCCTGGGTCTATGCCCAATTTGCATCTCCTAGCTGGTCATTGCCACTCTGCAACCCACTCCCCCTCTCTCTTCAATGTGTGTTCCTTTAAAGTATTTTTCTTTTAAATTAAACCTTTCCTTTCCCTGTTTTCCTCTGGTGCACATAGCACTGTGCTGCAATCCCAGATTTGCAATCACTCTATCCAAACAATGGTTTTCCACAGCTACCTATTAAGGGAGCAAGCAAAACCTTGACAGCTGGTTTGCTTTTATAGAGTGACCTATTGTGTGTATGTTTTTTTTTTATTTCCTGACAAATCTTGCTGTGCCTAGCATCTTCCCTCAGAGAAAAAATTGTGAAATTTTGGAACGTGTTTGGATAATGAACAAGATAGAGTTACTGAATATTTCAGGTGCTTTTACACCTGAAGACCTGCAGTGGGTAAAAAAACATTAGTAACTTGATTTCTATTCTCTCCACCACAAATTGCATGTAAACACACAAACAGAACCATTGCTTAGAAAAAGAATTTGCTGTACCTACAAGGATTTATTTATTGTGTAGTCACTACTGTACTAGAAATGAAGTACAGCCATCTTACCATAAGATAAGGGATTTGAACTCAGACACAATTTAATCTTCTTGCAATTTGGCATAATTCTTATGTTTTATGACTTATAAGATGCACACAGCCCGCCACAGTCCAGGCTGCTGGGTTTCCCTAGGGTGAGGCTGTGCTCCCAGGCTGCATGGACAGAGAATGGTTCCCAAAATGTCCCTCCAGTCCACTCCTATCCCAAAACCAGACAAGCTAACCTTGAAACAACAAATCCAAAGTGTCAAAATTAACACAAGGAAGGCACAATTTCATACTCAAATGTCTTTCAGTTCCTAACAATGAATAAAAAAGTTGAGTTCATAGATACAAAGTGCAGTGAAAAGACAGTCCTGTACAAGCATACAAGGCTTGTGCATTAATTAAATCCCTTATTATCTCATTTAAGCTCTACTTCATAGTCTTTGGTGCATAGCTGCTTGCCTTGCGTGAGAGAAAGATTTAATTGTCAGGTTTTTGTTTTTAGTTTTCCTGTCTGCAATAACGTTCATACAAAGATGTGTCCAAGAGGCCAAAAGAGCAAAATTTAAGAGATGGAAAGATCACAAGCTCTGACAAGGACACTCAACACGCCACTAACTGGGTAGGAATGATAATGTAATGGCTAGTGCTTCTGCCTAAGACAGAGCAGGCACGTGCAGCAAGCAATAGAAGCATATTAAAGCAAATTGCAAATCCATAGAGAATCAGTCATATTTCAGTCTCTGGAAGAGTTTGGATGCCTGGGGTAGTTCTTAACCATAGCTTCTGTAGAAGCAAAACTGAGACTGGAAAAATTGACCTTAGAGAAAGTTTACTGTTCAGGAAGTGATTTTCCAGTCTTGTTAAGATCTGACTAAATGTTCCCCTATTTTGGCTGAGAAACCCATTTTGTGTATATTAGCCTTGGATCTAGCAGGGTTGCCCTGTTCCAAAGGAAAAAAAAAAGCGGGGGGGGGGGGGGGGGGGAGGGAACTGATTGCATGCTCTTACGACTATGCCTCCTTTGTAATGCACACTGTAATTATCACCATGTAGAAAATTTTGCCTGTCTACTCCACAGCTGCTTGTGGGTGAAACAGCAACTATATGTGAGTGGGTACACAGATGTTCAGCTATTGAACCACTTCTTTGCAATCCAGGCCTGACAATAATTTGGATGTCAGGGATCTTCAAGCATCTGATCCAGTATTGGCTTTCTTATTTTGAGAAATAAAGTCAAGTTTTGGCCTTGCTGATTTAAAGGATTGAACCTCCATGACAATTGTGTTGACTAGGGGAGACTGGCATTTGCACCTAGGAGTTTCAAGGAGATGCTTGTATTGCATCTTTCTGCTTTATCTAACCTTTTGAAGCAGGCAATGGGGCACTTTCACTAGAATGAGTATTGATTGAGCAAGCATTGGGAAATAGCAGGTGTTTTTTTTGTTTTATTTATTTATTTATTTATTTTTGATCTGGTATGCCAGGCACAAATGCCCTGTCTGCCCCAACACTTTGTTAATGATTGTGATGGTTGTGTCACCAATTTACACTTAAGATCTCATTGAGAGTATTGTAGAGACCACTGCACATCTTGGTGAAGCTTACTGCTGACAGAAAGATGAAAGGAGCATTATTAGTCCCCTCATTTCACAAATGGAAGGTGAGACAGAAGAAGCACCAGCACCTTCACAGCTGCAGATTCGTGCACTCATGTAACCAAATGGCAGGAAGCTGTCTGCCCACATCTTTCACTTCTGCATGAATAGGAGTGAGAATTTGCACCATTTGCACACAGTAAAATGTTTGAGATGTAAATGGTGTTTAAACCATTCAGATTTGTTTCTCAGACTCTTCTCACTAGGAGAAGTCCCCAAGATAGGTAGAAGGGGCTAGAGCCAGGAACAGCTGCAAGAAGAGTGTTTTTTCCCTGGCATTATAAGAGCAGCTATTGAAAGAGAAGGTATTTGCTTTGTTGGATACCATATACAGGAAATAGACACAATCTGAAATGCTTCAAATTACAACTTTTGTTAAATACGCTCACATAGACCATGGGTGATTTACGTCCAAGTAGCCCACATGAGCAAATGAAGGGCTTAAGAAAGCCATTACTATAGCTTAAATAACTTTCTCCTTCAGCCAGCCTGACCTGTGGACACAAATTTCTCCACAATTCAGTTTGGGTTAGTGCTTTCAGCTTGAACCAGTGGGTAAAAGGATTAAGAATTTCATACACAAAGTTTCCTGCATAATTCACCATTTTGCCAGATAAATCACGTACAATTTCTAGGCAAAAATAAATGAAGCATGCAAGCACAGTTTTTACCCAAAAATATTTTACATAGAGGTTGTATCTTCTCGGCATTATAAAACCTTTCATTAAAACATTCATTCTTTATTATTAGCATGTGTCACTGATGTAGTGAATCACCCTGTATAAGGGTGATCTAGGTTCTGAATTTACCAAAAGTGTTTTTGAAAGACCACAAAGCCAAACATAATAAGCATAATCAGAACTGCTTATTTTAATTCTGAAACTGAAGGTTGCCTTAAACAACCGTCCATGTGTAAATTGTAATTTCCAGGTCAGTTTGAGACCTGGAATAGCAATATGTCACTGGATCCTACTTTTCAGGGTTAGGCCTATTCCTGTATGAGTGGGGTGCATGCACAGAGGTCCATGAGGATGTATTAGGGGAGGTGATGCACAAACTTTATGTTAATTTTCAGCTCTTCAGCATCTTTCTGGGATACCTTTCCTTACTCACTGGCTTTGAAAGCAAACCAAACTACATCTTACTCTAAAGAGGACAAGAAATCCAAAGGATGAAAGAACTGAATCACATTTCAAAGATAAGCATTCATTCCACAGGGGAAGAGAGAGACAGTATTAAAATTTTGGAGGCTTCATGATTGTGCCCCAGGCCAAAGCTGTATGTTCAGCAGCAGGCTGTCACACCCTAATTGCTAGTACCCCTTTGTGAATCAACATCTCTGAGAAGCCAATTCTCCATGATGCTTCTTTAATATACATTTTCTCATTTGCCCCACGTATATTTCAGTTTGCCATCTGATAATTGGAATTGTGTGGGTAGCAGCCGGTACCATCTGGCTTGTTAATAAGTAGAGGATAAAAATGTCTAATGCCTTGCTCTACATAAATACAAGAATTACCCTACAAATAAACAGCTCCTTGAAACCCCAACTGATGAGAACAAAAGAAAATAGTGTGGTCCTAGCTCATTAAAAAACACTGAGGAGAGAATGAGAGAGCAGTGGCAAAGCCTCATCACTTCTCATCTGAAGTTTTAGTGTAACTAAAACATATGGGAAAAATAATGCAAAATTAAACGTGATAAAGCACTTTTCACACCAAAACATATTGGGCCACTATACAAATGATGCAATTAAAACTGCTGCCTTCAGGAGCCAAAACCCAAGCTGAATAAGTACAGTACAATTAAAGTTTTTGATTTAAAACCAGCAAAAGATTTATCATAATGAAGCTCGGAACTGAGATAATATGACTTGGGGGCATCAAAGCTAAGCTATAGAAAGCCACATGTCCTACAATGTGGAGTTAGAATTGGAAGACTGACATCAGCAGATTTTAGGGCACAGAAAGGCTTACAAGTTCATTTGCATGTGAATGGCCAAGACCATGCAAAATCTTGCGTGTAAACAGTGCGGTATTGTAATCAATACTTTAATTAACGGGAAGGCAGTGCAAAGCTGTCTGCGTTGGGGAAATAAACTCTGATCCTGTAGGCTGGATGCAAAAGCCGTGCTGTTGTGTTTGGATGTTGCTGGAGCTCGTACAGCGCCTTATCTGCGAGGCCTCATATGCGCCACGACAATGTCCTCTAATCTGGGCATAGAAAGGGCATCATGAGCAGCGAGGGCTGCAGCCCTGCCACACTCCCAAGATGGGGAATGGAGATTTAAGCTTCTTGCGGGGAAGGGACTGCCTGGCGTGGCCCGGGGCAGGGGGACATGCAGGGAAGCACGGCCAGGCAGCTGCCAGCTGGCTGGGGGCTGCCACACACCGGTGCTTACAGGGTGGGGAAAAGGCTCAGGGCAGGATCTCGGATCCCTGCCCAACCACCAGTCCCCCCAGCAAGCCCTGGCCCAGGCAGGAAGCTGCAATGGCAGTGCTGCTGTCACGATCCTCCAGGGTTTCAGGGGCTTGGCATGCCCAGCAGGAGGACTTCAGGCCTTCAAGACATGCGCCAACCTCTGGGTGAGTCCAAGCTCAGAGGGAGCTTTCCCTTTACCTATGCTCTGATACAATAGCAAGCCCAAGAGTGTATACTATTGGACAAAAAGGAAAAAGACCCATGTTTTGAAGCCAGAGCTGCTCTGCTCAAAGTGGAGCTGATGCAGCCTGACACCTGACGGGCGTCTGCCCTGTCCCTCTCACCCTGTCATTGTCACAGTGACCCCAAAAGCAAGAATCCCTGCTTGTCTGCCTGCTTCCTTGCTTAAATATTTACATGCACGTGTGAGGCTTGCACTTGCACGTCCTTTGACACCACACCAGGCACAGGAGTGCAGTTCTCCAGCTGAACTTGCACAGACTGCTGCTGACAGGCTGGGCTGTGCATCGTGCTGATCACGAGCTGGCCCTTGCCAAGCAGAGCATGTAGCAGCTGAGCCTGCCTCCGCTTCCCTCTTACAGTGAATCACAATTTTGCCCTCATAGCAATCAGCTGATTTTTCACAAAATCCATAGGAGCTCCATTATCTCAAATAAAAGTGCTTCTGCTTTTATAGCCTTTGCTTCAGTTGTTTTGAAATTCGGTTTCTGCATTTCAAAAATTTAGTTTCAGCCTGAGCTGCAGTGCTGGCTGGAAGATATCTTCAAGGAAAATAATATAACAGTTATAAGAATAAAATGCAGACTATGATAAAGACATAGGAAAAAAAAAACAACTAGATAATGGGCTGTGCATAAATACTGATAACGTGGAATTTGAAATCAGAAATGTGGGGATTGGTTTTGAGCCTGTGGCATACAAACTGAGCCAGTTCTGACAGGCAGAGGAGCTTACCCAGATGCATTAGATTTGAATGACTTTGCTTGTACTATTCAGTGTCCCGAAGAACCGGGGGTCAGCGTTATTTATAATGACTACCATCAAAGCATTTGATATATAGTGTGGTGTTGCAGATATCTCCCATCAAACACAGCCCAGAGTTACCAAAAATGCCAACCTAGGCCTAGGGATGGCTTCCCAAAGTGCTGTTTCCTCATCCATCTGCTGGACACACAGGATGTTCACTCGCAGCCATCAGCACTGAAGCTCCCCATGCAGCACTTCTGTTTAGAGATGAGCTCTTCAGCCTGAGGAGCTGGTACTGCATTTACTGTGAAGGAATTCAATTTACACGTGTTTTCCCAGTAGGTTTTCTTAAGCTTTTTAAAAACCTTCTTTCCTTCCCTAACATTTTTTGACCAGACATTGGGATGAAAGAAACAGACTCCATTCCCCCAATTGTAGGCAATTCCCTCTCAGAGGAACTAAGCTCATCTTGCTCCTAAAGAATCAAATTAATTTCATCCCAGTAAATTTGAAATCAATGTAGAATCTGGCTTCTAATCCAGATTTTGCTTATTGTGTCAGAAATAATCAGGGGTGCACAGAGACTGTACATATAAAGAAGATGTAATTAAAGAAGATTTCAGGCCAGATACTTTAAGCCCCAGCTCCAACCTCAGCAACAATGATAGGGGACTGTTTGGACAGATGCTATCTTCAGTTAAACAAGGAATGAGATTCAGCCCTTTGTGGGGTATTTTTCTTGTTGTTGTTGTTATTGTTTTTTTTTTTTTTCCCCTTCTTGTCTCATTTTCCATCAGAACTTTAAAAGATGTGTGCACAAACAATAAAATAGGAGTTTGGTAAGGGTTAGAACTAAGTTTGGGGTAACAACCTGTTCTACTCTTTTGTATCTGGGATGGGTACAAGTGCTTGCCAGGAATTTTCTAATGCTACATAAACACAAATAGATGTTAACATGATATATGTAACGATCCTATCAAATAATAATATGAAAGCTTAATAGCTAGTAATTTGGATTGATCAGAAGAAGGGAATTTGGAAAAGTCCCTGCTTGGAAAAAATAAATAGCTGAGCCTCTAGCTTCTAAAATTGAGGCCCCTTCAAGGATGCTGAGGCAGAGCACCAAAATCAGTATCTGGTTTCGAAAAATCTTGTGCAGTAATACTTTCAGAAGTATTCAGATATAACAGCAACCTAAATAGTAATTGTTATCATATAGCTGGAAATTCCTGAGATTTACTTGGACAATGTCTGTGGGAATATTCATTTAAGAAAGAAATGCAGTTGAAGCAATTTGTAGCATGAAGTCAGACAGGAAATCAGACTAATCCTTGGCAAAATTATGTGTAAGCTTGGCTGTCTAAGACTTACTAGAGCAACAGAGACAGAAGAAAACCAAGCCAGAATGAGATATTGAAAGGTAATAAAACTGGGTCACTGTCCTACATTACACAAAAGCTAAATGGAGCTCTATCATTCCACGGTATCCTGAGTGAGATAAACAAAGGACTTTGTCTGCTGCCGATCTCCTATAAACATCCAAGTAATGTAGCTGCAAGAATCATAAAGCAAACTTTAAACATAGGAGAAATGCCAAGGCAGGTAGAATAAATTGTACACGAACAGACGAAGGAGCTGCCTTCTGTCATGACGCTGCATCACTGCAAGATTACAAATTCCAATTAAGAAACTCTGAGCTTTGTTAAAAAAAAAAAAAAAAAAGAAGTACAATATAAATACGATGAAGGGGCTCTGAGTGGAAAAGCCATGATGTAATTAGATAGATACACTAAGCCAGCAGGAGAGAAGAGGTGCTTAATTAGTAAATAGAAATATGATTGCAGTAGAAAACAGAAGCTGATTTTTACATCATGGTCTCAAAAACCTTTTCCATGAGCAGTTAAGAGACAGGATATAGACCTCCTGAGCTGACAGGACAGCAGATATTGACTGTTCCTGCTCTCATTCCTTTTCTTTGATATTTGAAGCTTCAATTCCTTTCCAATTAATTCAATCAATGGGACATATATATTTTTACTGCAGTTAGTACTCCCTTTCCCCATTTTTATGGTCATAGATGTAGAACAATTTTTCTTGATCTGCTCTATCTGAATGCAGGATGTGTCAATTTTTCTAGTGTCATAGTTCATTTTGGCTTATCTAGCTATGTCTACTCAAAAATATAATTATCAGCTACTTTATGAGCTTTAAATTTACCTTGTTTTCTAAAGAAAAATATTCTTCACGGGAAGTTGGAATTTGAGTTGGAATTTGAGACAAGAAATTATCCTATAGCTATTACCATGCATCCTAAACAAAAATGTCTTGTTTTTGCTACAACTAGCAGTGAAAAAAAAAAAAAAAAAAGTCCATTAGATACTGGAAATATTATCTTTCTAAAAGGAGCAGATTTTTATTTGTGCAATGTCTAAGCACAGCAAATCTCGGCAGAAAATTGCACTGGAACAGTGGGTGGTTCCAAACTGCTGGAAACTTTACAATGGCTTTTATGTTTAAACATCATTTAGCAGCTGTTAAAGGTCAGCACAAATCCCATACTTTATCAGTATAAATGAAGCTTACAACTGCCAAGAAAACAATGCATTAAATAATGCAGTGATTTTTTCGTTTTTTTTCCCTTCAGAAGTGAAAAGGACCTCTTAAGCAGTTCCATTTTTCTCCTCCTTATTTCAAATTGACAAAGCAAAACATTAATTAAATTATTTATACCAGAAATTTACTTACAGGGATGACACATTTTGTACACAAAGCAAGTAAAACATCTGACACATTGTATAGTGCCAGGTGCAGTTAAGAATGTAATACAAGTCGGCATCTAGAGGCTAAAAAAACCAACAAACTTGCTGAAATATTTCATTATCAATTTTATTTCCTACCATACACCAAATGTACAGCACAGAACACAATTTTGTTGCTTTGATGTAAGAAATATTAATTGTATGAAGAAACAGTATACAAACTACTCCAAATTAAAAAATGCATACATCATTGCTCTTTACAAAAGGTCTAATTTACAGTATAGCTCATCAATGCATTTAAACACAAAAAAAAAAAAGGAAAAAAAAAGAGATCAGTGCACATTACAAAACATATCAAGTACAAGGGAGGCAAATAAATACAAACATACTTCACAGAACATCCTGAGCAAACAACCAAACACAGATAAATTAACCTGAAGCGAGAGTAAATCATAATAATAAATACATAGGTCAGTAAGATTTTTTTTTACTTAAATAAAATATATAACAAATTTGTTAAAATATTTAGTAAATTAAATTTTAGTCTTTGTAATGAGTGAACTCATTTTGTATGCATTTAACAAGTATAACAAATGTTCGCTTTTTGTTTTTTTAGCAAGTACAATAACTTTAATAGCAAATTTTTTGTTTGGTGTCCTCCTATTTATATTAGACAGCACGTATGGTAGCTTTTGAAAAATCGATTTAAAAATAAACACAGCTTCTAAGAACATACATTTTTCCCTGTCTAAACTAGTATTGGAGAGTTGAATCAACCCTCAAACAAAAAGCAAGCCCCACCTAATGCAGAACAGTGACCACAGTGCATGAGAGTTGAATCACTTTTGAATAGTACTTTTGTGCAGGAACAGTAATAATATAATTGTATATGTCAAGCCTGTGAATGCCATCATATTCAATCTAAATATAAATGAGGCTAATAAAAATAAACACTTTCATTATAGCACGGAAAAATTAAACACATGCTAGATCCATGTATACATTTACACTGAGGCACATATGCACATGAGGTGTGTGTGCATACAAAAAAGGCAGTTTAGCTGGTTGTTTATACCTTTTTCTTAAAAAAAATAAATATAAAAAAAACTTCTGAAACAATGCTTAATTACTTACAATCCCTGAAATAGACATTGCCTCGGTTATAGCAACTGCTAAATTCTGACGGATTCAGAAACTCCGTGCCCAGGCTAACTGGAGAGGGGGGCACGCATGGGCGCCTCTGCACAGGTGTGTGGCCCCATCCCCTGTGCCTGCACGCCCTGGAGCGCCTGGTACCCTACTGAAAGACTGGTAACCAATGCAGTGTCAGACTAGTCTCGGAGAATAAGGATGGGAGAAACCAATCAGCGTGTTGCTACAGTTCATTCAATGAGAAGGGCAACCACAACTGTGCTGGAGTAACATTCCTCTCCAGACTGCTGCCTTCTCCGGTGCCATAAGTTCAAACCAGTATTGAATGCCATTTCAGGGGGAGATGTGTTTGACTTGTTATGTACAAAATCTTCAGCTTGGGATGTGTTTGCATTTTTCAGTTCCAAATCCATAGCAATACTGGTCGCTTGCTTAAAACCTCAACGTATCATACTAAAAGAGTACCAGTCCTATCAAATTATCGTTCTTGTTTAGAGATAATTGTCATTTCCCTCCATGAGCTGACTCTGAAAAAAACTGCAGTGGTAAAATAAATCTGAAGTTCTCTTGAAACATTTTAAATAATCATTCGCATAGGCTAAATCACACAGCCAAGTCAAGTGCTTTGCTGATTGCTATATTTCATTATTGCTAACGTATTCTTTAACACACTGTTTTCCAGCATACTGTGCTTTTAAAGAGCCCAAGTTCCCCACTAGTGGGCACCATTTATCTTCTCATTCCGTGCATCTTCACATCTCATGTTACTGCAAACCCATTTCTGATACAAAGCCATTATAAAAAAGCAGGATGTGAGGAAAATAAAACTAGAACCACAGTTCAGTCATTTGTTACTTTCATAGTTTTTTTTCTTCCTGTACAAACCCAGCAAGTTATTTAATTTACAGTATAACTTTCAGTCTATTTAAAATCCCATTGGAAAATAAATTAATAAACACATTTGTAAAAATATGGCAGGCCGCAAAAATGCTGTTAAAAGTTAAAAAAAAAAACCAACTCTTTGATTAGAAATAAATAAAAAATATAAAAAATAGTTGCACACACTTTTTACATTCACTTTACAAAAACTGAGTGCAAAAGAAGAAGAAAAAAGGAATTGTACTGAAATAAATACAATATACTAACAGAGTGCATTGCTGTTAATACAAATAGTCTGTTGTGGTTTTATTCTTTATTTTTTTTTTTATGTCAGCTGGGAAAAAATTAGTGCAATGTTGCAATTGTAAATGCAGCATGGCAACCTACACCCCTTAGCAGTACATGAACTCCTAACAGATCCATCTGGAGTTTACTGCTGTTAAGTAATTTCTGTTGCCCAGCAGCTTTCACATCCTACACATGGATGCCCTTCACTGCCTGTTTGATACTTTCCAGCAGAGCTTTGCATTCAGGGGAATAGTCCCGTTCCAGATTGCTGTACATGTCTGTGAGTGTATTTACATATGCTTCGAAATTCTGCTCACTGATTGGCCCCTAAATGAAGACAAAACATATTATAATTGTTGGAGATAAAATTAAGGCCAAAACAAAACAAACAAAAAAACCCACACACACACGCACACACACACAAAAAAAAAAAACACCAAACGACCACAAGCAAACACCCAACCCCAAAGCAAGGAAAAGCAGTGTTATGGCAACTGGGGAGAAGTCATAAACCCGATGGTCATCCAGACTAATGGAGGGGTTGCAGAAATGAAGGGAGTTTTGTGTGCAACCGTGCACACTTATAGCAAGAAAAGGTCTTGGAGATATTACCTTCAGTGTAACTTGCTTTTCTATTGAGGCCTTTCCTATTGAGGCTCTGGGATTATGGCTGACGTCCACAAACCTGTCCTCGCCTAATTTCCCAGAGCTCTTCCTGAGATTGGGAAAGGGGGCTGTAATTCTGTAGACTAAAGTACCTTTTGTGGATTTGGCCTGTGTTTGCAAGACATACAGGATGTGGAGTTTTTGAGAGGCTTTGCTGACTCCAGAAGAATCACAGCACTGAGCTGGATGAAACAGGTTAAAATTCTGATCTAGGAGCTAACAGTAAATACAGATTCTCGGTGTGAAATTTTCACACCTTGTGCAGGGTAAACATTGAGATAGGGAGGGATGGGGGAAAAGTGTCTTGCAGTACAGGGCAGAGACACCAACGTTGGCTCAGTCTTGCACGCAACTGAGTCCCTTAGTAAGCATAATTCACAATCCAGTGTCTCTTCAGAGTAAATTAGGCTAAGGAGAGCTCTGCTAATGCAGCTACCATGCTCCTGCTGGTCCCTGAGCTTGCTCAGCTGCTTCAGGTGCTGGCAAAACAGTCTCAAAGAAGGTGTGAAGCTGCTGGCTGTGGTCTTACCATCTGTGGAAGTTGAATGTCAGCGAGGCTGGAGATGAGGGCTTGGCTTAAGCCAGCTAGCTCCTTCAACAGGCTCTCGTTGTTCTGCTCTATGAGTTTGTTCTCTTCTTCTATCGTTTTCAAATTGCTCTCCATAGATGTGATCTACAAAATACAGGCACACAGTCACACAGACTCCTGGTAGTGCTGTAACTGCAGTTTGAACCCAAACTGGTCATCACTTTGTTATGAGAGGGGCCACTGTGGAATTGGAATTCAGGCCCTTTTTTAAGGATGGACTCCACAGAATAGTCCACAAAATTCTGGACTCCACAGAATAGTCACAGCAAGGCAGAGGTTGTTTGCTGTGAACCGATGGACCTTGCTGCAGGTTCATACAGAATCACTGCGTCGGCAAGGCACCAGGGAGAGCCCCATGGCCAGAGGAGCAGGGAAATGAGCTCAGGGGAGGAGGGGTCCTTGCTGAGCTGGGATAGAGAGCGTGGCCTCAGGGGCGTTGGAAGGAAGGAAAAAGGAGCCTGATGTTTGCATTGCTGTCCTGCTCTTACAGCATCCCTGCTGATCGACCACAATGGCAATGACGACGCTATTAGCTGCTGTGCTACTTTTCTGTCCCGCTCCTGGGTGGAGGGCAGAGCTGTGAGCTGCCCGGGATTAGTGACAGGGCTGAAAACAATAGGAGAAAAATAGAGTGGGAAGGAAATTGAGGGGTCGAGCACACAATTGCAAAGATGATCTCCAACCAACAGAATGGAAACACAGGCTTTTTAGAAACAGCAGGGAAAAAGCACCTGAGGTAGCAAAATGGTTTCCTTTTAGCATGAATGTGGTGGACATACGCTGAGCCCTGAAGGGTTTTATGTCAAAAGCAGTGCTGAAAAACTGAAGGCAACAATGCAGGGGAACAATAGGCTCTGCTGCCCAGCTTCCCTGTGGTGGCAGCCCCTGGCCCTGCAAAGCAGGGAGTGATAGAGCCAGGTCCACGGGTGTTATGCCCACCCTCTCCTTGTTAGGACTTCATCTCTCTGTCCTGCCTAAATCTCTTTCTCGTTGTGGCCAAGTTAGTCTTTGACATGCACCGGGACTGTCCCCAGGGGAGGAACCCTGTTTTGCCTGCCCGCACCCCACTGAGGCCTCTTGTATGGAGCGTGCTTGAGGCAGCCTAACTCCTGTCCAGGCGAGACTAAAAGGAGACAGAGCAAAGCCATACAGGGAACACGTTGTTTCAGCTGTAGGTCACGCTTTGCTGGTCAGACGGTCTTCACCAGGGAGCGATTCAGGGGGAAAGAAATCTGGTGAAATAAATTAGGCCATCTCTGTGCAAACAGCAAAGTGATCACCAAGGAGAGCCAAAAAAAAGTGTCCAGAGATACTGGGAGAATAAAAATAAAAAAACAAAAACAAACAAAAAAAAACCTCACTGCAGTTCACTTTGGAACAGATCTCTCTGCAACTTTTTCAGTGTGAAGCCGGATCATTTAGATTCAGCACAGGTGGCATAAACTCCACCCGTATTTAGACTATATACGCTGTGGCTGTAACAAAAACAGCATGAATCAGCACTGCATACGTGCCAGGAAGGTGCAAATACAGAGAGGTGTGGCTGCACTCTGTTTTGGATCAGTTTAGACTTACATGTAGTTTCCAGACCTGTTCTTATTTAAGACCTTTTTTTCTCCAATTTGTATTGTCACTAAAATATTGAATAAGTTTTTGCTCATGCTTTGACCTGGTTTGCCCAGGTGACTCCCCGGGTGCATTCAGGAATCTCCGTGTGGAGGAACATACCCTGCTCACTCCACAGAATCACAACCAGCACGTGGAGGAAATTGAATCAGTTTAGTCAGTTTACAAAAGAATGACAGTGAACGACTCTTTTCCGTAGCTCCCCCTCGGACTAATCTGCTAGCAAAAATCTGTTAGCAAAACGCATCCATTCTTTACCAGGTGTTGCCTGGAGGCAAAATCCAAACTACTTGAATAACTAACGGTGAGTAAACTGAACTAGATTTTCTTAGGTACAAAATCAACTCTCAGAAAGAGTCAGAGCATGCTTGTAAGAGGTGATGCCCTCCCTAACCCGGGTTCTTCACAGCAGTCATGGGACTTTGTGGTTTGCTCAACAAAGGTTTGGTCAACAAAGGAAAATGAATGTTTTGTTTGATAAATATGTTTTTTTCTGCTCACTGAGATTAGCTCTGAATTGCCATTAGACTATCACTCACCAGATCTTCATGACAATAAGCAGGAATTTGCTGCTTATTTACAGAAAACAAACAAACAAAAAAGCTTGACAAAGAAGGTGTGTAGGATTTTGGTAATTTTAAATGCTACAGAGTGATGAGAAGAGCCCACACAAGAATAACTGCATTTAAACATATCATTTACATATTTCATCTACTTATTGTCTTTAAACATAGCATAATAAACAGTTAAAACTTTGGCTTTGATGTCATACCTGGGTTTGAAGTTTCATCATGTCAGCTTCAATTTTAAGATTGGATTCATTCAGTTCCTTTATTTCCTCATCCAAGTGTCTGATTTCTTCATCACTCTCAATACCTGGAAATAGTTGAAAATACCAATATCAGATTTAAAGTGTTCACATAAAAATGGATATATGAGTAACAAGCTATGCTGTTACTGAATAAGAGGAAGATAACAGGCTTTTGACCAATTGATTGATCCTTAAATTGTCTCTGACTTTGCTTTTACTGTGTTTTTTTTTTTTTTCTCCTAGCTTTAAAGGATCTACGTGAGCTGAAACATGTAAGGCATAATTAATGCTTTCTGAGATTTTCTGTTTCTCGTTTCTCTCTCTTTTTCTTTTTTTTTTTTTTTTTTTTTTCTTTCCAGCACAACATGCAACCACAAACTGGAGGATAGAGAAAGGAAAAACTTCTGGAAATGCTGGGAAGAAGAACATATATAATGAAACATGAGGGAGTATTTACAATTTTGTTTTAGTTTTAAACAAAATATAACAGCAAGCCTTCCTTTACAGGGAGAACATCTCCAATAGTATAACTGCTGACTTCAGGAAGCTTATCTGTACCTGTTGCTGATCTTGCAAGAAGTTCTGTGGGGGAAAATCTCTATTCGGATTAATTTCCAGAAGCACAGTCTTAAGTATGTGCGATAAATAGTGAAATCTAAATGATGGCAAAAGGGAAACTATCAGGAAGCTAAAACACGTTACAGAAAAAAAAAATAAAATAAAAAGGAGGACTTTTACATTCCCACAATTTAGGCAGATAAAAAAAAATCTTCAGGTCTTTAGTGAAAGCCCTGTCCTGCACAATACTGTGCAGCTACAGCTGCTGGCAATGCATGTCCCTCTTTTTGCTTACTGTCACACTGAGACAAACTCGGTCTTCAGAAAGTACAGTAGTTGTTGTTTCTGCTTTAAAACCTACAGCCCCAAACTGAGTCTGCTAGAAAGTCAATCTTGGAAATCTGTCAGTAGCAGTCCCTGCCCCAGAGATAACGTGGACAGAGATGGGGCACATGGAAGCAAACTCCTGCCCAGTGTAACACAGCTGTTTTGTTCAGCATTTAGAGGCATAAAGTCAAAGTTCTCTTAATCCTGTCTCTCAGCTTTTTAAGGAACACAGTATAATAAAGCAGATTCCCATATATTTCCCCCTATACCTATTTGGTAGTTGTTCCTTTACTATTTGGTAGTTGTTACTTTACTTTTCTTACACAGGTTAGCAAAACTGTCAAAGCACTGCACAGAAACTAGACCATGTTGTATTCAAGTTAGGAGGAGAAGTCAACTTCCGCATGCAATTTTTCTCTCTTCTATTTTAGTCATTAGTTATCTAATGTCAGCTAGTTTGCCTGATTTGCATCTAATTATTTATTACTAATTGCAATATTAAAATCATCTCCAAACAACAACAAAAAATGTTCTGAGATAAAATGGGAGCATATGCCAAATGTTGAGTTATGAGGTAAATGAGAAGAATTTTTTTCTCTCATGCAAAGATTTTTTTTTAATTCAAGTTTAGTTATTGCCAGAGACAACTGAAAGGAGTGAGAATTAATGATAGAATGGCATAAAGGGGCATAAGTATAAATGGGAGTCAGGGCCCTTCTATCTAAATAAATGTCATCATCTTTTACAAATCTCCTTACCACCACTTGCTTTAAGCTTGATAGTCATTAATTCTTCTGAAATTTTGCCCTTTTTTATGGCTTGTGCATTCAGAGGACAACCAGACAGGCTGAAACAGATAGAAAAAAAAAAAAAAACATTAGCACCCACTTGAAAATGGCAACAATCCTTTCAGGCAATATTATCATGCACTTGGACAGACCTCTGTACCTAAGGTCACATCACTATTGCCATTATAGCATAGCTTCAGGGAATGACATAACTCATAAAGAGCTATTTAACTGTATATTCCAGCTTGAAAATTGGCACAGAAATCTCAACCTATAAGTAAACAACACTTTCAGAATAATCAAAATAACATTGGGAGCTATTATCTAGTTGCATGAAGAAGCATTTATAGAATTCTTGAAGTTCCACCACTTATAAACAAATAAAAACTATTGTTTTTACTGAGGGGTTGTTGCTCAGAGGAGAGGGGCAGTAAGGTCGTTTAAGATGGCAAGTTTACCATTCTTAAAAACAGTTAGTTAATGAGATAATTTCCATGGTGCACAACTATTGCATCATTTTGTTGATACATAATATTGATCGATACAAGAATAAGTCTGGGTATACCCTATAGACTGTAATAGCTTTTTTGAATTGTTCTATTATATAGTCAGTTTGCTTTTTAACCACTGATCACATTTAATACATTTTGCTATTTCAATACTTGCAATTTCATCAGATGGTAATTATCTGAGGCAATTTTTATAGCCCACTAAAGGGCTAAGATGAATTGCACTGTCTTAATACTATCTTTATAAATAATAAAGAGGAAATACCTATAAGCTGAAGAATTGGCTCAAGGATTTGGAATTTGTATTCACATGTAACCAAGTAAGAAGTGAAGGAAAAATTTGTCCTAGCAGGATTTTTTTATTTATTTAATTATTATTTTTGTGTGTGTGTGTGTGAAACAAAATTTCCTAACAGACATATTTTTTTCTACACAGAAAATAAATAAGTAAATAAAAAAGTAAAAACCGTTGAAGGTTCAAGTTAGCTTCCTGCCAGCTTAGTTAAAAGCCATACAGGGAAACATGCTAGTTCTCCAGTTCTGGAATACTGTTTAGTTTCTCTGCCCAGAGCTGATAACTAACTGGAAGAAGGTCTCAAAGCCATGTGTGACTTGTTGGATCTCAAGTGTGCTAGGAAAGGATGTAATATCATGAAACTATATTAATGCTGTGATCTTGAGTGTGATCCAGCCTTAAGTAGGACAGAAATCATCTGTGAGTTGCAACCAGCTGACATACTTTTTATGTTATTGGCTTGAAGCTATCATATTGCTTAGCATAAACTAATTAGCTCCAACTTAAAGCAGTGTCATAATGAAAACACTTTACCGTAGGATATAGCTTATAAAGTTAGGATAACACTGGACAAACCCACTGCTTTGGAGGTTTCTTCTCCATTACAGAGAGGTCTCTGTAACTTCACATATGAGTAGTTCAAAACTCTTTAATTAATTTATCCCTCAGCATTCCCTGGATGGGCTGATTTCACTACATCCTCTATATAGATAAGGCGATAGCATTAAAAGCTAAGGTTCACATGCAGGCTGCTTAAAATTTCACCTAGGGACTTATAGTGTGTGTTTCCTCCTGGGTAGCTGTATTTGAGGACTGGGAGCCTTCCAGTAGCAAACACCTCATAAGGAGAGGTGGGGTCAGAGCAGGCAATCTGACTCTGCTGCTGATAGATTCAGCAAAGCCACAGCACCTGGTAGCAGTCAGGCCTGCCAACAGGTCACCCAAACTGGAGGACATTGTCTCAGCAGCTGAACTAAAAGCTCTGTGTAACTGTATATTGCGGTGGAGTTTGCAGCCAAATAAGTAAAAAACAAGTCTAGTCCTGAACTGGGAGTGGGCTGGGGCAGAGCTACACCGGGACTTCCAGACATGTGGCTGAGAAGGAGAAAAAAAAAAAAAAAAAGAGAGAAACAGGAGTGGCTCATCAAAACAAATGAAGGGTTGAAAGGAAAGAAAAAGTAAGAGCAATGGAGCTTGATGGGGGGCCTTTAAATACCAGATTTCAAAGGCTGTGAATTTTTAACATGGAGTTCTGTTGAATCATACTGTGCTTACTCTAATTGAATTTGTTCAAGTCATCTTAGACATTCTTGTATTGGAAAGTTGATTCAGAATGTTAGAAAAAAACAAAGGAGGCATAGAATAGAGATTTAATTCCCATTATACTTGGAAGACCAAAATTTACCAGGTAATAAATCTGATTCTGTAGCCATATACTTTGAGTAATATTAATTCATCATGTTCAAATAATTTTCATGTTTTCACAATGATACATAAAACACTGGTGTTTATTGTTACTGGTATATATGTTTCCTACTTTGTAAGAATAGGTTTTTTTTTTTTGTAAAATTGATGTAACTGCAAACTCATGTAACCCATAAGAGTTCTACACATTTTGTGTGTGTGTGGTTCTAGCTATTTAAATACGAAGTTTATGAAAACAGCTTTTCCACTGGTAGAAAGATGAAATGAATGCAGCTATTCCTCTTGCTAAATCTTTTCTGTTGACATTTCAATGATATTTGCATTTTCTATAAAAGATATACAGATACAACTCTATATTTGCCTAGGGAAGAACTCTATTAAATTTTAAATCATATAGAAACTGTGGTAATCTGAAGAAAAGACCTTGGAAAGTCACATTGTAATGGGAACATAAAATAAGAGTTAAAAGTTTATCCCAGCTCTCTCAAACTTATTCTGACCAATATCAGATGCAATGTAAACTGTCTCGTTACTTAAATGACTTCAGCACAATTTATTCAGACTGTAACCTCATTTGTTGCCATTTCAACAGTGGAATGTTAAGGAAAATGAAAAGAGAAAACACAAAGTTATACCTTCTGTGGGTGACAAAAACATTATTAACATGACCCAGCCCGTTGCAGCCTGGCAAAGGACAGTGTGGCAGCTCTTGTTTGTTCAGTTTCCAGGATAGTGAAGACCCATTGACGGGACTCTCCTTCTGTCTCTTGGCAGCCAAAGGACAACCAGAAGCAGTGCGATGAGAAGTGTATTTACCTGATATGTGACCTTGGCCATCACAGCCTATCACTGGACATCTATAGAAACACAGCAAAAGAACCCATGTTTTCACTAGAGATAACAGGTGAAGATGGTCTCAAGAAAGTCTGAGGAAATACGTCCATCTGCCTATGCCACTTTGCATTAATTTTTTAAGACTCAGTCTCCTGGGACTCACTATACCTGAGCATCCAATTCATGTCAAGATGTTATGGGGGTTCAGCTGATTTTAAGATTAGGCAATTTAAAATATAGTTGGACTGCCTAAGAAATTAAACAATTCATTTAGATATTGTTTTACCAGAAAAGAAATTAGAAATTCTATTACAGGCAATAAATCACAATCTACAAGTCACCATTCTCTCTATGTTTCTAGCATGAAGCAGAGGGTAAGTTTCTGTATCTGGAAAACTTGTACTGTCTCATGCAAATACTTGCAAAGTAAGTTAGTTTTATTCACCTGTCTACGTATCTATCTATCTATCAGTCCATCCATCTATCTATCATAGAATCATTACAAGTTGAAAAAGACCTCCAAGATCATCTGGTCCAACCATCACCCTACCACCAATGTCACCCACTAAACCATGTCCCTAAGCACCAGGTCCAACCTTTCCCTGAACACCCCCAGCGATGGTGAAGCCACCACCTCCCTGGGCAACCTGTTCCAATGCCTGACTACTCTTTCTGAGAAGAAATGTCTCCTCATTTCCAACCTAAACCTCCCCTGGCGCAACTTGAGGCCATTCCCTCTAGTCCTGTCACTGGTTACCTGTGAGAAGAGGCTGACCCCCAGCTCCCCACACCTTCCTTTCAGGTAGTTGTAGAGAGCAATAAGGTCTCCCCTGAGCCTCCTCTTCTCCAGACTAAACAACCCCAATTTCCACAGATGCTCCTCATAGGACTTATGCTCCAGGCCCTTCACCAGCTTCATAGCCCTTCTCTGGACACGTTCCAGGACCTCAATGTCCTTCTTGTACCGAGGGGCGCAAAGCTGAACACAGTACTCAAGGTGTGGCCTCACCAGAGCTATCTATCTATTTATTTATTTTTGTGCTGCTCTGTCAGTGTTATGCTTTCTCTCCTATCATTAGCAAGCATTAAGTACAATATTGAGTGCAACTAAATCTTCACATCTGTATTCTGTCAGTTATCACTTACTGTTTTTAATGGAATCTGCACTCAAGTAAGTCATGCAGTGAATTTCTACTGAGTTTTCAGTTTTTGCTTTTAGTGAAAATTTAACTGTTTAAAACAATAGAAACAGTGCAAGCAAACACAGCAATCCTTTCTCACTGCTCAAGCTCCAAGTTGATGGACTCCGTCAGCTTCACTAGAAGCAGAAACATTTGGTTTGGCTCCAGCTCTGGGGCATATTCTCAGCTAGCTCAGATTAAGTAGGTCATTTCCTGTGATGCATCAACTCCTGAACTCTTACTGTTTTTTTCCCCTTTCACAGCTATTAGACCTGTGTTTTTGTACTCACTTTAGCTCAGGGTCTTCTTTTTCTTCCTTGGTAGGAGTCACTTTGATACCACCTTTCCTGGCACGGGGACAACCAGATAAGCTGAAAGAAACACACAGAACAAAAGCCACTTCTCTTGATGCTGCTTGGCAAGAACCCCAAGGGTTGCAGTCCAAAATCATGGGATAGTTCCTACCTTCTGTGTGATGCATAGTTCCCAGTCACATGGCCAGAGCCATCACAACCAGGTGTAGGGCACCTATAAAATAATACAGGGAGCTTACAAAACATGACTTCAAAGATAACAGTAAACAACGTGTACCTGGTGCATTTTGTCTAGGGTGGAAGAAAGAACAACACAGCTTTTGTTGAATAATTAAAACTAGTTCTTGATGATTTTTTTTCTCTAAATGATCAAATTGCTTTCATTTTTTTCTTTTATAACAGAATTTTGATAAGAAAAAATGACATATTTCATACAATATGTAGATTTATACTTCATAGCACTGTTTTCACCAAACATTATTCCTTGTACAGGGTCGACATTACAAAAAAAAAGAATAAAAATAAAAAGCAGATTGATATAGATCTCTTTGTAAATTTACTGTTACGTGTTTGTTTGTTATCTGTCTGATATTTACAGATACAGATGTAAATAAGCCCTTTGCCAGTATTTACAGCAGGGAAAATGGAAGCAGAGAAGCTGTTTTACTTTTTTGGACATCAATAGAGTTGGTGCAATAGCCAGAATATGAATTTAGTAGTATCTATATTCTAGCACTGTAACCATACCACAGGACTATATCTGTCTAACACTAGATTCAATTGGGTATTCAGTTTGGCAATCAGATTATGCTTATGTCCCGTCTTTAAGGGTTTTTTGTGTATGTGTGCAACATGCAGAAGCCTTTTCAAGTGTGAATGTTTAATACTAAAATGTCCATACAATGTAAAGAAACAAACCTGCCTGTTAGTATGTCATTGCTGGTGGTCTGGGAGGGTAGGCTCTGCACTCGCTAGCAGTGCATGAAAAATGTGCTCCAAAAGCCCACTGGAATCAGTAGATTGACTTCTGTGGGTTTTGGAGCAGGACTTTCCATCTCTGAAAGTAATCTTTCAGAGAGTAAAGTAATGAAATCTCTGAAAAAGTAATCTTTTTTTTTTTTTTTTCATTTGAGGGTATTGAATTTTTGTTTGTGTGTGCGTGTTTTAGAAGAGAATCATGCCTCAACACACAAAGCAGCATAACCAAAATATTTACCTTTAGAAATTGTGCCAGCCGTGTCTACATTTCTGTGTTGTACAGCACTACATTCTTATGTTAACTATCCCTAAGGGCCTTTTGAATTCTATGATTTTTACAGAGTATCAGAATAACAGAAAGAGTAGTGCCAAACAAACATTAAGGAAGCTTGCACTGTTCAATACTCTCGTAAGGGTCTCAGTTGTTACTGAATCTGTCCTGAGATGAGGAGATGAGTGATTTAATCAGGTTGTTGGTAGGCTGCCATGGAAAACACCTACAAATATAATTGTAATGTCACATCTGAGTATGCAGGTGTATCTCTTAACAGAATATGTAAAAATGTTTCTCTGTAAATGATAAATTTGTCAAAAATATGATTTCTTTTGGACAAGACCAAATTTATTCACTGATTCAAGTGGAATTCAGCAAATAAATTCAACTGAATAAAGGAGAGACTTTTTTTATTTAAATGTCAAAACATTTCATGATGACATTTTCTCAAAAAAATACTTTGGCAGAATGCTATGCTTCACACTGACAGTGAAGGTAGAGGTGTGGGTTGCAGAGTGCCAAATATGCTTGACTGAGTAGAACTAAATGTTGACCTGTATGAGCATGGGACAAGGACTGGGCACAACGTTATGTGGAGCAGGCAGCAAGGGCAGATGTCTGGAGAGCATGAATGCTCATAAGTAAAACCAGAATACCTGCCAAATACTATGGGTATTAATTTTGGCTACTTGTTTTATCAGATGATCACAGATGGAAGAGCTGTCCACATAGACTGGACATGGATTTTAATTCATCAAGAGCTCTTTATGGGACACATTCAGATCATGAGTCTGAGAGTTATGGACTTAAGACAGTGAGCTAATTTTGAATCTCCCCATCTGTTTGTCACTCCTGACATTGGTTAGATTGCACAACCAAATTAGTATTTAAAGTATTCTTTGAAGATTTAAAAGTAGTCTTTAAAGATTTGAGTGAGATAATTTCAATATTGATGTAATTAAAAGATGATGTTTCAGGCAGATTACTGACAGATTTGTAAGAATCTTCACTAGTAAGATTTATGATCTTGACCACTGGGTCAGGCTTTCTAAATATTGGTTATATTTTTGCATGGACTGTGAAATTCCACAATACAAGATACACCAACAGTGTATTGCCTTCCAGTCGGTAATACTGTGGATCTTCAGCTTTTAACTGGCTGATGAGTTTGGACTGGTGCCTTAGCTCAGGGAGTCACCCTCTGTTATGGAATCCTGGGCAGAGCCAAGAAAAACAGATTTATTTTGGAGGATCAGAAGACTCAAGAGCTCAAGCTAAAAGATGTCAGCTCTCAAGTCAGTGTAGGTTACAGATTCTCTTACACATCAAGTCTGTTTTCTAAGAACAAATCTTACAGTGATTTCACATATAAATTGTTGAAACCATGCACTGAGTACTATCATTTTATGCCCTCCTCCAAGAGGGTTACTCTATCTTTAGGTAGATGAACTACAACTTCACATAAAATTGATACACTGATCTGCTGATCTAGCAGCATTTCTGACACTTTTAGTCACTGTAAAGGTTATAGAAGTGGTTGGATAGAAACTTTAGTTAAGACAAACCCACGGAGGTCAGATAATAAAGGTATTGACTAGAGAATATGCCAGGCTGTTTATGGAATATGTATAACTATGAAATTGTTGTATGAAACCTATCTAGAAGAACTGGTAAAATCTCTCCTAATAATTGGTATTTAACCTCTAGAACAAATAATCTGAGGATAGGACACTCTACCTATTCCCTAAAGTTTCTGAAATGTAATAAGATATTTTTCTAAAGTACACTTTTAAACTTCTTTAAGGTTTTCTAAGAAGCTCTTTGGTGAAATGAGAGAATGTGAATCAAGATAATCAGTTACAACTGTCCCTTATAGCTTTAAAATCCATGAGTCATTATCAACATTTGTATATTTTAATTTGACCAGCTTAGATTGCACTGTGCAGCGAGAATCCTCAGATATAAAATTTCTTGAATCTAACTCAGAAGTTCACTTTTTGAACAGATCTTCCTTATTTTCAAACTGTAGATCACATGGAAGCCTTGTATCTTTGCTGGCTTAGAGATTCACAGTTAAAGCCAAAATCCTATCTTGATTCTGGCAAATTAAACATGACTAACATTTGGAAAAAATACACAGCTTTTTCATATTCACGCCTAACTACATGAGGGTACTTTGGTGGCCTGATTCTACGAACATTTATGCCCTTTTCTCACATCCCTTTGAAGTAAAACCAACTACTGATATCGCTATACTATACCAGTGTGGAACTGATTGCAGTTTTTGGCATTAGATTTCATTTAGACTACCCTTTTCAAAATAAGAGTTTTGTTTAAAATTTCACCTGAATAATGTTTGCAGGAAGCTAAAATACAGTGGTACATTTGTGGAAAATAATTTTATTTAGCCCTTTTCCCTTTTGCAAATTGTCTGTGAACAGATTTTGATTTTTGCTCTTTTTCTAGCTAATTGAAATTAAATGCTAAGTGCGTTATGCAACATATTTCTGTCTGTGAAATGTTCATGAACTTTGACTTTGTCTTTCACAACTCACTTATTATACATGGCGTACAATGTGCAGTTTGTCATTTAAGTCATATGCTGTTGCTCCTCTTTCCTTATGGCATGACCAAAACTCTAGAAGCTTTACTGGAAAAATAACCATATTGGTATGCAAATTTCCTTATTCACACATGAATATGGGGGGAGGGGCTGCATGAGGAGCAACTATTCAAAATATTTGTGTGAGTGTCTATGTATGGCAGAAAGCCAACAAAAGCAGGGACAAATATATATGACTCAGCAAATGATTTCAAATTTGTCAGCATTTTCACAAGTCAGTTCCCTGCTTCATGTGCTGCTCTTTTCAAAACATACTAAAACTAGATTTTATACCTTTGAGACTCGGTGATCTAAAAGCTGAAAAGTATTGTGCCAGTGTGTCAGTTTCTCTACTGGCTTTGGGAACTGCTTTAACTATTTGCCTATATAAAGTTAGTGGCCTTTGCCAATTTGCCACATCTCCAGCAGGTTCATCTCCACAGCTACCATTAGTTAAGCATCTTTTTATAATTCATGCTGTTGGACTAGAGTATGAGACCACTTACATTTGATCTGGGAAGCTAACTTGTGACTAAACATACATGCCAATCCTATGTGTAGTCAGTCCTACTATAAATATCATTATAACACCATAATAGTGCCATGGTCAGAGGTTTTCTTCTATCTGGACTAGGGATGAACCTAAAGGACAGAAAGGACAGTCACAGGATTCTCCCTCTTTTACATGCATTCATGAGTTTTCCAAGCCATCTATTACAGGATCCAATTTACAAGTTGCAGAGGGAAAGCTATGAAAGAACTCTAATTATCCTTTCCTCTTTCCCACGTCCTTATTGACAAAGCCAATTCAATGACTAGATGACTGGTTGCCAGTGCCTCTCTTGACTACAGATTTTTGAAATATTCATATGTCCCTATACATCTGTCTATATAGCAGAGCCTGCACAGTCCTTTTGTAAGTGACATTTCATGGTGAGAATTATGCCAGCACAAAATCATATGACTTGATGTCTGCTTCAGTGACATTAAACTCATAGTGTATGGTAGTGAATGACAAAAAATGATATACAAGAATTCTGGTCTGGTTTTTGGATTTAGTCTAACTTCTCTGATCAGACTGGGTTATTTGCCAGATCAGTAGTACATGTTAGATATTTCCTCTTTATTTCTGAGTCAGAAATACACTGAGAGAGGCCTCTCAGTGTTTACATTTTTTTTCCCCCCGGGTCCTAGCTAATTCATGAAAACGAAAATGAAAGGGTACAAAAAAGAAGAAAGGCAAATGGAGAAATAAACTCTGCTTCAATTGATGAATTTCACTGAAATATTTCATATTTCATTGCTCAGAGCAATTCAGATGTGCAACTGCATTAATGTAGGGAACATGTTGATCAAAGATAAACAAGAATAACATTTTTATTATTATCCGTACTTACTTAAGCTCCTGTGAGTTAGCAGCCATAAGGGATTTTAATGTCTTGTCAGCTAACGGGCACCCAGAAACACTGAAAAAACATTGTGGAATGTTTCACTAAAACAGAATATTTTTTCTTAAAACAACAACCTCCAGACAATCTATGACTTAAAATGTGAAAAAAATAGAACCTCAAATATTTGCTGTTGACAAAGGAAGAGCAGCCCATAAAGGCTGTATGTCTTAAGTTACTGGGAAAATATATGGTCAGGGCCAGAGGTTTCAAAATTTCTGTAAAGCTGCATGGTGAGACAGTATTACACAGAATACTTCCTTTATGTTGCCTACGTAAAGGGCAGGTAGAGCATCTGCCCGTGTTTCTGGGAAAAGGCAGAAACTGCTTCTACCTTGCTCCCAAAAGAAAAGGCAGAAAAATATTGTTTCAACCCCCAGGTTGACAGTAGGCTATTCTGAGGGAAATAAATGACATCTACAGAATGTATTAGCAAATCTATGAATTTCAAAATCACCTGCAGAGATATCTACAGGAATGTCATTTAAAATCCCATGCACCAGCATCTGTACAGTGAGTGCTTGTACACTTAAGGAAATGAAAACTTAACTAAATGACTTATCTACAGGTCTCTGCTAAGACATACAGTTTGAGCACATCCTGCCTAAGTCCATATGTCTATTGAGTCCAGATCTTCACAAAATATAACAAAAACATGAAAAAAAAAAAAGGAAAAAAAAAAAACAGGCACATTACTGTATGGGTAATTTTCTGCAAATTACTTCTGAATACTCATCCATGGTTAGTATAAAAATGTTAAATGACAACAGATAAAAGTAACTTAATTTCCTGCTTTGGGTTTCCTGTTGTTTCTTACCTGCGGTGTGAGGCATAGTTTCCTGTTACATGACCACTACCATCACATCCTGGAGTCGGACAGCTATGCAAAGATGCAATGAGAAATTGCATGAGTATGCAAAGATGAAATGAGTATGTATAATACATCACATAGCTTACCCTACAATGACTTACATAATGGTACTTAGGGCAATCATATTCATCATTACCCATCTCATAACTATTAAGACACTACAAAAAAAAAAAACTAACAAAACTTACATAACAATTCTAGTTTTCAATTACTACTTGAAACATATATGGACAAGAAAAAATAATCCTATTTCCACAATGCAAATTAGCCAGAACCTTATTTTTTGATCTATGTAATGTGAAACCACCATGGTTTGCATAGATTTTTCAGTTATGATTTGTATTCTTGAAAGGACAATTTCACTATTGCTACCAATTTTTGACAGCAATTCATAAATCCTAGAGCTGAAGTTTTGATCTGACCTTGTGCGTAACAAAGACTAAAGAATAATAATATCCCAAATCATTCCCTCAGTCTCTGACTAAAATAAAGCACCTTGTTTAGAAACACATCTATTCTTTATTTGCTGAAGTAAGTGAGAAATAGGTATTATGGTTGTGTGTTAAACTAAAAGCACATCAGCTGAAGTTCAGAATGAGCACATTTTCCTGACATGTTTGACCTGGAGCAAATGTTAGAGCTGCTGTTTTTCCTCAGCCCATCTTTGGTCATAGCACTGAGCTCATTTATCACATTGGGTCTTGATTTATCATATCTTGCCTCTGCAAGAGGGCAAAGATGGCAAGAAATGCAATTTGTGTGTTGAGGGGGAAGAATAGGTGAATTAAATGTACCTTTCTATAGTATTTTAAGCCCTCTAACATTAGTTCTGCAGAGTCACCTTTTAAAGGGCTCTGTCTTCTTTCACTGGGCCCATGGTTAAGAAGGTCAAGCCAAAAGCTGTACAGAAGCTTTTATCTAGTGCTCCCTGAGTAAGGAATACAGGAGATCCTCATCTGGCTATTTCTTTTGAACTGACAGAATGCTATGAACATTTTTAAATCTGTAAAAAAGACTTAGGAGGACATGAGTCTTATTTTCACAGCCCATTTCAAACTGAGTGATGCAGTTTTGGTCAAGAGAATTAATATGGAAAAAAAAAAAAGAAAAGAAAAAAAAGAAAAAAAAGAAAAGAAAAAAAAGAAAAAAAAAAGAAAGCACATGCAAGGAGTTGGTATTCATACAATAGCTCACTGCAACTGAGCTAACAGTGTCAGAAAATTTTTCTCCACAAGTACTTATGTCATTTTAACAGCTTCCTCATGATGGAGCCACCTGTACTGGATTGTTCTGTATGAGTTCTAAGTTCAGTGAGATCAAAGAAATGCAGTCTGATCCCTATATTGCCTATAGAATCTGCCGATGCATTAAAACTTTTTTATTTAATTTTCTGGATGGGTATATTTAAGGTACCTCTTTCTACTCACCATGTGAAAATAATACACTGTAAGGTTATCACTGCTTTTGTAAACGTGGGGAATTATTATTTAGGAGATTAGAAATGTATTTTACAGACATCTCAAAACAGGTCAATATCACAAAGGAATAAATATTAGAAAAGAAAAGCTATTAGAGTCTTCAGCAAATAAACTCTCAGTGATTTTTGTATGCAACTGTTTTAGAGGTGGCAAAACAAACACGACCTCTAGCAATTTAGGTCATGAACTACAAGTGCAGATACAATGTGTTGAGTAGACAACACGCAGGCTGCACCGCATGAGGTGAAAGAATCACTCTTCACAGAAGCTTGCCCCAGGGAAATGTAATTTCTAAAGACAGAGGCAGATCTAACTGATTCAGTGCCACTGAGTCTGGGGAGCAGGACACAGGGTGACGGGATGCAACTTGTTTATTTATGGGCGATCCTGTAGTGATATTTTATAGACCATCATTACTAAGCTATATGGAATGCAGTTGCACAGAGAGGTATTCTGTTTGGGGGACAAAAACGAACAAACAAATAAACAAACAAACAAGTGGTATAAATTATTGCTAAGTCCCAGGTGGCAAAACAAAC
This sequence comes from Anser brachyrhynchus, assembly GCF_964034855.1. Lineage (NCBI taxonomy): Eukaryota > Metazoa > Chordata > Aves > Anseriformes > Anatidae > Anser > Anser brachyrhynchus. The sequence continues at coordinate 119,200,197 of NC_137695.1, forward strand.
AAAAAAAAACCAAACAAAACTAACCAAACAAAACCCCCTCTATTGTTATCAAAGTGGTGTTGATGTGAATCCAGCAGGCTTTTGTGAAAAGCCTGGGATTTTAAAAAGTGACTAGTGTTATGAGCTGGCCGGGACAACTTTACTGAAAATATTCTGAACTGAAACAAGTGGTTGTGTGCAAAATGATTGAATAGAATTATCCTGATTTCTTTGCTGTTTTTGATAGCAAAATTTTGGAACTTAAGACTAAAAAGGTAGTCTCTGTAATTGGGAAAAGAGATCATTAACCTTTTCTTCCGGAGTGTGAATTTGTGTGTCCACTGGGTTTTCAGCAGGACAGAATGACTAACTCTGCTTTGAAGGAAGCAGATGAAGGAATTAAACACAGATTACCTACAGGTTGGAAAACCCTTGGGGCAGCTCCTTTTTATCTTGCATTTTGTCTTGTGAGGTTGACAGTTTTTCAGTCTGAGATATCCCCAACACTTCTGCACAAACCCTCAGCAGTAGAACTATAATGAAGACTTTCCAAATAAAGTTTATTTCATTACATAAATATTAGCACAGACTACCTGTAGCATGCTAAGAAAACTGTGCCAAACCTCACATCTACCCAGTTGCATAGCTACAACAGGGAGCTACCTGCAGTGATCAGTCGTGGAAGTCTCCCTGCTCAGCTCACTCAAATGTACTCCAAACCCACATTTAGAGCAACAGCATAGTCAGTATTTAGAAGGGCAGAGGAAAACATGGCATTTTTTGTGACTCACGTGATGAGTTCCTTTTTGAGATCTCTTGAATGGAGCTTGGGTTTAGGACTTGGTATGGAGATATCTCCTGGATATTTTTTTTCTTCCATATTTTCTGGAGAACTCACTGGATCTTTCTGAAATATTAGATGAGAATGTGAAAAAAAGTTTCTCTTGACAAGACCTTCCACATTTTCAACAAGTAACTTGAATGTCTTGTAAAACAAGTGTTTTGTGCCATAAGAAGTGATGAGGAGAGATTAAGAAAGTTTAATACATTAATAATTTCAAGAAATCATAGGTAGACTTTTTAAAATGTTGAACTGTATACTTGTGAAATTGTTTCTGAAAGTAGATGCTGTTTTAAGCTGTACATAAGGAAAATCAGGTTTAGATTTACATAACGCTGATAAAGATCAAAGAAAAATACACAGGGAAAATTAAAGTGGCTTTGGAATAAATGGAGCCAAACAAGATTTCAGCAAGTATATCCTTGATTTTTCTGTGCAAGTACCTCACTGAGTTTTGCACACAAAGTGAGTACCATTGTGCCATATTGTGTTACAAAATTATAATCATAAAGTTATTGTACATAAAAATATATAAATGCAAAACTTTATAGGTTTGTAGAATGCAATGATTTGTCTTATGCAAAGAGAAGATTCTTGTTAAAATAAAATCTTCAGAAAAAAACACTGACATTTTCTTATCAGCAGGCTGGAAAGGGTGGTTATTGATTTCTACTATTTGTAGATTAAAATCATCACCATTACAAGGCTGTTTGATGGATGGTATAGACTATGGGTATTAAGTCCTTTGGGAAGGCATTTTGGAAATCCAGAGCCCTGAAGAATTTACATTTTCATTTTCTGAAACAAAAAGGTCCTTGACAATTTCAAATAGCATTTTATATTGTTTTGAGGATTAATGTCTTCAATTATTATTATTTTTATGAACGCTAAATATTTCCTTTCTTGACGTATGCTCTGTGGATATTGTGTTATTCAAGAAATCTCCAAAACCCTTAACATCATTTATCAAATCTCTATAAATCCCTGCTGGGAATTCATGTTCTGACTTCACTCTGATACTCAGGCAGGTAGCACCCAAAGTTTACCGCATGTAGGAGCAGAAGCTGCTGCCTGCGGTTAAGGGGAGAAGCTTCCAGTTTCTGCTGAACTCTCAGTGTTGGTGCTGTAGATGCTCTGGGCTTGTGCAGCTGATGAATGTGCCAGGACAGAGGGGCAGGGATGTCTGCAGAGCTGTTAAGCACAGAGTGGAGAGCTGAGGAGAATCTGGACTGAAAAGGGAGATTATGCCTAACGGGACTTGTAAGCTCTGCGGGGGTGTTTCTTCTGATAAAGCTTCCATATGGTCCTCAATTCTGGCAGCTCATCTTTGCCTGTTTGGAGACTGGATCCTCAATATGACTTCCTTCTGCTTTCTGATACTGGCTACCTACTGCCTACTATATCTCACACTATACATACATATAGAAACCGTGCCATATTATTGATATATCAATTACTACTGATTATTGGAGCCACATTTGTGGGGTTACTTTGGGATTAATCTCATCTGCTACAAATATAGAAAGCAAAAATGCATATCTTATTTTCTAAAAACTCTTCCATAGTAATTATCAAATAAATCTTTAAAATATAAAAGTAAGCCGATATATTTCATGTTCTTAGAATTTTATTTCTACAGGAAAATTTCACAGAAGAAGTAATACAGAAAATTAAAAAACAAACAAACAAAAAAACAGTATTTCTAAAATGTTCATACAGAAATACTAAATTGTTGAACGTCCTCCATACGTGGTAAACCAAAATGCTAAAGACTGAAAGTGGAAAAAGGAATGAGTTTTATTCAGGGTTCAAGAAACCTGAAAGACCGTTTTGGAACATCAAATTAAACATGGCATAAGGGGGTGTTTTTGCTCCTGCAATCTGCAGAAAGAGGGTTCTAGTTACTGACTTTGTCTTCAGACATGTTCAGACCTGCCTTTCTTACATATATGCAAATGAAAGATTCTACAGGGATTATCACCATTGTAACACCCCATAAAATCAAAAGCTCCCAAAATAAACCAAAAATTGTGACCTTCTGTTGCCAGGTGAAAGAGCCCAGATGTGAAAATAACCCCAAAAACTCTGAGTAAGATTATTTCCATTTAATGTAATGGAGGTTGAAGAAGGCTGGCTTGTTAGTTGTGCACATTTCCTATCAACTCCAATAGGCTGTATTTGTATTACTGAACTGAAGGCTAATGCTGTGTTTCTGAAGACTTAGTGCATGCCTCAGATGAATCTTAACAAAGTATGAAGACTGGGCACACACCACCTTCCTCCATCTCTTGTCAAGGGTCCATCTGAAAGGAGCCAGGTATAGACAGTGGTGGAAAGACCACTTGGACGCTCTAGTGGGCTCCTGAACTTCATGATGAACCTCAGGATACAACTGCAGCCAGCAAGAGTACCTACAACTGATCATGCTGCAGGGTTTCCTACTATTTTCAGTTATAGCTTGTGTTCTTTATCTCAAATGGAAGATTTGATGAAAAAGAAACTTCTGTGTGTGAGCTATTCATGTCACTGTTTGATACCTGCTGCACAGAGAGGACTGACTATGAATTGTACATATCAGGACTTGACAAAATATGACAGTATTACATTTGATATACACAGCTTCATTTAATGATGTTCCACTGAATGTTTAACAAAAGTAAGATGGCAAGATTAAGGTTGACATAAGTATTTCCACTGCCACCAACATAACTGATACTAAAGAGTTTTGAATTGCAATATTTTCATTTTATATCTTTGAAGGATTTTTTTTTTTTTAATTTTAATTGTGGATTTCTTGAATTAACTTTTTGAGATTAACTGTCGTATTTTTTAAACCAACACACATACATGCAAAAAGGCCTGCAAAAAACTTCATAATAACTGCTCCTTTGAAAAAGAAAAAATCTCCTAAGGACCAAAGTGGTAATACAGTTTGCTTCCTGGTTAATATCCCTTAGTATATCTCTAAGGAATGAGATATAGATATATGGATATTTAAACAGATGATTTATTCAGCATTGCCTTTGCAGCTTGTGAAAGACTGCTATTATTCAATAAGTATAAAATCATCAGATGTGTAGAAGATGCAAAAGGAAGACAGCACAACGGGAATGCAAGCAGAAGAATATTAAAACTCCACCTTTCTTGGCCTTTGAGTGTGGCCCAGAAAGGACCACATCTATTTGACATGAGCAGCCCTAAAGACCAAGTATTTCTTGGCCTCCACACTTAGGACTGAGCATTGAGCATCATGCCTTGGGCTGTGTGCTTCCCCAGAGATTTAGCTTGAGATGGAGAGGTAAGCCCTTGGAAAAACACCTTTAGTGCTTCCCACTTTTTGGTCATTTAAGTGATGATCATGACAGCTAATCAAGGCCAAATATATGGATATATATATTTCCTTTGCCATTTCAACAGATTTATAATTAAATGTTATTAAAATTCTGAAGAATTCCAGACTAAAAGGAAAATCAGAACCAGCCCAATCAGTTCAAATACTACTATTTTCTGTAGAGCATGTGTGTATTCACGCATGCACACTACAGAAAGCAAGCAAGCAATGAAACCCCATTAATGTACAGATGGAAGTTTATATTGATTTCAGCAAAGACCAGAACATAATGGTAACATGAATAACAGATAATAGCATCTGGCACTTTTAACATTTTTAAGCCCTGAAATCTTTGGAGAACTGACAGTTGAACTAACTGACAGCTCTAGTTATTTCTCGACGCTTTCCTTTTGGAGAGATTTTGAGCTTTTTCCAAATTCAGATTTTTTTTTTTAAGGGGGCATCTGGACAGGCTATTTCGCTGAGAGAGAGAGAGACAATATTTTCTGGAAATTACCACCAAAATTAAGCAACTGTTGTGCATATGAACCAGATAACAATGAATTAGAAATAGATATAATCAGTCATTTTCTTTGCATGAGGATAACTGCCAGTCTTCGGTTTGCAAAACAGAGCCTCTGGCCTTGAGATCACTGGACTTATAGACATTCCCTGGGATAGCAAAAGCTCACAGAAGAAGTCTGGGTCCAGAACCTCCATTAGGAACAAACCATACAGTGTCAAAGCAAAGAGTGCAAGGGGCAAGAGAGCGTGAATGGGCATCTTTATGTCCTTTTGGGTAGTATGCTGATGCCTCCAGTTCCTTGTACCAGTGCCAAAGAAGCAGGCAGCCACCTATCTCAGCTTTCTGAAAGTCCAGCAGGGAGCAAGGGGATGCAGAGATGCTTCTATTGTAGCTCTTTCTCTGAGCTGTGGTGGTAGCAGGGAGGAAGAATGGAATGACAGGCACCCTGCCAAGTCTGTGACACCAATTGATCCCCTGCAGCAAGGCAGTTTTCTCAAAGCTGGACATGCTTATCCATTATGTGGAATGAAGGGGGCCTTCAGTCTACCACTTCATATAAAATGTGCTCCAAAGCCCTGATATGGGGACCATGCTCTCAGAGCCTCATGGCTGAGGCAGAGAGCATCATCAGCTCTGCAGAAGTTACAGAAACATACTCGTCAAGACAACCCTGCCTCCAAGAAATGATCCACCATGGTGCAAATGTCTCATTTTGGCAGGTCTCTACCTAGTGCTGACAGATTTTTGTTCTTTTTGCAACTAAATTGTCTTTTATTTCCAGGTGTTTTTGAAATTGGAAGCCTGAATCCCCCACCCTCAACCTTAAACAGCTTTACCCCGTCTATGTCTTTTTAATGTGCTAGTTTTGGTATCTGAAGAAGAGATAATTTCATAATTATTAAAATGTTCAAATACCATTATTTAATATATAAAACTAAATGAGAAGGAAATGTATTTGCAGATGAATAAAAACTCCAAAGTGGGACATCTTTTATTCTACTTCAGAAAACTATCAATCAGGCTTGTTTATGTTAATTACCAAGATTTTACCCAATTTGACTGAAAAGGTTCTGATGGTCCCTTTCTAATTTTAGAAAAAAAAAAGTCCCCCATGTTCAGACAGTCTCAAAAAAAAAAAAAAAAAAAAAGGGACAGAACCTGCCAGTATAACAGAAGAAAAGGACAGAAAGACAATAGGAAACTATGCTACCATGTTGCCAAGATAGGATAAATAGACATAAATAGACATGACAGAGCAAATTATAAACAAATTATAACAAAACCAAAATGAAGACCATTATCAAGTTGGAAGTGGCAATCTAGAAGATTAGCCATGAAAAATGCAAAGTTACTAAATAAAACCATTTACTGAAATTTTAATTGCTCATCTTTGCTGCATTTTCAAGTTTGAGCTTTTATATTTCCTTGGATAGGTTGAAAAGAGAAGACATCTGTATGTACTCATATATTTTTCCCATGCTCTTTCCGTATGGGATAAAAATCACCACAATCGGTGGAAAGTATTTGTATATCCTTCTGTGCTACTTGTAGCCAAAACCTTCAGGAGTTACTAGCAATACCTTTATTTCTGAATTTATGCTCTCCATCTGACTTCTCAACCATTAGACTCACATGTGAGATCTAAGATTCACTGGCAGAGATTTACTGAAATACATTAAAGGTAAAACAAAAAGTTCCTCACTGAAAGAATACCATAGGCAAGGGTCTAAACATGTGTTTAAATACTTGGATATTGAGTTATCTAGAAGGATAAAGAGCGGGAGTGAAAAAAATATGTTTCAACATGAAAAGACTACCTTGGCATTTTTTGTTTTGAGTGCTAGGTCATTTGTGTGTATGTGCTACAGGACTGAGCCATTAGGAAAAAAAATTAAGAAACAGTCTTTAATTGCGCATGCCTTTGATTTCCTTATCTTAGATGCTTATAGGCATTCACAACCCCTATAAAAATGCATGGTTGTTGTTTTCCATCTCCGAAAGTAGGCTCTGAGAGCAAGATCTTTCAAAATGAGTAGTTTTTTATTGTTGTTGTTTTTCCATATCCAACAGAACATTAAAGCTAACTCAATGTTCAAACTTCTACTGTAGAAATAAATTCCCTTTAAACTTCACCAAACTGGTCATCCCAAAGACCACCATCTGACCACTTATCCATGGGAAAAAAATCACTCAGAAACTGAAAAAAAAAAAATACCTCTTTTTCTTCTTCTTTCCTGCCATGAGTCTTGCTGTAGTTGATTGGTGTATCCCAGCCTTCCTGCTCACAAAGAGCCTGGTAGAAGGCTGCATTTACCAGGATACTGCTTGTTTTGAAAGGAGATGAGGAAGGAGTGGGAAGTACTGTACTGGAAGAACTGAGAGGCGTAACTTTGTCTTGGCTTCGGTTCTTTTTCATGCTCAAATCCAGAGTGCCATTTTCATCCACTTCTATCTCAGCTCCCTGACATGCAACAGGAAACAGAGACATGTTTAGATACGGACATGGTGAGGCTGCAACATAACCATGTGGTGCTTTTAAAGGATAAATATAAATGCTTGCTTTTATTTAAATTTATCTGAATCTAAAACCAGCTTTTCGATTTATATCAGTTATTGTCCAACTCTTAGGCAGACTTAAATGTAGCTTCAGTAATGGTGTCCCTGCATCTCAGCTTAAACATAGTAAGCAGAATTTAAATAAGATGCTTCTAAACCATAACCTATACACCCTAAATCTAGTTTTATTTAAAAAAAGTTTAGCTCTAAATCTTCTTGATCTTTTTACTCTTACAGAGAACTATGACCCCAATTCACTGTTAAAAGCATTAATGCATTGTTTAGGTCACCAACAGCATTACTATTACATATGCTCCCTTCCCCCCACACCCGGAAATATTACAACATCTGCATCATGGGGGAGAGGAGGAGGGGGGAAGAAATATGCGTAAAAGAAACACAGTATGAGATTTTTTAACTAGAGTTTCATGCATCACTGATAATAACATGTTGCCTTAATCATAATTTGGCTTGGAAATGACCTTTAAAAAATTTTCCACAAGACATGGGCTGGACTAGGCCACTAAGGCACAGTTCTGCACTGAGAGTGCTAGACTGGGAGCCACAGGATCATCTTTAGAAGGATGTCCCTGAAGGAGATCTCCAGTATGAGTCAACACAGCATTTGCTACTCTGGGAAGCAAAGCAATCATCAGCCCCTGATTGTAGGGCATTGTTCACTTTGGAGAGAGACCCAACTTCTATTTCTGGGCTGGAAGAACATCTCAGAGCAATTCTTGCTCATAGGAAGGGACAAGGGCTGCTTGGCATTAAGAGGAGGACCAGGGAAGGAAAGCTCCCTGTTCTGCCTTCCACAGAAAAACAGTAAAACCTCTTCTTGGAATGACAAAAGGCTTCTGAAAGTGCAACTTACTAATGGAAGCAACAAAAAAATTCACATTATGCTCTCTAGTGTGTTGTGAGGACTCACCCAGAGTTTTTTGTGTGTCAAGGGACCAGTATTTCTTTCTGCTTCTGGACACAGGCCCAAGTAGGCTTTTGCATGCCCATATCATCCTTGAAGAAGATAAAAATCTTCTTGCTAATGCTCATTGATGAGATATAGTTCCTTTGCTCTCTCCCCATGGAAAGATAACTAATAACCTGCTGGTGATTTTACCACCGTGAACTTCTCTGTGGATATTGCAGTTCCATTCTAGAGATAATTGCCAAGATGACCTTTGTTTAGATTTATTTTATTTTTTTTTATCTTCTTTTTCTTTCCTTTCTTTTTGATCTTTTGCTCTTGCTATTTCAAAACACTGTCTGGAATTAATGTGTATGTCTTAAGCAGGGAGCAACACTGCATATTGAAGTAAAGGTAGGGATGAGTATAAGATTGGTCTGCGCTAGTGACAACAGTTATTAAAGTCAAGTAGGGGAAGAGGTGAAAAACATGGCTTCTGAAGGAACACTCATTGTCTAGTTGTATATGTTAACCTAAATAAATTGGAAAATATACAGAACTATAGAGTTAAATGACAAGGTCATAGAAAGTAATATCCATGTTGAATGCCATATTTAATGCTGCTGTGTCTTCCTGTTATTATCATCAGTACTATTTGCATCACCACGAAGCTCAGAAGATGTTTGGCAATTTGGGGCTAAATGTGAAACTTAGGAGAGAGTCATATAAACCCACACAGAGCCTTCCTAACTTGAATAATATAAAAGTAAGCCTGTATCATAAATGAATCACTTACATCTTCTGTTTTAAAACAAAAAGATATGCCCAGAGGGCGAGTTTTCCCATTTTTTTTAGACCTCTTTCTTAGGAAGGGGTGAGACTCCAACAGAGAGAATCCCTTTCTCTTTCTTCCTATTAGCTATTGCTGGAGCTTAAATGATTAGTCTATCATTTAATGGTTAAAGATAGGGCAGTCAAACTTATCCTTACTTAAGTTTTCTAAATACAATTATGATGAAACAGAGAATTCTTCCACTGTGCTGAAAAATGTGACATGGCCAACCCAGCTGGACTGAAGGCACAAGCTTCCTTCATGCAGCCATGTCTTCTACCACTGTCAGAGGCGACTCATTTAAAGGTGAAATGCATCTGATGGAATATTTCTAATCAGATGAAAACTTTTGGTAGGAGATGAAGATTGAGGGCTTAGTGATCTCTCCTTACTCAGGGACCCTGATTCTATTTTGTGTCCATGGGCCTATGACAGATGCCCACCTAGACTGAAGCACTACCAAGCCATCTGCTTTTCCCCAGTTCAGAAACTCAGACACCTCTTATATTTGCTTCTCCTGCATGATAAAGTTCACATTTCAATCATACAGCTTAAAGAGAGAGATGTTTTATTATATTTATGGGAAGTAAATACACTTCTAATATGTTCATACTAAGACGCTTTGGTTATATCTTTCTGCCCCTTTTTAGTAAATAGTTTAATCTCCTGTGATAGTTTTAAGCCCTGAATTTGACAGTGCAGCTTATCCTGGATAATAACTTAGTAACCACAACATCTTATGCCATCTGTATAATATCAAATACATTTTTATACCAGCATTAATAAACCTTAGTTACAAAAATCCAAGATATTAACTATATCAGTGCCAAGAGCACACTCCAGGATCTGACAATAGAGCTCTGCCATGATCGCCCCAGTGTTTTTTGGCTTCCTAGTTGATATGTAACTATAGCAATGAAACAGAGCTACAGTAATCAAGTTTAATGACCAATGTAAAGTAAAATGCTAAATATTGTAGTTGCTGACATTTTTCATAATAAAAAAACTTGGGTTAAGTCTGCACAACCAACATTCACATAAAATTCCAGACCTCTGTGACAGATGGCTTAGAAAAGGAAGCCATGTGACTGGGCTGCAGTAGTTTTATAGTGCAAAACCCATAAATAGTGCAGATTCTCTGTCACTGACAAAATATCAGCTACTCAGAAGGCAACAATGACAACAAAAAAGACCAAAAGCAGTCAAGGTTCCCTCCTTGATGAAACTGCATAGAAAAATGTCAGGAAACATCATTTCTGAGAAACAGTTAGCATTAGCTGCAACAAGGAGCTTTGGGTGATAAGCAGAACATTTTACTAATGTGGATATTTAGAGGTTCCTCAGCACTTTCCTGAAATTCACATAGAAGTTGGGTTGTCCAACATGTACCTAATTCTGGTCAGGAAAGGCTGGGTTGTGTGTTTGTGAAGTAGAGTACAGATGGGGTTTAAGTGAGCTCACAGATGCACACAACAATTAAATATAGTCATGGAAAAATATCCCCTTTTGCCCATCACAGGATGGATCACACGTTTACAGCATGGCTTTTTATTCAGAACCGTATAAAATAGCTCTCACTTTGCTGCATTCATAGTAAACTCCAAATGGCAGAGCAAAAAGAGAGGATGGTCAGAGCTACTGCTCCAGTTTTCATTCCGGCTCTCATCCCACCCTCCTCTCAATATGTCTCCTTTGCTTGTTTTACCATGTTTATTTTTACATTAATTTTAAAATGGAACTAAAAAGACTAAAATGGCAAATGGCAAAAAAATGCTAGAGCAATGCTATGACATGCTGACAGAAAATGGCACTTACTGTGCTTAGCTAAGACTTTTAAAGGCTATGTTCTTAGTAGAAGCAAGATCTTATTACTGTTGACTCTAGTGCATGCAAGAACTGGCCTATATGTACCCATTTATCATGACATATTTAAAATATAGCTACAGAAACAATGTATATTTTTCTGATTCTTCCTTAAAAATGTAAATAAAGTAAGGATGTGAATGTAACTTATTACATGTGAATGTAACTTATTACTTATTACTAACATATTAGTTTACAGCTGTATGAATTTTTGGAGCCTGATTTTGATCTTATTTACATTTACATTTATACTAGTGCAAACTAGGGAAAAATCCACTAAAACAATGAAGAAAAATCTACAAGGGTGAGAGGAGACATACAGTAATTAAATTCAGGTTACTCCTTATCTACTCCCACATCAGTGACAGTGCAATCACCCCCACAGGTTTTACAAGCAGCTGGAAAAAGAAGTTCAGAATGACAAATGAGAGAAAAATGACTGAAGTGTATTTTCTTTATTCCATGACCTATTCAGTGAAAAGATAAGGTACAAGTAGTACTCTATGAAGAATATGCATCTAAAATGAACACTAATATAAATTTGTACACTAAAAAAAATGGTTTCTGTCTTCTTCAAATGTTTAGAGTCAAGCTTTTTGTCAAATATTTAGTCAAGTACTTTAAAGTTAAGTTTTTTCAGTCTCCTTTATTTTATGACATAAATATTACAAAATATTTCCTAGTACATTATTTAGCCTTATCCTTAGAACTCAACTATATAAGCTAAAAATAAAGTATCCTTTTTTTTTTGTGATAAATTACTCTTGCATTTTTTCATACGTTTTTCACCCCTTCTATAGCTCACAACATTTAATACTCTGCAGTGTGTCTCAAGTAATGATTACAAGGTAAGCCTTATCTCATAGCTGGATCAGAAAGAGTGAATTGTTATGTCTGCATGAATCTTATTTTAAACCCGTGACCTTAGGGAGATTGTATCATTACATATAAGGGGTTTCATGTATCCTTTGGTTGGCATCAGCCATAGCACTTAATACTAAGTAAGTATAAAGAAACAACATTATCAATGATTTTGCATTCCCACTAGCAGTTCAGTCTGCATCAGAAAGCTCAAAAGGGCTCTTAACTTCTGGTACTGAGAATAACTCTGTAACTAGTACCTTGCCATGTATACGTACACTATTCTTAATGTAACTGCATCCAAAAGAGTACAATTTCTTCTATTCACAGCCAATAAGAATAAATGCATTTGTTACTCAGTTCTTCAGATTTAAATTTAAACTGCGTTCTTCTGCAGTAAACTAAAATACTAATCTGAATAAAAAGGAAAAAAAAAAAAAAAGAAAAAAAGAAAATCTGTAACTGCCTAGCAATGTTTGAGATACAAATGAAGTCACAGTTTCAGCATAGAGCAATTCACAAATTAAAAAAAAAGGCAGCCACGAACTTACTCAAGGACCAATATGCACAGCAGTAAAACAGAATAGAACCTATGATATTCTTGGCTGATTTTTCAACCTCTACTTAGGCTTTAAGGTATTTGGAATAAAGGAGTGCCTTAGAAATGTGCTAAGTACTAACTACACTGTTGAAATAATTGATGTAATTATCACCGTCATCAATATCCAAGAATGGAGAGATGACATCATTTTGTTCAAAAACAGAATTTGAACTTTAAACATTTTTAGCAAGTGTCATTTTTTGTTTTCTTTTAAAGCATAGTGTGCATATGCCATTTTGTCTAAACAGGTGGGAAAAGCACCAAAACATTCAACAAAATGTTTGGCAAGCAGTAGTGATGAGGATACAGATAAATTGCATTGCTCGCAACTACCTCTGTGAGATGTGAATGTGCTGAGGCTGTACATAGCAAAGATCCCTGGATGTTACAATGATGTAGACTCTTGCACTGTGCTAGAAAGTGCAGGCTAAGTGTTCCAATGGAGTCCTTCTGTTGAATTCAATAGGAGATGAATGAAGCTGCAAATGAATATGCAGACCAGGGTATTGGTTTGGCGTACAGACCACATGAGAATTAGCTGATGGTTGTAATATCCAGGGGAAACGTTTATAAAAGTTACAGGTGTCTGCACCTGTGGGGTTGAATGGCATAGACACTGTAACATTACTGTGGCACTTTTAAAAAACAGTATCAGGAAGTATATGATTATCTTAATATATTGCATACAGCTGATAGATAATTCATGGAGAAAGCTTAAGATCCATTTTACTGCCCACTTAAGAGTAAATGCATTCTTTAAATTAATTTATTTATAAAATAATAATTTTTATATAGAATTATTAGGAAAATTACATTGTTATTTGTAATTGTACATTGGTTCTCTTTGTGAAGTTCTGCTTACTGACAGCACTGTGAATGTGTCACCGGATTTCACTACCCTTGAAACAATTCTCTCTTTTTACTTTTTTTCTTCTCCTTTTTGAACTGATACGTAAGGAATGTGGGGACATTCCCTAATATAATTGAAAATCCATTAAATTAATGAAATTTGAAACTATGCAGTAAAAAACAGTCACTTTTTCATTTAAGTGTTATCTATATTTACAGGGAAGTCATGAACAGTCAAGGTAAAATGTCCAACTCTTACTAAAAATTTGGCAATGCTAGGAGGTCAAGAAGTAAAATCTGAGTGACAAAAAGAAAAAAAAATGACTTCAAGAAAAAACTTGTGCTAAAAATGTTTTGGTGTTTTCCCCATCTATTTAAACAAGGCAACATACACACTATGTGCCTTGAGAAAACAAGAAAATGACAATTGCTTGGAACGTCTGAAGTTGAAGTTCTGCTGTTAAAACTTAGAAACACAATATTTTGACAGATCTGACTATTTCAGATGTACTTGCAAAAGGTTTCCTACCATATCCTCTGCAGGCCCACTGGCCCTCGTTCTGTCACACTGGCTCCCATTTGCAAAGCGTAATGGCTTGGATTGGTGAGAAGCTACCTGGTGCTCACATAAGAGTAAAGGCCTTTACAGGTTAGGAGTTTTGATCTGCTAAACCAAGGATGATGGTAATCAGGTATTCTTTGGCAAGGAATGAAAGAATGTGGCAGGTGCAGAGCTGAGAGTTCTGATACTATGGAGCACTAAAAACAACCACCCCACACAAGGGTTTTCAGACCTGGTGAATGTGTGTATTATCAACAACAGGAAAAAGAAATAATTAAATCTGTAGTCATCTGTTGATGGTGTATTACTTGAGTCCAAACACTGAAGAAGTCCTCAGGAGATGCTTTTGATGATCTAAAAATATATAAGATAATCTAGCAGTTAAACATTTACATTTGTGACCAATACAAGCCACAAGACAATTCAGAAACATTGATAAATAGATGGTTGTATCTTTTAAAAATACCCTTAAGTTTGCTTCATATTTTAAAATAAGAAAACATCTTCACTGAAGGGAGTTTTCTAGAAATGTATTTCCACAATTTCCTGTTTGAGCCCTGAAAGTAATAAATAGCCAAAACCAAATAAAAACGGGTTTTGTGTGGTTTTGGCCACCAAATCTGTTTGGGGCTTACTTGCCTGTGTTCTAGCCAGAAGCTAATTCTGATTCTTCTGTCAGATGTTTTGTAGCAGTATGCCCTCCAGAAAGTCTGGCAAAAGTGGAGGCAGGCAGATAGCAAGGTATGCAGGTGATTTTCTTTTAGGCTGGATTCTTGGCTCTGAAAAAGGAGTAAGCTATGTGCCCCAAGTGTCCCTCCATATCGTTACTATTATGTTCACTTCCATTCAAACCTTCCCCATGATTTGGCAACTGTGAAGCAGGTATAGAGGAAAAAATCTTTGGGTTATGCCTGGTCCCTTTATTGCTCTTCTCTGGCAAGAAAGGTCTGTTGCTAAGGTCAGCCAAAGGCTGCAGCAGCCATTTAATCCAGCCATTGGCATCAGTTTTCATTTCCCTGCTAGAAGTCTGTATTGAAGACCAGTGGAAGGAGGTCTCTGCTGCAGCTATCTGGAACAGATCTGCCACCCGCAAAAGATTCCATGATAAATATTTGGGGTAGACAGTGTTACAAGGGATGCATGTGGACATATTAACACTAGAACATCTATTCTGTGGCACCTGACAACACTGGTTTCAAGACCCAAGACTCCACAAATATAAATGAAAGTCAGCAAAACAGGAAATACTGCTCTGCAAAGGAACATGACTTGTAAGAGCTGACAAGGTGTAACATTTATGGTAAAATAAGTGGTTCCCCTCAAAGGATAATAGTGAACCTCTTAGGAGTGGTGAATGGAGGCAGAACAAAATTTTTAAGCCAACAGCTACAGAAGCCACCTCTAGCCAGCCTGAGACTAGTACTGTAACAATCATCATAGAGTGACACTGACTTCCAGAGACAGAGTTCATCTGTCTTTTGGAACACATATCAAGACTCAGAGTTCCATAGCAGAAACACACCTGATATTTGGTGTCTTGATAAATACACCTCTTTTACTCCCCAATTATCTCTTCTCAACGTCTTGCAATGGCAAAAGCTTTCAAAAGTTTCATTGCAGTGGAGCATGTGTGACTTTAATGCAAATAAATAAACAACAATACTCCCATAATCATAGTCATAAGAAGAAAATCTTGCCTATTTTCATCAGCATTATAATACTATGTAATGGCACAGAAAATAAGGCTTATAGCTCACACAGTACCATTTGTAAATCACAAAGATCTGTGAGGAAATGCAGAGCAGAAACCAAAACATGAAAGCCACACAAACATCTATGATATTAGGCAGCTTTCCATTATGACAGACTTGCCCAAATTATCTATCTACGAACGCTGTTGGTCTGATTCTCCCCTCCCAGTAGCAGAAAGTACCATTTTACCAAAGTCACTCATTTCTCTCCCTATACCTTGTCAAACAAACTGTTATGAGCTCAGAATGCAACAGACTCTATAGGTGTAGTTCTGTTGCATTGCAAGCAAAATATCACCTTGATTAATTTATTTTTATTTTTACTATCCTCCAAAATGATTGCTAATGGCTGGATTCAGAGAGAGGAAAATTCCCTCTTTAAACAGATCTAACACATTATCTACCACAGATTGTTGCTGGATTTCAAATATCCTTCTTTTTACTTCCCACAAAACAGCCCCCTTGTATTTAATGCTCAATTATGAAAAGAGTAACAACATAATTCCTGCTATTTATTTATTTTTATCAGAACTGGTCACTACATTACTGATTTTTTCTCTGTCTCTCTTCAAAAGAGCATGCAAACAGAAGCCTCCTTTTTGGGGATTTAATGCAGTCACTAACATGAAAGACAGTTTATTCGCACAGTTCAGTAGCTAGCACACCCTCCAGGTTCTTGGACTACCCTACCTTGGCAGACAGACTCTGTGGTTTGTTGGAGAGGATCTCTGCTGCTTCCCTGCAGCGGGTGGAAAGGTTCAGGATAGCAGCAGCTGCTGCTATGTGGGTGTCTTCACTACATTGACCGTAGCTATAAGAGTTGGCATGGCAAGGGCTCTGTGTGTGGGCGCTAGCACTAGGCAGTCGATTAGAAAATTTCACTGGATTTGAAAAATGCTTTGCTGTTGAAGAGAGATTTGATTAGCAATTGCATATATGCGATTTTTCCCAATAAATAGTCTTGTTTCTCAGACTACAATTTTATACATTAAAATATTCAAAGAATACATTTAAAACAATCAATTTCCTACTGGTTCTAATGGTTTTCTGTAAAAGTGGCTTCAGAAACATGTTAATTTAATTTTTAGCAGAAAAATGACTTTGCAATATACACATTTTTCAACAAAGCATCTGAGACTTTTACTAAGAATTTTTTCATTCCTTAGTCAAGCATTAAATGCAACAACGTCTAAGGAAAGACTGAACAAAGATTAATGCATTATCAGCTGTGACCTGATGACACTGGTTGGCAAATGCAATTGCAAATATATCCTTATAAGGGCTTCCTCTTAGAGCTCTACTGTGTAAAAAAATAAAATAAGTGACTTGTCCAGTCTTTCCTAAAACAACATTGCTTACCCTACTTAAATTACCCTACTTAAATTAATAACTCTGTTATTTACATGGTTTTGTACATATGAATAAGGAGAACAAGATCGGTCTCTTGAATGAACTCCAAGTGATAGAAAAACATTACCTGTTAGGAGTATTCAGTCTTGTTTTTGTGGAAAGTTTAGTAATTTGTTTACCTTTTAATCAATTAAAAAACATACAAACAAACAAAACAAGGAAAAAAAAAAGAAACTGAAACAACCAACAATGAACATTCAGAATAAAAGTGGTCTTAGCTGACCTTTTAATGTTGGTTATCATTTGGAATAATACACAGATTCACTAGGCTAGAGGTCAGTTAAGAAGGAAGAACTAACAGGTGAACAGAAAAGCACTTTCACAGACAAAAGTGGCATTTGTGGTTCTGTTTTCTCCTCCATCAGCAGCACTTCCTCCAAAACAGGTAGAAAGAACTCTGCTCTCTGTTCTGGATTTTGGAGTTTAAGATGTCACTAAGTGATGCTGCGAAAACACAGCACAGTGATCTCAGCACTTAGTAAGCAATAATAATTTATTTTGTCTGTAGCTCTTCCAGTGTCATACAAAGATAGAGTAAGCAAAATCCAATTTCTCAGCCTACATCCAGATACACCAAGAACATTTCTGCATATAGCCATCTGCTTGCTACATAAAGATCTGAGCCCCAAGGCTCTGGATCCCTTTGTATGTAGAGCTTTGGATGAGTGCATTTTAATGATAAGACCTACACAAGACATTCAAGAAATCTTTCCTCAAACTTGGGATGCTGTACAAGAAATGCTTGTTTGTGTGCACTGACTGTAGCTGAATGCCGTGTTCGTTTTTTCTAAATACTGGTGGCACCTCAGTAGAGCAATACATAAGAGCTTCATGATTCAGCTTTCCCTTTCTCCAGTGCAAATGAAAAAGGATTTATCTATCCTGCTGTAAGACTATAGGACAAGTAAGAGGGTCTTCATTTTAGCAGTTACTAAATCTAATTTCAAATTAGATTTAAAGAGCAATAAGGTGCTTTTTCCCTAAAACCACCCTAAAATACAAAAAAAAAAAAAAGCAAGCTATGAAGGATGCCTGTTTTGTCAACAAATCAAGTTTATAAATGCAGAATCCACAGAGGACTAATGATATGTTTTTGGCTAGATACATATTTACATAGGATGCTGAACCAATCTCTACATCACAGCTTCTTATTGCCAACTTTTATGTTTCTGCACAAACGCTCACCTGCCATTTTACTTTCACCTTTCCATTTAAATAATAGCTATACACTGCAATCTTGCAAGAACAACAGGCTGTAAACTTCAGTCCTGATATACATTATACATAAATTGCATATGTATAGATTTGCATTTATATAAAAACATTTCAATAATTTTTCCTTGAAATGAACCTGTGAAATAGACATGCATCTGTGAAAAGAGACAGCTAATAAAGAATATTCAGTTTTACAAACAAAATTGGAAAATCTGCCACCCGAGAAGCTGGCAATGCACATATTTGCTTACATCTGAACAAGCCTATTTTCTAGGCCAGATAAATATCTGCTTTTCATTTGGAATTTTAAATGAGGTATTTATACATATACACAAATGCATAGATACCTCTCTCTCTCTATATATATATTCTATATAAACATTCAGACACTTGCACAAATAAATAGAGAATTTTTATATATATAAAAATATATATATTATTTGAAGTATATTATGTTGTATATGTGTACATATACATATTAAAAAATTCTGCTTTTCTGTTCACCTTACTATGAAAGTTCTCCTTCCTTGGTTGAAGTTAGATGTGATTTCCTTTTTTTTTGTTTTGTTTTGTTTTGTTTTCCTTTACATATTTTTTCCCCATGAACAACAACAACAAAAGCCAGAAGAGAATCTTCTGTCATATTGCTTTGGATTTACTCTAATCTGAACCTATATATGGTGCAATTAAACTCTTTTCTTCCATTTCCTTCGTGGAAACTGAATTGTTTGTTTCTTGAAACTAAAGAGTATGTTATAATGGTCAGATGGCAGAATCTTGCTGAAGTTTGCTATGAAGTTTGTGAAGAGTATCTGCAATAAACAATCCCTGTTCACACATGGCATCTCATTTGTACAGAGGATTACTTCAGCAAATCTGTAAGTGATGCAAGCAGGAACATCTTGATAACAATTTGATGCACTGGCTATATCTGCATTACAAATATGGTGTAGTGCAGAAATATGGGAGATCAAAATGAATTAAATCCAGCCCTCGAAGCAATGCAGCTGAGGCACGTGGTCATCTAGGAGGAACATGTGTATGGATGCAGCTAAAAAGTATCTGAAGTGCCCTTTAAAACCTAACTTGTATTTCCCTTCTACTGCAATTCATAGTATCTTATGCGGACACATTCTATGGGACTTCTCACGGCAGCATGCTCTCACATGAATAATGATATCACAATTTAACCAAGGAGGAAAGTAACAGGTAAAATGTAAATCATTCTTTTTCACTCCCCTTTTCCTCTGATAATCACTGTTAAAAGAAACGTCAAAAAGGTAAACTATATGATGATCCTATTTAGTGTACTAGCAGTTTATATTTAGCAAATTAGTGATTATATTTAGCATTCTGGCAACAAGTGGTTAAAGTGTTTTCTCCAAAGACTTTTTGAATTCTGTAAGTTTGTAATCCGAAGAAACAAACAAACAAAAAAAAAAAGCCCATTTTCCAAGAGATAATGGAATTTTAAGCTTACATTCAAGGAACTGGGGTGTTTTTCGTCCTTGCACCATGGGTGCCATTGTGCGTTTGCCAAAGACTTGTGCATCAAAGCTGGCATAATCAAATGGTACTTTCCCAAACTTCTCCTTTTCTTTTGTGAGGGTGGATCTGGAGGAAGTGACTGGCTGTGAAGTTCTGTAATTGTACTGAGCTACATCAGGCTGCTTAGTTAAATTTGTGCTGCAAAGAGAAGGAGGATAAAAATGAGAAAGACAAGAAAGGCAAAAGAATATCTAAGTTACATTTTATTGAAAAGTAAGGTACAGTTGCCTCTTGGTATCAGAAAGTGTGGTGGTTTTGCATGTAAAACCTACTGGTAGATGAGTACAAGAAAGAAATTATGTAAGTACGGCTTACCTAGTAGTTCAAAGCTGTACACAAAAATATTTCTAGCATACTCTAGTAATATTGCAAGCAATTTACAAGGAGGATACCAGTTTAATTCTGGATTACCATTGTAGTGTCATGTTTCATTTATCTTTTTTTTTTTTTTTTTCCAAAAAATTGTCTGGATTTTTGCAAGTCATAAAGGACTTGTAGTGCTATGGATCACTATTGTTCTCACTTTACTATGAAGGAATATGGTATAAATTTAATACAAGATGATCTAAAATAATTGGTTCTGCTATTTGGGATGAAAGAATGATTTACAGTGTGTTATTCCATTTAGTTACTGTTCAGTAACTACTTGTCTTTAGTAATTTCCTAAGGACTTTTCGTATGTAGAGTTAAGGCACGTGCAGTTGGCAGACACATGGACATAATACTCTGTAATGGCTCTGAAGGAACCATTAGAGCTGATCATGTCAATAATCCACAAATTAAAGTGTCCCCAAATAGACCTGAATATAATAGGTTGTAATGGTTGTGGTGCCAATGATGTGCAAATTATGCATGTCTGTAGGGTCCATATAACTCTCAACAAAATACAATCACAATAAAAAATGTTTCCTCTTTTTTGATGCCATTGTATAAAAAAATAAATTAAACTAATTAAACCAATAAACTTAAAATAAAGAAACTCATAATATGAATTAATCTAGAGTGGGGAAACTGAATGAGCAGAGTTCTCAACCCTTTCAGATAACTGCAATAACAATATAACCTGCTACTTGGAATCACTGGAAGATGCCTCTGAAAAGAACCACAAAACAAATGAGGGCTGTGCTGCTAGAAGTGCAATAAGGTCAAAAAGATCTTTAATCATGTTCCAGTGGCCAAAATATTGCAACAATGGAATGTTTGGTAAAATGATTTAGAACATTTCAGCAGAGATAGCAGAGTTGATTTATGGGAGAAAGATATCTGAGAAACATTCATTAGGCTATCTGTATTGAAGTAAGATTTATTAGAACAGATCTGATTGCATCTCAAAAAGTATGTCTATTGTCTTCAATGTCAGCCACACTCACAAGGGTCAGCAGAATGCTGCTTGACAATTTTGACATATGGTCAATCTATTTACCTTTGCAGTAGTTCATCTTGCAAAATTGAGTTACCTCTGCAGCTAAAAGCCAAATAGGGTGAAAGACCTGAGGACTGATCAACAGAGTTTGTGCAGAAATATTTTGGGCAGACTAGATCATGAAGGCTCCTACCTGTGAGTCTGATCATGGCACTGTCCCACTTTTGGAGATTCAAGCTGGTTTTTTTCCTGGGACATTGCCAACTTTTCAGCTGCAGCAATTGGACAACCAGAAAGACTGTTTGAAAACAAGGTAAAGAGAAGAAACAAGAAGAAAAAAAACACCTTTAAATGAAATTTTAATTAAAGGAAACATGTACTGTGGAACCCAATGGCTTTGAATTTCTCTGGGGCCCTATGCATTTATTGGAACAGCAGCTGCTATTTCAGGTCAGATTCATTTGTTTGTTGTTCCTTAATGCAAAGCTGTGAAATCTGCATATTTGAGATGATATATCTGGAAACTGAATCATGTAGGATATTTCCACCATTCAGGTTAAATGTTTTGTGGCTGGAAACTCACTAGTAATATATTTTTTTCCAAATAACAATTACTTTAACAACTAAAACATGGATATAAGCCTCCTAATGATTAAAAGGAAAGTGGATTGAGGGAAAATAAACAGATGTATGTGAACAATGACTGGTAACAAAGTGCACATTGTGTCATTTCATTTCAGGTTGTGCTTGCTTTCTTCTTCTCCTTCCTCTTCTTCTTCTTCTTCTTCTTCTTCTTCTTCTCCTTCTTCTTCTTCTTCTTCTTCCTTTCTTTCTTTCTTTTTTCCTATTTGCTTTATTACGTTAGAACATCTTATCTTATTCATGGTTTGCTTATGATACAGCTGATGTGCTGCAAAGTTGATTGGGGATTTAAAACAGGAAAAACAATGCAAAATAATTAATGGTTCTTTATATATTCTTCTACATAATCTTTTGGTCCCTCTGATTAAGACTTGATGACATCTTTTTGTATTAGAGATAGAAGTGTGATAATCCTTGATTTTGGTGCACTTTTACAATAACCAATTAATCAATAAATAGAGCAACAGAAAAAGAAAATCGCTCAAAAATTCAGTTCAACAAAGATGTTTTTGACTATTTTTCATCCTAAGTTTGGTCATTAGATTGACAATATATTATTCCAGATGAATGGTCCTCCAAAAGAACTATAATGGAATATTTTGGCTTACTGCCTCCCAGCAGACAGCAGTGCTGACAGGAGCCGTGCTGACAACAGTGGCTTCAGTTCTCTGCCTCACCTGCAGCCCAGCTGTGATTCCCCAGCTGCCTGTCTGGAAGGCTTTTCTCTATTTTACTTTCTCCCTGCAGGCAGAAAGTTAAACAGACAAGGGTGTTCCAAGCAGGAAGATGATATTCCTGAGGCTAATAAATGGAGTTCATTTTTATGGGGATTCTAAAGTATTGCCCTTAAAATTTCCTGTTTTGCTAAAACAGAATGTGCCTTGATGGGAAGTTCCTGCCAAGGACGACCATGTCAGTAGTGCAGAAAGAAGAGGATTTGGTTTCCATTGGGATTACCAGTTGTAGCAATAGTAATGGATTTGTTTATTCCTACTTCTTTTATGTTATGGTATTTCACTGTGAACACTACAGTGATAATATAGTTTGAAATCTCATCTGTGAAAAAGACTAGTGCAATTTTCTATCCTCAGTACTGAAGCCATTTTTGACATAATAAAATTAAACACAATTATCTTCTTATAAATAATACAGATTACCTTTGCTGTTCATAGGCATTCTGCAGTCTAGTATATAGCATCTAATTCCAAGACATGACCATCAATTTATTCATGAGTACATGCTAGATTTTAAGCAGACGGGAACTGTTTGAAACTACCTTCTGTGTGTGTTGCGATTGCTGTTGACATGTCCTCTTCCAGTGCATCCCGGGGTGGGACACTTTAAAACATTTTCATGCATGGCAAGAACTACGGAAGAAAAAAAGAAAAAAAGTGAAAATAACATATATCAGTGAATATATATATATACGCATTTAAAAAGTAGATTTCTTTTTCAGACTCAGAAGATTCTCTATTCTGTCACATTTTGACCCCAAAAGAAGAGAAGCGAAGGACCTACATTGCAGCAAGACCATTGACTCGAACATATATCAGTTTACTGCTATGTGGTTGTAGTGTGGCTTCCAACATGCACACCATTTTTTCTAGCGACTTCAAAAGAGCAAAGGCAGAAATTAGCAAGGATGTTTGATCACAAAGTCCTTAGTCCTCTGTTTCACACACCGTTAGCACAGTAAATGAAAAAACAGAGACCCATACAGGAGTCCTAGGCCCCACAGTTGGGGGGCCATACTTATAGCTAGACTCTCCCTCTGGCTCAGGGAAGGCAAGTTCTCAAGTACAGGAATGACTTTCATGCCTTCTGCCTTGTTCTGAGTATGCCCCTTTGAACCCTGATAACTTCTGATCATCTGCCCTTTGTTGAATCTACTTTAGAAAAAATGCTCATTCCCCCAAGCAGCAGTTTACACCCTCAACAGTGATTACAACCTGTTGCATGAACTTTTCTTATGCCCTTCCATGTGGACTGTCTTTACTAAGAGTGATGCCTGTGTAAAACAGAATACATCTTTGTATGTCTCCCCTTATTATTTCAATAGTGCATTTCCCCCCTTTGGGTGAACAGTACTTCAGGAAAACTGGTTTGTTCTATCAAAAAAAAAATGTGGTTACATATATATATATATATTTTTTTTTTGGTCGGCAGGACAGAACATATCTGACTAGAAGTGTGATAATCAACAAGAGCTTATTAATTTTAACTTTTAAAAAAGTTAATGCTGCTGGAGCCTTCCAAATGCAGCAGCCTGCTAAACTCAGCAGACATTTCCATAAATACAGTTTAGTACCAGATTAAAAAAAAAAAAAAAAAAAAAAAGATAGACCTGCAGTTAGAAACAGAACACCAGTAAAGTGCAACTATCCTTTTAATTTACTGTTATGCATGCCACCACAGAAAACAATCTGACTATGTTGTTTAAACAACTAATTTCACATTTAGTTTTGGCTTATTATGCAACATTGCATTGCATCACATTGCAGGATTTCACAAACAAACCAGTGTAATCAGATCAACACACCTAGAAATAAATAGGGAAATTCAGGCTAGACTGGCCACAAAAAGGTTAGCATGCTACAGTCCTAGGAGAGGGACTTGCTGTGGACCACTGTTGTGATGTGTTGATGAAAGTAACTTGTTCAAGCTCAGTGGTAAGGGAGACACTGGAAACATCTCTGTACGTCATGCCCAGGCCTCTAAGTTACCAGCAATGTGAAAACAGCAGCCTCAGTGGGTGATTACAGCAAATCAAGTCAGAGCCCTGAAGCAGACGGGTAATCTCTGTTCTCTGTGCCTTACATACAGCACACAATATTCATAAGGCTACATTATGCAGGTCTTTCTACAGCGTGGGGATAGTTTGGATCTGATCTTGTTCTTCCCAGGCCACCAGATAAGTCTATTGCTACTTATAGTGTTGCTGCTAAGTAGTGCATGAACTTCACAAGTGTGGGAAGTAGGACCATGGCCAAGAGCTGGATGGAACCTCTCAGACGAATTCTTCATTCTCCCCCAGAAAAAGAGGGTTTCTTTTCCAGCATGAGTGCCCAATACCAGGCCAGATCCAGTTCTTACTCTGGACTGCAGGTTGATGATACTCACTTTCTAGTGGCACTCTAACTTTATGTGGACAGCCTGAGAGACTGCGGTGGTGGGGGTACAGCCCAGTCACATGCCCTGTGCCATCACATCCTGGGATGGGACATTTGGTTTCTCTCTTTTCAGGCCTGGGTGAATCTGCAGAGAAATCAGATAAGGATTTTGAGTGGTTTTAGACCCTGCCTGCACTCAGCTGAGTGATCTTATCAGGATGTCAATATCTATTTTGTACTTCAGACATTATTTCTACGCAAAGTTTTAACACAGACTTAGGTGATTTCAGCATCTCCTTAGGGTTTTTATACTGTGTGCTCCCCACTCCCAGTACACTATTTATGTGATAAACTGTATAGCTTTAGGATTGCAGTATCACTTTTTTCCATTCAGAACCTCAAAGAGGACAGAAGCCACAAGCCAATAAGCCAGAAAACTGGCAGCATCAGCCAACATCAAGATCTATAAAGGAATAAATATAAAAATAAAAACAACAGAAACAATCTTTTACTTTGTTAGTGTCAGGCTTCAGGTATCTGGGACAACCAAATATGAGGTGTGAAACAAACAAACAAACATAAAAGCATTTCAACCAGAAGCCATTCCTTAAATATCACAAATCTGTAGGCTGTAGGTTCTTTGTTAGGAAACTGAATACATGCCACTTTACATTTGAGAGGCAAGGCAAGCAGCTCCGTTTGGTACACAAGGCAATGCCTCTTTGTGGAACAACCCACAATGACAGTGAAAACATGGAGCAGCCGATACCCTTTCAAAGGCAAGGTCTCAGCCCAGCCCCAGAGCTACCACTCCGTAATGGCCACAGTGCATTCCCAGTTTTGTTTACAAGCACCTAGAATTGTGCAAGAAGCACTGGTCGGAAAGCCTTTATTTGATTTCCAATGCAGGATCAAAAGTCTGGGCAAGAAAGGAATGAATTCTGGTCCAGAAAATCTCTTGTGAGAAATCTGCAGGAGGAAGTGGCGGCATAAATTGCTGAGGATGGTTTTAGCTCAATCTGTGATTGGCTGCCAACAGCATTCGGTGCTGGGGGAGAAAACAGCTGCAGCCAGCACAGTGAGCAGCCTCCTTCAAGCTCATTTTGTTGAACTGCAAGGTAGGACATGCTCAGGGACAGGACTGACAGAGACAGCTGAGGGTTAAACTTCCTGGCAAGACTGTAGTAAAAAAAATAAAATTAAAAAATACGGAGGAAAGAAAATAGATGGAACATCAACAGGAGACCACATGTTTTTTAGAATCACTGCAAATGGAAAGTGCTGCAGTGGTGGACAGAAAATAAAGAGGGACCCTAAAATATGATTTAATTTTTTTCACCAGTAATTAGAAAGATTTATCATTAAAAAGATAGGAAAATGTAAATTTAAGCCATGGTTTTCTGATGTAGCATCCAAGAAAGAAAATTAAGAGCTGATGGATTTGATAGTGGATTTTCAGCACCAGAAATATAAAAAACAGCTAATTATGTAAAGTGAAAAAAAAAAAAGTGCCTAGTGCTACATTGACTAAAATCATACAGTGTTTATACAGCCTGAAGAAAGCCTAGCTTGTTCCTCCATTAATGTAACTTTTGAACTAACCTGCAAAATATGGCTAATAATAATATGAGGCAAAATCAGGAAGGGCCAAATTTTGCCATGTTTACCATCATACCCCCTTTCTATGTGTGCTGTGAGAATGTCACATTGACTCCAATATGAACCCTAGTAAACAAAGCTGGTCTCAGGATAAAAAAAAAAAAAAAAGGTATCTGCAAAATTCTGTCATATATCACAGTCATCTGAGCAAATAAAGGTTAATGTAGTTTTACAAGGAGGTAGACTAACACCTTGCATGTACAGCTAATGAAAAGACTCAGACGGAAGAATAAGATGGATGATACACATTTTCTGCCTTATACATATACATATACATATTCTGCCTATACAACAGAAAATAAGTATACTTGCAACTGCTAAATAAAATGGTCAGTTATCTTATATGGTAAAGTCTTTAGATAACTAAAATACTCTAATATTTGCAAATGCCACAAAAGTAAATACATGGACTCTAACATAATGCTCTAAAGCATTAAAAGTAACTCTAGAAATATCAAAGTTAATCTATTTGTTTAACAAAAGCAGAAATTGCAGCAATGCTGGGGTGACCTCACTATATTTGGAAGCCAAAAAAGGAAAGGTCAAAGGACAGATGAATATATTGTTACTTACTACAGCAGAAAAAGTGCTTATAAAATGACATATTTTGTCATTCTGTAATTATCCCCAGTTGAGGATTTTCACACCAGATAACTCAGTTTACAAATCAAACACAAATCTTTTCAATCTCCACTTCTGGAAGCCCAATTAGATCCTGAAAATGGAGCAATGTTCCTGCAGCTTCATAGGAAGTCACAAAGCACCAGAAACAATAAAGATTTTGGAATTTACTGGTAATTCTACTGATGGTGAATGAGGCAGAAGAGCACGGCATGTGCTTTCCTGGCTGTAGTAAAATGTTATGTTGATACATGAAGTAGACAGAACTCGGAAAACACATGGCTTAGGAATTAGGTGGTATGTATGGAAGAGGCCAATTTTTCACCCTAACCTTTCCTTAAGCACAGTTTTAATGCCTTCTTTTTTGGCTGCTGAAATTCAGGAGGTATGTATTAGCACTCTGTGGAGGAGGAAGCGGAGGAGGAGGAGAAGGAGGAGAAGGAGTGTCAGTGCCAGCTACAGAGCCCTTTTAGTAGCCATTACTGATCATTTCACATAGCAGTTTGGCAGGATGCCAAGTACCCAGTGTTTAACCTGGTTAGATGTAAGGCACTAGTGTGAAGGTACATAATTAGCAAAATTACCAGCTAAATTCCAGATTCTTTACTGTTGCTATAAAACCTAGCTCAGAATCCTTTATCAGTCACAGGATAAATGCTTAAGCCATTAAGAACAGCCAAAAAAATACTTCCTTACGTTTGTTGCTAAATAACTGTCTCCCACCAATGTCAATAACTTTGGTTTGTCTCCTTTCCCCTACTAGATGCTCCAGGAGAAACCTATCCAGTTCCTTGTAGGTGCTGTGAAAAACATGCCCTTGCTCTGCCTGCAGAGCTATTGCTTCTTCCAGCAAACTCAAGTTCCCTTTTGCTTTGTCCAGCTCAACTGACATTTCTGTTGTTTCTGACAGGCACTCATTGTCATCTTCTTCACTTTCAGGGAATGCATTCTGAATTCTCTTCTCAAAAGGATCTGGGTGAGACTCCTGGGGTGCTCTTAGCTCTGTTTCTGAATCACAAAGTGTTTCACAAGGGCCAAATTCTACCTCTTCCTTCTTAATTTCTGGGACTTCCAGAATGCTAGGTTGGTTACACTCTACGATATATTTCTGAGTTAGATGGGGTTTTACACTAGTTTCTTCTGAGAAATTTGAGGAGCTCTCCCACTCATTATCCATGATTTCAGAGTTACTTTCATTTTCCTCAGATGAACAATATTTGGGGTCAGAAATAACAGTCTTTTCCTTTCCTTCAGTCGAGTTAATCATGTAACATTCATCAGTGTCATCACTTTCTGTTTTTAGAGATTGAATACCACTATCATTTAGATTTTCTGTCACTGCTCGAGTGGGTGCATCTTTTGCTAATTTTCCCATGTTCGTCAAAGACTTGGCCATGGCATCTTGATAGCTGGAATAGTTATCTTTTCTTTCACTGGAATTCTCTTGCACACCCGAATAACGGGTTTCCTCAGATGGCTTTGGAGTCCTTTCCTCTGTATAAGAAAAAAAATAATGTAAGAATAACTGCTTTTTGTATCCTTTAGAAGAGATATGAAGATATTAACAATTTCCATTTCTTTACTCAAAGGTACTCTGAAATGATTGAATTCACCAAATCTGTATTTGAAATGACTGCTGGTACCATGAGAAAAAGCCCTTCTAAGATTATATCTACTTTATATTATTGCTCCAAAGCTATATGCAAAATAAATATGTTGCCATTTTTTGCTGGTGGTAAAGATATGTATTATTTTAGAACACACACCATCACACACCATTGTACAAATACAACGTGCTATACATATATACAAACATATATGCACAATCTATTTAATCTATTCATATACATATACAAGCACATGCATTTAAAAATTCCTCTAATCTATTTTAACTTTTCTTTCATCTAAGATTCCCAAATATTTTTTCAGAATAGATCCTAATTACTTTTTCAGTCCCATGAAAGACCTTGGTGGAAAAACCATCGATACTTCACAAAGTGCAAGCTCCTGGTCACCACTGCAATTGCCACATTAAGTGATAGATCAGGTCATGCACAGGCAAACAGAAATGGTTGTTATGTACAGACTCATAAAGGACTTGTTAAAGACACCACTGAAGTGCATCCTGTCTTTATAAACATCTTTCTTCAGAAGAAAAGCAGCAGCCAGCAGGTAATAGAGGCTGCATGTAGGAGAGGTGGTCGATGTGGAAGACAATATGCCTTTTGTATCTCGTTTAATTTTTTTATAAACATTTCCTCTGACAAGGACACTCAAAAATACATCTCCATCATCTTCCTTTCTGGTAATTATCTCTCTAAAATCAACACTGGTTTGCCAGGATCAAGTAAATATTGCCATAGTAACTAAAAGCATTTTTGGATGAAGGGAAGAATTTAGTCACAACACTAGCCCCTTCAATAATGCTGATTATAGGGTACATTCTTTTGTTGGGATCTATTCAACATAAACTGAAAAATTTAACATTTTACTTCCTAGAAAGGAGGATGAATAAACAAGTACAGACTATTTCCCAAGATGTATCTGTCCTCTCCTGAATCAGAAGAACTCCAGGTTTAAATAATAAAGTAAGCATAGTCTAAAATGCAAATGAGGTTTCTCTCCATAACACAGCAAGCTATTAAGAGAAAGTGTAAAGGGTTATGATAATTTTAAAGTATTATGAACTACAGAAAACAAATAAAAAGCATTTTCAGTGAATATGTCCAATTCATTGAACTATTCTCTCAATCCACTTAACTACCCACATGTGTACAATAATGATTTATAGACATTATACCTAATTATGCATATTTGGGCTGTGTTAGAGTGCCTAACAAAAGCTCTAGAAAGCAACAATTACCTCTGTTGCTTAGCTACATAGTTTAAAATATTCCTATTAAGTGCAGATTATTGTGGAGGGGAAAAGGGGGACAAAAATGCACATGTGCACCACAATGCATTTCACTTTACTGCTGCCAAACTGTTAGCATTTTGGGTCATTTCCAGTTTACATAATTGTTTGGTTCAACTGTTTGTTATATGTTAAAAGAAAATATTGATTAATTCTTATTCTTCTTCAGAAAATTGGGCTCATGCAGGGAGAGGTGGCCTTGTGCACTGTGTGCATAAAGTTATGTTTTAAAAAAACGTCTGTAAACCTTAATGTAACTTTTTAGCAGCTGGTCCAGTACCACACACATTGCAGTATTCTGAATAAAGAGGTCTGTTGTCTTTCACATATCAGCAAGTAAGAATGATGATTTGGCTCTCTAACAAACTTCAGTTAAATGGGTTTTTATTATTTGTTTTTCTGCCATTTGGAAAAGAATGCAATAACATCACTAGGTCATTTCAAGAAGCAAGAAGTTCTAGTTTTAAAAGAAGTCTTCCCACTCTTCAAAACATGCACAAAACAAACAAACAAACAAAAAGGCTGATAATACTAACAGGTATTTTTTGATTATTTTTCTAGGTGAAAGATGAAAAATAATATAAACGCGTCATAACTTAGGTTTTGCTCCTTAAGTCATTGTGATTGATGCTAAAATGATGAGTTTTTTAAGTTACATGTTTTAAAATTATTGTTGAACCAATCTTAATGGTACAGCTGTCTCAGCTTTGCTTTTCACTCTATAAACTCTAAATTTACTTTAAAAAATAATCAAAACTCAGCTTAGTTTATGGTTGCATCAGTACACAAACTGAAGCGTTAACAGATGCAACAAGAATTATGGACTCACAATTAAATGAGCAATTTTACAGTAAGAGATTAAAAATAAACCTACATATCCAGACCAGTTTTATGCTCTAGCTGAAGCTTGTTTATAACTACTTTATCTAGTAATAGTAGTACAAAAAGAATAGCTCATATTATCAGCAACATAAGCAGATTGGGAGAATTCTAATCAGTATCAAATAAAGCTTTCTGATTTTTTTTTCTTGTGACTGAATAGCTGAGTGTAAATAGGGTTCTCCTACGCTTATATAAATGGACCTGGGCCAACACTTGCCTTTTAATAAATAAATAAATAACTTAGGTTCATCTGTACATGGCACAAGTTCTACCTGTGCAATCATTAAAATGCTTTCCCTTCTGCGAGTTTATCAATCTGTGAAGAGGACAGACATAAGGGAAAGAAAAACACATTACTGAGGGTGGCTCTGGATGGCCAGGAACCAGGGTGAATAAATACAAGAATATCTTAAAAAAAAAAAAAAAAAAGAAGGAAAGAAAGGTACCAGAATTCTTACTCAAATGGATTCCCTTCAGATTTCTGATGTTAGAGGATAATCCTTACAGTCTAGACAGGCACTGAGACCCATGATTGTTTTTGTTTGATTAATTTAGCTTGGTAATGACACCAAAAAAAAAAAAAAAAGAAAAAAAAAGAGAGAGACATTGGGTATCACCTTATTATTTAATGCTCTGTTTGAAGAGGGAGCTCCTTTCTAGGCCTTCACACCGATGGGATGCAGATCTCTGGAAGAGACCCCTAGAAGACTTATGAGTGTCAACTGTCTGAAATCTTTACCATATAAAAACAAGACAGAGTCCTCCATTGAATAAAATAGAACCAGGATTTGACTCTTTAATATGAAAGACAGTTGTCTTCTTCTACCTGTTTGTAGTACTCATATGTATAAAATTAGGAGGGCAGGGGTGAGGACATTTTGTTTCTAAGGGAAGTCTATTTAGAATAGGATAAGGTCAAAATTCCTAATCTCAGTTCTCTTTCCTTACAAAATATTTGAGAAATTTGTACAAGGAACAGGGCAAAGGGAGAAGAAAATAAATTACTGTTAAATTCCTGTAATAACCAACAATTCATTCTGTTTTCACAGTATCTATGATTAGTAATTTCCCAGTGCCAGATTTTTGGTTTTTATCTTGATATTTGTCATCGAATGATGACCTTTCCCTTTAAAATGCATGCATAAATTCTATGGATTTCTCCTCGATTTCCTGAGTATCAACTTGTACAGGATGACATATACAATGTCCAAACATCCATTTTAGTTTGAAATTTCTTGGTCATCTTGAATATATATATATATATATATAACGAAGAAAGAGCCATAAAGACATACTATAGCTGTATCGTTCTGTCTTCTCATCCTCCTCCATATTTTGTAGCATACACATTGTAGAAGTTTCTATAAATTGTCGGACATGTTTAGCTTAGCAGAGTTGAAATAACAAGTATAGAAGTGCTGTCTAATAATCATGTCAAACAGAACACATGTAGCAGTCACATGTATGAAATCGCTTTGCTAAATGTTAAAGTCAACAATGTTTTGCTAAGCTTTTTTTTTTTTTTTTCCTCCTAAGACCTCTATATATTCCCATGAAAATCTGCTCTTCATAAATGTGTTTTTCTCAGTGGGGGCATAACCTTGTTTTTTGACAGAGCTGGCGGAGAAGCAGATGCTGCTCTATATCTGACCTGCTGCAGTAGTTGCCTGTCTGTGAGACCTACAAAGCATTTACTAGACCCCAGGAAGAGTTTGTACAAAGTAATTGGATGGTTAAATCTAGACAGAAATGCACCATTCCAACTCCGTTACAAGCCAAACACATTTTTCATCCTTTTGAAAATACTGTTTCATAGTTCCCTTTCTGTGGAATACAGGTTTGAGCAGAACTACACTACATGACTACCTGGAGTTGAACTGCTTTTGAGGACACTGATATCTTCCTGTAAATCTGTCTTGTCTTCATTTTCTTCTTTGCATTCCAAGCTGGGGCTGTAGTGGCGGGGCTTCATTAACAGGGACTTCCTTTTGTTGACAGGTACGCCTGAAATCTGCTCTTCAGCTTTTCTCTTCTTAGCCATGGAGCATTTGTAGGCACTGCAATGATCAATAGGCAATGATAGAGACAAAAGTGGGAGAAGTGAGAGGTAAATTGTTTAAAAATATACAACCATCCTCTAGTTTAAATTTCAAGTATACAGGAGAGGACTAACAAAATATTAATTCACTTGCAGTTTCAGCAAGTTGTGTTTAGAGGATATTTAACGCTAGTTTAAGTACTCGAGGTTCAGGACACAGGCAAATACACCATTCTTCTCATTATTGCTGAAATCTCTTTGGGGGAAGGGAAATGAAGAGGAAGACAAAACCAAAAAAAAGCCTGTAACTCAATACACTTAAACTTATGTAAACATATGTTAATCTAAACTCTTTTATGCAGTAAAATACACCCAAGAAAAGATGAACGAAGGTATAGGCTGGGCTTATGACCCGGAGAAACAGCTAAAGGGAAAAATACACTACCAGTTACAGTATCTCAATCCTTTAGCTTCATTATCTTTTCACCAGTATGAATATTTGCTTGTATACTTTGCATTGTTGATCACAGAAGCTTTACTCATTCGTTTTGATAACTGGTATAAAGTTATACCTTTAAGATAAGGTTAAGATAAGCATGTGATTCAACAACCGGTTTTACTATTGTTGATATTAACTAAAAAGAGCCACACAGAATCAGGGTGGAGGGATACCATAAATTTATACTTTTAATGTTGAATTTATTTTTTGTATTTTTACACCTGGTGCAATCATCAGGCCCCATTCATGCTATTGAATACTCCCCTCTTTACTACAGTGCTCCATACCTGCCTGGGCTAACCCAATTGCAACAGCATCTAGGAATATGACTATTTCTTGTTATATACAGGTCTATTGGTTGTGCCTGCTTAGGAATTTTGGTGCTGCTTTGGTTTTTTTTTTTGACTAAGCTGAGTTTGTTTTTTTTTAATTAGTATTTTTGAACAAGCTTCCTTGACTTTTCTATAGGAGGAAGAATGTCAGAGCTGTTTATTATAAAACTGTGTTGAGGAAAAAAGAAAGCAGACTTTGACCAAACATCTGTTGTGTATGACCAGAAAACGTAACACAAATTTGTGTCATGCTAATATTGAAGATGAAAGGTGATATTTTTCATTCTTTTGCCAGGCCTTTAAGTTTCCATGTATTGACATAAGCTGGAAATTCAATCATACATCTTGAATTCAATTTTTAGACACTGCATGCAGTTCAACTACAGAAAACATGTGACAGACACTGTACCTTCAGAACATTTTGCAATATGAGTGTCTCAGTATCAGCATTGGTTCCATTTCATTAGTTTCAGCCATAAGAGTCTCATTTTAGCTCTTCTTTGGCCTCTATATAGACTCTGGAAAGAGGTTTCACCAGAGGGTTCAGATTGGATGTTAGGAAGAATTTCACCGAGAGGGCTGCTGAGCCCTGGAATAGGCTCCGTAGGGAAGTGGTCACAGCACCAAGCTTCTTGGGGTACAAGAAGTGTTTGGACAATGCTCTCAGATACATTGCCTAATTTTTGGGTGGTCCTGTGTGGAGCCAGGACATGGACTTTGTGATCCTTTTGGGACCCTTCCAACTTGGGATATTCAATGGTTCTATGATCCTTCTAAAAAACTAGATATACCTGATAAATTGGGTGATCTAACCCCTGGAAAAGGCCTTGGCCAGTCTAGATGCCTAACTTCTGGATGAATGACATGAGAAGAGATTACTGTTTTTTAATGAAGAATATTTTTAGCAGATCTGATATGTTTTTTTCAGCTCTTACTAGATACAAGTATTGGTCTGCATATTAATGTGCATCCACAGATATGTAATAAAGCTTTTGCCACCATGCATCTGATCTGCATGGCATTTAGATGCTACTTCGTACAATACCTCACTAAAGAGTCCTGAACCTTCAACACCCTTTTTTAAGTAACTTTTTAGGTAAGTGATTTTGCATGGAGTTATTGCTTTCTCACACACAATATTCTAATAAATTTATGTAGTATGAATTATAGTGTTCATATTATAGCTCTCAGAGATGAAAAAACTACCTATATGAATCTGTGTAATCCATTCAATGGTTTCTCAACCTTAGGCACACCCAGCATGCATTACAAATCTACAAGATGCCCTTAGGTGTTAGATTTTGCATTTGGCTCACTGACTTTGCTGTAAGATTTGAAAAAATAAAATAAAATCCATGTATGCAGAGAACTCCTATTGGTTACAGATATTGCAAGCTCAACAGCACAAATTAATACTTCCAAGGTATCTTATGTGCAGTAAATTGGCTCAGGTTCTGATTGTTTTGGATGAAAACATATGACTAACTTGAGCTTTTTGTTTTTAAAAAAATATCCATTTTTGGCTAAACACCTTTTTGGCAAACCATCATTACAAATATGAAGGATGTGGAAATATGAAGATCTGCAGTTTGGGGGGGAAGTTAAAATTCTACCACATGTATCTTAAACACAGTGGATATTCCTCATATTCTGAACACTCAAATGTTATGGCCATCAGCAGTACTGGACACCAACCACCTGCTGTAGTTGAAAATACTATGGCTTCTCAATTATTTCTCTGTTTATTAATAGAGGATAACATGAATATCACATTAAAGGTCAGAATCACAACAGAAACATTTCCCCTTGGAAATGATGTCCATATAACACATCAGAGATGGATGTGGTGCAGATGAATATGCATAATTTGTTTCTAAGAAAGTACAATCAAGTGTTTCTTAATTCATAATTTGAACAACAGTTCATACCATTCATGTTGTTTCAGGCAAAATGAATAAATGACAAATGTTTGAAAACACTTCACATGCCGTTGCTTTATTAACCAAAACCTTCACTAGATTTACCTTTGAATCTTCCTCATTTATTTGTCAAGCTTCTCTTGCTTCTCAAGCAACCTCTAGTTGCTACTGTACCAGTATTTAGGACAAGATGAATTTCCAGTGTTTAATTCCCCTTTGACAAAACTACAGCTGTTTCTCACACAAGCGTAATTAATAGATTTTTAGAACAGAATTTCCTATTAAATCATCTAGTATGCCCTCTGGTGTAACACAGGTCACAGAACTTCATTTTGCTCTTCAGCATTAAACATGTAACTTGTCTGACTATTGTGTATATTCTAGTCAAGTTAAGGAAAAATAATCAGAAAGTAAGATGATCGCTGTATTCTTACTCACTAAGTACAATCTTTTTCTAGTACCTTAATGTTACAAGCCCACCCCTGTGGGTTGGCACAGCAGCTATTAAAGCCACTGGTGTTTCACCACAACTATGAAGGATAGCCACAATCACAGACATCAGCAAACCACAGACTAGACAAGACAGGGTACTACTGCTGCCTGCTCTCTGCAGTCCTGTTTTGGGAAATGAAAGCACAAGAATCCCACTTGGCTATAACTACCATGATCTTGCAAGAGCAGAGACGGCTTTGATTAAGGCTGCTCATATGACCTCACAGTCCCCTGTGTATTCTTTTGGATCACAATGGAGCAACTTTTTGAAGAAAAAGTAACTTGAAGCTTTGTTTTGGTCAAATTTCAGGCATCAGTTTTGCTTACAGCTTACAGCAGTAAATCAAAAGTTGCTTCATCAGTGTCAGAACAGGAGGCCTACATACAGATCTGCCTGGAAGCACATTGCTCATTTTAGAAAGTTTCTCATTATCTTATCCTTATCATATCTGTTTCTGTACATGAACACCACACACCCAGACTTCCTCTATAGTTCCCATCATTTTAAGATAAGTGAATACAAGAGTTGCCACTTTACATAAAATCATTCTTGACACCTACCATAGGAGGATGAAAAAAAAAAAAATCAAACAGTTGTTGCTTCTTTCCTAGGAAATGCAAATTGGTCTTCATAGGCCAGACAGAGATTTTTCAATGCCAGAATAATATATTCTTGCTTTTGGTGTGGACTGTTTATACTGTTGTTTATGACTCTAACTGGAATCTACTAGTTTGCAAGAGCCAGTTTAAAGGTCTACCACTTAGAAGCAATTCCCCTATTTCCCTTCTTTTCTACATTACAGTGCTTAAAAGTAAAAATGATTGATAATGGACACTGAGAATTTTACTACTACGAAAAGAATATATCTGTGCCTTTGTAACATTCATGGCATGTTGAGTTCATCATTGTCTTAAAGTTTCTATTTCTCTCTTTTCCTTATGTGCATTCACACATACACACATGTACGTTAGCACAGATTTGTCAAGCTGTAGTTTGTCAAATGGTAAACCTATAATTTAGCTTCTCAATTACTCGTCTCATAAATTCAACGTCTAATAGTTTTGTTGCTATTTATCAATGGTCTGCTTGTTGTCATGGAACACTGATTCAGCTGTCAAGGTTATTTGGTAATCTGAGGCTCATAAAACAGGCGAAGCTCTTTTTGTCATGAGCCCAAAGCCAATGCATACTTTTTCCAATTTAACTGTACTTAAATTTTATGAATAATTAATCATTTCAGTATTATTTATAATTAGAAGATTTTTTATTAGTATTATTTTTCAGTCAATGACTCAGCTAGCAAAAACAATCTTATGTCAGTTACATGATCCAAAATGTTAAAATCTAAGACCTACTTTCATGTGTTGAGGCAGAAACTGATAATATACAGATACGGCATTGCACTGACTTCCCTTCACAAAGCAATGCTTCAGAAGAGAGAGGTTTTAAGAAATACTACCAATATACAGTTTTTTCTACTGCTGAAAATTATCATCCCCATATTCCAATCTTTTTTTTTTTTTTAGTTGGTTCATCTAAGTGACGTGTTTGTCAAACCTTTAACCTGACCTTTACCCACTTTGTAGCCAGCAAAGATTTTTGTCATTCATCTGTTGATCTGTTGGCAAGGCTTCCAGCAGACCTCCAGTGGACTTTTTTTTCTTTCTTTCTTTTTTTTTTTTTTCACAGCAAACTTTGAGTTGGAAAAGCATGATAACAGATCTAAGAATGGCCATAGTTAGTAAAATCAGGGGTACATTTAGCCTGATAACTGATATTGCCACCTGCTTTAGGCCTGGATCACGTTTTGTTCACATGCTTTCAGATTCCTCGCAATGCTCTGGAAGTCACATACTACTTTTTTCCTTGCAGGAGAGAAAAGTTGATATTCTAGGATTCACTGACACGTCACTCACAGCTGAACATCTTACAAATGTCTGTCATGGTCAGATTTTCTTCTAAGAAATTTAAGATGGTAAAGATACTGAAAAGGAACAGAAATTCTGAATGTCTCCCCACCTTGGTCCCCTTCTATGTCTGCTAGTTATCTAAGAAACAGATGAGCTGGATTCTAACTAAATGTCTAGTGGCTTTCAAAGCTTTAGGATATAGCTACAGGTCTCTAATCCCCAAAACTCACAAAAAAAACCTCCTGAGCTCATTGTAAGCTGATGATAAACGGGATAAATGACTAGCACTGAATACAGAAAAGGGACTTATAAAAAAGATGGAGAGAGACTCTTTGCTCAATCTGATAATGGCAGGAAAAGGGGGAATGGTTTTAAACTAAAAGAGGGGGAGATTTAGACTAGAGATTAGGAGGAAATTCTTCACTCAGAAGGTGGTGAGGTGCTGGGACAGGTTGCCCAGAGAGGTTGTGGATGCCCCATCTCTGGAGGTGTTCAAGACCAGTTTAGATGAGACCCTGGGCAACACGATCTAGTGGGTGGCATCCCTACCTATGGCAGGTGGATTGGAACTAGATGATCTTTAAGGTCATCCAACCTGAGCCATTCTATGATTCTATGATTCTGTGATCTGCTCCTAGGACTGATCACGTCTGTTGAAAAAACATTGATGTTATTGATTGCATCAACTAAGAATGCTGGAGGTTTGTGAAAGGAGCTGCAATGTTGGACCCCAAAGAAACAGAGTGTAGGTTGTCTGATTACTGCAACTGAAAGCCTAAATAAGTACTGTAAATTACAGCAACGTCAGATGGATGACAGCAGTTGGGGAGGAAGGTAGAGCAAGCCTTGCTCTATTAAGTGGGATATGATAGTGCACTTACAGATGTTTTGTGTATCAGTGAGTTTCTCCCTGAATAGTGGAACATGCTGGAGCACAGGTTAAATGAAATGACCGTTCTATCTACCTAAAAATAATTAAAAAATAAAGTAAGAAAGATTTGTGAATTTGGGGGTGTGGGAAAATTATATATATCCAGAAACAACTGCTTGCTTTACAAGTTATAGGTGGCAACACACTGACTAGCTGAAAAACTTCAAGGAGTAAGAACG
Source organism: Anser brachyrhynchus (assembly GCF_964034855.1). Classification (NCBI taxonomy): domain Eukaryota; kingdom Metazoa; phylum Chordata; class Aves; order Anseriformes; family Anatidae; genus Anser; species Anser brachyrhynchus. The sequence goes on from NC_137695.1 coordinate 119,239,321, forward strand.
TGGAACTGAGAAAACTGTAATCAAAGGATGGGCTACAGTGTACTGACAATCTAAGACTGAATTAAACCAGAAAAATACTCCAGCTGAGAATTCCTGAAAAATCATTTGGAATAGAATTCATCAGGCAAGAGTAATTTTCTTCAACCAACATTTTAAAATATTAAAATGTTCCCATTTAAGATGTTCCCAGAGCTTAAACCAATAAACTGTGTTTAAAAAAAAAAAAAAAAAAAAAGTTAATCATTTAACCATTTACATTTGGTTAATTGTTGTCACTGAAGCAATGATAGAAGCTCAGAACTATAGCATGTCTTTTCCCAAAGATAATTAAAGAAAATGGGAATGTTTCTCATTTATTAATATCACACAAAACATATATATATGTGTGTGTGTGTATATATACACATATATATACACACTTTTCACCTCTTTCTGTCTTTAAGAAACCCATACCCTTGGCTTACAAGTTGTATCTGTGAAAGGGACAGGGCTTGTTCCTCTGCACTGTAGCAATCATCCCAGGGTTAAAGGGCTTTCTACAAATAGAAAAGGTTACTGGCATACCTGAGCCACGCTCTTTTTAAAAATTTCAGAGTTGTGAAAAGTTCAGTCCAGGGCTGAACTAAAATGAAAGGAATGCACAGGAGGTATAGATGGGAAGAAAGATAAAAGGGAAATTCATATTTATGAACACTAACATAGAGTAAAATAACCTCAGCAACTTGGGGGTATTAAAACATCTGTCTATATATACAAATGAAAGGTTTAGCTAGGAAAAAGGAAACAGAACTGGCAGATAATATTGTGGAGAAGATATGGTATAACTGAAATCTGGCTGGATGATGATTTTAAAATAAAATATATATTTTAATAAGACATACAAGAAAAACAAAGAAGCTGCCACAGCCTTGTTCATGAAAGAGGATTTATTAGGCCCCATAAGAAGGGGCTGGGGAGAAAAGGGTAATGGTATTGAGTCATTATGTACTGATCTTGGAGATGCTTCAGACAGTAAACTAAATGTTATAGGCCACCTGACCAAAAAGAACAATTGGACTGTGAAATGACTGAGCAAATAAAATGAAGCACGTAAAGAGTGGAGCAATGGTAAGTCAGCAATAACATAGGAAAAGGCATGCAATTATGGTCAAGTCTACCCATGTCTCAGTCACTGTGATACCTGAGGACAAGGATTTTAGTCTGCAACAGACACATTTTGATTATAATAAGAACTCAAAACTTAATTATCACACTCATAAAATCACTTTTTTTTTCTTTAATCTCCCCCACCCCCTTGTTTTTTTTAATCTACAGTTTACTATGGTTCTCCTCACAGGAAAGGCAACTCAGAGAACAGCACAGGTTCTAATTCTGTTTTCTTAGTTTCTTGTTTTACTTTTAAAACCTAGTAGGATCATGAGGATATTCAGATCAAAAATAATAATAATAATAATAGTAAGAATTAATAATTGTGCATATAAATATTCTAATTTAAATACTATGTTAATGAAATGAATAGCTACTTTAGGGTGTTATTCTATAGCTCATTGATCAAGAATTCCATATAGCTAGAGTTGTAGATTTGGACCCTTTCACAACAGATAAGTTATTTTTAGTAAAAGCCAGTTTAGAGGAAACAATTTTTATTGCCTGGAACACAAGAAGTTCTTAATCTCAGTGATAAAAATGAATACCCAAGAGTTGGGCCAAATCCAGTCTCCCTACTCTCTTTTTCATTCACTCACTCAATCTGTTCAGGTTCAGTAAGTCAATAAATTCCAGTGGGACACAAGCCAAGAATTTGGCTTAGAACTGTTTAAGTTTCTAGGTAATACTACAGGCCATGCTCTCAACTTTTGGATCCAGAAAGTCTTACATGTGAGTGATCACCCTGATAACCCCAGTAAACTCTTCATTAGAAAGCAAGCATGTATCTACAGTCTGGTTAAAGAAGATGTAAAAGAAAATAGAAAATAAGCCTTTTATTTATTTATTTATTTATTATTTTTATTTTTATTTATTTTTTGACAGCAGACAATGGGGCCATAAGCAATTAATTGCAGATACTAGTACCTTCCTTTAATGCAGAAGGAGGTCCCATGGCTGTATTACCTTCCTTTCTTTTCTATCTTCTGCCTGTACAGTCTGTTTCAGTTTGCATTTTCTTGGCTGAATCTGCCCTTGATGTCAGTCAGACAGAGCAATTCAGCCAGCCATAATATTTAATTAATGATTGAGATATATATGAGACAGAAATCAGTGGTTGGTTTTCAATCTTTATATGGCTTGTGGTCATCCAAAAAGATCTTCCATAAGAGGAAACAATCTTTTGGGTCTATAATGTTCTGATATATTCTGTCACTCAGCAGAAGGCATTAGGGCATACACAACTGTAAACTCACGTGTATGGGTAACATTTACTGTGTGCTCTTGAACACCAAAGTAGTGATGGAGAAGATAACTCCTGGACTACATTAAATAATGTAAAAGCTTTAGTTCAAGGTAAGGAACATTGTAAGATGCAACAAGCTCTCAGGTAGAAAAAAAATGCAAAAAAACTATCAGTTTGACAGCCACAATTAAAGTGATGTAGACTTGCCATATATTATAAAACTAACAATTTCAGAAAAAAAAACATACTGAAACTAATTATTGTAGTTTTTATATTAAAATGAGACTTTAAGAAGAAACACAGCAAAAGCAAAACGAAATAAAATGCCATATTGGTGTGAGAAAAGAGACACTGAGAATACAGGTGTTGGCTAGAAATGGACATAGTAGACATTAAATGAGGTCTATGAGTTTGTATAATAAATGAGTTTCTATGCTAGAAACCTATCTAATGCATTTGTCATTGGAAAACCTATTCAAGTCACACACACACAAAAAAAATAAGAAATCAAAACATGAAATGTTAATTTTAAATGTTCTAAATAAATCCACGGGGAAAAGGTAGAGGTCACAGTATATTTATCAGAAGATTTTAATATCTACAGTACTTACCATTCATTGTAATTAACAACTCCAACCATTGGTATATCAAAAGCATTATAAGATAGAGTTCCTATTTTAGCTCTCTTAATGGTTAGTCAGAACAGTTCACTAAATAGTTAAGTCAGATAACTAACAACCTCAGGGTTACTTGCAACATGTTACAGTCATTACTTGGGCTCACCTTGAACCATATCAGATTCCTTCTCTGTATTGAAACAAGGATATTTTTTTACAATGCATTTTCTATTACATCTTGCAATTTCATTTAAAGAATGATATTTCAAAGAAAAAAATCTTTTATTTGATGTTCATTATACACCACTTCCATAATTATATGCAAGCCACAACCCACTTACCTGAACATTTGAAAGCAGAAAATCTGAGGTGGAAAATATTTTAATTTTGAATTTCTTTCTGTGTTTATTTATTTTTTCTTGTTTAATGTTTTAGTAATATGGTTTAACAGTACTGAAAGAATAACCTGTTTCTGAAGTATAAAACCACATGGGGCTGCAAAAAAGGCAAAAAGTCTGAGGTCCCTCAGCTCATCAGAGCACTGGGAAAGGAAGAGTAGAGGAGAAGGAGAGGAAAGGGAAAAGAAAAAGGACAGCACTATAGATTTCACAATTTGAGGCTTCTTAAAGTGGGACTAGAAGATGAGGAAGGAAACATGGAATGATATTAGACATGACAGTCCAATGAAGTCTTATTAGTTGAGAGTGATTGACGTATAAGATACAGGCATAAGGTTAGGTGAATTTAAACACTATTATTTTTTTGGTTCTGTGACCACCATACACTTGCCTTTGCCTCACAATCAGTAACATGTACTGATTGTTCAGTTTTTGCTAATGCTTGCTGTTCAATATTTTCTATCAAACATTAATTTCAAAATATTTTTCCTTAATAAAAAACATAGATTTCCACAGATTATTTGAGGAAAGTACTGACTAGCATGCTAGTCTGAATCTGTTAAGAACCTAACAGTGTCATCATAAAAGAAAAAGAAATAAACAAAATTTGAGAATTTTAGAAAATATGATTGATGGCATCATGACAACTTTGATTATATCAGAAGTCATAGAATAAGAAGCAGAGGTTAATGTTTTCAAAGACGCATAACCATTTCAATATCCACAACAGCTAGGGCAGATAAGTTTCTTTTCCAAACTAGAGAGCAAACAATAGATACTGTTAACGTATAATTCTGGTACTAAATCCTGGGAATAGAGGATATTAAGATATATGTTTAATGTTTAATTGAAAATCAGCTATCAAAAAAACCAGCATGATACAGATCTTTGTCTCAGATGAAATGCCTAATATTAATGTATCATAGAGAAATATTTGAATGACAACTTGACACAACTCTGTCCCAGACATTTATAGTCATAGAGGACACTGGAGAAGAGAGCTGGGAATGTACCTATCAACACCTAATATTAAACTGAAAAGAAAACAAACAAACAAACAAACAAAAACCCAACATTTTTGTCAAGCTCAAACTTCTCTGCACAATATCTGAAACAAAATCAGGATAAATACCCTTGCAGTTGACATAACTCTATGGAAATTGACCATCTTCATTTAGAATTTTCTAAGCCTACTCGGACTCGGGGACACATTTTGTTTCAGTAAAGCAAAATAAGGACTGTGAGGACAGTCCCACACCTTCTGCCAGTAAGAGACAGATGAGTCACCAGGAAATGCAAGAGTCCACCTCAGTTCTTCTTCAATTATGCTTATTCAAGATTGGAACAAATGTGCTTTATCCTAGTCATTTTCAGAAATCTTGAGTCTATGAGAAATTTCTGTGGAAGCAGAAGCCAAACCCAAAGGACAAATGTGACAGTTTTCCACATGCAGGCTAGGAACAAATAACGTTCTCAGTCATTGTCTCACCTTTAGGCAGTTGTTTGGGATAAGAGTTCTGTGAAGGTAATAGCTACATGTCACAATCACAGTCTCAGTTCTTACGGAGGAATGTTTTGAGCCTTTTTGTGTGATCTGTTTCATATGCCCACTTCTCCTTCCATCAGCAAAGTACTGCTCACCTCTTTCTCAGGTCATCTGCCAGGCTACTGCTTTCTTTTCATACAAACTCTCCAAAACCTTGTTATTTTATGAAACTTGCAAAAGGAGTTACTATTGAATCATTCATTTTTAAATGCATTTAGGAATGCACAACCCATTTCTTTCATGTTATGAACTTTTCCTGAGTGGCCAAATTATCTTCTCCCCATCAAAACCTCTACCTTCATTCCATTGCTGTCTGAAACTAGAGCTCAGATATAGCAGGATACATATAATTTACCAGTACTAAATATAAAGTACTTTAGTTAGCAAAATACATTTTACTATGCTGTCAATATTGTTATTTATATTGACATACCTCTTAAACATTTTGGTTAAATTTGAGGAATACATTTTAGTGACATAAACCTTTTGAAATACTTCAGTACCATGGACTGCAGGGTTTCTTTCCTGCTTTCTCATTCTCCCAATCAAGAGACAGCAGCACAGGGTGAAGTGCCTTGTTATTTCTTCTATCAATGAGACATCCAAGGCAACTCTGCTCTACCACCTCTCTGCTAAAACATTCAAGACACTTATCTCTCTATTTTATCCACATTTTACCTTTTAATCTGAATACCCAAAATGTCTCACAATATCTGAACCAAGAGTTCCAGATAAAAAGTATCTTTTCTTACTTTTAAAGAAATGGTCCTTCTGATGAAAAGTTCCAGCACTATAGAAAGTAAGTAACAATAGCCAACAGAAAGCAGTTTTATTCTTCAGGACTTGAAACATAAGTGCCTTGTGGAGTCTTCACTAATCATTAGTGTCAGAAGCCAGAAAGACTTGTTTTCACCTGTATCTAACTCAGAAACGGAACCCTTTCTATTCAGACATGGACCTGGACAAACTGATCTATGCTTTTGTAATCCCATGCTTGGATCAATCCAATTTGCTCTTCCTTGGTCTGACCCAGATGCCACTCCATAACCTACAGATGGTTCATCATACTGTATCCCATCTGTTAAATAGAACACAGTAATGAGAATACATCACACCAATATTCCTCACTTCCCTTTGGTTTTCATTCTAATCCTTAACACAGCTGAAGATCCTGGTCCTTTCAGTGGTCCATGACTAAATCATCTAAGAGAAGACTTCTTCTTTCTGCTTCTTTCAGAAGAGGGGTTCAACAGAGAGGTTATGCCTGAAAAATGTCAGGTTCAAACTTGAATGTATGGGACAGAAAGCTCCCAGCTTCAGCACTCACTTCTACCACATATTGTGTTTTGTTTTGTTTAGGTCATGATAAAAAATTGATCTCTTCCTGTGGACAGTTTAGCTACCTGACTAAATGACTAAAGCAGTATATTCATGTATGAAAAATTAAAATGTAGTTTGGAAGTAAATGGTTAAGGCTGAAAGGAGAAACAGTTTTGTATTGAAGGGTTATTAATATCTTCTGAGTTCAGCATACTATGCTTCAACACTACAGAATATACAGTAGATACAATAAAAAATCTTATGAACTAATAACAACAATATTAATAATATATATGTGTGTGATGAAAATTATATGGGTTTTAAATTTGAAATTCTTCAAAGCATATAATAACATAAAATCAATGTAAGTTTGGCATTAAATAGGAGTGATCATAGAATCATATAAAATATTTGGATTGGAAGGGACCTTAAAGATCATCTAATTTCAACCCTCCCTTCAGGGTAGGGACACTTCCCACTAGATCAGTTTGCCCAGAGCCCCATCCAACCCGGCCTTGAACACTTCCAGGGATGCGACATCCACAAATTCACTGGGCAACCTGTTCCAGTGCCTCACCACCCTCTGACTAAAGAATTTATTCATTATATCTAATCTAATTCTACCTTTTTTGTTTTTTTGTTTGTTTGTTTGTTTTTGTTTAGCTTTAAACCATTACTCCTTGTCCTATTACTACGCTTCCTGATAAAGAGTTACTCTCCAGGTTTCTTGTAGGCCCCCTTTAGGTATTGGAAGAAAATGTTGTGTATAGGTGGTCAGTAGCTGGTAGAAAAGTACAATGTTCTAAAAAAGTATAGTGCAAGAGAACTTTTAGTTATTTTACTCGACAGAAAACAAATAAGCAAATAAACAAAAAAAAAATACTTTGGCCCTTAAAGTGATGTTTTCCTTAAAATTTAATTTCTAAGTACTATTTCTCAGGAAAAGATGGATAATATCAAAACTATTAGCCAGACTTCTTTGTGAAATCTTGGCTTTCTTGAAATCAATAGATTTTATTTATTTATTTATTTATTTATTTATTTATTTATTTTATTTTTGGCTTTTAATTCCATTAAGCAAGGATGCAACCCTAGAAATTTATGAGAGAAACTTTCATGTATTTTTGGCGTTTGCAACTCTTTATTTTGCTTTTTATTTGTTACATTTTCTACTTTTGTGAAACAACTTGAAGAATAAGAAAGGCTAACAAATACTCTAGAACCAATCAATGTTACAAAACTAATAATAATACAATATGAGCATGTAAGCTTATGTAGTGCTTTTCATGTGTAAGTATCCCAAGGCACTTTGTAACAGAAACTCAATAAGGAGTGCAAAAGTGCTTTGTCAGATAGGCTAAGCCAGGGGAAAAGGGGAAATTAATTAAGCATGGATTTAAACTTGTCAGCCAACACAGCATTTAGAACCTTGGTCAGAGAAGACAGTGGTTCCAATATCTGTATCCAGGGAACACAATAGACTTTTTCATTCTTTAATTCTTGAGGAATGTTCAATAGTTCTTCCATAGTAATATGGGTGTGAGTAAAATGAATACGTTAGGCTACATTTTCAAAAGGAAGCCCCTGTGTCTAGCTGTTATTTTTCACACAGAAATAAATAAATTCACAAAAGTTGATCACCTGACCTGCATGTCAGTAAAGCATTTGACTGCTGAAATACCCAATATGAATTTTTGTATAGTAGAAATCACAAACACCAAGTTAGGGACTAGATTTTTTTTTTTCTGTTTAGTGTTTAGTTCAGTGTTTTAAACAAATGTGTGTTTCTTTACAGATGTACTACACACCTCTGCTAGAAAAAGTAATCTGTGACACTGTATTTCCTAAAATAGCATGTATTTAACAGGGAAAGCAAAATTGCTTGGGAAAACCTATAATAATTGATAATGCATAAACTACATCTTCCCTGATGTTGCAGAAACTTGCACATCCTCTATTTTTCAAACATTTTTCTCTGAGGAACACATGGACCATCCTCATTTTTGGATGACTGCCTCTTTGGATTAATGCATCCTTCTGGTGCATAAATTAGGGATGCACAGAGGAAAAAGGAGAAGCACTAAATCTCAGAAAACTGAAGCTGTACAGAAAAATGAGGTTCAGGGTAGAGCTGAATGAGTGCCTCACCATGAATATTTTATCTGAAAAGTTAGCCTCCACTTCTGTTTGTCAAAAATGTATAAGAAGTTTATAATTTCCTCAGTTTTATTATAAAACAAAACTCTAAAATATAATGTCTTAACTGCAAATAACTTCCTATAAATATTTCATGCCCTATATTAAGAGAGAGTGGAATTTTGATTGATCAAATAAATTACATGCTGCTGCTTTTATTCCCTAGATGGATGAGCCCGCAAACACATACTTCAGATGCCTGCTATGCTTAGAGCAGCTCACTAGGATGTGATGAAGAAGACTGAGTATAAGAAGTTAATTTAAGCAAAACTCCTAACGGTTATTGTAAAAATGTTTTCAGGATTTATATTGCAGAATTTGTGATTTGGATGAATAATTCAGGATTTACCTGTAAATATTTTCTGAGGGGGATATGTGAGTGAACTTGATATAAGAGTGAACTTGTCCTAGTGAAAACTGGAATTTGATCGTACATGTTCTTTGTTGAAGATTTGGTGCCAACAATATAGCAGTCTTTCCATAATTTTATCCTAGACTTGTGGAACAGCTACTGGGAACTGATGTAAATATTAATAAAATTAAAATAGTAATATAAAAATTTTACTAGATTATTGATGATATATCCTTGAAGAATTTGTTTTTGACTGAAATGTCACGCTTTACACAAATTTGAAAACTACTTGCTTCTACTTCAGTAAAATGTAGAAACTCAGCAAGTACTTGATGAAAAATTAGTAATTTGTGCATTTAGAATTTACAGTAATTTACAGAGGCTATCAATTTTACAAAAGTCATCTAACAAAACGATATAAAGACTAATGTCTCTTAGAATGTTGAGATATTAAAATGTTATAATATTTATCACTGATCAGAAACCTACTTTTTTATTGTGTGCCCTGATACAGGCTGCAGATAAAGACAACATACCAGAATCCTGAACATTATTTTTATTGCGTTATTTTTAATTATGTTTACATAATTACTGCTAACCTTTTTACTTTTATTGTTGTTATATTTAAAAAGTGAATCTGCTTCAAGTTTCCTTTGTCAGAGCCATGCTAAATCTCTGCATATTGCAGCATTTGCTGGATTTTCTACTAAATAGTAATACCCTCAGTATGAATTTATTGATATAATCAGAAAATAAAACTAAAAAATAAATGACATGAGTTCTTACCTGAGCTCTTGAGCTATAGAGTCCACTTGAACTGTTAATAAAAGCAGAAGGAAAGAATAAATTAGTTTACACTTCCAGACTTGTGCTTTCTTCAGCCTTGCACCTGCCTATCTGATGACAGAGGAATGGCTATCAAAACACAGGTGATTATTTCGTGCTAACCAGAGGATTGTAGCTACTAGTGGCAAGCGTTGACTGAAAAAATAATTCTCATAGTTATTTTAGGACACAAAAAACCTGGAGGATGGTCTTCATTGGAAAAAATAGAAAAATAATAAGAAAAACTAAATAGAAAAAAAGGCACTTGTGTTTGTTGAAAGTGTAAAAGGTCTTGACTTCTTCCAAACTTTAATTCAATTTGGGATTGGTGAAGGCTGGTGTTTACAAATACCTGCCCATGCAAGGGTATACAGCATATTGACAAAACCAACAGGTGGTTCTAAGGCTTACTCATGTTGCACAGGCAATTTTTATTGTTTTGCTTCTAAGAAAATGTTCCTGATCTATTAATTCATATACATGTATGGATGTGTGTATAAAAATATAAAGAAAGAAAATTCATAAGTTTTAAAAATACGTAATTAGCATTTTAAATGAAAAGAATATGAATGGTAAATTCCCTATTAAATTTGATTGAAGTCTATTAGCTAAAATAGACTCTTTTAAATGAGAAGATATGCACTAATGCTGAGGTGTGAGGAACTTCCCTAATCAATGTTTTTCCTATTCAGTAGCAAGTTCTCTGTTCTTATACTCTTGACGTATATATGCATTTTACATTACTTATATTACTGAAGGATGTTTCAAAGACATGATATGCTTATGTCTTTTGTTTTTATGTGGGCAGTGGGTAGCATCCCTACTTGTTTTCTCTCTGCCTTTTTGTTAGTGAAGTCTAACATTTTTCACCCCTTTGGTCATTTGAGACTAGACAATTAAGCCAAACTGTACTTTAATTTTTCATTCTGACCACAACTCGAAGCTGAAGGCACAATATTAATAACCCAGATCTACTGAGTTGTGACAATGAATCAAACTAGTCTTTTTTATTTTTTTTCCCTACAATCCTGAGAGTGCACAATTCCCATTAAAATCAGATCGAAAGATGGGCGTTTTGCACCTCTGAAAATAGTCATAAGCAAAAATGTTTGCAGGGAAGACAAAACTTTGTCATTTATTTTAACGTATCTCCATTTTTCATTATCAAGAGTCACAAAAAGTGTTATGAATTAAAATAAAAAGTTATTTTCCTGAAAGGGTTGTATTGCTAGTCAATCATGTTTTCCAGATGTTGAGATCATTAAGGGCTTGTTTTTCTCTCAGGACTACATTTCCATCTGTTCTTTACAAAAAGAGGAATAGCTGGGAAATGAAACTATGTCATAACTTTGCAAAATCAAACACAAGCACAAGTACTTTAAAAAAACACAGGGTTCTCCTCTGTTGCATACACCTGTGACTTTTGATTAAAGTAACTTTACTTCTGGACCATTTATGCAGGTAATTTACTGATAATTAATGGCAGTAGGCAGAAAAACACTCAGGTGGCCTAGACAAAGTTTGGTACGTTATTTTGAAAGAATCCATTCAATATTGTCTAGCTAAGGAAAGATGTCCCTAAATAAAATCTTTGTTTGCATAATAAAAAGCATACTTTTTTTTTTTTTTTGAGAAATAGTTCAAAGTAAATATCAGACAGCAGATTTTTTTCTGCTTTTCTTTAAGCCATAGCTAATAACATTGTGCCTCTTAATGCCAGCAGTCTGTGTCCTGCCTTGATTAAAAAAGCAACCCTAAGGAAGCTACACACTCTCTTACTGCACATTAGGGACTGTGCACAGGAACTATCATATTTCATGGTGTGCTGGGCACAGGGTCGTGGAACTTGCTTGCTAACTCACCCTTGGTTCCTTTTGAGCGTGTGCGCAGCTTTTTATTTTCCCCATCTGCATCCATCTGTAATATTAACACAAAGTTTTTAATTCATTCCTTTTGCCATTGAGAAAAAAGTCTCAAATGTTTTTTTTTTTCCACATTTCCAAAGTGTATAGAGTAATAGAAAGAAGAATAATCATGCCTTATTAATCTTGTCAAAGAGATAAAAAGCCATCTGTGAATATCTAGTAAATACCTAGGAGATACCTTTAATGATACAGATTTGTTTAATAAAGTGATGGTAATGAGTGACTCTTTAAGGTTTAATGACAAGGTCTACAGGTGTTAGCTGAAGGCATAAGGTTAGAAATGGCAGTGTTGTGTGACTGCTGCTTTTAACATCCACCTCTTGGAAGAAAAGGTCCCAAAAAGTCCCAGTGCCTACAGACATGCTGCATAATTGTAACTGAAGCATATCTGAATAGCTGCAATGGAACCTGCATCTGACAACTTCATTCTTAAAGCATGAAACCCTCTTGCTTGAATGCGCGTAATTGCACACATACAGTTTTGAAATACTTCATCACTTGTATCAATCACTTTTCATAGAAGTTTTGGTCAAGAAGACAGTTACAGATTTGTATGAATTTTTGGGAGAACATAGCAGCCAGGTTTACATTTCACATAAAATAAATAAACAAATTTCTTACTTTAAAAAAAAAAAAAAAAGAGCTGCTGCCATAAGATTTCTAACTGAAATAAGGGACGCCTTGCAAGAATCACTGTTCTCATGACACTTTTGGCTACATCTAAACCAGCAGTGAAAATATGCACCTTCTGGTCTTGGATCTGGCCCAGACCCATAATTGTAGGGGCAGGTTTTCAATCCATGGATTTTATTACAACCCCCTGAAATTCAAAGGGATTAAGATTTCATGTTCTGGTGTGGAGAGCTGCAGTGACATGCAGCAGATTGTATAACAGTGTAACGTTGAACATGTCCAGAGAGACAAAATCCATTTCTTTCTAAAACTCTTAATTTTTAAGTATGGAAGAATCTGTCATAAGGAATTTTTGTCCAGGAAAAACAGCAGGAGCTCTAATTTTCTTCAGTCTATGGTAGTATCTTACTACCTATCTTTACGCTGAATCTCAGTTTACCTCTTTTTAAAATGGTGATGATGCAACACACTGCAGAAGCAACTCCCATGTGTTTCTGCAGATCAATATGCAGCAACAACTGCAGACACCAGCATCTGATTTATATAACTGTGCTGGACAATAGGTAGATGCATTCTATGGGTACCAGAAACTGCCAATGCCTGGCAACTGTGAATCTTTCGCTCCAAAAGGTCGCAAGACAAAAAGCAATGTCAGCAGATCCTCTGTATTTTTTCACACTTCTTTACTGAAGATCAGCAGCATTGATTTGCCCCATAGGGGGAAGATGCAAGAATCTGTTTGTGCCTGTTTCTATGTATAGAGTTTGAAGATCTGAGGATGCTTTATTTTTAGCTTTACATGACTCAGATAACTGAGATGTTTTGAAAGTCTAATCTGAAAGAACATTGCAGAATATGACAAATTTGACCTGAGAAAGAAAAAGAATAAAGCCAGCCTTTTTAGAGGTCAAAAAACATTTCTCTAATTTCCTTTTTTTTCATTTATTTATATTTTTCTGTTCATTGCTATATATGGTTGCACATCATATACAGTTACAGGAATCAAAGTAACTATTTGTAGGAGAGAATACAAGCATTTGAAAAGGCTATTTATGTACTTGAAGAAGTTTAATTCTAGAACCCAGGTTAGCAATATCTAAAATGAAACTATAAATTGATCAAAATGAATCTCAAACCCAGACAATGTTATCTTTTCTCTGTTTAAATTTACATCTGATGTTGATTATTAGAAGGAAAGAAACATAATTGGTTTGTGTTTAAGTAGTGGGGTTGATGTAAGCCTTTACTTGTTACTATCCTTAAAACCTGGAGAATGAGTTTTTGCAATGTGACTGCAATGGTAATGGGAAACATGGCTCTGTTCTCTGATGCTGAGTTGTGATTGAAGGCACTGACCTGCCATAGACTTATAATAGGGGAGCAGGTGTGGCAATGATGGACTTTAATTTCCTTTAATAAACCTTTTATGTGCCACACTTTTACTGCCATTCTATGCTCTCCAAGGTCCTGCACATAATAGGTTCATTACTTTTGATTACTATAGTCTATTGAGACAAACAACTCCAGAACACACTATATATTATGTTCAGTTAAACCAATATAGACTATTTATCCACTGTGCATTATTTCACCTGCAACTCTACAGACAAAATTAACAACAGCTCCTGTAAGCTAAAACTATTAAAACCACTGGTACTCCTTTGTCATCATTTCATAATAAATACCACACCAATCACAGTGCTGCTCTTTTAATTATGAAACAAAAAGTGTCTACTGCTTCTACTGAACAGCAGTTACTTTGGTCTAAATAGCACGTTGCATTGTGATGAATATTTAAAAACTGCACAATGAGTGAAAACCAACAATAAAATCAATGTAGGTGATTTTTCTATTGATTTTCTTTCCTTGTAATAATTTGAAATTATGAGAGATGTTTAATCAACTCAAACCTAAAATTTATTGTGCTGTTTAGCCCACTGCATAGCACATATTAAAAGAATCATCATGACTAAGTTGCATAAAAAAAGCAGCTTAACTTACAAAAAGTCCTATGCATTAGCTTGAAAATTATACAAAAGTAACTGAATAAAACTGTGAAATATTTTAAGTGTGTCAGCATAAATATCCCTCTTGCTCAAAATTTAAATACAGTATCCTTGTTTTTTTTTTATTTCTTTCAGAGATTACCTGGCATTTAAAAAATTGAACAAAGTTCCTCACTTCTGATTCTTATGTGCATAGTGATTGTTTTACATGAAATTATATCCATAGACAGTCCACAAGAAGAATTCAAACTTTTAATATATCCTTGGAACATTAAAGGTGTTAAACTCTAAAAAAGAAATTCCATCTAATTGTTTTAGAGGTAATTGTTATCAAGGTGTGAATTTGAGATATATATCTTATTACTGTCATGTACTGCAAAAATAGGATGTATTCTGGGTGGTGCTTCATGCTCTTAAAGTCAGGGATGATCAACCCTCCCTCTTGGTACATACACTGTCTTGAGACAAAAAGCCGTAAATCATAGACTGGTCATATCTGCACAAAATCCATGCATGATGTTTTACTGTTTATTTTTTTAGCTATCAGGACAATATCTAAGTGATCACCAGGAAAATTTTATCAGGAGCTGCAATCCCATATTTGTTAGTCGGAAGCTTCACAAGTAAAAATATGTCCAATGATAAGTAAGTCTATGAATAGTGGAAGGAATTTCACTGTGTCTTATAACTAGATTCTCTGACCCTATAAGTAGATTCTCCGATATGATGGATTTAAACGTGTCTGAACACTTTCTTTTCAAATTTAGTTGAAACTGTCTAAGGGACATTAAAGGAATTAGTGGGAGAAACTAATTAGTCAGAAAGACAGAAACAAACACAGAGTTAACACATATACAGTCCTAAGTCATCAGGAAATCAAGCTAGGAAATAAGTACCTGCCTTAAAGTTCCTTAGTTATGCCATATTTCTGTGATTTGGAAATTTACCGTGTATGGTAATGTTGAGTTGTTTCCTGAGATCGTGATCAGACAAATTTCACTATGTTGATGAATGTTTTCTACCTGACTCAGTGAATTTCAATCCTCCCTCCACCCTTCCTTCGTTATTGGTTGAGACATAAGGCTAAGTCAGTAACTAGATCCCAGAAAACAGACTGGAGTCACCGATGATACTGCATATTCTGCTTGGAGAAACTGGAGTAACTTGCTATGTGACTGCTACAGGGTATTCTTGTTTCTCCAAATGAATTTACTGTTGGAAGAACAGCAATCATACTTTTTCAGCAAACTATTTCAGAGTTCCTGGCTGCAGAAAGCAAATGTTACTTCTGTGTGCTCTGCAGTCAGAGGACTCAAGAGCAGCACCTGGAAATACTTCCCTGAGTGAGAGAATTAGGATTTGGCTCTGAGTTTGTTTTTTTGTGTGTGTGCCTGGAGTCTATCTGTGCACATGTGCATGTACTGATATTATAATGGGATCCAAGAATATGACTAACAACTGAAATAGGGCATGTGCAATAATGTTAATAATAATAATAGTAATAGTAATTATTCCAATTTACTTGAACATTTTTAATTCTCAATTTTGGAAACTAAATTGATACTACAATCTTGGTAGGATAGCTTTATAGAACATTATCGTGAAAAAAAAAGCTATGACTTGAGGAAACCAGTGCTGCTGATACATGTAAAAGTGAAACAGACCTTCTGGAAATAATTATTGTAAGAGCTATGCACTTTCTAATTTCAAATATAAACTTTGGACAAGCAAAAATTAATTTACCTGAGTGAGTGTCACATTTCTGAAGTGGAAGTCTGATTCCTCTAGTGTAACTAGACAGAGAAAACTAAATCACCAGTTCATCTTGTGGTAAGGTATATGAAAGTTGACATTTTCCTGTGATTTTCCAACTAAAAGTTATATTTGATTTTAAAAATGAAATTTGGCAAACAACTTCTCTAGGAAAAACCTTTACTGGTTTTGAGAGGTCAGAAAAAAGAATAGCTTTTCTCTACTCTTTGTAGTCTGTAAACTACATAAGACTGTATAAAGGTAAAATCTACATTTGTCATTAGACTGATGAACTTAGCCAGAAAAAGAAAGACATCTTTTAAGGCACACAAATCCATCCTTAAGTCTCAAACAAAAGCAAAAAATTCCATAATTGAAGTCAGACACCACTATGCTCTACAAACCTCTCTGTGCTGTACCTATGCCCCAGGTGACATGATACAGTGTGTGTCTCTCCCTAAAGTAACTAAAACCCTTGGAGTAAGTTTTTTTCAGTGCTTTTGGTAGCTACCTTTTAACAACTCATTTAAGAATAAAATGAAAAACTCATTAAAAAGGAATTTTGTCATAAGAAAAAAGAGTTTTTAAACAAATCATAAAGCAGCCAGTCTGAAGATTTCCTACAGCTTGTCTGGAAGCACAGATCAGAACTTGGCTGTTCTGTGAATATATGTGTGTGAAACACATCTTTCTGCCACTCTACAATGTCTATTATTATTATTATTATTAATATTATTATTATTATTGAAGTATTAATGGAAGACTGATGGTGAGAATTACAGGGCAAAAGAAAATGCAAAGTGCATATATAGCAACTTCTAGATAAAGTTTACATATTCTTTTTACTGGTTATAAAAAATCCAGTCCAAAGACAAAATTTTCAGGAACATTGATTGCACTGTGGCTTAACATTATTTGTTCTTTTCTTTTAGTCACATTTATGGCCAGAAAGGAGGAATAAATAAATAAATAAATAAATTACAAAGTAAGTGTTCTTAAAGGCTATTACTGAAAATATGCCTTGTTTGGGGGTATTGATTATTCTTACCCAAGGAGTCATCCCACCTTTATTTTTGAAACTTTTGCTTTAGTTTATACAATGCTATACTTGATTTCTTTAGCAGGAAGTTGAACAACATGGAAATAATTGGTTCAGATGAATAAGTACATCTACTGAATGCAAAATTTGTGTTTATAACATATAAATTATCAACAATTTGGCTGCATGTTTACCTGTTTTTGAAATGTAGATATTTTTATACTGAAATCACTACTTCAAAATATGCAGCAGCAAAATAAACCTTAAATTAGAGACAAGCTTGAATAGCTTTGTTACAAGGATGATTTATTTTGATTCTCACTTCTGATTTCTGAGTTGTCAGTGCTGTTGTATACTTCATCCATGCAACTTTGCACAACTGGCAGTGCTGAATATAAACCAAAGCCATATGTTTATGTCCTTTTGCCAAACGACTACAGCAAATAGTTCTATTATTCCCTTAGGTAACCCATGTGTGCCAAGTATTTCTATTAGTCTGCTTTACCAAGGCTTTAGAGGGCAGAGTCACAGCTTTATGAAATTAAGGGGCAACTGCTAGATTTTTAAATTTAGAGAAAAATTATATAGTCTACCATGCTGAAATGCAACTCAGCATAAGTTGATGTGTAATCCTACTTTCTGGAAGCTTGTTTCCTGGATTTTTATTTTTGATGTAGTTCAACATCTTGTCACTATTTCCTGGGCTACTATGTACTAAATATCATTTTTCTTCCTAATGAAAAAAGGAAACATCAATATTCAAACATAAAAATGTTTTGACACATAAAAATCTTTCATAAATATGACAAAGTATTTATCTGACCCTACTGATGTATAATAATAATAATAATAATAATAATAATAAATCATTATTCATTAATCGGAGGAAAAACAAACAAATAAAACAAAACACACACACACAAAAAAAACACAAAAAAGCTGTCCCTCACCGATTAAATTTAAACATTGCATTATGAAATACATTCTCACTCCTGAAGTCATATATATTCAGAAGTATTTGTGTTCTTGGTGGTATTTAATGTTAATGGATCATAGTTCAGAA
This sequence comes from Anser brachyrhynchus, assembly GCF_964034855.1. Lineage (NCBI taxonomy): Eukaryota > Metazoa > Chordata > Aves > Anseriformes > Anatidae > Anser > Anser brachyrhynchus. Next base: position 119,257,385 of record NC_137695.1, read on the forward strand.
ACTTAAAAACTAGAATTTCTATGTATTTACAAAGGTTTATATCTTTTTCAATATTGCTATTTCTGATCCTTGAAGGCTAAGACTACTGTTCTTAAAACAGCAAATGCTATGAAAGGAATATTGTCGCAGTGCATGAGACGCTATACTAGTACTAATATAGAGATGTATTTTGATTCAAATTCACTTTTTTAAAAATAAATTATCCCACCTTTGTGTGTTTCCAGGTGAAAACATGTACAGATTCCAAAGGACCAAATTCGTCAATGCTTGTGCTCAAGATGCCTTGCCTGATTTAACAGATAATCCTGAAATTCATTCTCTAAAACAACAACAACAAACAAACAAAACCAACCAACCAGCCAAACAAAAACCCACAAACATAACCAAACCCCAGCCATAACCATGCTACATAAAATATAGAGGAAATGGGACACTCCTTATATCAAATGGGCAAAGAATTGTTACACTGTGTGTTTTTTCGAAGATGTGTTACATAGGCACCAATGATATTTTAAAAGGCCGAAATAATAGTATTTTTTCTCTCACTATGGTATTTTTTTTAATTGTTAATGTCTTTTCCAATAGCTTATCAACTTATAAGAGAAGTTTTTCTTAATACGCAGACAGAAAGCCATAGTTTCTATATGTAGAAATCCTGAGCCAAACACTTTTACTGTATCAGAACCCTTTCAAATGAGTAGGATGGTTCAGTACATGATGCGAAATAAATGACACGCATTCTAATTTTTTATTTTTTACTTTTAATATCAGTATTTAAAGTTGGGCAGACTGATAGTGTTCTTACTGTAAGCAAACTGACGTCTTTGGTATTTCTGCATTCTTATTTTTATTCGTTTCTGTAAGGAAACTCCTGCCAAATCAACAATAATGATGAGAGAAAAAGAGCTGAGTCTTGTATCTGAGTATACAGTACTGAGAGCCTTATACTCAGAAATAAGGAATACCCACACACTTCAAACAATTAAAAGAAAGTTGAACGCACTTGCAACCTGAGGAAATCTATGATTAGCTATTATACGGAGGTTCTATATTAGCATCAGTCTTGCCACTAGTGACCAAAATATAAAATTTTACTGTCACTTGCAATTTCAGAGGTAATTTTCAAATAATATTCAGTTTATTCAGTAAAATATATCTCTTCATTCTACCTAGTCTAATTATAGATCAATGACAAAATTTGAAGATAAACTTCTGGAACTTCAAGGTGAAACATTAAGTATTCATTTAATAATATCTGATGATTTTTTTCCAATAAAATTTGTAGTGTTATATTTCTGAAATTGGAAAGGCTCATTCTAAACTGATTCGCAGGGAGGCTGGAGTTTATTGAGTGACTAATTTGTGCTTGAGATCCAATAGATAGACTATTAGTTGCATCCCATCAATAACTTTTAATTAAAATAAATAAGCTTTTATCAAGTAGCAAAACAGACAACAGATGCAACATGATGAAGAGGGGAGAAAAAGCAGAACAAAACATCCCAATACCGAAAAGATTTTTTAAGCAGTTTTTTAGCCAACATGTTCTGGAAAAAAAAGAACGTTTTTTACCCTCAAAGGCCTCTTTCCTGTTATTTTATTTGAACATCCAAAAAAAAAAAAAAAAAAGAGTTTTTAAAGCTTTCTACCTGTCTTGTCTATGTTCAAGATAAACTAAAATAAAACAAAATCTCTCTGAGAATACTTACAATAGTGAACAAAGCATTTTCTAAAGCCTAAAACTTAGCAGATTTGTTTAAAATCCTATCATGTTACGTATTTATTAGCAATATATTTTTCATTTATTTTCTCAAAGATTGCCAATAAAGAACTAAATCACATAAGGGAGTAGCTGTAAACCCTTTGAGTTTCCTAATGTCAAACTCATTAGCATTCGAATAACCACACAGCAGCACATCATCTGCACAATTGCAATTTTTTACTACTTTTAATAGCGTTTCTCAAAGGGCTCATTTTCAACTTTCTTCAGTGGTTAGTTGGTTCTCTGGGGAAAAGGAGCTTCCTGACGCTCACAGCTTCCACTCAACAACCAGGCCGTTTGCTGTCAGAAGCATCAGCCCTCTGCCCTAACCCCATCTGCTGTCTCTCTCATCCTAAGGGAGAAAGAGTTAAGACAGCACAGCTGAGATCCACTTGGAAAAGTGCACAAAGGACAGAAAAATGTACAGAACTTTTTGCATTTAACTTTACATAATAAACTAATACATTGTAAGTCCTCCTTTAAAGAAAATGAGTCTGGGCTAGATGAGGGATGGGGAGGAGGGTTTAAAATTGTTTTGGAAAGCTACATGCAACAGTGCCATTTGCTGTTTTACTCCCATCTGCCTGGTACGCGACATCATCAGCTATCTTTGAAAAGCAGAGCATTATAGTATGACAAAAGCAAGACTTTATATAAAGCACAAAACTTGACCTCTCTTCTCTGTTTGATTATAACAGAAGTTATTGGTTAATAAGTTTAAATGTACTATTTTTTCTCTCTTTCACATAACAGAGTGCTGGCAACCATACAGCTGAGTTATGGGTGAATATTCACATTTGAAGATATGATGTTTCATAAAAACTCAAATACAATGTCATGCATCTGTCATGTTATAAACAGGGTGTGTAGGATTATGCTGTGTCATGGGATGTGACATACCCTTAATGGAATATAAACTGTGTGTCATCCCTGTCCACTCTCCAAGAAGCAATCTACATGTCAAATGTTTTTCTGGGATCTGATACTTCAGGTAGCAAACAAATTCATTTCAGTGAGTTAGTGTTGATTTACATCAAAATCTTATAAAATAAGTTATTCAGACTATTTTTTTTTAAAGAATATTTTATCCTTATCAAATTGACCATAGACATACCAACTGGAAAATTAAGATTAAAAAATTAAGAAAATTGAGATCTCAGCCTCAAGAGGTCATCTATCTAGGTTATTGGCAACTCTGATGATAAGATTGTTGTTGATAGAAATAAAATGGAAATAATTTGCTTATTTGTCAACAAAGGCTCTATGGTGGGATCACTCCCTTTAAGACCACAAGTCTGCTGATGTGAAGACTTTTGGCCCAGTCTATTCATGGCTTGCATGAATTCATTTATCTGTTTTAGTAAAAGATTGGGAAGGACAAATACCTTTGATTTACAGGTGGTGACTGATGCCTACACCCTATGCAGGTTGAGGGAGGTGATTGTCTCCCCCTACCATGACGCCCCACCTGGAGTGCTGCATCCAGGTCTGGGGCCCCCAGCACAAAAAGGACGTGGGGCTGTAGAAGCAGGTCCAGAGGAGGGCCACAAAGGTGATCAGAGGGCTGGAGCACCTCTCCTATGAAGACAGTATGAGGGAGTTGGGGTTGTTCAGCCTGGAGAAGAGAAGATTCCAGGCAGACCTCATTATGGCATTTCGATACTTAAAGGGGGCTTATTAGTAAGATGGAGAGTGACTTTTTACATGGGCATGTAGAGATAGGACAAGGAGGAATGGTTTTACACTAGAAGAGGAGAGTTTTAGATTAGATGTTAGGAGGAAATTCTTTACTCAGAGGGCGGTGGGGCACTGGAACTGTTGCCCAGAAAGGCAGTGGACGCCCCATCCCTGGAGGTGTTCAAGACCAGGTTGGATGGGGACCTGGGCAACCTGATCTAGTGGGTGACATCCCTGCCCATGGCAGGGTGGCTGGAACTAAATTATCTTTAAGGTCCCTTCCAACCTGAAATATACTATGGTTCCATAGAACCTGAATTGATTTTTTTTTTTTTTTCTGACATTGAAGCTTGCCTGTCTACAAAGAAGACCTTCACCCTTTTCAAACAGTACTTCATTTCTGCTAAAATGATAAACTTTATAAAGACACAAAGATGGAATAAATGAGTTGTTTGATTTGTCAATGTAATGGTTCAGTGAAGTCACCTGGAATCTTTGCAATTCACTCTTTGGTTTATAGCCATTTCCAGTGCAACATGATTTCGTACTGACTTAAGTGCCAACCTACTGAGATCCATGAGTCATACGAAGATACTGATGTGAATCACCATTTGAGCCCTGATCCTCACCATCATATGTGTGTGACAAATCCCTTCAAGCAACTGTTCTTGTTGACCCATTGTCTACAGGTAAAAGTCCACCCATTCAGGTCAGATTACCAGAAAATTCCTGAAAATTTAATAGTACTAATTCTACAGTTAAAAGTGATATCATTCAAAGTCTGAGGTTGTTTTCTCTGTCAGAATTGCAGTATAAAAAGCTGTATGATATCTGTAAAAGATGTCTAACCACTTTCTTTGGGCATAATGGATATAATTTCCAACAGATTAATTTGATTTTATCTAATCTATCACATCACTAGTTGATGTATTGCAAATATGAAGATGAAAAAGCACGATGGTTTGTGATTTGTTAACTCAGAATGGACATAACAGCTAAGGAAACAAAATCCAATGTGCTCACCATTGTGATCTAAGAACAATTTTCATGTTTTTACAGTGAAAATGATTTCTCTCTCTCAAGGTAAAATATTTAGTATTTGAAAATATGTCTGTAAGCAAAAGTTGTCATTACAAAAAGTAAAGATATATTGAGCTCTTGACTACAGTCAGATCTTTATCCTGCACATGCTGAATTACATAACATTAAGTTCTGCACAGATGTATGGGTCATCTCAGTGAGACCCTTAAGCACATTTGTAATGTTTAGCACACGAGTAAACAAATTAATTTCATTCAGCCTTCTGAAGTTACACTGTAACATACTCACTGGATTACACAGGGAATTCTTGGAAATCAGAAAGGAACTACTTGGACACATGGGTTGTTTTTTTTTTTTTTAATATAGTTTGAGTTTCAGAAAGGAATTTCCTTGGGGAAGAGTACTCCCCTTTGCACTTTTATTAAGTGTACAGTACAAATCTGTGATGTGAAACAGGACCATAACTGCTTCAACTATTGCATTTTCTTTCCCGACTATAGGGATGAACTTTACGTTATTTATTTCTATCCTGAGATGAATAGGAGGTCACATTACCAGTGCAAGACAGCTTCATAACACTTGTAGTTGTCCTTCCAGTACCTGTAAAAATACATCCTTTGCACTCATCCTATCTTTTAAACACGACTATAATTCCAATGCCATGTGCAAGATCGTATTTCACCTAGCAGAAGGGTTTAACTTTCACCTGATTTAAGCAACAAACTATCCCTCAAAGATGCCTGAGGGTTTGCTGTAATTAACATAACTGCATTTAGATGCTATTCATGACTGATAATTCCAACACCTTGTGAACAAAAAAAAAAGGTTGCATGCTGTAAACATTATAAACATATTCAAATAAGCTTAACACAATCTGCCATGCTTATTTCTGCCTAGATCATGGACCAGCGAAATGGTTAATGCAAATGGATTTATAATTTGCTTTGGGGGGCCAGTTTCTTCTCCTTATTTATTAGCCCAGCTGATGGGGCAGATTTGATGAGGCACTTCTGGAATAATTGAGTCATCACACAAAGAAGGCTGCTAGCATTCAGAGTGGTTTTATCAGCAGCAAGCAGGCCTGATTACTGACAATTACACTCTGATCCGGTGATGGAGGAGAAAGAGCCAACGAGTGGGAAATGTCCGTGTTTCTATCCAGGAATAATTTCTACATTCATTTTACATGCTAAGTGTTTCCTATCTCTGCATAATAAACTGTAAACAGGAATAGATGGCACAATGTCCCTTAATATTTCCTGGTAATGAAGACACAAATGTACAGTGAGTGCTGATAAATATAGATGAAACATAAGCTATTCTCTGAGTCTGTATTGTTACCTTTAAAATAAATGCATTTTGGTGGTAAAAGCATAATCATAGCTAATGCAAAAAAATGACAGAAGATTGAAGCTGTCCTTGTAACTACACAGAAACTTTGTAAAAGTCCTGTTAATCACCACTGTTCTAGAGGCTCATAAGCTGAAGGTGATATACAGGAAAGAACATCATTTTGTTTCTCAATAGTCAACTATGTAGAAACTCCTTTACTTTGACATGGTAAAGGAGAGCAACAGCAGTGACCTCCATTAACACTTCAGGGATAGAGCACATCTCAATGCTAAACTGAAAAACAATGAAGCTGGTCCTGGAAGATATCTTCACGATGATAAATTCTCATTTTCCTCCCACCAGCCTTATGATAGTGTTTATAATGAATAACAAAGTTACACCATAGAGTTCATGAGTTGTGTTTAGCAATGTATTACTGTGTTTCGGAGTTTTATTTATTTATCTACCTAGAAACCTATTTATTTATTTATTTATAACAACCAAAGTGCTGTAAAATGTCTGTTATTAACAAACTGTTGAAAGCAGAGCTTTGGAAAAATCTGTTTCTTCTCTGACTCAGGAAAAAACAAACAAACAAACAAACAAACAAAAAAAAACAAAAAGAAAAAAAAAAAACATGGAAACAGACATACCAAAGAGCTGAAATGTGATTTTGTGTTTGTTGATGGGCAATTATAGATTTCAGCTGGAAAATGTTAATACCGTAGTCTAGGGAGAGTTCTTTTTTGGAGCTGATCAGGCATGAAACACTGAATAATAAACTTCTGCATGCTTGTTTATTCCTTTTCCTCTTTTTAAACTAATTCATAGCTTCAAAAGAACTAAAAGTTATTCTCTGTTCTCCTGTGGTAACTATGGTAACTATGTTTCATTAAAGTAGCCACTTAACTTCAAGGCTTGTGTTACAATGATATGCATTATTTGGAGTAAAAACACACCATAACAACCTTATGATTTCAGAGCAATTTTAAAAGAAAGTTCAAAGAGCATGCGTCACTGGTTCTGGAACACAGGGTTTATTTTATTTTAAAACCTGTTTACTCTTTTTCAGCCTGGATGACTTTTCCTGCATGGAGTCATCTCTGTTGTGAGGTACTGTGTAGGGGGACCGCTACCCTCTTCAGCGAAAGATGACCATGAAGGGCTCAATGAAGGGGTGCTTAGTAGCTGCAGGATTGAGGCCAGAGTGAGACTCCTGAGCACACAGATTGGTATAACTAACAGCAGCAAAATCGTAGTGCCTTAATTACTCTGTTACAGCTTCCTCCAGCAACAGGAAGATCCTGGTCCAGCTACAAACTTGCTGTTCAGGGACCGCTGTTACAGTCCTCATACCATGCATGGTTTCCAGCAAGCCTGCAAGGAATTAATGGGATTGTACAAAATCTACAGAAGTGCTGGAGCTGATTAGGTTCAGTCAAAGTGGTCACTTCTTAAATACTTACAGGCTTAATCTAGTTCACTATATTACCTCCTTGTGATTTCTGACTGCTCCAGCCAAATTTTATGGGATTGATTTAACAGCTAGAATTAGGACATTGCAATTCTTAAGCTGGACCAAACCCATGGCTAATTAGCTCATTGAACATTCTCTGACATGGAGTCATGATGGAACAATGGAACAATGTCAAATGGAACAATGAACCTAAAAATACAAACTATTTTTATAAAAAGAAATGCAACTACCATTCTGCTATCCTATGCATTCATCCTCCCCTTTCTAAACAACAATCTCCCTTCATTAAGTATGACAGGCATGTCCCAAGAAAGGGAAAGTCGCACAAAGGGAAGAAGTGTACCTTCCCTCAACATGCAAATCACATATGTTCATTAACTAGAAGAGTGCCATGTGAAGTACAGTCTGCCACCATCTAAAAGACTTGTAATGACCCTAACTGTTAAAGATAATAGGACTTGCTTGCACTAGTGCACTGCCCTGAAGATCTTGGAAGCATGCCGAGTAGCACAGTAAAAAACAAACCAAGAACAAAAATACAACCTTGAAAATCAAAGTAAGAAAGGACATGTAAAACCACTGACTAATATTTGTCAGATATAAAAGTGTGCATGTAAAATGAACACCGGGACAACAGAAGTTCAGATCATGTCTGTGGAGCAAGCAAAAGTGTGTTCAGTCTGTTCTAAGTTAGGTCAAGAGACACTGAGAACAGCAGTTTAATCTCTCTTTTGGGGACATTTTATGATTCTAGAGTGGGGTGAAGGTTATTTCATAAATTGCCATCTGTCTTCTGTTGCAAACTTAAAGATAATGCACCATGACTGTACAAATTCATAATAATAATAATAAATAAATGCATAAATAAAAACCTCCACTACCAATAAAAAGATTCTTTTCTTGTCTCTGACACTTATCTATTCTTGGACCTTCAGCAAGTCTCTTAACCTTTAAGCTAAATGAGCATAATGATGTATAGTGCTGTGAAGAGCTTTTGTGCATTCCTAACCATACTTTAAAGTAGTGAATATTATTTTAATCCTCATGCATTCATCAATTTAATAGCTTGCTGATGCCTTCACTTCTTCTGAAACTCAACCTGATATTCCAAGAGTATGTTACTACTTGGGATTTACAAGAAAAAAGTGTTTCCTCTTTCTCTTCAAGCTTTTTTTACTAAAAACAAATGAACAGATAAAAAAGGACAATTTGAGAAGAATGCCTACTAAGTAATGCATGATGAATAGCAATGTAATTTAAAACATTTTTGAGCTCTCCTCTCTTAACATGTTAGGCAATACAGAGGTAACTGTACTCTTGACATGCCATGTCTTTACTCTAAAAACCTGTTTCTCTTACTTTCTGATAAAGAGAAAATTATCCTAGTAAATATAGTGTTGTTTTTTTTTTCTTTCTTCTTTAAATGCTTTTGTTCTCAATGCTGAAAATATCAATAAGGTGTGTGTGTATATATATATATGTACATATATATGTTTATATATATATATGTACATGTATATAGGTTTATGGTAATGCTAGGTTCAAATATGGTATCCAACAAGAACTATATTTCATTTAAAAGAAACTGAAATTGTAAGCGTACTACATATATGGTAAGAAAATGTCTCATTGTACCACTAAACATCATGGAGTTAAAAATGACACTATAGAAACATATCTTTGTAATATTATTTTATATTGATTAAGTAATAGCAATCTATTATTCATCCTATTGCAGTGAATTTGTCTTGAGTAGGGTGAAAAAAAAATATTCCTATGGAGAGAAGTCTTACATATTTCATCACTTTAAACACAGTTTCCCTTCAGACTCCCTGGTGTAAGCCTGGCTCCATTGAAAATAACCAGAACACTCTCACAGACCTCAGTAATAGATGTTATTTACATGTGCAAGCATTCACATACACTTTGGTATTAATCACACAGTTATAGAAGGATACAATCCTGACCAAAGATCTTACAAAATGAGATGATTAAAATTCCTTTGGACACATTAGCTATAAATAACAAACAGTATGGTAGAAATATCAACAACACATTAATGAAATATTGTTATTGTAGTTGGTAGTTCTGTCACTTTGGATAAGTAGTCCTGTATCAGGTGTCTGAATATGAAGATGACAGGCTGCCTTGTTGTTTTTATGTCACTTTAAATCACAGGTTCTGTCTCTTCTGCTGGCACTTCAAAAGCTACGATATATGCAGAAACAGTATGGGATGAGGACCAGCTTTTGTGAACAGGTCACAATCCTTTTCTAATATGCTGTGCTCACTTACCCTAGTAGGGAGATTTTTGTTTTCTTTCTAAAAATGTCTGCAATATTTTGTACCAGAACTATGTCCTGATACAACAAGTAGTAGCTGTGACTTTTAAGTAATCAGACTCGCTAAGAGCTTCGTTATAGCAAACAACAATGTTCTACCTTAAGTCATTTTGACAATGCATTTTCTGTGCTGCCCATAGACTTGGAGCATTCAAAGCTGGGACAATCTCCATCACTAAGAAAACTCCAGAAGCAGCCAAACAGGTGTGTACTTCTCTCAGAAAAGGCCTTTTTAGATAGAAGACCTTTTGTACACCAGTTCTATCCTCAGCCCCTTTTAGGGGCCACACCTGAGAGAGAAAGTGAATTATCAATGACATTTTTTTAAAGAATCAGTGGTTTAACACTAATTTCTAATCAGATCCTACAGAAAGGAACAGCTCGCATAGCAGCTGTACTTTTCCCAGGGTTAATTACCTTTCACTGCTCTCTACTAATGAGTCAGCTGTTCCTGTCATCACACAACTACAGTGTGTTCATCTGTAGCTTTAGCTGTGGACAAACACAGTAGCTAGAGCCCTGTTTACATATTGGTGAGGTTTGTTGTGCAAAGAATTTGCAAAACATTTAAAAAAAAATACTTAAAACTCCTTACATTTCCATATCTTTTTTTCATGGAAACCACTGTACTTTTCAGGCCAACACTGTGTTCTCAAGACTACTGAATTAACCAACAAGACTAGAAACCAAAGGACATGAAAACTAATAAAAATTCATTTTTGTAATATTGCATAATAGTTTATATAAGGAAGATTAGATCTGCACATGTATCTAGCTAGTCTTACCTGATATTTGGGTAAGAATGTTTACTTATAACTTGTTGGTCTACGGACTGGAAAAAATTATTATAAAATATTGTTTTAACCAGTAAAACAGATAATAGTGTAAACAATAATGGTCCTAAGGAAAGAGTTTATATTATTATTATGTCAAAATATAATGAGTCAATGATTTAAGGTTTCCAGTAAACTTCTGTTATTTTTTTTTACATAATTCTAGAAGGTAATTCAATATCAAATATATAAAACAATTTTCTAGCTGGGGTGAACAGGATATATACTTTATAGCTGTGTAGGATCAAGGGTGATCTTAATATGTCACTTTTATATGTCTTCTTTAAGGATTGTATAAAACTCAGGAGAGTTTAGAAATGCTAACTTTAATAATGGAGATGGGATACACATCTAGATTCCTTTTATTGTCAAAGAAATAAGGACACAGACCACTCCACCACAGCAGTGAGCACCTCCAGCTAGTCACTAAAGTTATTCTAGCTTTCTTGCTGTGAATGGAGGCTATGAAGACTATGGCTAAAACATGTCACTGTGTCAGACCTTGCAAAGCTCAAGTCCTGTTTGGCTCATCAATCGGAAATGTTTTCTTTTCACATAGCTGAGGCAGGACTCTAAACTGGCAGTGTCTTCAAAACATGATTCTATCCTAAAATTATCTATACAGTGGTTGCCCTCATCTGAGTGGATTTCCCTGGGGTAAGATCTGTAGGTGTTAGCAGAGAAAGATTATTTTCACAATATATTAGAAGAACTTAACACAGTACAAGTTATATAAGAATGAGCTCAACTACTTGCAGTTGTATCTGTAACAGTCCTATTAATACCTTATTGGAAGCTGAATTCCTTGCTAGCTGTCACATAAGATAACAGTAACTGACAAACATAAGGTAGGAATATGATCTTCTGAATATGATGATTCAGGAAGAAAAATAAGCTTTTCGGATCCAGTTTAACATTGCAGGGTTGGCATCTTGAAATATGATAAATTTGCTTTTGAAAATATCAAGGCAAAAGACCCATAAGAATCCAAGGGACCACTTGGAAAGTCATCTGGGAAATGAGTAATGTACTTTCCTTTGAACATCGCTATATTGAACCACCATTTTCTTCCAGTTGCCTTAAGCTGTGCAGGCTGTATTGACAAACTTGGACACTGAGCAATGAGAAAATATGAGCTATGTGGTTGTGGTCTTTTAAAAGGCATATATTTATTTATTGCTTTATTAGAAACAACTCTCTTGGTTGGTTTTGGAATTTTACGTGAAAGTGAGTTTCCTGGAGCTACATTAACTGAGCTTAATGATTCACAGAAACCTCTGAACATCCAGGTCGGGCCAGGGAAAACTGTTACTAGGTAATGCTCATTTTGTCTTAGATTATTCCACTGGTCATCAGATTATTCCCTTTTCAAACACAATATATCTTCATCCACAGTCAGGGAAACTGGAAACCAGTGTCTCCATTTAGTGAATGAGAAAACCTACACTTTTGGACTGAATTTCACCCTTTCCTGAGATGCAATCTACCTAACAAACTCTGTCAATAGCAGGGCTTACTAGCTCTCTGTTAGAAGTAAACTTTTTGCTGTACAGTGAAGCAGCTGAGATGTTAGAAGACAGCTTCTCTAAACAGCCTGTTGGGTTAATGGTAGAGTTACTGTGGAGATACTCTTGGAGCCTCAGGAGGGAGGAGACATGCCAAATATTTCTCTGAAAAAATTAAGGACAAAAATCCCCACATTTTCTGTATCTTTTCCACATAAAACCTGACTTCTTTACTTTATAAATATCACCAAAATAGCCACGCATCTGCTAACTGTAAAGATAGGGGTTATCATGCAACTCAAAATAAATACCAGAAACCCCACAAACAAATGGGGAAGCAAGCTGTATGACCTGAAGAGTGTATGCTGAACTTGTCTTCTGAAGACTGATGTTTTTTGATCATAAGCAACTTACACCTGCAATACTACAATATTATTCTCTATGGTCATAAAATAGTAGCAATTATTTTTCATATTAATAACAATAAAATTAAATGGTATAATTAATGTTGTTACTATAACATGGGACCCTATAGCTATTTACTCTCTTGTGCTATTAAAAAACAGTTAGGGATATTTAAGAGGATACTATTTAATCATGGCTACTAAAATGTTGACTGTGGGGAAGAAAACTCTGAGAACAGTGTATGTGAGTAGGGTAAGTTTTTCAGGATAAATGTTAAATCAATTTAGTGGGTTATGTTGCTAAACTGGTGTCAATTTATACCATACTGAACTTTGTATGTCCATAATTTTGGGCACAATTTTCATTGGTGTTGAGTCTCATCTATGGAAATGCTAATGAAAATACACATATGCTAACCCTTCATAAAGCTCATTGTTACAAAATTAGATCAAGCTGAACTCAATCTTATGGAAAGTTGTATTACTCTGTCTATCCTCTCTTCAGGGAAAGAGTATAAAAAGGCAAAGGACTATCAGAGACTTAGCTGTGGCTCCTTGCTTAGAGTGCCATCCTGTCCTGTGACTGCCATGGTATGGCTTAGGAAAGCGTATAGTCACATGCTGTCCCTCAAGGTTCTGTATGGATCCACAATGTTGTGACCATCCACTATGTAAGTGTTAGCATGGCTTACCAGAATGGCACCCAGTTCTGATTCCTGAAGGTGTTCTTAGTTGCTTACACTTAAAATGCTGCTTAAGCACTTTGCCTTTATCTGAAGGAACTCTGGACTGATCTGAAGAGAATCTGTACCTAGAACTTTAAAGAGACAAAATTTGTTTAAAAATCCTCACACTTCTATGCTTAAGCTATGGGTATGATATATAATCCTCCAGAAATCAAAGTTTGTATAATCAAATTTCTTCAAACACAAACAAAAAAATGGACACCAATGCAATGTATGCACAGGAAGTGAACTTTTGAAATGAAACCTTTCTTGTAGTTTTGACAGCAAGAGAAACATCGAATCACTATAATCACCCACAGAAACAGCGTGAAGTTATGATGTAATCTAATCTAATAATGATCTTTTACTATCTCAAAGCTTGAGAAACAGGGTCTTGAAATTCTGTGAAAAGAGAAGAATCACAGAGGCAGCCCTAAAAATGCCTACAGATCCTAAGCAGTGACCGACAGGAGAAAGAAAATCTGGAACTGAGAGTTTGTAAGTGTTTCAATTCTGTCATTAAAAAATCCAATTATAGACAGATTTTAATGCAGAAATTTCTATTGTATTCTGACATGGATACATATTTTTAAAATCTTTACAACTCATTATTTTTAGGAATTAGTTTTGGGAAAAGAAGATCTCTGAAAAAAAAAATTACATGTAAGAATAAGGTAGGGAATTGGTCCCTTCATTTTTATAAATGTCACCTTTCAGGAGCAAAATTTGGTTCTCTGACCTGCACAGCCATATTCAACTTTGCTATTCTACTGTCCATTTGTATCTGAACACACATCAAATTTCATCAATGCTGTGTATATGCAAGAGGAATTTTGGTATAAGGCATATTACCCCTATCGCTGTCTCATGCAAAATCAGTAGAAACAGCAAGTTTCTGTGGAGACAAGATGTAAGAAGAAATCAAGTTTAGTTTGTAGGCTGGACAGAAATGATGGGATATCCCTCCTTAACTTTACATGTCTGAAATGCAGACGCATTTCTGAAGCAGTGACTGCTGGCTTCCCATAGTCTCTAGGTAGCATGCAGGCAATCTGCAGGCATTTCTACAGCCATGTAGATGTGCGATACGTCTTATTTATTTCATACATCTACTTCAGGGGGAGATGAATTGCATCCAAGAAATCTCTCTTTCTTTCCACTGAATCTAAATGGAATCTGGATGACTGCCTCATGTCTAGACTCTTACATTGTTCACACTGACATTTCACTGGAGGATTCCTAACCAAGAAACCTATGTCAATTGCTGAGCAGCATCTTACAGCTTACATAACATGATGCTATGTTGTTCTGAGATGTAATTTAAAAAAATCAAAAGAAATAAAGTAGGGAACCATCCTCCAGGAATGAAGGCAGTGCCAGTCCTTGCAGGAAAGAACTGGCAAAGAAAATGAAGCTGACAAACAAATAAAATAGAGAATAGATAGTGTAAAATAGAGAAAAGAAGAGTCAGGCACAGCTTTGATATGAGCAGCATGGGTTCAGCATGACAGGAGGATCCAGTGTCAAGAGGGAGAGAAAGAAAAAGATCAGCATGATATGGAAGCTATTTCTTTAGATATAGAAGAATGAGTACAATCAATTTTTAAGCATAGCAGAAGGAAACTGAACTCTAAGAGCTGGTATGGATGGAAATATAATCTTTTTAATGTTTGTATTGGACAATATTTTATGAAAGAATAAAAGTTTTCCTGATAAGCAACGGCTTCACATGGATTGGTGTCTGGTAAATGTGAAGTGTCTTTCAGCTTGAAATATTATCATTTGATACTAAATATGACTTAAGTCTAAGTTTGCTATTTAAGCTCATCTGTTTCTTGCTTGGTGTATTATGAACTATTGTATACTTGAGAACTTTGACGGTACCAATGACAGTGGCTCTGCATTTAGTTCTCTCTTTTTAACCACCCATAATGCCACATGTCCTGTTCTCTTTGGTGTCTTCTCTTCAGTGCCAAGTTCTGAACCACAAAATTAATGAACTTAAAATCCAAATTCTTTCTAGCAACTCTTGCTTGCCTTTGGAAGCCAACAACAGGAGCCAGATTTTCAAAAATGAAAGTGTTATTGTGCCTACATTGCCTGCCACAAACATGCCCTTTTTTCAGAAAGTAAGGTGAGTGTTTAGGCAAAGAATTATTAACACCATCATTTGCTTGAGCTGAGTGCCAAAAAGGGCTTTTTCAACAAGCACTTAGTGAAACCTTGGTTAAAACAAAACAAAACAGGTTTTATGTGTTGGGGTTTATAAATTTATTTATTTATTTTGTGTATTTACTCCAAGGAAGCCATGTCTTGTAAGTAAAATTCACCATATCCAAACAAAAGGCTGGCAGCTTAAGTAAGTATATGAACAGGGGGAAGGGAGACTTATTTCCTGAGTTTCAACAGATGTCATACTTAATTGGTTGTGAAATAAACCAGAGCTACTCTCGGCCTGTTTCTCTAGTTTCAGCTGTGAAGACACTTTCAAACATGTGCATTTCCCTCCTGCTTGTTATAATGAGGGTGTGGGGTGAGAATCAAACCTCCAAAAGGAGTAAAGCAGTGTTCATGCTATATACAGGCCTTCAGATACACTAATTAAACAGAAGTGAGAGTTACATCTTTTGTTCCTATGAGGTACACGTATCTACAGCATTAAGACAATTCTGTTGACAGATGATTGTCTTTGCCTTCTGCTAATATCAGGAAGTCATTGGACTACCCCACTCTGATGCAACCTTTCCCGTCTTCATGTATTTTCTCTCTAAAACACCTCTTCTCATAATTCAAAACATCAACAATATTCAACAACTTGGTGAAAAGCAATATATATATACATACATACATATATATACACATATACATGCATATATATATGTATGTATATTATGACAGACAGAGGATTTCCTAGGTACTTTTTTCCCCTGTGGATGTTTTCTGCTAGAAGAAGGAAAGTAACACCACAGGTGATACAAGAAAAAAATAAAAATTCAAGTATTAAATAGTTAGCTTGGTTAAACATGGAGAAGTATATGAGAAAACGGAGAACAAGAGTTCTCCTCCTATGCAAAAAGACCAAATATTTGTAACTGTGGCTGACCATGAGCCAATGGTAGGCTCATACAAATACAAAAATACAAATATAAAAAGAGTGTTAGCCACTTTTTTATGCCTTGTTGTATGTGTAGCCCTCAAAATTAAAAAGGCTCCTTTGAGCTTCATGGGAAAAGCTAAATATGCAATAGGTGTCTTTTAATGAAAATCAATGACCAAGTACAAAAAAGGAGGGGGGAGAGAGAGAGAGAGACTTTCATATAGAAATGTAATGGGAATTGCTTAAAAAGAGAAATTAAGGCCAAGGTCAAATACGTTTAATTCACCTGTGACAAACACACTGAACAATATTTGTTCTTTTAGTTTAGACTTGGAACCCAGATCCCAGGAGTACTAGGAGAGAGCTTTAATCCCTAGAAAAAATTCAAATTCCCAAAGTGCATGATGGAAACCAGTATAATCCTTCCTGAAGTCCGAAATAAAATAGGAAAGACTTTATTTGCTATTAAAACAAGAGCAGTTATCAAAATCTGTATTCTTTTAATGTTTTACAGGTCTGACTTTCGGCAGATGACCTCTCTTGTTTGTCCCTACATGTTTTCCAAAATATAAAAGTGAAATAGAGTCCCAAGGGCACTGTACTTGAAAGGTTATGAGAGTTAGAGAATTTTAACCATGCCTGCCAAATCAGCAGATGGCTTGTGATTATAATTATATGCATCAATAAAACGAATAATCTTTACAAAATTTGAATTTCTACTAAAGTAAGGGATTTAGTAAGCAGATGCAACAGAATGCATTTTCTTTAACCCTTTTTGTAGACAGCACTGTTTCTCACAAAATAATGGCAAGGGCTATCCGTAAAGTGGCTTGACCATACACTTCAGCCTTAAATATATTTGCTTATTTTGACAAAGTGTCAATGTTATTTAGAGTGATTTATGTGTTCAGTTGCACTTTGTTCACTAAATGTCTGATGCTTATATATAGGATGATTCCCATTAGACCTGTACTTCAAAATGGTGTTTAATTTTATAAAATGTTACAGATACAATGAAAATGTCATGTGTACTCTTCATTTGTATCACTGTGGTAGTTCTTTCTGTTTAGGATTTGGTGACTTTCCATAGCTTGTATGGAGGTTGAGTTAAGCACGTTGTTAGTGGGGAAAATATTCTTTCTCCCAGTTTTGTGAAATTTATTAAATGTGTTTTTTATTTTGTTTTGTTTTGTTTTTCAAGAAAATGAATTATTTAAGAGAAAATAATACAAAAATCACAGCCTTAGATTCCAGTTGCTACTGTTCTTATTTTGAAACTTACTTTTGTAATAAGAACTTACTTTTTGTAATGTTTGTGTCTTATATTGTGTCAAACTTCTGTGTGAAGTAGGAGAAAATCAAATAGTAAAAATAAATAAATAAATACACAAAGAAAAGCCACTCTAAAAGCCTAAACTATTTCTGGTCTGTATCATAAAAGTGCTGCTTGAAGACATAATATTTGGAAATATACTATACTATTCTGACACAGAAAGGAAGAAAAGATTTGAAAACAGTCCTAGGTACATTTTTTAAAAAAAATCTTCTTTTGGGATAGTGTAGCTGCCTACCTATGGTATTTTAACCCTTACTTCATCCAACTGTTAAATGCAAAATTTTATTTGAAGAACATCCCTTTTTTTTTTTTTTTTTTTTTAAGGTACTGTAGTATCCCTGATGTGAAGTGTGCAAAACAGTATTTTGATGCTCATTAAAAAGTGTATTTTTACTTCAGAAATGACAGAGCTATTACTCTGTATCAAGTAAATCCTTCTTAGCATAAGGATTATTGACCTGATCGTCCATAACAGTGTCTTTGGAGCCATTACTACTTTGTTGTGCCAATCCAGCTGCTGTACATGTGCTCTAAGTGTTGGGGGGAGCAATTAAGGTGTCAGATTTTCTGCTGAGTTTTAAGGAACTGACCTCTTAACTCTCACTATCACCTGAAGAAACACGATTAAGAAATTGGGTTCTCCAATCCTCACGTGCAATTACGTTTTGGAAAACTTCTAAAGCTTTTTTTTTTTTTTCCTTGCCTTTTCCTTTTTTTTTTTTTTTTGTCCTAATGACTCATGGAGCAGGGTTCAAATACATGTCTTTAAATGAAAAGTAAGTTCCTTAATGGAGGGAAAAGTTCATGTATGATGCCAAACTTGAAAAACAAGCTAGCAAATGTTACCCAAATCTATTAAGCAAATCAATAAACCCGTCATCTTCAAAACACTTACACACCTGCTTTACTATATTGAAATGAGCCCTCGATCTTACCTCAGTGGAATCATTCACGTGTACAAATGCTTTTGTAAGTGTTCACCTACCCAAGAAGGTAAGCCTAGTTTCCATTATAAAATAACTTTTGCAGTTAGGCTATCACATTTTGTGAACTAGAAATCTCCAATTTAGAAAGGCCAAAGTTGTTGGTATTATTAGAAGACTTCCATGAATATAACTGAGAGTAATTCTCCTCCAAAGAGATTTTATGTTAGTACTAAAAAACGGTAAGAGGGAGACAATCTTTTTTATTATTAATTAAACAGTATCTTTAGTCTGAAGTGATTCAAGTTTATTAAAATTCAGAAGCACCAATTCTGCTTATGCAGTTTTTAACAAGCTACAACTATGCACACATAAAGTACAAGAAGTGACCTGATTCCAGTTATATATGCATAGTTCCAAAATTAATCAGTTCAAGTAACAGACAGATTTTGTTCTGGACTCTCCAAATATATATGGACATATTAGAATATAAAGTTTGTTCTGCATGTTATTTACTATGGATTATTTTGGAGTGACAGAGACAGGCCTTCGAGATGATAATTTGTGATTGACCTTTGATATACTTACTTTTCAGGGATATCAGATATTTTGGGATTACTAGTTTGAAAAACTATAAGTGTAAAAAAAAATTGATTTAGAATTATTCAAATCAACTGTGTAATGCCATAAAGTTTTCTGATTCTTATGCACAACTGACACAGGTCTCCTGGAACTGATATGTGAAAAAAGATATGTGAAAAGGCCTCATATCAGATTATAAGGTCCAAAAGGTCTATATTGAAATGCGGTTTCTAAAAATTTGGTGTATTACATAGTTTTTTGGGGAGATCAGATGAAAACCATTAATTATCATAAATTAAGTTTTCTTTGCCTTTTTTCTTAGCTGTACCAAGAAAATAACAGGAAGGGAAAAATTAATGAAGCTATGAAAAACTACTGAAACTTACTGTGTCTCTAACCTGTCAGATTACAATAGCTGTATTAGTTTTGTAGCACTGCTGCATGTGCATTAGCCCTATGAAATCACTCTCTACTTTTAATAGGATAAAAGATAGCTGAACTTATTATCATGGAGAATGCTGAAATATTAGATATGCCTTACTCTCTTTCACATAGGTATATGAAAATCATGATGATTGTGTGATAGGGATCTGTTCATTTGTATAAACTGTAGTGATGTACCCAAACTGAAAATATCCTGAAATCATACCTGTTAAAATGAACTGAAAACTTAATACCAATTAGCAAAGTTCAAAGCAAAACTGGTTTGTAACCCTGTAGTTTGCAAAATCTCCGCTGATCTAACAATTAGATGTGAATGATAGGACTTAGCTGAGAAAGCAAGCTTGTTTTCTGATGCCTGCATATCTCTCATCTTCTAAGACAACATAAGGAAAACATGTTGCTCAGAAGCACACACCTAAAATATATAAGGAAAATGAAAACAAATACAGAATTTTACTGGAGTTTGTTTATTTCATCATTAAATTTCCTAAGCTGTAAATATTGGGAAGTGCAAAAAGTAGAAATAATTGTAACTTCATATAACTTGAGTTTCAGTAAACAGGGATATTATATAGGTGTGCACAGTTTTTTTTTTTTAATATTTATATTTGATATAAATATGCATAGGTGGATTCACGTATATGCACACATATTTGCAAGGAATCACAAAGTGCATATGTTAAAACATCATATTTTAATTTTGATAAAATGTGATGTTACATCTATTTTCCATGCAATAAGAAGGATGACATGCAACATGTCATAGTGAACTAATTTCAGTGACCTTTGAAGAGTTTTTAACTGAACAGGTTATCTTGAGATGTCTCTACAAACATATAGTGGCAAATGTTTTAACAAATTAAATAACTCTTCCAAAATAAAACAAAAATATATATATATATAAATAAACTGTAATGCCAGCTGATATCTGAACCTTTCTTGCTTCTTTAACTGTCTGCATTTAAAAAAGCATTATTAAAACATTATTTTTATGTGTTTTAAGTTGTTGGGTTTTTCTTTTGGGGGTGGGGGTGGGGGGCAGGAGGGGTGAAGTAGAGAAAGCATAACTTAATTCACACAGGCATCTTTAATAATATCATGTTGTTTTGAACCTAACATCCCCTGAGCTTCCAAAGTGCAAAGCAGAGAGAAATATTTTAGCAATGCAAACAAGACTTTCTGGCAACTTCCTGTTGTCATTTTTCGGCAAAATAAAGGGTCCTGAGATATTAAAGTGAAACACTTAGAAAAGGTTTATCATTGGTAGGCACAGGCAGGCACCTGCAATTATCAGATGTCAGATGAATATTTTGCTGCTGTGCAAAGAAAATAAGTAATGATTATATAAATATTTAAGAGCAAATCTTCAACTCTTTCTTTAATTTCAGCTTGTGTAAAGACAACACTGAGAGATATCATGGAAAAAATCTGTTAACAACAGACATACAAAAAACAAACAGTCAACAACAACAAAAAAGAAAAATCACCACCATCAAAAACAACAGCCCAAATCATAATAACAGCTTCATTTATATCTGCATAGTGCTAAAAACTCTACCAGGTATTTAGGTGGAGTAAGTAGCTGGCTAGTGGACTGAAATGTGTATTCTTACTTATAACACATTTTCAGTAGATTTTACAGACTACTAAAAAGAAACTTTCTGTCTGCAAAGTTCATCAGATGTTAATGTACATCTGAGGCGGTGCTTATTGTGTGGCAGTTCTTACAAAGAATATTTATTTCATTATACTATAACTACAATATCCAGTTCACAAACATACTGTTTCACCTTACTTTTGGAATTCCAGAAACTTTTGTAAGCTGGCAAAACAGACAGAGAATAGGAAATAAACAAACAAGAAACAAACCCAACCTTGATTCCAGAGACATTTTTCTCCCCTTCATGAAGTGACAGGGAAAAAAAAAAAAAATCCCTTCATTATGACCTACTTGTCCAGAAACGGACTTTCAACCCCATGGTTAGGCTAAGATTTGCTCTACTTTCTCCCTAGGGCATAATTGTCAGACTGACTTACCGTGTGCCTTTTAGCCTTTGTTCTGCCTCTCACGCTGACATCAGGGAAGCAGTGATGTAGAATAAAGCAGGGGTGGGCTAGGTTAGTCCACTGTTTGTGTCGTTGTGTGGTGTGCAGGGACACTCTGTGATACTCTAGTGAGCTGCTAAGCTTTTTTTGTAGGCTTTGTGTCATTTACTTAACGACCAATCTCATTAGCTGCCAGGGTACAATGGGCTGATGCATTTTCTATGTACATACTCTACACAGTGACCCTCAAGGTTGCCGAAGGTCTATTTAATCAGTCAAAATGCTGAATATATTTGCAGTAAATCACTAAAAAAACTACGGGACCACAGAGGTATCTCATGAGGGTTTACTCTTTCCTAGGAGTTATTTGCAGGTAATAAAGTGATAGGAGATGTAGGAAAAAGCAAGGGCAAAGAAGGGAAAGGGGCACTCACTAGGTTTGTACTGGTCACCTTTAATTTAGGGAACCTTGGGGGCCCTGCATATTGCTGTGTCTCTGCTTGTTAATTTCTCCATGCAGTTCATGCTTCAGTGTAATCATGTTATCACAATTAAACCCCTTTAAATAAGAAGAGCAGCGCTAACAAAATACACAGCCTTTTGCACATTGGGGAGGGGATATGTGTGTTGGGGGGATGATGTTTATTTATTAACTTCCTCACTATGGGCAACCTCAGGGCTGGCTTCTTTGCATTTCTAACCTCTCGTCAGTTACAAGGTAAAACCCTTTTAACTCTTATGAAAAATGAAATGCTGAAAAGACCTATGAATGACGACAGCTGTCCATAAGTAACAGGGAGAGTTCTATTGTCCAACTTGTCCCTGGATAAAATGAATACTTTACAGCAGAGGCTGTTCAGCTTGGCTAAAGAGTATGGGGAGAAGGGGAGGAGGTCACTGGAGATTTCGCACACTAATTTAATCTGGGAAAAGGACAGGCACTGCATCTCACTTGAACAGACTGGCGGCAATCTGGGCTCCCACAGAACTATCTCCTTTTGCCTGTGCTCTATTTATTCCTTATCTCTGTTTACCAACCGCTAGGTCCCTTTCATTCACACCACGAGGCCGTTCTCCTACTATCAGTCAGCAGCTGACACTGTGGAAGAGCCTCAAAGGCAAAAAAAAAAAAAAAGGATCAAAACTAAACCAAAGCTGTATAAACAATGCAACAGTAGAAGTAAATGCATAAATCCTAATTCTTAACCCAACCCACAGGGTGCGAACAGAACCTTTATAGTAAATCCAACAAACCCACCACAGTGAGCATGAGCTACAGAGGAAACGGGAAAAGCCAAATATCATTCATGAAATCACCATCTCAAGCAGAAACATTGAAAATAGACATTGGTGGCTAAGAGACCTCAGGATAACAGGCTCCTCAGTCCTGTGTATCCACCAGCAAGTAATAAGGGGCATACTTACATGTGTGCCTGGTATAAGGTGAAACAAGAGCCCCTACCACAGCCCACTTGGCTACCTCACGGTTCAAAGACCTCAGATAACTTTCCACAATGCTTCTTTTGATCTTGCATGATTTGCAAGATTATAAGAAGCACAGGCAAGTGTTTGGTGTTTTTATTTATTTATTTATTTATTTAATTGTGTATCTGGAGTTTGTTTTAGGATCGATAACTTTATATCTAGAACTCAGAAGGCAAATTATTATTGAAGCATTTGTCCAAGTACTTTTATTTTTAAAACCCTGAATATTTCAATATTGCTCTTTCTTAGTCCTTAACTTACATTTTTCCCCATTACTTGTGTACAAGCTTTCAGCACTTATTGTGAAAATATAATGGGTGGAGACAGGAAGCAAAAAAAAGATGAAGTTTGTGACTCATATAGAAAAGTAAAGGAAAGTAATAATTTCTTTACATTTGGCATTCTGGGTTTGGATTATTATGGTGACATAACTGTGAATATGCTGATTTTCTAATTACAATGGTACCTTTCTTTGTCTTCTTAAACTGACTTCATAGGAAAGAAGTTGAAAATGTTCATAGAAACACAGCAATATAGAACATATAGAACACAGCTGCAGTGAAACATTCCAGTTTCTTAAACCTACATAATCTGTAACTCTGAAAGTAGGAATATTCCTCGTGGAAGAGGATCTATGCTTTCTCAAGTTTTTCAGACATAAAAGTATCAGTTAACAGTATATAGTCAATATATTGTCAACTGTTTGATCAAGATCACTATAAAAATAACAAAGAAAATGTCACTCATTATCAAAGATGATACTGGACCTAATTTCAGTTTTGATTTCCACCTATGTGCATTATGAGCAATGAAGTCTTTACTACTTGGATCCTTTTTTCCAAATGAATTAATGAATTAAATTTATCCTTTCACCAGCTGCTAGGCAGCAGATGGAACCATTTCTGAAGCCTTGTTGAATTCAATCCATAAAACTCATTTCCTAGGATTAGCAGTCCAAAGTTTCTTTTAATGTTTATATACCGCTTGGGATTTTGAATTTCATGATGTTAAACTTTCAATTTAACTATTTTTTTCATTTCATATCAAACAAATATGATCGTTTGGATTTCTATAGCTTTGTAACCACACATTTCAGGTCACATAAGGACAAGAATTCATTTCAAAAGCAATCAAGTAATGCAAGATTGGGGTCTGGTATTTTTTTGTTTGTTTGTTTTGTTTACATTGCGACACTACCATAGGAACCATTTCTGTTATATTCAAAGATTAATTGAAAAGTTGTATTCTCTGTAACTCTGAGAAAAAAAAATACTATAAAAATTTAGTTTAAATAAGTAATTTGGTAAAATTATTGTTATCTCAGGTTGTTTGTGCTATTCACAAAAACATGACATGTTCCTGAAATAAGTTTTTCATGAACATCTTTTCTACTTATTAACTTCAGTATAAGATTATCTAGTTTTGAAAATAACAACAACAAAACCACAAACAAACAAACAAAAAGTGCAGTAGCGAATGGTGGCACTTTTCTGTAACACTATAGATTTTTTTTTTTCTTTTCTGTACAATAACAGGAAATATTTGTTAATCAGCTGCAGTACCCTGGACAGCTCCTTTTCTTTCATTTTCGATTTTCTTACCTCTGCTAAACGCCTCTGAAACGATAACTAAAAATCAGAAGACTTAACTGTGATTTCATTCACAAAGGCCACTACTTACAGATCTTTGAAAGAACTAAATTATAATTTAGCAAAAGTTTCTACTTATTATAAACTGACAGAAGAAAAACAAAGTAATAACATGCCCTCTCCCTCATAGCTTTCAAAGACATATTATATTAAAAGACTCAAGAATAAAGCCTCATGATGTCAAAGTCTTCCTGTTATTCAACAAAGTAAATAAAACTAAAAAAAGTGATTCATTCTTGTGTATAACAGTGATTTCCGCTAATTTGGCACAAGAAATCTATATTAATCTAATAATGCAGTAAGCCAAGAAGGCCACATAATAATAATTACCATTGAGTAATTGAATATTTAGAAGGAGGAGGAAAAAAAAAATAAAAAAGGAAGACTGGTAATCTTAGCCTGCAGGCATGAAAGTACTATAATACACAGATGATATTTACAATTAAAAATAAAATGCTCCAAACTGGGAAGTTAGGAGACAAAGTCTATATTTAGAAATTCTTCATTCTGAATCTGGATTATTCGTTAGCCACCTTAAAACAAAATATATTATTGTATCAGGGAAAGCTTTCATCATAAATGCTGCAATTTTCCCCAAGAATTACAAAAACGTTGCATAGTCAAATCAAAGAAGACACATATACGCAATTAACTTAACTAATTTAATTGACAAAAGAGATAATAAATGTTCGTTTTGAATCCTAAAAAAATCCTTGACTGCCAAAGTTCACCCCACACAGTTTAAGGATAAAGTCTTGGATTTGTGCTTTTATAATCTATTAGATGAAAAATTCACAGCACCTTGCAGAAGATTGTCTTGCTATTTACATATGAACGAAGACAAACATCTGAACTAAGTGCTTTGTTAAAGACAAAAGAAAGTCAGAGAGAGAGACAGAGAGAGGGAGAGAGAGGGAGAGAGAGAGAGAGAAAGCTATTGCTGATCAGTGTTAAACAGACTTTCTCTAGCATCAAATGCTATTTCATAAAAATCATCCTCCTGCAAAATGTTGTCCCAGAAGGTCCATTTCATTCTTCAACCTTGCCTGATATTACTATCATTTAACTTTCCAAAGCTTTTCCTGACAGAGACATTCATTCTAAAGTGTACAGTATTCGCTTTTTTAATCAGAAGCTCTCAATTCACCCTCTGAATTCCAAATAATTTAAAGGACTTAAATGTCACGCTTTGAAAGACCCTTTTTCATTTAGAGTAATGCTATTAAATACAGTGATCAACAGTCTTCATTTTAAAAAACATTGCACATGATTTTAAAGCTTTCTAAAATATCATGAGAAACCTATTTGGTGTGTCATACATAACTGTAAGTGAACCTGCATCTATCGAATAGTCCCTACAAATACACTGGTACCACTCTCCTCTCTCATTCCGTTTTTTCCTCTTTTTTTTTTTTTTTCCCCCCAGTGGTAGTATTTAAGTTGAGTAACTTTTCGAAATGAGAGGAAAAGTGTCCTTGCGATCATTTCCTCAAATCAAATAGCTAAAGCTGCAAATTTGCACAATTCTAAAATGTATATGAACAAAGGCTTTACTGAGGCAGTATAAATGCAATTACACCATGACATTTTATTCAGAAAGCATTCTCAAAGCAGTTACAAGTAGCTATTTTTTAATTGAGGCCTAAAATAGCATTTAGGATAATGACCAAACATACATTGTAGAAGAAACAGCATTAGTGTCATTTAAACAAAAAGAAAAGTTTGCAGAGAGCATTTTAAATATGGATTTAAAACCCTCAAACTTCTTAACACAAATCTCTCAAGCTTTCAACATTGATATATGGATAGGATTATTATTTTTTTTTCTAAAATAAGAGCACAAACCATAGAAAAGAGAGAAAGTTACTAATATTACAAGTTGCTTAAACATCGATGGGTTCAGAATAGTGTGAAAAAGTTGTTAAACTTACTTTATTTCTGTTTCCAAAACTTATATGTTTCTCCTCCCTTGTGTGCTGAACTGTGCACTAAAGCTGTGTCTTTGAAAGGTAGTTCCCATGATATGACATCCAGTGCCTTTGACTGCCTAGAGATAAGCACCTGCGTTTGTGTCCCCTCTTTACGTCACACCTCCCTATTCAAACCTTCTCAATATGATTCACATTTGCACATCAACAGCCTCATGCGCATACACAGATTTTTTTCGGCTCTGGGCCCAAAACTTTCACTTTAATTTTCATCACATGATTGCTGTGGCATATGTCCTTCCAAACCTCCCATATATCAGTCATCATGCAAATGAGATGGAATATCACTCCTCTGCAGCAGATGGCCAGGGATGATAACAATGGCTCAACAGAGGAGATTCAATGTCCCTGACTTTATCGCCACGGCAACAACAACCTAAAATATATGTAATGGAAGTGGTGCTTATTAATTTTGCAGGCTCGAGTGTTCTGATTTTGTGAGTGAATGGGCTGAGTTAAAAAGGGGGCTGTGTCCTCCTGCCTCTAGAAGACTATCTATAAAAGCCAGGGACCTGGAAATTATTTTCAGTGACTAAGAAGGCAACAGCCTAGCAATTATTTGAGTAATTAGGTGTAATTCCTCCCTGTAGGCCTTGTACCCTCCTGTGCTTGTTTCACAGAAGCTCGCGAATTAGACAGGCACAGATACTGAAAAGAAAAGTGCCTCAAGATATAGCAGGAGAGCTTGCAGGAACTAAGCTTCAGTGATATGACACTTGGCCTCCACCAGGCTTGGTAAACACAAGCCCCAAGCCATAAGTAAATAGAGGCCCCACTCCACAAACACAGACCAATTAAAATTACAAAGGCAGCCACACTTCTGGGTGGGGCTGTGGGAAGCTTTATTCTGCAATGGTCTCAATGTGAGTTGCACATATAATGGTCTCTTAGTTGGAGCAGCAAGTACCGTGTTTCCACTGCTATCTGTCACTATCAAACCAGAGAACAAGGCTGTCTTCAGGCTGTGAATTTTTCCTTAGGGATTTATCATGTGTCTTTAAGGAAAGGTTTCAAAGTGAATTTTCTGTGTGTTGTCTCCTAAATGCAAACCGGGGAGAAGATATAAATGTGGCAATTTGCTATTTATCTTCAACAGTTTAACAGGAAGGATTGCGGATCACCATTTAACCTCTGAACAAACAAAATATTCAAAGCCTCTGTTCATCCTGTACATGCTGCAACTTTCATGTTTAATATTTTGAGCATGTGAGTAACCAAAAATTCCTCAGGAAAAAAAAAAAAAGTTCAGTCATATTCAACTAAGAAACTGTACATACAGAAACTGTATATGTCTTTTGTTCTTTTCCCCACGGGATGTTTTACAAAAATGGAGAATCCTTTGTCTCCCTCTGCAGTAAAGGGGAGAACATTTTAAGTACAACTGGTGAAATAATCTGGAGAGTGGAGGGTCCATCGTGTGCTTGAGATTTAGCACAGAACTCGACCAAGGAAACTTGCTACCCCTCACCTGAGAAAATATCTCAAAATTAATGAAATTGTTGAAAGTAATTTTCACTCCTCCCCTAGGAGTCCACATACCTTGAACAACTGTGTAAATTTGAAGCCAGGGAGGAGATATCAAGCAGCACTATACCCCCTGAAGGAAAATCAAGCTAATGAGACAACGCTTGAAGGGAGTGCCCAGCTTGTGGATCTTCCCCCTCTTTTAGAAGGGATCAAAACCACTTCAACACTGTGTTCTGTGTCAGCATTTCCAATAATCAATTTCTGCAAAGCTAAATATTCCATCTAAAAATGCAGGCACATTTCTGTTGTCTGTATTTGTATATTCTAAACTTTATATTGTAAACTTCTAGAACTATTATTACTCTCATAAGCTTGTACAGTGCCTGGAATCTTCTGACCTAGTATCAGATGCTACCAGAATATGAAAGTTCAATACCAAACGATCTTTTCTTTTCCACTATGAAAAAAAAAAATTAAAAAAAGTATTCTGAATGTGAAAATAATGCATGCCTGTTTTAACCAAGTGAAAACCAGAAGTGTTTGTTTTCTATCTGTAGTATTCGCTACTACTTACTAGCCATCAAACAGAAGTACATGAAATACAAACAAATGTAAAATGAAGCCTATTGTTCATCTTTATCTCGTATTTCAGTGTGGAGTTGGTAACTACATTTTCCAAATATAGTGTTCCTGATCAATTTTCTTTTCATTTTTTTAGAGAAGCTCAGCTGAAAATAAAGCCTTGAGCTTCTTATCTTTATTTTTACTTTGTGTGTGTGTATGCATGCACATGTGCAATGGGATTCTAGAATTGTTCATGTTCTTTACTTCTGTACATTTCATTCTCCACTCTGTTAATTTAGGAATAACTCAGGAACGTAGCTGTTATGGTGAGCTGAAGAGGTAAGTGTGGTACAAACCTATGAAAACTCTGAAGTTCCTGTAGTGGATCTATAATTGGACAGAAAACCAATACATTGAGTACTATAGGAATGATGTTTTCCTGGCAGCTTGTGTTATTTATGGGACTAGCCACTGTATTCAGAATGAGATGGAGCTTTTTTGCTTTTTTTCTGGTCTTTTTTTTTTTTGTGTGTGTGTGTGATCTGCTGTGCATGGCCCTAATTTATCATTGAGTGAGACTGGCATATAGGTCACTGCCTTTATATTTTCCAGTGTTAAGTATAGTCTTGTGTTGTGAACTGTCTCATTTATCTTAAAGATACAGCTTGTTTAGAAAAACTATTCAGATCCTCTCACACCATGAGACAAACATGGGATTGCTAAATCTTGTACATCCTGTTTGATTTTTATCTGTATGGTTGTAGTGCCATGCATATGCAAAACTGGTCACTGAAAAAATAAATGTTTTGGAAGCTATTTCTTAAATTTCACTGAGACATATAAGTAAGAAAAAAGTAAGAAAAAAAAAACGATCTTTGTCATTAAATCATTCCTAAACAAGTTCATATTTAATGAAACTTTGTTTTATGCATGGTTTATGGTCCAGTAAACAATGATGAAACGGCAAAGAGAACATTGTGTTGACTATACACTTAAAAAACAACATATATACTGTAATATAAATAACCTGGATGAGGGGATCGAGTGCACCCTCAGTAAGTTTGCAGATGACACCAAGCTAAGTGCGTGTGTCGATCTGCTCGAGGGCAGGAAGGCTCTGCAGGAGGATCTGGATAGGCTGGACCGATGGGCTGAGGTCAACTGTATGAAGTTCAACAAGGCCAAGTGCTGGGTCCTGCACCTGGGGTGCAACAACCCCAAGCAGAGCTACAGGCTGGGAGATGAGTGGCTGGAAAGCTGCCTGGCCGAGAAGGACCTGGGAGTACTGGTTGATAGGCAGCTGAATATGAGCCAGAAGTGTGCCCAGGTGGCCAAGGAGGCCAACAGCATCCTGGCCTGTACAAGAAGCAGCGTGGCCAGCAGGTCTAGGGAAGTGATTGTCCCCCTGTACTCGGCTCTGGTGAGGCTGCACCTCGAGTACTGTGTTCAGTTTTGGGCCCCTCGCTACAAGAAGGACATGGACGTGCTCGAGCGAGTCCAGAGAAGGGCAACGAAGCTGGTGAGGGGTCTGGAGAACAAGTCTTACGAGGAGCAGCTGAGGGAGCTGGGGTTGTTTGGCCTGGAGAAGAGGAGGCTCAGGGGAGACCTCATCGCTCTCTATAGGTACCTTAAAGGAGGCTGTAGCGAGGTGGGGGTTGGTCTATTTTCCCACGTGCCTGGTGACAGGACGAGGGGGAATGGGCTAAAGTTGAGCCAGGGGAGGTTTAGGTTGGATATTAGGAAGAACTTCTTTACTGAAAGGGTTGTTAGGCATTGGAATGGATTGCCCAGGGAGGTGGTTGCGTCGCCATCCCTGGAGGTCTTTAAAAGACGTTTAGATGTAGCCCTTAGTGATATGGTTTAGTGTAGGACTTGTTAGTGTTAGGACAGAGGTTGGACTAGATGATCTTGGAGGTCTCTTCCAACCTAGACGATTCTGTGATTCTGTAATGTACATGTTTTCAAGTTAGCAAATCTTTAAGTTGCAACCATCATCCTGTTTTGACACTCTAATCATTAGGAGGTTCAAAGTTTACAATAATAATAAGGAAAGGATAAAGAAAGGGTAAGTTTATGCCTCAAACTGCTCATTTTAGAAAAAAAAAAAAAAAAAAACTAACAAGAGAATGATGACTTGCTGCAGAAATGTGAATGAAATAATTGTGCACTGTAGTATGCAGTACCTATCATTCAGACTTGCAGTGGTAAGAAATTCTGCAGACCTAATATGAATGCTCAGGTGCAAGACTTTATAGTCCTAAATTAATAAATAAAATCCTCTTCAAAGAGCATAAACAAAATTATAAATTACTTGTTCTAAAACACCAGATAGACCACAGCAAAGACTGAGAGAGAAAGCTTATTTGTAGACTATATAGCAGTTACTTGGTTGCTATTCGAACTTAGGAGAAACTTCAAAAACATAACAGAACTTTAAATTATGAATATTGTACTAAATAGCACAAGCATTTTAAATGTTTTCACCAGAATTTAGCTTATCCGTACAGTTATGAAGAAGACTGGTAACAGTAAAAAAAAAAAAAAAATAAAAAAAAAATTCATTCCTCTGCAGAAATAATATGTACTCTCTGTATTCCTACATATTGCAGAATCATTAAATAGATCTATTTTAAAAAGAAAAAACTTGTTTATGATATAGCCTACTTAACAAAATAGGAATCCCTAAGACCCGCCACGAGGGGAAAGATAGGGGAAATAAAATAAAGAAACTTCAAAATAACTTGGTATCAAAGAAACCAAAGAGATTATATGAGACATACAGGATAACGAGCAATACGGGAGATAAAAGCTTGATTCTTCATGAAGAGATAAGGGAATTAAATATTCTCTGCTGGTGCCAGTAAATTCATTGCACACATTGGCATCATCAGGCACCAAGTGCAGAGTCATTATAGACAATAGCATTGCCAAAGTTGCCAAACCCATGTAGCACCTGGTTGAATAAAAACAATAAATCAGCCTGGAGTGAGTTATGTTAGCAGGCTTATGCTGAGAAAAACTGCCAGATATATATATAGCAGAAAACTACAAGTCATTAAGCATTTAACTTTGAAATGAAATTTCAAAAATGTATTAACCATGTTTGTACAACATATTACTTCAAAAGTGTCAATTTATAGGAGTAAAAAGGATGATGAAGAAAAGATACCTAATATTAATAACAGAATGATTTATTCAAATAAAATGACACATTGGCTCATGGAAGTGTTAAGACTTTCAGTATGTTCTCTCTGAATTACTCCATTCACTGAAGTAACGGAAAGATTCTATCTTTTCTCTGGCCACCTTCTTTCTTAAATGTTTACTGAACAGTACCTTAGAGAAAGCCAAGGAATTTTGGAGTATTCCTTTCCTGCCAATAGATTCTACCAGAGAATGCTGGAAATAGACATTTCAGATGAGTTATCCCAAAGGCTCTTAGTGCAGGTATGCACCCAGTTCTCTTATGCTTTCTATGCAAAAATACACCCTTGAGTATTCAAGGGATTGTGGACAACTATCCATTTGAGGAATGGAAAAATTTCATCCTTAATGGGCTTTGTTGTTGGGATTGTACTTCACTGAAAGGAAGATTAGAACGTCAGTGTTTAAAGTTAGAATTTTATGCAATTCAGACTGAATGACAGAATTAAAACTGGGAAATGAACATATTTCTCTCTTCAAAGTCTTATTTACTTTAATATATAGCATTAATAAGTTACTGAAAGCAGTTATTTAATAAGCTCTGAAAATTAGACACAGGTGATGTCAAATATGGATTAAACCTTTCAAAGAAATCCCATAATAAGGCTAAATATTAAGACCAAGAAATTTTCTCAGCTCTTTCTGCTAATTAAAAAAAAAAATCAAACACATATTTCTCCAGTCATTGTATTATTAAATGCATAAATAACATGCAATAATCAGACTGCTGTTGTGGTAAGAAACTTTCTATCATAGAAGCTACCAGATTTTCATTTGCAATTTAGATAGCTGTTGAGCTGGAAAAACTATTTCGAGTCACAATGTCAGATCATGTCATAATTCAAGTTATTATGTATCTTGACTCAAAAAGCTAAATGACTCTCTCTAGGTCAATCTTACTTTATAGAACTTTTGATTTCTAAATTATTGATCCAATTGCTGGATATATTTGTATCTGTATGTGTCATTCCTACCTTTCACAAATGTTGTTATAAGCATGGGTGACACCTTTATCACTTCCAGTGTTATCCTCTGAAAACTTACCTATTTGTAGTATCAAACTGAATTTTGTTTGGGAAAAAAAATTCTTTCCAGCAGAGCAAATGAATCCTGGAAATCTCAACACAAAGCTCACTTATCTCATTGTCTATACAGTTCTGAGAAGTAAAAAATTCAACATAGTCATATAATAACCTGAGCAAGTGACAAGTGTGTCTTTCCCTTAGTTCCTTTCATATCTTTCCTTACCGCCTTTTCACTCAAGTCCCCCTATGGTACTCCTAGGAGGAACATTCCAGGTTCTCTCTCTGAGAAAAGCCTCCCTTCTCTGATTTGTATGTCTGCAAGCAAACTCATGACTTTGTTTCTGTTGCTCACATACCAGAGTTTTCCAGATTAAAGAAGTCACAGGTAAATGTGTACCTGTTGAACTCTGGCCTTTCAGTACAAATTTTTGTCCTCAGAACTCCCTTGTCTTCTAGCTGTGGTTCTTCAGAGTTTTTGTTTGTTTGTTTGTTTTAGTTATCATTATTTATTTATTTTTTATTCTGATAGCCATGTCTGAGGAAAGTGCCTATGCAACCTCTTCTGCTACTCTCTCAACAACATACACAAAACTCTAACAGCTATTGCCAGCAATGTCTGATATGATCCCTGGCAGTTGCTTCCTTCAGGGAAATACTGTACTTCATTTTCAGTTCTTCTCTTCAGTTATGTACAACACATACTTACTATCCAGATTACCAAGAAAATTGTAATGATATTCTAGAAATAGTGAACTTAGTGTTCCTGGGTTTTAAGAAATACAAATGTCAAAGCAAAATTCAAATGGGTCTGATGATTATCACAATGAAAAATCAGCCAGTTAAAAAAGAATTTTATAAAGATATCATGTGTGGATACAAACAGAGAAAATATTGGCATCTTTTCCCTTCTTTTACTCTCAAGTAGTTTGGCACAGGATTAATACTTTTCCTGCTGCTCCCACTCCTAAATTTTTAAGACTCATTTTATAGAAATATCCTACTGAAAACAGTCTGATTTTTATTTTAATTTTTTTTTTTTTCAGGAGAACCATCTTCCTAGTGCAGATTTTTCTATTATATTTTTAAAACATTCTCAGATCTTATTGTTTGTTTAAATCTCTAAATTTATATATATATAATAATATTGCAGTAGTCTTGCTAACCTTTGCATAATGTTATAGTATGTTCGAAGAGTCATGTTATGCAATAATGTGGACATCTTAAGCATTGTATGAAGTCATATTCAACTGTGTATGCAATTTGTGTGTATATAATTACAATTTGATCTAAGTTTACATTCTGATGCGTCTTGTCAGCATTGAAAAATATCATTCTAATACATTAAATAATTGCAATAGTTAATATTACAGCACAGTACACAACAAACTTTAGGCTGTCCAAACTACTATAAATGTTTATAAAATACTCTCACACTTCATATACAAATGCATGTAAACACATATATGTAGGTTTTTATACATAATACACTTAAGCCTTCAGGAAAGAAAAATCTTATTATTTCTAACAGTGAGCAGATCATTTGAATAGTACTAGAAACCTCTGCTAAACAACTAACACAAAAATAATGGAGAACATTTTTTTTTTTTTCCTCAGTGAATCAAATAGGTCTGCAAAAATGCCAGGTCTTTAATCATAAAGAATTTAAAATGATTAGATCCAGAATGGGATAACAACTATCTGAAATAGGAGGGAAGTATGTTGCCATGGCCCATGCTTGCTTTCTTTTCTTACACAGTTTGTTGAACAGCCTACATGGCCTTAGGCTATTCTGGACCTAATCCTAGGAAATGAGCCAAGCATGATAAATAAGACTGAATGTTGGGAGTGGCTAGTGTTCACCACAGTGTCATTAAGCAGTCTCTAGACTGCAGTCAGTAGCCCTGAATAACTAAGTATATAACTAGCCTTTCCAAAAACAGTCTTTAACACTCAGTCAGTCCCTCTGTGCTAGAAATTTCAACAAAGAATACTTGGAGAACTCAGCAAATAAACACTTCTCAAAAACTCCAAGTACATCAACATGTGCTTTATACTTCACTTCGAGGTATATACTCTACTACCAGATGTGAATTGCTTTTGAAAATATTGATCAGATTGCCTAATCCTATGTCTGTAGAAGTCACCAGTAAAATATTTCTAATATCATTACAAAGAGAAAAAATAGGCCCATCACCAAGACCAAAGTTAGGCCCATCCCTCCTGACAGATATAAGTGATGGGAATGTTTTGCTAAATTATTTGTAAACAATTTCAGACAACAAGAGAAGGTATGTTAACAACAGACAAAGCAAAAATTTTGGATCAGGGTAGGTTTTTCTTAGTGACTTAAACTTTGTAACTGTTAAATAATTTTTCCTCAATTTCACACAAGAAAAGTAAAAATAAAACCTAATCCTCCCACCTCACCAAACAAACAAAAAATCCTCATCTATTCTTCTTTTCTTTTGGAGAAAATATGGCAATTTGTATTCCAATTTTTCAAGCCAAAGTTACAGGGGGCTAAAATAGGGCTTTATAATGGAAGTTGATTGCAACCCTAACTATAGAGGGGCTACTGCCTTTCCATAATAAAGAGCTGTGTATTTCCAAGGAGAGGAGGAGAATACTGCTCTGCATGACTTCTTGTAATTTTGCTTCTTTAAATTAAGGTTGTGTCTCGGGAACTTTCTTAGTTCTTTTGAGCACGAAGTTTGATATTTCAATTCATGCGGTTTTAATTTTGATCTAGCACACTGACATTTTGCAGTTGATACATTTTAGAAATGGGGAAAAATATGAAGCTTTGCAGTTTTTCAGAGCTGTGATCCTAATTTAGTTTGTTTTTTTTTTTTTCTTTCTCTTTTTATATGAATCACATGAAAAGGCCACGCATGCTAAAGCAGCAATTTAAACATATTTGGATTTAGTTTGCTTGCTTTGTATTGTCTTCTTGCTTAACGGTAGAATGATTTTTGGCTGTTTAAATTTCAGTCTGGAATGAGTACTAGCTGTTTTTCCTTTTTCTGGGCATAAAATGGGGGAGACCACAGAGACAGTGTCAAGAACGTAAACTGTGATTATAATAACCAGTGCCCAGGTATGAGATTATTAGCCTCTGTTTCTACTGTACACAGGCTTAACTAGCATTAAAAGGCTTTTAGGTGGCTGGATACTTCACCACCATTAAAGGCTGCTGAAAAAAAGTAAACAGCAAGTAAAAGTATGAGATTTTGTAAGCATAAAATTAGAATATTTTTCAAATATTTAAAAGTTGGATTGTTTTTTTCTCAGTGTCTTCAAAAGAGTTTAAAAGAGATGAGATTTGACAAGATATACATTGATGGAGCAAAGATTTAAGTGCATATAAAACCAGACATATGCAAAACTTTTATACAGATTCAGTTCCATTCTTATTGATTACTCCGTTTTTATTTACATCTGAAAAAAAAATCAAGATAGTATTTGTGTTACATTCCCGATTAATGAACCTAACACTGTTAAATGCTTTCATTATAGCGATAGGTCATAGCATTCTTCCAAATTTTAGAGTCTTGTACTAAAGCACCAAATTTAAGAGACTACCATACTTATAAGCAAACCTACAGAGCATAAAAGCTTTCACCTATTTATGGAAATTAAGCACAAATCTTCATTTATACAAAAGAGTTTTGTTTATTTGTTTGTTTTTGTTTCTGTTTTCCTCATAGGTTGAAAACTCTTTGGACAAGAATTGTAATATACCAACAAGTTGCTAAAAAGCTCTTGCAATTAATTTCTGCAATATTAAAATTGTAAATGACTATGGAGGAAATCAGATAAAAAAATAATTCTCTCCTCCCCAAAGTATTAATTGAAATAATGCAATAAAGAACTGTATGTGAAGGCAGAATTTCCTTTCAAAAGATTTCAACACTGAAGAAGTATGAAAGGTGATCTACACTACATTTGGACAAGATTAAATTTCTCCTTACACCTAAACATATAACACATGTACTTTGTTACCATGTATTGCTGTGTATTGTCTTTGACTCTAAACTTATACTTTCCAAAACTGAAAACAGGAATGTCATTGATCAGAAATATTGTACAGAAAACAATAGCTTGTCATTTCGCACTTAAAAAGGGTGCTCTTACAAGAGAAGAAAACTGGAATCATGCCTTTTGCATATCCAGGAAGAATATTTTCTTTCTGTTTTAGGCACTCAAAGTCAAAAAAAAAAGTATTGTGTCTTGAACGAGAAGTAAAACTTTTTATCTTCAAATCTCCAAATCTCTTTAAATAAAGACCTGAAAGACTACTTACTATAAATAATGCTGTAAAAAATATATGGACCACTTTTTTTTTTTTTTTATAAATCATTTCCATATGCAGGATGTTTCAACACTTTTTATAATGTATCTAAAATGTAATTTTATCTAGAAAATGGAAAATCATCATATGATTATATATTTTTCACACTGAATTCCCATTTCCATACAAAGAAGAGCTTGACCCAAATTATGAGAGTAAAACACTGTCCTTTAAATAAAACATAAATGCCATTTTCACTTTTCAAACAAAATGCACAAGTAGATGACTGAATAAATATACATTTATTCAGGTGATATTTAAATGGGAAGCTAGTGTAGCTTCCCTTTTTTTTTTTTAACAAAACAAAACAAACAAAAAAAACAAATGTAGTGTAAAACTCAAGCTGGTTGAAAATCCATATCTTCATGGTTCAGCCTTGCATTAAGAAAATAATTAAGTACAAATGCAATCCTTTGAATCAACATTTATTGCTCATTTATTCAAATGATAGTCAGAATCAGAGATTTAAATCATTATGATTTATATCTAACTATGTTCTGCAAGCATTGTCTAAAATATTGCAGTTTAAGCTCCGTGGAACTTTACCTCCATGCAGTCCATGGATATTAAATTAGAATTGAGTAAGGCCAGAAAAAAAAAAAAAAAAGTTAGGTTGTGGGTAGATCAGCTGATATTTTTAATTCTGCATATTAGGTGTCATTGACAGAAAAACAAAATAAAATCACAAACACACGAGGAATGGAGTAAAAATTGAGCATTTGATTGTTTTACTAATTCACTTACTGAAGATATGACTAGT
This sequence comes from Anser brachyrhynchus, assembly GCF_964034855.1. Taxonomy (NCBI): domain Eukaryota; kingdom Metazoa; phylum Chordata; class Aves; order Anseriformes; family Anatidae; genus Anser; species Anser brachyrhynchus. Next base: position 119,295,404 of record NC_137695.1, read on the forward strand.
TTTATAATGTTTTAAAGCATTTCTGTACATTAATTTGCATAGTGGTGTATTTAGAAAATCCATTAAAGACAGAAATTCTGGTGGGATAAACACTCTCAAACACAGAACAAGAAGCAAACAGCTCATAAGTTCCAGTATAATGTCTTTATAAAAAGTCATCTTCAGATAAATCGATGGTCAGAGTTAAATCCACTGAAGGAAGAAAATGCACATCCAGGCTTTAAATGTCAGTCATTTTCTTAATTACTTAGATCTGCTGAAATTATTTTGCTCTTTGTCTCAGAGGCTTAATCTTTCCATAAATAAACTGTATATGCAGGAGTTAAAAACACACCTACTTCATTCATACAACCCACTAGACCTTTTGTCACTAAGAAAAGGCCTGTCACTGAGACTCTAACACATTTCAGCATGGCTGACAGCATTCCCAAGAAAAAATGTGCAGTTCATTGTCAAGTATTGACCAATAGTACACCACCAACTTTTAACAGTTAGTTAGAGTGTTATAGCCATTCTAAAATGATGTTCTCAAGGAATAATACAGACAAAAGCCACTTTCTGCTAAAAGAACAAAATAATTGAGGTTTTAGGGGACAGTACCAACAGCCTAACAGTTTTTCCAAAAATCAGCTTATTAGAGTAAACAGCTACTGCTTATTAAAAAGACCAGGTTTAATATATGTGAGACTGAAGATTCAACAGTTATTCACTCTTAAGTTTCTACATGGAGCATTGCAAAGGGCTAGTTGACCTTACACACTCTTCAGATAGTAATGCTGAGTCCAAGAGCATGTGTTATCTAACAAGCCCAGAATTTTCTTTCTTTAACTTCAGACCTTACACATACTTTTTTTTTTTTTTTTTGGTGGCCTAAAAGTATATAAGCATCTGTTAGCAGAAGCCCTTTATTTCGCATAACAAGAGAATTCTGTTTATAATGTGTCACCAGCTGCTCAGTTGAAATGGGTTCTATTAGAACTAATTTAATTTTACATAAGTTGATCTATTTGCATTCTGAGTCTCCAGTTAAACAACTAGGTACTATTTTGTAGACTGATCCTGTTTCAAGCCTCAGTGTATGGACAATGCTTAATCAGTGTGTACATCAGGAAATAAACATAATCGGCAAGTGCATTAATTAAGCCTGGAAAATTTTGTGACATGCATACACTGTATAGATTAACAAGGCAATTCATTAGAAATCTTAATTACAGAATATTATATTTTCCGTACATTTTATTTTATGATGCTTCAGATGAGTTTTCTCTGAATACAGAAACCATCTACACTTCTCTGAGTAGACAGTGAGATCCTTTTAACTCAGACACATCTGTGTAGCCTCTAGTCTGGAAGCCTCTATGGAAAACACGCTTTGTTATCTTCAGCCAGATAACCTGATATGCTCTCTTAAACATGAGGTTGCTAATCAAATGTTAATATGCAGGTGATTGAAAAATAAATACAAAATGAAACATAAAGATAAAAGTGTTGTTTGGTGATTTAGGGCCTCTCCTCATCCTTCAAACCATTTTTAAAATCATATTTATTTCTGAAAAAATGATTTCTGAAAAATGACCTAAGGCTTAATCCATAGCATTCAGGTTTCAGCAAAAAAACCCTCTGTTGAATTCAGCATGCTTCAAGCTTTTAGTATAGTCAAAACTCCAGTCTGAAGTAGAGATGTCAATAAATTCCAAACATATATGGTGGTAAGCATACGGCCTCTTCTCTGTCAAACAACCCTGCTTAATTGACTCCCTAGCTAACAAAAGATCTCATCCTACCATACAGCTTCATGTAACTTGTTAAGAGGCTCTGCATGTGGAATAAAGAAGGGTTGTCTCATTAGAAGTTCAGGGAAACAACTAAGAAGTTTATAGCATAAGTGGAAATTATGCAAAACACTTTATCTGTCAGACAGGAGTAATATCATACAACTGACTTGGTCTGAAGTTTTTCCATACTGCTGGAGGAAGACTTGGGAGGTTAGCATATATTTCTCATCTAGCCAAGAATTAGGTTATTTCAGAGCTGTACATTAGTAAGCTCACTGTATTACTTCTAAGCCTTGCACATATGAGTTAGTCCTTTACAGATCTAATTTTACAGAGAAGGCTACCATGATATCAAATAATGCTAAAATGGATCCAGCAGTACTTTCTGAAGAGGGAGACTGGCACTGTTTCCAACAGTAAAATGGCATGTAATTGTGTTTAGAAAATAAGAAATATTTAAAAGGACAGAAAGCTTATATAAATCTGCTTCTCATCCATTGTGTGTTCCTCATCCAGATATTCAGTCCAAGAACATTCCCTGAAGCACGTGTAAGTTTAGCTTATTATTCCAATAACACTAGCACACTCTCTCTAAATTGTTGGCTAGCAACCTGAGAAGGAAGTTTCTACATAGACAGAAGAACATGAACTATCTCCTCTCTAACACAATATAAGGCATCCTTGTTGCCCTTTTAGGAACTCCATTTCAGTCATGATCTCAAAATCCCAGTTAGAAGTTCCACATAGATCTTCATCTCAACAAAAGCAATCTACATAAATCACCAGTAGATTTACTGTTGGGAAATATTCTTACCATCACAAGAATAGGTGAAATGAGGTCATGAGTCTTTGCAGCTATCATAGCCAAGTTTATTTCTAAGAAAATAGGTGTGGTTTAAGTCCAAAGTTAATTTAATTTAGGTCCAACAGAAAAGATGAAATCTGAAATCAAGTCTGGAGGTTGGACCAGATCACCTCCAGAGGTCCTTTCCAACCTCAACCATTCTGTGATTCTGTGATTCTGTGATTCTGTGATTCTGTGAATAGTAGCAAATAGGTACACTTTCACATTTCCCTTCTACCATAGTACAGGACAAATTCTGTTCTTGTTTATACCATGCTTTGGATGTAAAATATTAGTTTGAACTGCCAGGGTTGCCTGCCCTTTGTTACGTTTAATATTTGTTACGTGTAATATTCAGTGGAAGAAGTCAGTCGAAGCCTGAACATTGATTCACATTAAGATGAGTAAAATCTATGGGCTTTAACTTGAAACTTCAAAAACACTGTCAAACAAGAGTTACGGTCTGGTCTGTTGCTAGCAGAAATGCCAAGCAGTGCCCATATTAGGATGGTCCCTTGGCATCTGCATGAGTCATAAACGTGTTTTTTGGCCACCACTTCATTTATTGCTCATTATGTTTGTTGTGGACTGTTAAAGGCAGATATAAATAGAAAAATGCTTACGTAATATGATGGACAGATTTTGTTTAAACATTTTCAATAGCCTAGCCAAAACCTGACAAAGTAGCTATTATTAGCATTTGAAAATTCTCATCCCATAAAGGATTATTCATGTATACTTAGGCCACAATTACCGTTTTATTTGTGGCAACAGCCATGACAAAAAAAAAAAAAAAAAAAAAAGGAGAAAACCAGGGGCTAATATATTCAGTGAAAGCACTTAGTAGATATATGAAATATTCATGTAGGGGACACAGGGCTTAACAGCACAATAAAAATGCATTCCCAAAACAGAGGCCAGATCACTTAAATGAGATGGAAAAGGATATGTGACAGCACCAAACCCTTGTCCAGAGTTCTGGCCTAAAGGCAATGAAATAAGTGAATTGACAATCTGGGTGAAGCTTTTGTTGTTAAGAGTAATAATTCACAGATTCTTTGTATGAACACGACAAGAGAAAATTACTTTTGCACCCAGTTCTTCCTTCATTCCTAAATGGGCCTATGATATAGCTCAAGTATCTTAAAAGGACATTGGCCATTGTAACAGTTCAACAAGATATAAAATAAAAGATTAAAGTTCAAAAAGTTCCCTAATCCTGCAGTAATACTTTCATTCACATCAGAAATTGTACTCATTGCTTTCGTGAGACCACTAAATTATGATATTGTCTGTTTTTTAAGTTAAAAAAAATAACTGATACCTTTTTATAAAGTTCACTTGAAGTATAAATTTACTTGCAATAGTTTATCTGTTACAAACTATTTTTGCCTTTGAGCAGTGACTTTGTCACATCATCAAGTCATGGAAAATTCAATCTGTCATAGGCTGAAGGGCCAAACCATAATATCTTCTTCATTACAGCATCAAAAATGGAGATACAGGAAATTATATTGATGGTAAATTACTTGTCTCAAATCTCAACAGTCAGAGGACTTTTCTAATTATATCAATGCATAAGAATATAGTCCTATATCATTGCTGATTTCATAAAGCATGGAGGTCATCTGAACAAGTGTGGACAAACTATTATTTTTTTTTTCGGCTGTATGCTGTAGAGTACGAGATTATCAGAAATAAGTAAGCCTTTTTCTACCTGTATTATCTGAGTCTGAGTCACCAGCAGTGGTGATAAACAGAATTTACCTGCATGTAAATGAAACAAATTCTGAGATTCTTAAATCCTCAAAATCTTAAATTCTATAAATCTCTTAAGAAATAATTGCAAACATCCTTCACAGGGCCAAAATACTTTATTTAAAACTATGGTATTGTTAACTGGGTTTTACAGATATCCACATGTATATAACTGCATTAGAATATTTATTAACCATGAACTACTCCACTAGAGGATTTTTCTATCCTACTAAAATCATACAGACAGATAGAAATGGCTATTACTACAGTCGTGAATGGAAAGTTTGCAGAATTGGCTTAAACCACACATGCCCAGTTATCCCTGAACTTAATTTGAATAGTTCAGCAGTGAATTTTTCAAACCCACCAGCTTAACTGTCTTACTTATTAAAACATTATGCAATCACACATATTTGCACATACAAATAAATATTTTGGGCATGTAAGACATAGGATTTCCAGATGCTAAGTGTCGACATTTGAAAATGTGACCCTAAGTGTCATATACTACCCTTGATTGATGCACACAGATCAAAATGACTTCAGAGAGGGTTCTACACACAGATTGAGGGTAAGATATGGCTGTAATAAAATGAACATTAATCTATGAACAGTGTTGTTCTCCACCATAGGGCAATGATAGATTCACCGTAAACCTTTTCCATCTGTGCACTGTAGTGTTCTTATGCCTCTACTAATATTCTTCCATAATTATAGCAGTGTTTTTGAACACTATGTCAGATTGTAAGCAAACAAAAAATTAAAGTTAAAAATAAAAATGGAGGTGAAAAAATGTAAGAAACTGACGAAAAAAATCTGTAACATGGAAATGAATCTGCCTGTAGATGGAAAAAATAATTCCAACTAATATCATTGATATCATTACAATATATATAGATTGGAAAAAAGAGCATATGACAAAGCATTGAGAGAATCATGCTTCACAAGAAATGGTCAGCACCATACCAACAATGGAAAAGTGAGAGCTGTGGTACTTCTTCCTCTCTAGCCCATTAGGTTCATTCATCAGCGTTTATCTTAGTGATGCATAGAAGATGAAACATGGTGTGAACATACAAAAGATTCTACTTTTACAGAACATGTCTCAAAGCAAGTTCATGGCTTAGGTAAGTGCATTGAAGCAAATACTGAAAAACAATACTCTAATACTCATTGCTTTATTTGCTGATAATAACTGAATTCAATTTAATATTATTTGATCATTTAAAGAGCTGGTTGAATAATGAAAAGAATTACTCATGAGTATTTTAGTATCAGCTGATGGAAAAATGTGAATAGGTCACATAATTAAACATTATTTGACTATCTATACAACTAATTGAATAATGGAAACATTTATTCACCAATAATACATTCATCTATCTACAGAAGAAAGGAAACAAACAATTTGTAAATTAGACCTGCATTAAAAGGATCTGATGAATATCTGTAATATTGTCCAAAATTTCTGTCATTGTTACAAAGAATATGAAAGCTTACTGAACTAATATTGTCATTTGCAATGACAGAACCTCAAAGGGGAAATAATTTGGCTAGAGCACACTCGTATCATTAATCCACTGTATATTTAACTTGATGAATGGGATGACATTTCAAAGCACAGAAGGAAGAATAATCTAACGTTTTAGGTAGAGGACCAAGAACTAGATGACCTGGTTTCTACTTCTAGTCCTATCGTCAATTATTTTCATCGAGTTTTCACCTCCCTACCTGGAAATCACTCGTTTCTGAGCTAATTACTTTCACCTTAGGAAAAGCTATGAGCTTTATTCACAGTCCAGTGAATAACTGAGTACTCTTAACTACCTTTGAGTTAGGGAGAGTGCATTAACAATGATATAATTAAATAAGCCTTAGAAGAACAGAATACTTGAAAGAAACAGTATTCTTACAAGGTACCTCACTTCAGCTTCTTAAGGGTTCCTGTGAAGAGAGCTTTCACCAGTGAGTGAAATCAATGATTAAGTGTGAACAACTTTAGTGATTGGTGATGTTACTTGACACTTTACAAAAATGATCAGCCTGAAACACAATAAAACCAAAGTGGTTGGAAACACAAAAATAAAGCTGTGAAAGCTGTCCTCAGTTGGTGTTTTATGCAGTCTTTGAGTTTACTAAACCAGTGCAAGAACAGAGGTGATGAAGCAGCAGGAAAAAAATCACTTCCCTCAGGAATCTCAGTTTATCAGAAATGCCAAATTCCCAATGTCCATAGAGATGAGCAAATCTCAGCCTTCAGAAGATGCAGGATGCTTTCATTATGCACATTATCTGTAGGGACTTGGAAAGTGGCATACAACTCTACTCTGGATGAGCAGCATTAAGCTTTCCTTTCTGCATTTTTTCTCTAATTATTAGTCAGACTTTGAAAGAGAAAGGCTTTCCAGGGCATTCTGCTGGATGAGTTTTATAAAGGGTTCCTGACTCTTCTGCTACCTCAATTCTGTTGTTCCTGTTCTCTGCTCCCAAGCAGAAAGAAGTAGAATTAAAACGTGCAAGGTATTTGCTGTTACTCAAAACAAAACAAAACAAAACAAAACAAAAAAACAGCAGATTAGAATTAAGAAAAGGGCAACAGTGTTGTAAAATAATCAAAATAAAATGGATATTTTCTTGTGCCTCAAGAAATATTTTGTATTTCTCTATATTTTTTTTTTCTTCTAAGAGGGTCAAATGACTGCTTATTTTAATCTGAAGAGGTCACTAAAACTATACAAACAAGTTTGAGATGTGTAAAAACTACTCCAATCAAAGCATCTACTCCACATCAAAGCAAAGACTAACATGACCAAAAGCTTATATGCTAATTTATGATTATACAGAACTCAGCTGCAATTGTATTATTTTATGTTAAGGCACAATACCAAATGTCAACAAGAAAAAACAGTTTGAAGTTAATGTTTTAACCATTTTAGTTCTGACAAAAATGTAATTTCCCCTTGTACATACACCTTTCCTTTTCAAATTTAATTAATGCAGAACTTAACACTTTAGTGAAGCATTTTGACTTTAACAGAACTGTACATTTTCTGAGCAGCAATACTGATCAGCCCTTAGCTATAAAGCTGTATATAAATGAATGAGTTGAACTAGCTTGCAAAGCCCAAACCTGAATTTTAATATAGCTCTGTACTTTTTTTCTGTGCCTACCTCTTCTGAGTACAGTATAATAAAGTACAGGTGATGAATATTTATTCAACCCTGATTATACTTGAGCTGCATTAGTGTACTTTAGATTTAAGCTCTGTTGTTTCTACTGCTGATTCTCGGCATGGTAATTTTTTATATTTTAGATCTTTTGATTTACACATAAAACTATACTTATTATAATGTCTGCATTATTAACCCTCCTTTCTGTTCTACATTCTATTCATGATGGTATTGTATTCATGCAGTGGGTTATTATATTTACAAACTTGCCTTATTTACTGTAAATGTAGAAATTACTATTATTAACTGTGCATTCAGTTCAAAACTTAGAAAGCTATTCAGATTGAAAGTAGGCTCTTATGCTGCTTAAAATATTCCACTACCAAGAACGTGGATACATTTAGTTTTATTTTTGAACAGAGAGATGAAGCTCTTGCTATTGTGCAGTAAAAAGTTTTGTTGCCTTCACAAACAGTGCAGGACCCTATAAGATACTTGCAAGGGGAAACCTGGCCATGAAGACCTCTAGAGGCCAAGAATGAGGCTATGAAGGCCACCCAGATATTATCCTTTCCTACCAAGACATTGTTTCCTTAACCAATCCGTTCAGAGTCTCTTTGACTTACAGTTAATAAGATATCGGTGAGAGGGAAATTTCCAAGTGTAGATACAGGTTACTATGACTGGGAGACTTGAGTTGTACTGCTGCATGTGGTAATGCCACATGGACTGACAACAGTAAAGTCATCTTAATCCCACCACAGCAAGTTTGTTTATGATTGTGTTTTGACTGTATGAACATTACAAGCCCTCAGCATTTTTTCCCAGCTTAATTTATTTTATTTTATTTTATTTTATTTTATTTTATTTTATTTTATTTTATTTTATTTTATTTTATTTATTTTATTTTATTTTATTTTATTTTATTTTATTTTATGGCATATTAGATAGTGAGGAACAAGCAACTCTGCTAGGAATTACCTTCTAATGTGAACCTAACTTTATGACTCACACAACTGAGTTCTGCAGAAAAGAAGGAAACTCATCCACATCACCCAGCTCAGCACTGAGGGAAACATTTCTTCCCAGACCCAAACAACAATTACTGCAATGGCAAAAAGCAAGTATAAACTTGCTGTAAACTGGGTAAGAACAGAGCGAAACATAAATATTGTCTCCACCCTTGTACACCACAGATGAACTGTTTTCCACCCTTTTCATACAAGTTACCAGATAGATGGTAGCATTTAACTCTACCACCATAACTGAAATCTTGGAAAAACAAACAAAACAAACAAGAAGCAATGGAGAGAAAGGAATACACTGCAGATTTCTTAAGATTTCTTCTACTGCCTTTATATGCACTCCTTCTTCCTTCATTTCTCTTCCTTCCTCCTCACACAGGGTTTACAAAGACTATCAAAAGATAAGGACAAGAAGATAACATTTGCACGTACACAAAGAAAAGTTTGGTTAAATTCCCTGCAGCCAGAAAACAAATATCACATCAGAATTTGTTAAGCTTTCAGTGTGTATTGGGTTTATGTGGCATGATGTTTGGTTGTGGGGGGCTGCAGGAGTGGCCTCTGTGAGAAGAGACCAGGAGTTACCCCTATGTCAGACAGTCAGTTCCAGCCAGCTCCAAAAGGGACCTGCCACTGTGTGGTGGAAAGAAGAGGGTGGATGGGAGGAAGGCGTTTTCAGTTTTGTCTTTGTATTTCACTAACCTACTCTACTTTTAATTGCCAATAAACTAGATTAATATTCCCAAACTCAGTCTGTTTTGCCCCCTGTGGTAACTGGTGGGTGATCTCCCTGTCCTTATCTCAACCAATGAGCTTTTTTATCTTCTGCTCTTCTCCTGTCCTGCTGAGGAGGGAGAGAAAGAGGGTGGCTTGGTGGGCACCTGGCAGTTAGCTAGTGTTAACCCACCACACACTGCATGCAAAAACAGTGCTTTCAAGGTATAAAAATATAGAACATTTTTATATGATTTTGTTTCAGTTAGTTCCTTCAACCAAAATTGTCAAGGTATGCTACAGGACCAATAAAAGAAAGTAACAGTGTTAAAAATCATATTCTCTGAAAAACTGAACTATGTGAGAAATGAACTGGTGTATGAAATTAAGAAAAAAAAAAGGACTGAGAGGAGAAGATGGTCTATTACTCATTATTTAGAATTGTCTATTAATAGCACCTCGTCTTTTTCTGAGAGAATCTTATTATTTCAGTAAGTCTGTATACACACACACAAATGCATACACATTTCCCGATCTAAAAAACTGAAGTATAACATAGCAAAATAAAGAACAGAACAGTGGCAAAAAGTGATGCAGTGCAGTAAAGACAGCAAAAATAACATAATCAGTCAGATTATGTTGATTATAGGCAGAGCCTATGCCAGTAGTTTTGACCTAGGTATTTGTAAAAGGCAATCACTTTCTCAGTTACATTTCTTAATGAGATGGACTAGAGATGAAGTGAGCAAGCACCCCTATACCAAGGGACATATTTCTGAAAAGTGGGTATCAGCATTCCCTCAAGAGAGCTGTCACCTCACTCTAACTGAGCAATTTAACAGCTCCAGTCCATTTGGATATTTAGCTTGCCTTAGATCAACAAAAATAACAAACAGCCACAAAAGGTGGCTGATAAAGAGCTTGGAAGATCTTGAATATCCTCAGAGACCAACTCTAACAGTCAATTATCATCCCCCAAGAGACAGTTTCCTTCATGAGAAAAAATGTAGAGTGACCAGCTTGATGATGTTGTAACTTAGCTACAGAGGCCTTTAGGAACTCATCACAAATGAAATATTAATGAGGCAGTGGAGCCCAGAGAATTCAAACAGTATACACTACCAGAAATTAAATTGTTAAATATTTTGGCCATCCGCCATTTCAGTGATCATTAGTCTGAAATATTTGGCTAGTAAATTCAGTATCTTTAATTTTAATCAGATTTGAGTGTTTGCAAATGATGCAGCTGTTGCTATAAAGATAATTAAATAACCAAATAGCCAACAACTTTATTATTTATTTTTTTTTGGTGAGATTTGAAGATTAGATCTATTTGCAAACTCCTCAGACCCCACTGCTCTCAGTACTGGAAAAGGAGCAATTTCAATGAGTGATCTGTGTGAAACGTATTTCCTATCTCAGTCCAGTTCCAAACAATGTGTCACAGACCCCACAAGTATCACTAACATAAAAGGCATCTTTGGCTTTAGTCTCAGTAGAAAGTCAGAAAAAAACACAAAGATGCAATTACACACTTTTTCCCCTTACAATTGATCCTACTATGTAAAAAGCAAGCTGACGGCCTGGATCAGGAAGAAGGAATTCACTGTTAACGCTCCCTGTACTGACTTGTTTTGTCTGCTAGTTAGTAGTGGAAAACACATCTGAGTCTCAAGATATCCTCATCCCCCTACACCAACTTCAGGAATTACAAAAGAGGATGGTTTTATTTTGATTATGATGAATGTACTGAGTCACATTCTGCTCATTGCAAATCACTATAAATTCACAGTAAATCAACTTACTCCAACAGACTTACTCTAAAGTTGTTTTGGCGTAGTGATCGCTGGCTCTGTAGACTGCTGCTGATCTTTGTCTTGTGAGGCAAATTTGTGTTTAGTCTTTACTATCAGAAGCAGCAAAATGTTTTTCAGAATGTAATACAAAGTACAACTATTTCCCCAAAGTCATAGTTTATTTCTTTTATCATACTTAAAGAGAGTATTTTGAAATAAGAATCACATAATAGACTGTGGATTATAGGTCCTACCCAAGAGATATTGTCAGAGAGAACTCAAGGATGCATTGAATCCTAAGAAAAACAAGAGTTTTTTGTGCAACTGAAGATAGCGTATCTACTTTCCAGTACAATTGCTTTGTATGCACACGTGATTTCATGGTGTATTCGTGCTCAGCCCATGATATGGTAGCCCAGAAAAGCTCAAATACTTTAAAATAGTCCCTATAAAGCAGCACAAGGCATGACATGAAATATCCCAGTATGTATAAATATAACCTGCTTCAATGGTGATGATATTTTGATCCAAGCAAAATAGGACTTTTTATGCAAGACTCACATTCAAAATCTCACAGAATCTCTCCCTGATGCTGACATGAAAGTCAGAAACATGACCTAGGTGTCACCCACATAGCCACCTTTTTTTTTTTTTTGGTTTTGTTGTTGCATTTGTATGCTAATCACATAAGAAGCAAAAATAGGCTTAGATTGGAAATCAAAGATTGGTTGTATACAGGTAATAGAGTGCTTGAATGCTTTATTTAAAGATAGAAGGCTCTTGAACCAGGCTTTATTATTGAACTAAGACTATCTATCCTTTTTGACACTTTTTAAATTAAGTTCTTCCTCTAATTTATGTTTTTGTCAGCTTTCCTCCCTTACCTGACTTTAAACTGATTTTTTTTTTTTTCTCTCAAAGTAATAAACTACTCAGGAGAGAAGAGAAAAAAAAATTTTAATGACCCTAGGAATTCAGATTAACAAAATGGATCATTTGTATACAGCTGCAGAGTTATGAAACCTTTTGAAGTAGAGAGAGTCTATAGCATTTTACCAGCAAGACACTGCTTCTACACATTGCTACAAAATTCTTGTTAGTGCTCCCTCCATTCTCAGTTCTTGTCATGGCTAAGCAGGACCACATCCCTTTGGTGCAAAATCCTGAGGTTAAAGTTAAACCATGGAGATAACGTTGAGGTCAAATACATCAAGGTACCTTTTTTTTTTTTTTTTTTTTTTTTTTTTTAATGCTGTGATGGATAAACCCCACCAGTCCTTGCACCGAAGCAGCAAACAAAAGCCTGGGTGAGCCTGGACTGGCACCACCAGTCATGTCTGACTCTTTCCTGGCTGCTCAATCTGCCTCCTTATTATTGCTAATCCAACCTGCTTCCCAGAATGGTCTGCATCCCGTCTGACTTCAGCAGAGATATAGGGAGCTGGTTCAGACAAACAGAGCAGGGTAGCAGCTGCAGCCTGATGAGTGGTGGCAGCCAGATAATCTACTGTGATGTCTTGTTGGAGAAAATTTGGGACAATGTAATTTCCCCAGCTTGACATGAACCCTTGTCAGGGTAACATGAGGCTATACATAGTACAACAAGCCTTTGGCTGCTGTAAGCAGTATTTGTTTCAATATTACAAGAATTAAGATTGTACATGCTTGCTCATAAGATGGCTTCAAATTTTCAGTAGTTTATGTATTAAAGATATGAACACACATTGAAAAAATGAATTACTTATTCATTCTTATTCAAGAGTAAAATGATAGCAGGATACACTTCTTCTCTGTTTCCCTTCTATCCCTTTCCCTGTCTCCAATGTCATCTTAATCCTTCCTATGACTGTGTCATGTTGCAGGCATTTTTTGAGAATCCTTTAAAAGTAAATGTATGCAAAATGTTTTTAAAAAAAAGGGTTATTGATGTGAGAAAGTGATCTTGTTTTCCTCCATTAAATAGAGATGTTCAAATTGTGTAAACATCCACTACTCATACTCAACCATGTTTTTAAATGGCATCTTATCTTGAAACATCTTGCATAGTCCCCAATTTGGCATGAGAAAGAGAAATATAGATTTTATGAGCTCTGATTTCTTACAGAACAAGGCTTCATTAAGATGGTTCTGCTCAAAGAAACATCCAATAATACCTTTAAAGGAAATGTTATTTCCAGCCAGGTCCCTCTGTGGACATTTTCTTTCCGCACTGGAATATATTTTCAGAATAGGAATTCAGTATACTCAACTCAAATTAAAATGGCAGGTATACAGGAACTTAACTAGACTTAAGAAGCTCCTTTTAACTTAAAGATGGGCTGAATATTACCTTCCCTCCGCAGCTCTTCCAGAAGTTACATTTATATCCAAATTATGTCTAAAAGCTCCTCTGTGAGTACACCTAGTACTGGTATATATACAACTCCAGTACTGGTATTTTTTCACTTATATTGGGACCACACTTTCTGACACTGATGAAACTAATCTGTTCCATGTGTTCAAGTTTCACTCCTTTAGGAAGACGATGATGGATGGAAGAGTTGAAGCCCACTGCAATTTCACTCTGGTATTCACAAGTACTACAGAGTTTGATGATACAGAAGTAGCCTAAATTCTCCATTCTCATTTCTGTGTTCGTACCCCTCCCCCCCTCCCCCCCCCAAAAAAGTGACCTAAGTATTCAGAGAATTATTCTTAAATGTCAGACATTTAGTATCCTCTGTCAATTAGAAGAAAAGAAAAAAAGTGCTGAAGGCATGCAATGCCCATTACAATTAATGAAAATCAATGTAGTATAGGTAGTTTGGTCTAAAACTTAAGTATGTAACATTAGCTTCTAAAAGTTGTAAGAGATAAAAAAGAATACAGTAAAGTTCTCCATTTATCTGTAAACACTGATTGCTGAGGTACCTAAACTCTTTCAGCCTTCATGTTGCAGATGAGCTTTTACCAGCCTTTCCTGGATTTGGATTTGTGACTTCTCAATACATGGATGCTGTCATTCTGGGGGAAACAGGGGCATGGGAGTAAATTAATATTGGGTGTAGCTGCATTTTCAGTGGTGAACAAAAAGTAGAAAGCATTGTACATTGACAGTGGTCATTACAATAAACAGAGAGAGAACAGAGAAAAATGAGTAAACATAACTTTCTTTGTCACTAGTTACCATAACAAAGTTCCATTTTTCATTGTTGTACACCAACCTTCATCTCATTTGTCTAAACTGAATTTACTAACTTTTAACCAAATTTGTCACTGGATTATCCCTAAAATGCTCAAACACGAACCAGGCCAAGAGATTCTCTGAGTTAAAATCAGATTCTGTTGCAGAAATGGCTATCTTTGTGAAGGAAAGGTTAGACCCAATGTGACTTCACTAGTTGTAACAGCAATTTAGATAACTAAATACTTACAAATAAATGACCATGAAACATATTTATGCATTATAGATGCTGCTCTAATTCTCCTCATGAGTGCTGACTTCTGAATGAAATCAAAGAGTCTGGTGCTACTGAAGCAATTGAATTAATACTTCTGGGGCTGAACAGACCTGTCAGGAAGAGAGACAATGTCATTGAGTGTCATTGTCTTTTCCACTTCATTATTGATTCTCTGTCAGCACACAGTGTCCCTGCCTCACTGCATGGTGCACACCGGTGTCATGTGCCATGTTTAACACCTGGGCTTATGATAACTGAAGAAATGAAGCTCGACAGTCCTTGTCTCTGCAGTAGCAGTATGAGAAATATTATTTACTCTTACCTTAAAGAAAAAAAAAAGTGTGTGTGTTGGGGTGTGTGTATATAAAAATAGGTTTGGGTGGGGTTTTTTTTTTTTGGAGCCTTTACAGTAGTTAACTGCAGATACAACCAATTTGTTTGACTAGGATTGAACTCTAACATTGCTGTTGGTTGATAAGTTCTACTATGAAATAGTGTGCAATGCAATATTCTGTATTATGCTATATTGTGCCTATATTGTCTCCTATGCTGACAACAAAACTCATAGTTGAATTTCTGAGGCAGATTACATGTCACACTCATATACACAAACACATAGTGCAAAGGTATCATTACATAGCAGAAAATATGGTATTTTACCATTGTAGGAAAATGTACATCAATGGTCATGCATACAGAATGCCCGGTGAGGCCAACAGAAATTACACAGCTGATTATAAACAACTAAGTGCATGCCCTAGCATTATAACCGCAAGGCAGCCTTGCTGTGTGACAGGATGTTAGTCACAAGGCTTGCATGTGCTTTTGGAATGGGTAATTGCATATCTTCAGAATAACCTGACATGCATTTAGTATATGATACTAGGATTGATGTTTTAAGAGTGCTAAAAAATTGTCCAAGCTAGATGGATGATATTGACAATACATCACTAAATACCACATACCTTCAGATAACCACCAGTCAGGATCGTTCACATCTATGTTGCTGAACAAAGTGCATTTAAAAATAAAAGTGCATTTTGCTCAGATCTTATGCAATTCATTCCAGAGGATGTTCTCTGTCGGCACACGAAGGAGCTGTGCTTATGTCATTGAGCTCTTGATTTGTATTCTATTCAATATGTTTTCTCAGTTCCACAGTTATGCTTCATGTTCAAGGTATTATGATGTTTGGAATATAGAAAAGCTATGGTCTCATTCTTCTTTCATATAGTATAATGGGAGTGGTGATGGCAAAGTAATTATGCTTCTGGGTTGCTGTGTAGATATCATTAGTATTAGTAACAGAGATACAATATGTAAAGCTGCTGAGGTATTTAATGCCATCTCTGTTAGTGACAGTAAAACAGCAGTACAGTTGCATTCAGTTTGTTCACACACCCAATTATTACAGTGTAGTGCATGTCACAGTATGTTAGAGAATTTCATTAAGGTTTCTCTTTTCACTATGTTGCAAGGTGATCTTAATCATTTGCTTTGGTTTCAAAGCAGATACATGAAATCTCAATTCAAATGTGAATTTCATTTATGTACGTTTGCCAGAATAGTATGTGAAAAAAAAAAAAAAAAGGTAAATATTGTTCTCTTTACTGAATTAACTGAATTAATTAACAGGTATCTTTAAGAACTTTCTCCTCCTCTGAATGTGAGGCCATCTAGGCCAAATTTGGATGTTAGAAACAGTACCAGGAAGAACATATGACTCGAAGGAGTCAGAATTCCCTGTTCAGCCATCTATGGGAGAAAAAAGGCTGGCAACTTGTAAATGCCTGTTGCTGTATACTTCTGATCAACTCTGCCACATGGGGAAGAATGAAGTCACAGACCTATGCATTCACAGGTAAATGCTTCTGGGTGGAACAAGGTGTGAGGCCAGTGGGAAAACGTATGGTGCAGAGTACACTATTTGTTCTTCCTCCTGTGTTTGTGACACAGCCTGACATCTGCAACATGAATCAGGAAGTTATAAGTGCTTTGGATTTTACAAACCTACTTTTAACTAAGCATTTAGCCAACATCTAACACAATGAGACTGAAAAGGTTTGAAGGAAATACTTGCAGAGTCCACATCTACATTTTTTAATACCACGTAGAAAGACAGTTTGTGTTTTGCTATATTTTTTTGTGTGTTTCTTGGATTTTTAATGAGGATGTGTGAATAAAATAGGATAATAAATGGTGCATTAGTTACTTTATGTCCACCTTGTTTATTAAAGACAGATATATTTGGAAAAAAAACACACAATAAAACCAAAACAAACAAACAAAACAAAACAAAAAATCTACAAGGTTAATGAAATCACCTGAATGGTCTGAAAGCTTTTGAGCAATTTTAGTCAAATGTTTCCTTTAATCTGAGAACATGGTTTTAACTATAATTAATAGATTAGTTTTATGCATCACAGTCTTTTCGGTAAGATTTCATCCAAGGTATTGTCCCTATTTAAAGGGGAAATTAGTTATCCTGCTGGTTCAGAGGGAGAAAATGTGAAACTTGTCTTGTTCATCTACCTGTAGGTAGTTTCTTTACTTGAAAGGCACAGGCTAACTTCTTTGAACCATCTTTCATACATCAAAAGCATTAGATCACCTGCTGAGTATTGCTAAACCAGTTTTAAAACATGCGTTCTAAAATTTGGTACCGTGTTTTTTAAACAGACAGAGAGTGCTTTACATGCTATTTTATAAGCAAATACTTGTCAACAGCTGGGAGATATAAAACATCCATTTAATAAAGACACTGGGAAGAATCTCATACTTTACCACCATCCACTGAATCACATTCAGTAACTGATCCAGTGTTCAGAACTCCAATTGGTATCACGGGATCCAAATGAAAAAATACTGTACATGATCACATAATTTTTAAAGACCATGTCTATGAATTAGATAACCTACTCATACATATTTGTTAAATGTATTACTATTTCTCATCTTGTATTTGTGATCAGAATAAAAATGGAGAGTTACATGATATTCAATTTTTTAAAAATGCAGAAATGATTGTTTTACATGATGAAAGGAAGTAGGTAATACATGAATCTCTACGATGATAATTACAGAATAGCCTCTCAAAAACATTTTTTGCAGTTTGCATTAATATAAAAAACAACAAAAATTTTGACTTGTGCATTAAAATTCAAAATTTTACCACAAATGAACCCGTAATAAAATAAGTTCTACAAATCTTTGGAGAATTTTAATTCTGAGGGATTTTAACAAGGAAATATTTTACAGTGCTAAATACATGTGTTTGGAGCATCATTTATTCTAAAATGTTGAAAATTGCCCTAGATATGGGTGACTGAGCGACTGTGTCAGGCAACAATATTGATCCACTTATACATTGTATTCTGCTTTATCTATGAACTATAGCTACTATACCTAAAAGGACTCAAAGATGTCTATAACTTCACTAGCAAATTGTAAAATATTTCATTAAGGAAAACATTTTGGAACACTGAAGAAGTATCTAACTGTGCCCCAAAGGATGAGACAATCCAAGACACAATATTAACTTCCATAGCAGAAAGTTGTGTTAAATACTCATGAACTCCTATAACTCACCCTTCTAACACACTTTCATGGAACATGCCATATAAGGGTTTCAAACCAGGTTTTATAAGAATATTAGTCCTAGTCCCAGAAAAATATTTCACTACACTCTCATTTACATAAAGTGTAATCCTGCAATGTTGCCATAAATTAACTTTCTTCAGGAAAGGACTAAATACGTATGAGATAGCTATTATTTGACCCAAGATTTCATTGTAAAAAGTAGCACAAAAAACCTCTTGAGAGAGAGATATGTGTAAAGAAGAGCTGAATACTGAGTAGAGCAAGCTGGCATTTGTATCTTGAAGAGAGTTGAAGGTAATAGTTAAAATGAGACATGAAGGCTGAGATAAATTGATGCTATCATTATCATCACCTTTGATTAAAAAATGCCAAGAACTGTTTAGCATTAAAACAAACAAAAAGATCTGAAGCCTGAATTAAGATTTTATTGTTATTCACATAAAAATGAAACAAAAACTGGTGTGAAAGATATTAAAACAAAATTCCTGTTGAATCCACAAAATATAACACAAAAAGAGTCCTCAGTGTGTGCTTGTTTAACAGTCCAATAGCCAAAGCACATATTTTACCCTGTGTTAAAAAGAGGGAAAAAAAAAAAAAAAGTTGACTGGAGTTAGAATATGTGCATTATCTTTGTTTAACAGGTTAGAATATTCTCTGGGCTTGAAGCTCCCTGGCATATGTGAGGGTGAATCAGGACATGTAATTCTCAGCAGTTTCACAACTTTGTGGCACACTGCCAGAAGAGCCAGCAGGTCATTGATTGTTATTGGGGAATCCCCTGACAGTTCCAACCCTGAGGAAAAGAGAGGGAAGGCTGGGCAACAAGCCAGGACTTCACTCCTGCAAAAACCCCAAATGCTGCTCTGTGACTAGTTATGCAGGAACCATTCAAATCTTAGATACTGCTGGCACTCGTGATGTTCATGATAAACCATTGAGAGAGGAGACACAGAATCACAGAATTTACTTTAAACGTTTAAATTGTGAGCTGGTATTAAGATGTATGTTTTTACTTCAGTCAGAGAGCTGTTCTTAATTACGGTAGCTAGACCACTGCCTCACAGATGCAAAATAGATGCAAAATAGAACCTTCTAGTACATGCATATGAAGTACATATACTTCTAGTATAGCATGACAATATACTTATTATATGTTACCTGAACCCAAAAACCAAAGTACTGAGTAATCTGATTACACTTATAGGACAAGTGATATAGCCAGGAATTGTCACTTTGATCACTTCAGTGCTACGTAATATACTCAATGGGCATGTGAAATGTATTCCTCTGATGCAGGTGGATGTATAGGTTACTGTACATTTTGATATTACATCCAAATGAATGAACAATTTGTTCAAAGTGCTGCCACTGCTAGGTCATGCCACTGTCTTCAGAGCACTGAAGAGGTTAACAGTGATTTTTCACAAGAACATCTTACCTACTGTAGAAATATAGTGCCATGTTTCTGCATAAACAGCAGCAAGGAGAAAAGTCAATAATTATTTTAAAACATGCCTGACAGAAGAGAACACTTCCTGGTTTACACACACACATACCTTGTTTGCTCAGCAACTGCCAAAGAACAAAGAATCTCCCTGTCTAGTTGAACCCTTCACACTTACTTCTTTGTCTTTTTTTAATATACTTACTTTTCTGAACATGTTCAGAACCACTGAGTTCTCAATGCGGGACTCAGCATAATATGCTAAAAATTCCCACATAGTGAAATTTGAAGATATGATTCCAAGAGCACAAATGAGAATTAGAAGAATAATCTCGCTATATGGTTATTAGATCAGCATTTGGGAGGTTTTTTTTTTTTTTTTTACTGGCTAGGAGTATGGTCCATAAAATAGTTCTTAAGCACTGAATGAGAAAATGAGATGAATGTTACTTTATAAAACTGAATTGTTCTTTGATATCTCTAAGTGTTTCTTTACAGTTCTGGAGTACTTTGGGAGAGACGTAGTTTTCTCATGAGGTGTCTAATATTATGAAGTATTAGGTTCTAAACTGGGTCTTTCTTTGGACTACTAAACTGCCTAGTGATGACTTATCTGGAAACACTGAACTGTGGTCAGTAGAACTTTTCAGTCTTCAGGTAAACGTAGAAACACAAAGAAAAATGGTCACTAAATGTTGCAAAGTTTTGGGCTGCTATTGTATATTGCCATGGATACATACTCATTTTCAATTTCTTGAAGTTGAAAGTTAATTCTTAGCACATCAGCACGTGTTCCAGCTCAACATTTCACTACACTCAACTCCCTATTGAAAGCAAGTAGTAAAGATTTCATTTTGGTGGTGTAGCTATATCCACTTACAAGGCTAGCAATAGGCAACAGGAGTTAACAGGGCAGTAGTAGTGTCTTCAGCCACAACCCGGTACAGACAATGGAGTATATCTAGATGGTTAGGTATTCAGAAGTCCAAATTCAAAATGTGACAGATTGTTTCTGGTACTAAATAAAAAGTTTCTTTAGGTGCACTTACATTTTTTTCAGGAAGAATTGGATGCATGATGCAAGAATATATAACTTCCATATTTTGCTGACATATTTTTAGGATGATGGAATCAGAAAACTTTTGGATAAATAGGCCTTGTGTTTGAGCTTTTTGTTTGAACTACTGTTTCCTGAGTACCCTTCCTTGCTATCAGGTCATCATTCAAGAAAGTCCCTCACTTTCACAGGAAGAGTGATAAATGACTGTACTGTTCTAAAGACGGTTGGAAATAATTCTACTTCACAACTTTACACTGAGGATCTACTAAGTGCCTTTTACTTGCATTGCAAACATTTTTTGATTTCATTTTCAACATCAGTAAGAGAATCTATTTTTTCCTCTCATCTAAACTATAACCACAATATAGTTACTCCCCTTAGTGCTTTAGAATTGTTCTGCCAGAGCAAAATCACTTTATAACACCAGTGTTAGAACTAAGTGTCCAACAACAAAAAGAAACAGAGATTGTAAGTGCTAATGCCAATGCTTTTCTCCTTAACATGGTTCCCAAGTTTCTCCTGTTCAGTGATTAGGTCCTCCTTCTCCTCCTCCCCAACTCCCAAATCCTCTGCACTGAAGTGGTACTGAAACTGTTGTTGGCATCACCTTGGCAATTGATTTCAGGCTTGTACATGCATAGCAGAGGAGAAGTAAGACTGTGATTCCAGGTACAGCTGTGGACAGGGAATTAGTCCCTCTCTTATTATAAGAGCATTTGGTCGAGTCATGTGACCCAGAAAGTGGCAGTGAAAACAGACATAACAGACTTGGCCTTTACAGAATTTTTGAGAATTTTCTGAATACCCTGATAAAGTGACAAAATCGTCTTTCTTTGAGATGTAAACTTAAGGGCAAAACCACGCTATTGGGTGAAAATGTGAGAAAGAAATCCCCCCAAAAAAACAACATATTGGAGAAAGAACATAAAGTGATCCCCCAGAAAAAAAAAAAAAGAGAACATTGAAATGTAAAATATCCTACAGACAGCATCATATAGCTTAGTCCTATTTACAATGATGTGCAAGCACAAAAAACAAACAAACAAAAACAAACAAAAAAACCACAACAACAACAAAAAAAACACCACCAACGACAAAAAAAATGTAGCCCACTTATGCAATTAAGGCTTGGCAATTTGATGAAAATATCACGGAACAGAATTGATGTGAATTTGAGCACCCTGCCAGCTCATTGGGATGGAATTGGCAGTCAGGGGAAGAGACGGGTGGTGTGATGTGCACGCATGAGCCTGCAAAGGCAAATTCTGGGCTCCAGGGCAATTGCCAAGAGTTGGTTATCCTGCAGGAAAACAGGGAATATAACAATAGTTAAGCTTTCAAGGGAGGTAGGTTTCACTAAGCTTCTAATAATTAAACAAAAATACTAGGGAGATAGATATGTTACCAATCTCTGATGCTCACAATGCCCATGCAGAATGAGAAGGATTGTTGTCACACAGGTGAAGGCAAATTAAGTGATTTTTCTCTTAGAAGAAATTGCATTTAGTTGCAAAACTTTGCACTCTTTACAGTAGTGGTTACATGTAAGGTGTTTAAATGCTTCTTCAGATTAACTCACTAAATTCTAAATAAAAACAAATTGCAACACACAGCACTTATGCATTATTTTCTTCAGTCAGTGATTTCAAATTGATGCTGGGTCATAAAGGAAATATTGAAGCGATTAAATCAGTTGTATGTCTAAACATTTGTAGAAATTACTTCAAGAACGTGAAGAAAAAATATTATAATGCAAGAGACAAGTGTAATTTTTGAAATACTACTTTAGGATTTAAAGTTATAGCATTGTGTTTCACAAAGAAGGAAGAAGCTTCCTAAATTACAGAATAATCACTATAATTATAACAATATTTCCTAACAAATCTCTTCTATGCTAGTAAGCTTTTTTACCTCACAAAGAAGCAACAACTGACCATTCCTGTAACAGATTTGGCACAGCACATAAAGACAATGAAAAGTTAATTATATGCTGATGTAATAAATGTTCAGGCATCCTGAAAAATAGTCTTTCATTTCAAAAAAGAGTCTATTTTATAAGGATATATATTTTTTTTTAACCAGGATTCATTACTTACTGTCAGATAGCAAGCACTTACTGTCAGGCCTCACATTGTGCATATTACTGTATGATAGCCGAATGCTCACAGTTCTGCAAAAGCTTATAAATTGTGCCAATAACTGGACTTGCTAGTCAAACCCAATTAACTTCTAAGACCATTTTGCCTAGTAAAGCATCCACTTCGTCAGAATTCATTTGTGCTTTAAAAATGATGCATCATACACTTTTTGAAAACTATTATGTTTTCAGCATGTCATTAGAATTAAAAATAAATAGCAGAATACAAATTCTAAAGTTACCAATAAAATTAAGCAGCGTACTTAGGGTTTACAACATTTGAATGTGCTGTAAGTACACACTATTTTGAAGCATCAAGCAGTTCTCAGCTTCCTGCTGTGTCCCATATAGAGTCTCCATCACTATCATCAGTCATGCACAAAATAATTGTTTTTCTGCTCTTACAATAGGACCAAGAAAACCCTGCATTCTTGTTGAAATGAAAATGAAGGCAACATGAGTAATCACATCATGATGGGTCAGCTGTTATGTACCAAACATTCTTAAAAGCAGTTCAGTAATGGTACCTTTAACTTAATGTTTATTTACATACTCACATAGGTAAAAGAAGTCTAAATAAAAGAAGCAATACCATTTTAAAAGAAATTTTAAATAAATTACTCAGAAAATAAATATTTAGAATAAAAGGTACTTAACAATGTCTGCAAAAATTGTAACAAGATATTTACAAAGAAAACATTTCCAAATTTAAACACCTGTGATAGCATGAACCAAGAAACGAGCAATTAGTATTAAAGCTACTATTAATTACTGAATTGCCTTGTAACAAAATCAATGGAAGCTGAGCACTAGATATTATTTTGATATTGTTTTTCCTGAAGCTTATTTGAAACAAACACATTTTATTTGAGCAATATATTGTTGCTTAATCTATTACCAGAATATCAGAATCATTTTTTGTTAAATTTTTAATAGGTAGTCTGCTTTTATTCTGAATCTGGAAGTGTTGCTGTGTACCTTAATAAAACATTGGAAGTCAGTGAAGCAAAATATATTCCAATTAATCAAAAATGGAAAACAAAACTAGATTAGAAATGAAAATCATTTCCCCCTCTCTCCACGAGGTAACAGTGTATCCATGATGCAGAACACTAGCATTACAATTTTTAGTTTGTCATACAATGGTACATTTGGATCCCACATTTGAAGTGAAGATTAGAAGAGATTTAACTATATCAGAGAGCTCTGCTATTGGCTTACTGTATGTTTGAATCGAGTTGGCTCTTCAGTTTGGTTAATAGCAACTCCTTAACAGGAATATTTGGCCTTGACCCTTGCAATGCTTAAGTATGTGCAATGTTCTACAGACATGAATTGTCTCCTTGAACTCAAGTCAATTTAAGCTTGTGAGTAAGTGTTTGGAGGATAAGAGATTTACATTTTTTGAAAGCACCTCAGTGGTGTGAAGAAAAAAGCAAACAACATACTGTGATATATAAATACAATGATGGAGAGTCAGCGTACAAATAGGATGTCATGTTAGATTCATGAAGTCATCCTTCCACTCTACTTGATTCTGGCTGTATCACATGGAGTTTTTGGCAGGGAGATGTGGATCAACTGGAAAGAGTCCAGAGGAAAGCAACAGCAATGAATTAGGTTTTAGAAAACCTGATTTAGAAGTGAAGATTGAAAAACTGAGTTTGTTTAATCTGAACAAGTGAGAAATTTCATAGAATGCAGGCTGTTTGGTGAAGTTTTGTAGGCTTTAAGTGAGACAATACCCTCAGAACTTCGATGAAGGTAATTACTTTGTAGGTTCACAGTTTACAAGGATATATGTCAGATCTTCAAAACGCTTCTGTAAGTATTTCATATGTGTAAAGTTCTCCACAAAAATCCCACTTACTTTCCCAATAAATGAGAAAAGAACCCAAATAGTTTTCAATTTCTGTTTCAACTTATCAAAATTCTATAATTATTTTCTCATTTGTGATATAATTAATTTAAAACCCCAACATTCAGAACTACACTTAAATTTGTTCTTACAAATAACTGCTTTTCAGATGGACTGAAAAAAAATAAAGCAAAATAGACCCCTAGACCCCTCCCCTCCCCCCCCATTCCTCCCCTCTCTGTGATTTTTTTCATATTTGTAGGAAAATGAAAAACGAATGCATGTGAGGTAACTAATCTGATCACAGTACACAACTGTGGTGAGTCATTCCCACCATATTATCTATGGATTACTGGAGTCTAATATTCTTACTTGTAGAGATTAAGAGGAGATCAAAAATGAACAGAATGGGGATGCTCATCCCTAATTATCTTTATTATGACAGAAGATCATTGTTTTAAGCTGCAAGGTTATAGCTTATGGAATGGTTACATATAAAATATTGATGTTACATGGATACTCTATTTTGACTGTTAGCATGGTGCATGCCGTCTGTATGAAACATAAGATCTGGCAAAACAAAAATGCTTTTTCTAAGTGATTTACAAAGTGACAAGATTATTTTTTATTATTATTATTATTCCAGCAATCCTAAAGATGGAGTAAATAAATATTTTCTTGTAATTGTATTCCAAGACTGAATGCCTCAGTAGCAACACTAATCAGAAAAAATCTGTAATCTGTACTATTTATCATGCAATTAAAAATGATAAAAAGATGGTATAATAGCAAGAAACTGTCTGAATAAAGCTACAAGTAGGCACATATCCAACATATGCTCCTGCAATGGAAATTATAAACTAAAGCTAATGCATTTAATATTTTTTTTAAATTACAAAAGCAAAAAACTCTTCAAACAGTAAATGAATATGGAAATATCCGTAGAGTTTCAGCTATTGATTTTTCCTTTCACAGTTCCTAGAAAGCACTTGGATTCTATCTGGCTTTTATTTGGCCTCTAAAAATCATTGTGTTCCAAGTATCATACTGTTTTCCTTATTTCTGTTATTATATTCCTTGTCTAGCTCACTATATATTGCAGACCATCCTATTATCCTACTGCACTTCACCGTTCAAGTTTTGCACTTTGTGGTAGGAAGGTATTTTCATTTAACCCAGACTAGCTAAGTTCTTTGAACTCCAAAATAGGAGTTATTCTTCCACAGAAAATCACTGAAGACTGGTTGGTCACCAGGAGGTGACTCAGATCACTTTGGATGTCTTGTATGATGTAATATGAAGACTATTACCTATCCAGAAAATCAAAATTCTCCATCACATCAAACTGATATTCTGGAATTACCTTCTATCAGTGACTCAACAGGAAACAAACAAACCAAAACAAAACAAAAAACAGACAACAACAACAACAAAAAACAACAACAAACAAACAAAAAGATTTTGAGAGGAGAAAGAGAACAGAAAAATACTTCAGGAAACCTGAAGCAGGTATCAAATTCAGCCCCAGATTTTGAAATGATGCTTTTTACAACACAGGTACTATACACACTTCCTAAACAGCTTCTCTTTAATTGACTAAATATTTAATTATTTATACATTTATAATTCCAGATTTAGTGGGGTCTGGGAGAGGTATGGTAGATATTTCTGAAAAAGGTAGATAGGGTATTTCTATATTGGTATTTTCTACGGGGTATTTTCTATCAATAAATGTATGGATTAGGAGTTTCACTTGTACCACAGCACTCTACAGTTCTTGAATGAATATGTATCTTCTCTCATACAATATCAAACAGGAAGAGGAGCTCTCGTCTGTTTACACATTTTAATGTGGATATTCCCTGTTAAAGACATGCTTGAGACACAGAACTATCCACATTCCAATTCCCAGTCAAAATCAGCCAATAGGTAGACCTAAACCTGGTCCTACACGCCCATGAGGGACTCCCTGATTTCTGGGATGTTAGGTACCTGGGGTTGAGAGTCTGATGCATCTCTCTTCACTTTCATCACAAAATCATTCCTGACAAAAGCATTGTCTGAATTCAGCTCCCAGCACAAGCTTTGGTTACAACAAATCCCTGCCTTCCTAAGAATGTTTTCCTAAGAAGTTCTGATGGTCTCTCGGTATGGTCCAGCTCATGTTCAATTAATTTCATGGTGAGAAACTATGGCTTTCCTAAGCCCCAGTGTAGTTGGTTGCAGTTACTGCCCTAATGCCATAGATTCTGAAATTCTTTCTGTTTTAAATGCTTCATAGTCAGCCTTCAAGAACATAATTACTAGGGATGTCATATTGAGCTGCAGATATATTCAACACAGACACACTTAAAATGGTTTCTTTTCAAAGTTCTAAAACTCCTTAAAAACATTTCTATTAATAACTCAAATTCAAATGGTTTATTTGAGCCTGACTGTTGAAAACCTAACTGTAGGGAACCCTATATATTGAGGAAATATTCAGTGTTTCTTTAAGATAATATCACAAATTGCAAGGCAAATTACAATATAAATGGAAACAACATATGTATAAGCAAGCAGAAAAGTGCCAGAATTATAGTAATTCATGAAAATAAGTTATTGATCTGTTGAATCTAATCAAAGAGCCTAACAATTGACTAAACATTTGGTACCTCATTTTAATCTTTTTATGAACAGACCTGTCATTAAAACATATATACACGTGCCCCATTTCAGTACATGCTGTATTAGCTAAATAAAAATGAACCGTTCTAGAGAGAAAATGGAAAAAAAAATGTTTGCATGCTCCCTTCAACTGAATAAAGTAAAAATATGGTGGCAGAAACACAGAGGTCTTTGCAGGTGTGTTGTCATGATTGTAAATGACCTCCCTCTTCAGACTGAACCAGAGATTTTTTTTTTCTATTTTGTTTTGCTTTGTTTTTCTTTTAGGAGAGATAAAGAGCAAAATAGTGGTTGCCACAGAATTGTATACAAAATATGACCCACAACAAGCATCCTTGAGAAACAAGGAAAGTGTACACATGAGCAAGTATTAGTTTAAATGGAAGACATAGTTTTACTGATTTGTGTAAGACTGAAAGGACAAAATCACTGCCTAATTATTAATTTTAAAGGTTAAGGCAATGAGAAAGCACAAGCTACATCCAGTAGGAGAAAAAGTTTATTGTTATTTTTGACAAGGTAGGTTTGTGGTTAATTGTACATCTACCCATGTGCTTCTAAGATAAAAGTTATTGTAAGAACCTCAGACTGTTTTCAGTGAATTAAACCTCTCCATGTATCCCTGGCCTAGGGATACATACTAGATGTGGATATATTGCATGACGAATTAAAACAGGCTTTTTCTAAACTGCCAAATAAAGCTCCAGGGAAGTCTGGTTTTACTATCAGATTTTACAAAGCACTGTGCCTTAAACTAGCCCCAGATGCACAGTTCAGGTTCATGCACCTCATCTCTCCTTCCTACTTTATATGAGGTGATAATATCTTTTATTCACAAAGCTGAGAAAGATGTCCTTGAATGTACCAACCATAGACATTTATATCGTTAAGCCTTGATTATAAAATTCTCCCCCCAAGATAGATAGGGACTAATCCAGCTTTATAAAAGTTTCATTATCTCTGGAAAAAGTGTCTCCATTTTAGCAGCCAAAATATCTTATTTAGAACCTTTGCACTAGGGCACTATTTATTAGCCATAAAGTATAGGGGAAAATTTGATCCATCAACTTTTGTTAAAGACAGATCAAAATGAGGAACATGTACTGAACTGAATACAGTTATTATTTGCATTGTAGTAGATACTAGTACCACAGCTGTGGGTGGTGAAGTCTGTGAGAACATTTTGTGAGGCACTATGCATACAATGAAAAGTCAATCCCTTTGTCTAAAGGCTTGTTGTGTAAAAAACCCAACAGACATTGTTTTCTGGGGGTCAGTATTAGGACCAGTGCTGTTTAACATCTTTGCCAGTGACATGGACAGTGGGATTGAGTGCAAGTTTGCCAATGACACCAAGCTGTGTGGTGCAGCTGACATGCTGGAGGGAAGGGATGACATCCAGAAGGACCTGTACAGGCTTGAGAGGTGGGCCCATGCGAAACTCATGAGGTACAACAAGGCCAAGTGCAAAGTCCTGCATCTGGGCCGGGGCAACCTCAAGCACAAATGCAGGCTGGGTGGGGAATTGATTGAGAGTAGCCCTGATGAGAAGAACCTGGGGGTGTTGATGAGCTCACTTTGAGCCGGCAATAAGTACCTGCAGCCCAGAAACCTAACCATATTCTGGGCTGTATCAAAAGAAGTGTGGCCAGCAGGCTGAGAGAGGTGATTCTCCTCTACTCTGTTCTCGTGAGACCCCACCTGGAGTGCTGTGTTCAGCTCTGGGGCCCCCAGCATAAGAAGGACATGGACCTGTTAGAACAAGTCCAGAGGAAGGCCATGAAGATGATGAAGGGTCTGGAGCACCACTCCTACAAAGACAGGCTGAGGGAGTTGGGGTTGTTCAGCCTGGAGAAGAGAAGGCTCCAGGGACACCTTATAGCTGCCTCCCAGTACCTGAAGGTGGCCTATAAGAAAGCTGGGGAGGGGCTCTTTGTCAGGGAGTGTAGCAATAGAATAAGGAGAAATGGCTTTAAACTAAAAGAGGATATATTTCAATTAGATGTAAGGAAGAAATTCTTTATTCTGAGGTTGATGAGGCACTGGAAGAGGTTACCCAGAGAAGATGTGGATGTCCCATGCCTGGAAGGGTTTAAAGCCAGGTTGGATGGGGTTTTGGGCAACCTGGTCTAGTGGAAGGTGTCCCTACCCATAGCAGGGGGTTGGAATTAGATGATCTTTAACATCCTTTCAAATCCAAACCATTCTATGATTCTACGATTCTGATTACCTCTACCCCCTGCCTTTCTGAAGAAGTCCTTCTCAACATATTTGGAACTATACTTATACCTAAAGCATGACACAATGTGGCAATGAGACAGACAGATGGGGGACCACTATTTACCAGGGAGATTTATGACAAGTGTAACATGAAGTAATTAATCACTTAAACATACATTTTTGAGAAAAAATGTTAATAGCAAATTTTTAGTGGTACGGTGGCTTTTCCAACCTGTTTAAATACTTATAATTTAAAATTAGCAATCTGGTTGCATTCACAAAGGTCATGAAAATATTTATAGTTCAGGCCTCTTCACATTAACTACAAGGCAACTTGGCACCGTTGTCAGAAATGCTTTCATACCAACAAGCAACTCTTAGGTGTTACTACTAGGCAAGTATGATTGTGCTAATGAAGTATCTGCAGGAGGGGGGAAAACTGCCATTTCATATAGATGATACTATAATGTTTCTGCTTAAGCCAGTGAAACCATTTCCTCATTTATTACAATAGCTGTAATTATGATAGCTGTATCATCATTAATAGCTGTATAATAGCTGCACAATTATTAATACTGAGCTACAAAATCAATTTAAATTGTCAGAACTTTTGTTATTATCCAGCAGTTATTAAGATGTCTTTTACCTACAACTTTAATTTCCCCCCCTAAAATTTACTGAAGAGTTGGGCTTGTGAATGTAGAACATAAGATAATGAAATCACTGAAAAAAAATCAGAAAATTTTCTACAAACCTGCTAAATAAGAATAACTTCAGCAAGTTGATTTCAATCCTTTTATATTACAAACTCACATTACAAAAATATCAGCAAACCTGTCCAGCTATTCATAAGTAAAGGCAGAGCAGCCTTCTGTGATTGTCCTGATGGTCACACCTAGAAATCTAGCTGTTCTACAATTCTCCCTTCTCCCTTTGCAGCTTTCTCCTTTAGTGAAGCTTTTAGAGTCTTTTATTCTTCTAAGTGGAACCTAGTGAGCAAGATACAATATGATTTTCTCGATGAATCAGTAAACCAGACTACCACATAACTCCTTGTATCTCTTGATGCTTTTTTGCTCATTGTAGAGGAGGATTACAACACTTTGGAAGTGTGCCAAAAAATCCACCTACCTCCTGAAGCAGAATGGCTTCACAGTCTCTTTTAGAGGCACCGGAAACTCAGATTTCTCACCTGTCACATGAATACAGATTCATCAATCCTGTGCACAAAAACCTGGTGTTTAGGATTTTGTTTACATATCAGGAACTCTTCTTTGATTAGGCCTGTAGCTGGTTCATATAAAGTACATGCCTTATATTCATGTGTAGGTGTAGACATACAAGGCTTTGGAAAAAGGAAGACAAGCAGGCATAAAAATTCATCTAGACAACAATTTTTTCTGCCCCTATCTGAAGAAATATATGGTAAGAAAATGATGATGAATGAGCTGTGAATCAAATATATATATATATATATTTATTTTTTATTTTTTAATTTTTTCTCATGGTCTGCACCCAATACATAAGGGACACTCTCTCAGGAAAGGGATCAGGCACCTTTACACAGATGCTCTGTTAGAAATCAGAACTGTATCACAGGACATAAATATCTCCTATAATTATGTCTCATAACTTTCACACTATGATTATGATTTAAATTGAAAAAATAATATTGTTTATGAATCATAAGTTGATTACTGCATTTATATTAAATTCTATTCTGAGAGTGTGCAGCTTTGAATAAATGCTATCATGTCCACACCTCAAGGACAGAAGAATCTTATGCTCACATGGATTAAAGCAGTCTCAAGAATTATGGGACCTAAATTGAAGTGAAGAATTATCACCAAGTGATGGTATCTCTCACCAGGAAAAAGAAGTAAGAAACAATAGTGCAGGTCAAATAGTAGTTGTGTATGCTGCAGAGAAATTTGCTAAGTAGGGGGTGCTGTGCTGTGCTGGCAATTTAATCTGTGCTTTATTTAATCCACTATGGTTGCCTTGTCTTTTTCCTTTTGACATCCGAGATTCACAAGCTCATAATGACATGCATTAGTTAATTAGTTAATGTTTGTAAAACACTTTGAAAATGTAAAGCACTATACTGAGCACTACATAGGAGAAATTGATATGAGGACACATTTGATTGTAGGAGTGAGTAATGTACTTTTCAGATATGGTAATAGGGGAGAGATAAATACTTTTGCATAATTAAAGTAGATTGTATTCTGTGCCTTGTAAATATACAAGAGATATATTTGTGTCATACCATACAGCTACAGCATCACTTAGTCTATGGAACCAGAAAAATGGTTCACTTGCTCAGTGTAAAGAACACTACAAATCTGTGGTTGTGTGCAAAAGATGCACAAGTTTATGAAACAAGAGCAAAAAGTTGTTGAGACTATAGTCCATATACTATATATGTGCTATGCAGACATACTATGAGATTGCCAGGCATTGCTTTCAGTGTTACAGCGTAGTATTTATTATTCA
Organism: Anser brachyrhynchus; assembly: GCF_964034855.1. Lineage (NCBI taxonomy): Eukaryota > Metazoa > Chordata > Aves > Anseriformes > Anatidae > Anser > Anser brachyrhynchus. The sequence continues at coordinate 119,327,412 of NC_137695.1, forward strand.
TTTTTGGGTGGGGAGAAGGTTAAATAGGAGCAAGAAGAAAAGAAAAGGAAAATTATATATAGATTTATGTTTCCTGATTGCAATAGTCTAAGTTACAAAGATTTTTCAGAACATCAAAAAGTACAACCTGAGCCAAAAAAGGTGCTCTGAGGTGCAGCATTTAAGATGTAATTATCTGCATACTGGCAACTTGTACAGGAACCTGCTGTGTGCAGCAATCTAAAAACATTCATACCACACAGTGCACTAGTGTGACTGAGTTAGACATGGAAATTGTAAATGAGAATGTGACCAGGAGGTATATTAAACAACATAAATGTACTATCAGCCTGTATATCACCACACTAACATGGGACATTTCATATTCAGTCCAGATTCCAGTATTAGAAGGCTTTGTCCAGGCAGGACAGCAGCACACTATGTAGATGTAGTTTAAAATAAATACATAAATAAAATTAAGAGACCCAGTAAACTTTTATCTGTGTTTCTAGTACAGAAGTAAGCTTAGTAATGTACATTTTTCCTAAGCAATCATTTCTGTGTTCTAGATTTATCAGGCACTAATGAGACCAGATTATATTTTATTTATTTATTTATTTATTTATTTATTTATTTATTTATTTATTTATTTATAAGGCTATTGTTGAAGATAGGAAGTGCAACGTTTAGGCAATTGGTAAAGAATTTGCAGTAGTTGCAGTAGAACTGCTGTCCCCTCTGCTTATACTGCATTCACAACACATAGTTGGGTTACCCAATTTCATGTTCCACTGGAAGGACCATAAAGAGGAACTAGGCTGGATGACTGCACCCACAGAAACGATGTTCAATACAGTCTTCTAAGTGAGACTAACCGCTCTTAAAACTCGGAATCAGATTTCTTAGAAAACTTGTAGTTTCCTTTTAATCCCACACAGGAAGGAACAACAGAAATCAACTTCTGACAAAATAAGAGAAAAAGGCAAAGACAAATCAAGTAATAATCTGGGAAATGTCAAATATATTAATGTATTCTTTTTAATTACAATGAAAGTATTTTGGTTTTATTTGTGTGAAGTGGTATCTCATCATTTTGAAAAACTGTATGTGCAGCTCAATATAATATCTTGATTTAGGGAAATTCAGATAGCATGTTTATGTTCAACCCTTCAATTTGATTAGATGAGCATGTTCTGATGGAAAAAATATTTGATTTTTTTCTAAAAGACCAAATCATCAAAACTATTTTTTTATACAGGGAATAGAGGGGTTTGGTATATCACACAGACTTGTACTCGTGTTTGGTAAGCATAACGATGCTAGGTTTATTATATGCTTTTTAATCCTGAGGGTTCTTCAATGTCAAAGTGCATTTACAAACCACGCTGACTCATGATACATTTTCTTGTGTATCATTAACTTAACTGGCTCATTTCCATCTCTTTACACAATTAAAAACTGATGCTTATTGCAAATAGGGCACTCAGTGCTCACCTTTTCAAAAGGCTGAAGATGGATCAGATTTTTGCTAAGTACCTAATGCTTTATTTACACTTTCACTTTTTTTTTTTTTTTTTTTTTTTGGTAATGAGATAGAAAAGTCAGACTACAGAAGCCACTGAGTAGGTTTCTGTTTTCCTCAGTGGAGTCAGGTTTTCTTGGAATTATTAAATTTTATAGAAGCATTGAAGGCTTCCTGTGAGCATTGGTAAAACTTGATTTTTACAATGGTGAAGGGCAGGACCTATTCACCTCGTGGAAATGGGAGCAAACATATTCTAGGAGCTCTAGATGCTCCTTTGTACACAGTCTACTCTATAATGACCACCCTTCTGGAAAAACAGTTTTAGTCATCCTACCATACTTAAATCCTTTCAGATGTGAGGAAACTATTTTACTATTTTAGGAGACTCTCTCGATAGTCTATTCTTTCCAGGTTTCTTCACCATACTGATGGATGCACCACTTTTATTTCCTCTTGTGCTGTTTAAGAACAGGCTGTTGCCTGCTGCACTTTCCTACAAGTCTTACCTGCTCAATGCCTCACCCACTCAACAAGCAGTTTCAGTCTTCCCTCAACCTAAGAAGAAACAAATTAATGAAACTGCTAATACTACAGAATATAGGGATGGAAATTACATTCTTGACAGAGGAGACCCAGTACAAACATTCTAAACTAGTTCCTAGTGCACAAAGTTGGCTCAGTTTTGTAAATGAATATTGATTGATGGTACTCAAATAACAGACATTCTGAAACTGAATGGTGGAAGTTTCTTTCTTTCTCATTATTTGTATAACAAAAAGGTAAAATGTAGGAGAAACCTAATGCTGCAGCTGTGCACTGAATCACTTTTTTCTTTTAAAGACCACAGATCACCATGATCACCGTGATCACACAGCAGCAAATGCTACCCTTGGGAAGTGAAGGGTAGGCAAAACCTGTATGACTGTCTTCTGTCTGTATGGCTATAGCAGCTTTATTCCATTCCCAGCCCAGGAATTTGCTTTGTCATCACTTTCTCCAAGTGAAACCACATTTACCTTTCTCTACTTGCTGTGAACCACTACATATATTCAATCTCTATATCTGTGAAATGAAAGACACTAGCCTTCCAGCTGTGATATATCATATTTTATCCTGTGTGTTTCCTGCACCACTTACTTCCTTGCATCTGTTACAGATCATCCACTATAGGAGATTGTAATATATCTATTAGTAATGCTTGGGCAGATATACATTGAAAATATGCTTTCAGATTCTACCAAGTCATTCTGTAAACATATCTGGAACAAATAATATATGTATATACATATACATATGTATACATATGTATATACATATACATACAGGCTGTGGATGTGGTTTACCTTGACCTCAGTAAGGCTTTTGACACCGTTCCCCACAACATTCTCCTCAAGAAACTGGCTGCTCGGGGCTTGGACTGGCGTACGCTTCGCTGGGTTAGAAACTGGCTGGATAGCCGGGCCCAGAGAGTTGTGGTGAATGGAGTCAAATCTGGTTGGAGGCTGGTCACTAGTGGTGTCCCCCAGGGCTCGGTACTGGGGCCGGTCCTCTTTAATATCTTTATCGATGATCTGGATGAGGGCGTCCAGTGCACCCTCAGTAAGTTTGCAGATGACACCAAGCTAAGTGCTTGTGTCGATCTGCTCGAGGGCAGGAAGGCTCTGCAGGAGGATCTGGATAGGCTGGAGCGATGGGCTGAGGTCAACTGTATGAAGTTCAACAAGGCCAAGTGCTGGGTCCTGCACCTGGGGTGCAACAACCCCAAGCAGAGCTACAGGCTGGGAGATGAGTGGCTGGAAAGCTGCCTGGCCGAGAAGGACCTGGGAGTACTGGTTGATAGTCGGCTGAATATGAGCCAGCAGTGTGCCCAGGTGGCCAAGAAGGCCAACAGCATCCTGGTCTGTATAAGAAGCAGCGTGGCCAGCAGGTCTAGGGAAGTGATTGTGCCCCTGTACTCGGCTCTGGTGAGGCCGCACCTTGAGTACTGTGTTCAGTTTTGGGCCCCTCGCTACAGGAAGGACATGGACGTGCTCGAGCGAGTCCAGAGAAGGGCGACCAAGCTGGTGAGGGGTCTGGAGAACAAGTCTCATGAGGAGAGGCTGAGGGAGCTGGGATTGTTCAGCCTGGAGAAGAGGAGGCTCAGGGGCGACCTTATCGCTCTCTACAGTTACCTTAAAGGAGGCTGTAGAGAGGTGGGGGTTGGTCTGTTCTCCCACGTGCCTGGTGACAGGACGAGGGGGAATGGGCGAAAGTTGCGACAGGGGAGGTTTAGGTTGGATGTTAGGAAGTACCTCTTTACCGAAAGGGTTATTAAGCATTGGAATGGGCTGCCCAGGGAGGTGGTGGAGTCACCATCCCTGGAGGTCTTTAAAAGACGTTTAGATGTAGAGCTTAGCGATATGGTTTAGTGGAGTACTTAGTGTTAGGTCGGAGGTTGGACTCGATGATCTTGAGGTCTCTTCCAACCTAGAAATCTGTGTGATACTGTGATATATTTTTTTTTTGAAGAAATTATCTTCTCTGTCTTAAACAAAGCTACTCCAGATCAGTTTTATTCATACTTTTTCAAAGATTTTTGATGTATGCTTTTGGTGCGATGCTAGTCCAGACTACATGAAGGCCATTTTACAATATCATGTTTTTCAGCTTGTATCTGCAATGAGGGAGAAGAAGATTAGTGTAATAAATAAATAAATAAATAAATAATAATCAGGTATCACAGACTAGTGATACTGAAGAGTGTAATGTACTAGAACGATAACACTTGTGAATTCTAAGAATCTGTTACTTTCATGACATGAGTTTAACTGACATTAAACTGTCAATAAACATTATTAGCTGCTCTTTAGTATGGCATTCTAGACAACAGTGGAGGAAAATATGTTAAAAGAAAAATTAAAAGGGGCTAAGAAGTTGTATGAAAAATAACATTTTGATATCTATACTGTCATCAAGGTAGAAATGCACAAGCAATGCACTACTAATAAATGTCCTTGATGATTACAACCCCTGTTATGTATAATCTACTCATCTCTCTTCTCACCAGTTCCTTGCTCACTCTGGAGTTCCATATCAATCCCACTTTTCAATGTAACCAATAATTTCCCATGCATCTCTGAAGTCCCAACAAATCAGACCAGCTTGCATTTCTGTTATCCAAAAAAAACCAAGTATCTTACACAAAATAGATAAGAGGTTGCTCTGAAATGATCTATCAGCCCTTTCTTTTTATGCTGTTTACTTCCTTCTATTTTTTGTATTCAATATTTTCCAAGTTTTTGCCTGATTGAGTAATACTTGTAAGTCCATATTAGCGTAAGCCATCTATTTCCTTTCTTGTTTTAAATGTTATATTTAAATGTTAGTATTATTTTTAATTTGGGGTGCCACTCTGATTTGTTAAGTCATTCTGACTGATTGTGATTTTCTATTCCAATATTCTGGGAACCATGTCGTCTTCTCCATCTCTCTTTGTCTGTCATGGACATATACATTAAATTCAGTGCGCTTTGTTCTTACCCATCTTTTAGGAAGCCTGGCTTTGTCCTTATGCTCAGCATTAGTCCCATTAAGTACTGAAACATGGTATTAAAAGTGGTATTAATTTTTAACCTTTTCTAGGGAAAATATAATTTGAAGTATATAGCAACCTTCTTCCTTCTTTGTCCTCTGTTAAGGAATGAAGAATCTTCTTCCTTAACCAAAACTCTTATTGATTTTGGGAAGTCCTGCGTTATCGCAGTGTTTTCTGTTCACCCAAAGACAGGATTCTTTGTTCTATCTTTCCCCCATTCCTTATAGGTTACCTGTTTACACTTAGTGTTCCTTTAAAATCCATTATTCAGAACTGAATTTGGAAGCATTCCTAACAAGTTTTCTTTGACTGGAGGGAGAATTCTAAAGAATTTTAGCACTTTAGACTGGGAGAACTCTAGCTTCATAAATATGTAAGTTCCTGAGTTCATAATTCCTTTTGATTTCCCTTAATGATTTTCCTTTTTTTAATCAAAAACACAAGCATAACAAGGCTAAACTAAAACTGCAATAGCAGTTACAAATTTTTGAATATTTAATTTGAAAATTTATGTTTTTAGTGTTTAATGTTTACCACAAAATAGAATATTCAGATACCTTGCAGGTTTATGTGAAATTAGAAGTATTGATAGTACATCTTTCTTCTACTGTATTTTTTTGCCAAAAATTCTTGATCAGATTATCTTGCTGTCACAGCAAATTGATAGTGAATATAGGTGTGTACGTTTTCCATTTGAATAAGAGTTCAGCACTGATGTCATGGAATCGAAATCTTTCATTTGTAGCTTGAGTTAATAAAATACAATCGCAATACCAGCAGTATGGAGGAATCTCCCACACAGCCTGGTGAGCACCCTGGGGAGTATGTTTTAACCATGGTGCATAGTAAATTAGCTACTAAGCATCCATTAATGTTAATGAGAGCTCCATGGTTGATTTCCTGAGCACTGTGCTGAAAAGATACCTTGTAGGTATTGGTTTTAAGCCTGGCTACCATACTTAGACTAATAAAATATACTGTAAAAAGTGAACAGACCATCTAATTGAACCATTAAAGCCCTCCTTACAGCATAACTTACACAAGGCAAGTTTGTCAATTTGCAAAATAAAATCAATGCAGATTAATAGGAGACGCTTTTCAAATATTGTGTAAATATATTATTTGTATACAATATGCAAATCAAGAATCAAAAAGAAAGCATAAAATACATTTTAAGACTGTGATTAGAGCTTTTCTCTGTTACTCTGTTAACTATAGTAATCAGATACAATGGGACAAATTTCTGATGCACAGCATGAAGTTGTTATAAATGAATGTCAGTTCCATTGAAGTTGTATATCCATCATTATTTTTATTGTTAATTCCATTTCAGTGGTTTAAGTCACTTAGCTGTAGTTTCTATTCTCTTTTAAACTGTGTTTTGAATGTTGATACTTCAAAATATAATGACAAAATTTAAGTGGAAGGTGCAGATGTTACATTCTTAACTGATATATTTCCAACTCATGTGGTGCAAGAGGCGTCTCTGATTACACCAGCATTAGCTAAGTTGTCTATAAGATGAGACAATGCTATTAAGCATCAGGATCAAATCTCAAGGAAATGTTTTGTAATTTCATTAAAGTGGAATATGATTTTTTTCCCATGCACTGGTTGGGACACGTAGTACACCAGTCCCAGAAACCCATACAATTGAAATAGCTTTAACTTAATTAAAAATGAAACACATTTTAAAGTATCTTCCTTAGATATAGATAAATACTGACTGCATTTATATTGCTATGATAATCAGTTGATTTTGTCAACTCACACTTGTCTCCCTGCAATTAAGCTCTGGTTCCTTAGCCCTTAGTATTGAATGTACAAGGAGAGAAATCCTCAGATTTGATGTTCCTTTTTATGGATAATTCTACCACTGTTCAACCTATATAGAGTTTGCAACTGGCAGTTTCTTCCTTAATCTCACAGTAAAAAAAATCTCAGAGAAAGAGAGAAAGAAGCTTTCTAGCATTTTACTTCCATTGTGAATATATTTCTTCAGTTACATACATTACAAACAAGCTGTTTCTATTTTCCTCTGGCTTATCAAGGCCACATTTTTATTTGTTAAGATTATCTCAGTGAAAAACAAACAAACAAACAAACAAACAAACAAAAAAACACCACAAGACACTTGTGTTGTTCTAATGGCAGAGGTAACCATGTTACCATCTGCCAGAAAATGAGAAGTGCTAGTATGGAATCTTTAGCAATTGCACAAAGTGTAAGGCAATCCATTGATTTTATTATTTATTTCTTAGAACAGAGCATCAATCAGAAGTACTGTGCAAGTAGAGTGTAAACAAAGAGTGTCTGCCCAAAAAACTTAAAACATAACCTCAACAAAAATATATCAGTAGAGGCTGTTCACTCTAAAATAGCTTCACTCCTGGGCTTCAGTTACTATGTACATCATTCAGTGCTCATACAGACTGTGTGATAGTTTTGCTCTCTGCATAAATAAAGTCTAGCGTGAAAATACCCAATAGCCATATTCCCTTGGATGTACTTGTGAAAAATCAAATTCATGACTGAAACTATTTTCAAAAACATGGCATTTAAATATGTTTAAATACATTTAACTGCCTATGGTGCAACGTCCTTATTAGGTACTAAGTAAAGTTCAATGGTATGTTGGCTACAGTGATATACATTTATTACAATATTGGGTCCCTAAGAAGCATTTACATCACCATTTGGAGGTGCCCTATTTTAGGAAATTCGGTGTACAAATCCTGCAGTGCGAGTGTGTGCCGTAGATTGTCAGTGTTGTTTCCAAAAGGCTTTTTAAAAGGCTTATTGGCTAGCAGCTGTTCACGGAATGAACCATTATGGTTTTACGCACATAAAGAATCCTTAGACTTCACATTAATGTCACCCCTTTTAAACTCAGTCACGCTATTCAACTTCTCTAATGCATGAAGTTAGGGAAGCATACAAAGCTACAGATCTCTCTCTCCTGGAAACATACAAACAAATTTCAGCATACTATTCACCTTACCAGTTCTGTCATGCCTCTGCTCCCTGCTCCAAGTCACATCTCTTCATGAGCTATTTCAATTGCAAATGAATTTTTGATAAATAATTAGATACTGAAATGCCAGTTTGAGATGCCTTTACCTATACTACCATCTAATTGCTTACAAAATTTTCAGGTAGGCTGTCTTTGCATTTTTAAATGTTCCCTCTGCCATATTCTTTCCGATACCAATCTGCTTTCTAGTAAGGCAAGCACAAACTAGCCATTTTTTTCTTCTATTAAACAGACATAGAACAATTCCAAAAGCTTACTTTAACTTATCCTAAGATGATTTAAGAAACTAGTGGTCCCAGGGATTGATCAAAGCTATTACCCTTACCTTTACAATACTCAAGTGTTCAGATTTTAGCTTTCTGATCAAAGCGATACAGCACATGAAGCATTCCAGCTACAATAATACAAAGGTGCCCTCTGGGAAAAAGAGACTAGATCTTCCGTGTTAATGCTCATCCATCCTCTAGATTATGTTGCAAAGCAAAAATTCAGGATGTTAGTCACACTTCAGGTTTCTCACACCAGGTTAGATTCTTCCATGTCTGCATGGAGCGAATGTCAATTATATACCTAATCCACAAATAAAGCTGATTCTCTAGGTTTACAAATATAGGTGATCAAATTGGATCTTACAAGAATAAATACCAAGAAAAGTCAGTATTTAATGTTTGAAACCTTATCTATTTTTAAGACTCTCCAGTCCCGTAACTGTAAAGCATAATTATTTTAATAATCACAGAGCAAAAAGATGCTGAAAACATCTTTTCACAAGCTTGTGAAACAATATGTTTGGGATGAGGGAGTAAAATGTATATTATTCTTCCTACATCAATCTATTTCCAGGAAGCTGCATCCAAGGATACAAAATAGTTTATTTTGTTCAGAAGATTAAAATTAAAAGGTAAAATGAAGATGTTTAGTAATAGCAATTCTTCTGCAGGAAGCATACATACACTCAATGAAGGTTAGCATATTTCATAGCAGTACCTGCTACAAAATTTGATAGCAAAAGCAAAAATAAAAATAAATAAGTAAAAAAAATGCTGGCACTTAAAACTGGCAGTGTAGCTATCCATTTAAAACCCTGTATCAGATTACCAATACCATGTGATGTCTTATATAAAGCTGGATAACATTCATGATCAGTTTGTATCCGGTACAAAGCTTCTCATAAATAAATAGGGCTAGAGGCATGTTTTGATGGCAGAGGGCAGCATACTGCTCTGTTCTCATTGAAAGATGGCCCTGGTTTTGTAAAGATATGTTTTGTTGGCAAAAACTCTGCTATCATCTGGTTAAGTGGAAGGATGTTCAGACATGAAGCTCAAGCAAACATTTTCGCTTAATCTTGAAGGCAAATGATTTACTTTGTAGCATTTCAAGGCTATTTATTTTACAGTACAGCAGCTTGTTTGCCTGGAATCAGTGTGACTCACAAAATCTTGTTAAAAAGGAATATTAGGAGGAGGAAAGAGAAAAATAAAAACAAGGAAGAAACAGAAAGAGCTATGAGGAGTTAGAAATACAAGTAGAAAAAAAAAAGGAATTAAATGTGAACAATGTTAGAAGATAGGAATATATCAAGTAAATATAAATTTAACTTTATCATTCATTTGAACCCTCTAATGGAGCCCTGTTTACTCTGTCCAGCAGTTTCTCTTGCAAATAGCTTCACAGGCATCAGTGGGACAATTCCTGAGAGTTACTGCATTTTTATGTGAGAAGTGGACAATATAGTCTTTCAGAAGATAATTAATAGAAATGACTACAGAATAGTCAGAAGCAAGGGAATATACATTCTATAAAGTTAAATATTACATTAGTGGAAAAAGCAAGGTAATTTTATTTACTAGGAACCTGGCGTTAATCAGCCTTTTAATGCATGTGCATTTATTTCACAATCACACACAAGAAAAATCTTATTTCACCCATTATTTGTGTATTATGAAGTTGACTAATTAAAGGAAATTCTAAGTCTTAGACCTTTCCTCCCTTCTTGCTCTCCTCCCCCTAGCTTCCCCTCACCCCCCCCAACTCCTTCCATGTATACCTTTTTTCCCCACTGATGAACAGGAAATTATAGTGCAGCTACTATTTTAAATGGAAAAAACTATTCACCTGGAAGATGGTACTTAACTTAACCATAAGCTGTCAACACAGCAGATTTTATAGTCATCCTTTGAGTTCTTTCCCACATCAACCTCGTCAGCTATCTTTTCCTGTGTTACATAAATATGGTTAAGTTTTTATATACAAGTTTAGCCTATCATTTTCTGTACACACCTTTACAGAATTACCTAGTTCTTCATAAAAGTCATTAGTGTTGCTATAAAGAAGCTAATTTTGAAGTCAGCTCCAGTTAAGGAAACATTAGGTAGTCACTTATCCTCAGAGTCAGATTTCTGGTAATACATGTATACAGCAATGCCTTAAAATTGATCTCATCTGAAAAATATGTTTTATTTCAGATTTCTATATATTACATTTTGCAAGACACTTTCAATATGTACTACACACCTCCTTAGTCTCTCACATTTTTTGGCTTAGCTTGTTTTACGTGGTAGTTTTGCTGTGTAACAGGCTTGTTGTTTTAGCACAGTGAATCAAAGATAGAGTACATGACAGCTGAGGATCTGTTTTTCCATTTTCAGCAACCAGTGATACTGACTCTACCCTTAAAAACAGCTCCTTTGATGTGCAAGTTAAGGATGCCTCTGTCACTGCAAGTCAATGGCCAACAGCCATCATTTCTTCATCATTTGTATGTAGGTGTGACATCCTCCATCTGCCTCTGTTGCCACTTATCCAACAATCACGGGATTTAAGGAAAACATGTAGGTAGACAGAAGATAGACATAAGACCTGCACAAAGGATGGATTACTCTCTCATCCTCACTGAGCACGGTATTAAGCAGTGGAATGGAAATGCAACTAAGAGACAGAGGAAAAGGATTCAGCACAGTGAGGGGGACATATGAAATAATACCACACAAAGCCCATTGCTGCCCAAACTGATCACAGGCGCATGCTGAGGTTGTGCTGTGAGGTTCACATGTGAGGATGTGACCTACATGAAAAACATTATTTCTACCACTGAAGACAACCACAGTGGCAGATTTTAAAATCAGTTATCTGACTGCTTATTGGGTTTGGCTGGAGTCTAATCAAAGTTCTGTCTATACTGGTTCTTGTACAGGGGAACAACTGATTACAACCAGTTCTCGGTTTCCCCTTTTACATTATCCCGTGCAAAAATTCTACATTTCCTCTAAGTGTTTTTCTTGTTCAGCATCCAGAGAACACCTCAATAGCACAGGACCTCTTCGTGTGCAATATTACAAGTCATCATTAAAATCAATATATGATATATTTTAATTTAGGACTTCAACCCCATTAAAAGGAGAGAAAATTAGCAGTTAATAATCTCTAATTCTCTTTTTCCTGTGACAGTGAAGTCAATGACGCTTTTACCATTTTACCCAGGCAGCAGCTTGAACTTCTCCCATTAATGAAGGAGTAGAGTGAACATAGAAGTGTTGTATGATCACAGTTTGGTTGTGGGCAGGATCCAATAGTATCTAACAATAGTATCTAACAAAATAAAGAAGTAGTAAAAAGACCAATGAAAATTGGATGTCTTCAAACAAAAAGACCTTTAATTAAAACAAATGGATATTGTAGGAGAACTCTGAAAAACGAAACCAAAACAAAACACAAGAAACAACACAACAACCACAGCATTCTACAAATACACTCATTATACACTCTTAACATTTGTTGTTCCAGTATTTGCCATTTTCTGGCACGTAGTTTTTCTTTTTTTTCAAATAAATTTATTATTACATGAATATTTTTATATTTGTTGTCATTTGGACATATTAGTCTATGAGAACAGGAAAAGAAAAAAAGATGTGTAAAGGAAAAAGGATATTTCTAAATTATATATATATAAAAGGCACAAATGACATTGTCTTACACTATTTATTCCTAAATGAAATGTGTGCTTTTTTGCATCAATTTCAGCTAGGAACAAGTATTCAGAAGTATAGGAAAAATGATTTAGAAGTATGCTTCCTAAGTGTGTAAAGAGACTAGAGGAAAGCAACACTATGTTATATTTGTAAAAATCCTCATACAAGCAGCTAAATGTGACTATTCAAGCTGTAATGTGCCCATCACATTTGAAAAATCTATCATCACATTCTGATATTTAACATTCAAAATTGAAGAAGTTCTTTGGTTTTACAAGGAGTAGATATAACTAATAATTCAATTGCAATACAAATGGGACAAAGTTGTTCCTAACTTGTACATATGAAACATCAGGGCTGGATTACTTCAAAGACAGAACAATGTAACTGCATTAAATAATCAGTGCAGACATATTTGTAAAGAAAATTGGTGAAAAACAGAAAGTTACAGAACTTCAGTCAGCCACAGCTCAGAAATACTCTAGGAGCAGCCAGTACCACAGAATAACCTGCAGCCTCTTTTGCCTGTCGGGCCTTCAGAAGTCACAGGTGATCTAGCAGCAACAAATGCTGTTTCAGCATACCAAAGGAGCAGCTGGTTAGCTTAATGACTCTTCAGATGAATGATATTAGTGGAACCCCATGGCATGTTAGGGGTAGCATGATTGTGTCTTTCCAGGGATCAGACATTAAAAGTTAATAGCTAAATCCATTGTTTGGACTCTGGAAAAGCAAGTCAGTGTAGTTGCTTCCAGTATGGAAATCTTACCCAGAACAGAAAATTCCAAGGGCACCATCCTACCTCTTTGCAAATGCAGATTACAAAACTAGATGGAAAACTTATCAAGGCCTTGGAGGAAAATGTCTTTTAAAAACTGTTTTTAAGAGCCTTCTGTAGGACCATGAATGTAGATTTTTGTTCCACCAGAAAATTAATTGATTTTTCCTGTAGTTTAGACAAATCAGAAAGAAACTGCAGATATTAAGAAATTGTACTAGTAGGACAAAGAAGTAGACCTTACAAAAAGAGTTCCACAGTACCAAAGACCTAACAGGAGAGACAGGGACAGAAAATGATACTACCTAGGCTATGCTACGTACAATAATACAATAATATAAATACAATAATATTAATCTACAATCAACAATCTACATACAATAATAACTAGATGGAAGGGTCCTGAATCAGACATGCGGCGATAGGATACTTAAATACAGAAAGCAGTTATTCCCAAGCTAATGATCACAGTCCACTATCTCATGTCCTCAACAATATTTAGTTATTTATTGACCAGTATGGATGTTCTGCAAAACTATTTAGACTTAAAGTTCCTCTAATAGAAGTGTGAATTCAGGCAAGATCAGATAAAGCTAACTTTATCTGGTAAAGCAGTGTTCATAGATACATGCAATTTAGGGTGAAAAACAGCCTTGGTTGCTCTCCGGAGGCAAACCTGCAGATGCCAGGGTAGAGGATGGTAGTACGGTACCTGCATGGCTAGTAATCAGGTGATGTCTATAGAAGAAACATGATGATGGTCCACAAAGCAGGACCATCACATAGCACTTTTCACTACTGTGCCTCACAGCTGGGAGATTTAAGTTGCATATTCTTAACAGAAACAACCTTGCCGTTGCTTCCATCAGCTCAGTCCCCAGGCTCTTCAGAGAACAGATGAATAATTCCATTTGCAGGACATGATACCCAGCTCTTCACTTCTGGGGCACTGTACCATTACTGGCACTGAAGTTAAGATAATCACAGATGAATGGTCATGTAGTTTGTCCACATGATGACACAATCCCTAAGGTCATTATTTGCAGAGAGCTCCAATCAGCAAATCAGACATTACAATGACCTTAAAACTAATCTTCTCACGTAGCAAAGAGACTTTTGTGGTAGAAGATTAATTATTTGTCCTGGCAAACTTGGATGATATCTCTATTGTTGTACTTAATGGTGGCTATGAGTTCTAAAAAGCAAAGGAAAGAAAAACAAACAACAACAACCAACCAACCAAACAACAGCAAAGCATTTAATAGCATTGCCTCCCCTGTGGTATATCCTGTTCCAGCCTGCTCTCACCTTAAAACTTGCAAATGGCTTTTACAAGAAAGAGATTCTGAAGCTTTTATGGTTGTTTTGAAAAGAGACTTCATCATCACACTGACTGGCAGCAGGGAAAAGCAACTTAGGAAACTGCTTTTTCAAGGAGTATGTGAGCAATACTCTAACAGGAAAAATGTGATAATGCCACAGCAAATGCAGAAAGAAAAATTTCAGAACCATCACACAGCTGATTCAAATTGAAGGGTGTTAAACAGGATTTGACCAGAACTAGCTTGCACATTTTCTACATTGCATTCTGAAAAATATTCCTTCAAAATGTGCAAAGCTGGTGAAACTATCTCAGTTATCAGTAAAGGAACGGTAAAAATAAAAGTATATGGGGCATGAAAAATGATGTTTATACAGCCATGAGATTTTAAAATTCAATCATAAATTTTAAAATTAAGTTCAGGGTTGAAAATACATACAGTCCTTCACAAAAATGTCTATACTGAGGTTCATCATTGCAGTTTGGTTACATGATCTTCAAAACTTTTAACTATTCAACAGCACTGAAAGTGAATGAAGGACGGAACTCAAACTACACCTGAGTATTTGTAAATGGACTTGAATATATTTTCTTCATAAGTCCTTGTTAACTCAGATATGAAGATGTTGTCGATACTGCCTTTTTTATTCATAAAATAAGAAATTCTTCCTCCCAGGTCTTCATTCCTATCCTACAAAAATTTTATTAGTAAGTACACACACTCCAGAAATTATCTCTACCATTATAAAGAATATGTTTTGTTTCCTCATGGTTATGATACTATAAGCACTGAAAGCATAGTCTTCCTGAGTAGTGTGATAAATTGTGATCTATCTTTCCACAGAGCATTTGCAATTCCGTCATTACTTCCTATCGAAATATTTAAAAAATATTTTTATTTTTTTAACTTTAAGTTAATTTTTTTAACTTTTTAACTTTAACATATACGTTGCTGTTTAGAAAAGGATGCTTTTGGTTCTCAAATGTATGATTGAAATTTGCCATAACTTGACATGAATACTACTAAACTGTGAGGTTTATTTCATACATATCTATAACAGGCACAGAAGAATAATATAGGTGAAGTCATGATTTCATGTGGTAAATGAACAAGGAACAATACTAAATTATCCTTTGAAATTCCAAGTGTTAGCATATAATTTCTGTCTTCTGTCAGTTTCACAAATCTATTTCTTCCTTTCAAAAAATTAAAAATTGCAAGTGCCTAAGTATTGCATCATTTTCCATTGCTTAGCATTTGTTTTGCTGTTCTACAGATACAGAAGGAAATATATCTTGTGCAGTAGTAGGCCATCCTTTCTCCCACACCCGTCACACAGTGTTGATGAAGTCAGCAGGAATGGAACGTGCTGCACAGCTCCAGGCTGCCAGCCATGGGCCAGCAGGCTCCTGCAGCCAGGGCTGCATTTACTACACCCTGTTGTACAGCAGCCATCACTTTGCTGGGAACAACTTCTGCTTCCCATGGAGCGGGAGGTCAGGTAGCTTGTTCAGAGAAAGCAGTTCTCTTTTCTATCAGGCATCTTGATGCTAGAAAACACAGCTAGCAAGCATGTTCCAAAATGAAGCCTGCAGGCTGAGAGGAAGAACATTTACAATATGGAATTGATCCATTTTAAGCGTTCTAGTTGGCAAACGTGCTAAAGTACTTAAAAAAAAAAGGGGGGGGGGGGCTGAGGGAGGGAGACTAGAGTCTGCAGCAGATAATCTGGCATGAATCAGGAACAATATTTTGTAGGTGGGCCCAGTACAAAGCAAGGTCCATTAGGCTCAAAGGACACTGCAACAGAACAATGGAAGCAGACAGGAAGTCTGCACAAATAAATATGCCCATTGGGCCAGTGCCACTGCCTAGCATGGCATAGATACATACAGAAGGATTATACACTAAATGATGCAAACACAGTCCAGTCCATCTGTCATAAACATTAAGTCCAAAGGCCACAGGTGCAAATTGCACTAAAAAGTAAAAATTACACCCAGACAGAGACCACTTCATGTAATATGGAGAAGTAAAAAAAAGGCAAACCAAACCAAACTAAATAAGTGATTTGTTTCTAATTAATAAATGTTCTCAGAACAACCTTGTCCTTGGCGATTTCTGCTTCTTTCTTTCCCTCTGTCATTGTACATGCATAACATATATTTTATTTCACAAAAACGCTTTGAGCATTCAAGACCAATTTTAAGTCAGTTAAATAAATCTACTTGATTTTGGGGCAAAACCATAGACAATTTAAAGTGAGATTCAGTCCTTTAGCGTGTTGAGAAGAAGATGTGTGTTCCCTTTGGAAGCAGAATCTTAGACTCCAGGTACAGTTTGAGGAATATACACATAATAAAAACTTAGTGAAAAGGAGGAGAATATGCTTCTCTCTCTCATAGTCCAGATAAACAGAAGGGAAATTGCCATTAGTTAAGCTTCACAATGAAGCAAAGAATTTCTGCTCTTTAGACATTTTACATAACACTTGTAGGTGACACTGATGTCTTCCAGTGAATCATCTTGAATATGTTCTCTGTATCTCTGTAGATTATGTATCTAATGCTCTCTACATGTCTACACACCAAAGAAAGTCCTTATTAGAGGGTTTTATCTTCCCTAGTCTTCTTATTTCAGAAAAATCACAGGCTGGTAACCAAACAATCAGGGCTAAAAGGGAGCAGGCTAATGAAGAAGAGTTCTAAGTACAGTCCATCCAAGAGAAAAGAGTCTCCAGATAAAACACTGGCGTTCCAATATTTTATGTTTAGTTACCAAATCAACTGTATCTCAAGCCTGTGGAAATCAGAATTTCAAGTTTTTCCTTCTGTAGGAGCAAACTGTTAGTTGCTGAATAAGTACTTCTTATGTTGTCAGCTGATTAAATGAAATGCCAATTCTCTAGCAGCACAGAGTTTTAAAATTTCAACCAAAAGCAATACATCTTTAATGGAGTGCAGATACCACTAGACTCCTGGTTTAATAAACAAACAAAAGCCATGCAAGAATATCATCATATTCCAACCGTATAATTCCATTTAAATCCTTGGCAACCCTATTGTTGTAATGCAAAAATAAGTAGTCTTATTCCTACAAAAATCTCCTGAACTTTTTTCCTCCACAAGAACAGGTATTATCTATCCATCTTATTCAGCATCACACATTTTACCTCATTCACTTCACTGGTGAAATCTGGCCTCCACAAATTACTGAATAAACCTGATACCTTTGTGATAGCACTAGCCATAAGATTACATAAACAGGTGAATAGGATGTCCTGCATTTTCTCCTTCTTCTGGCCAGACTTTTAGTGTACTTGCAGCTAAATATTGTAAAGATTTAATGTTACAGAAACCATACCCTGGTCTGCATCAAAAGAAGCAAGGTCAGCAGGTCTAAAGAAGTGATTCTCCCTTCTCTGCTCTGCTCTCGTGACAAGCTACCTGGGATGGGGCTTTGAGCAACCTGGACTAGGGGAAGGAGTTCCATGGCAGGGACTAGATGTTTTTGAAGATTCCTTCCAACCCAAACCATTCTATGATTCTATGAAAGGAGTCAACTGGATGTTATTTCAAAAATACTTAAGCAGCATTCAGGAACTCAAAGTCCTATAGTTTTCAAATTTTTAAGAGGTGAATAAGTTAATGTGATAGGATGAGCTGGAAGTCTTGGCCCAGTCCCACAGCTATGACATCATTGGCATAAGCGAAACCTGGTGGGATTAGTCCTGTGGCTGGTGTGTTGCAATAGATGGTTACAGGCTCTTCAGGAGGGACAGGCAGGGTAGGTGAGGTGGTGGGGTGGCAATGTATGTGAAGAATGGGCTGGACTGTGTGGAACTTCAAGTTGGCGATGGCAAAGTTGAGAGCCTCTGGGTAAGGATTAAGGGACGAACAAATAAAGGGGATGTCGTTGTGGGAGTCTATTACAGACCACCTGGCCAGGACGACAACGCTGATGAATTATTCTTTGCAGACCTAAGAGACACCTCGAGATCGACTCCCCTCGTCCTAGTGGGGGATTTTAACTTCCCAGACATCAACTGGGATCACCACACGGCTGACACGAGCAAGTCCAGGAGGTTCATAAAGCACCTAGATGATAACTTCTTGGTGCAGGTGCTAAGGGAGCCAACTAGGAAAGGCGCCCTCCTAGATCTGTTGCTGGAGAACAGAGAGGGACTTGTGGGAGACGTGGCAATTGGCAACTGTCTCAGTCATAGTGACCACGAAGTGGTTGAGTTTAGAATTTATGGTGACAGAAGGAAAACAGCCACCAAAACTTCAGCCCTGGATGTGGGGAAAGCAGACTTCAGGCTGCTCAGGGAATTAGTCAGCAAGGTCCCTTGGGAAACTACTTTTGAAGGCATTGGTGTCCATCAGTGCTGGTCCATCTTTAAGCACTGCCTCCTAAAAGCTCAAGATCAGGTGATTCCAAAATATTGGAAGTCAGGCAGGCGGGGCAAAAGGCCGGCCTGGCTCACCAGGGATCTTCTACTGGAGCTAAGGCGAAAAAAGAAAGTGCACGGCTGCTGGAAGGAGGGTCAGGCGACGACGAAGGAATATAGGGATGCTGTTCGTGTTTGTAGGGAGAAAATTCGTGTGGCCAAAGCCCAACTAGAGTTGAAGCTGGCCATGTCTGTGGGAGACAATAAAAAAGTTTTTTTTAGATATGTGAACAGAAAAAGGAGAACCAAAGAAAACATAGGTCTGCTACTAGATGTGGAAGGTATCCTCACAGACAATGACATATGCAAAACAGAGAGGTTTAATGCCTTCTTTGCCTCTGTCTTCAATGCTGATGATGGGCTTCAGGACCCAGGGTACCCTGAGCTGGAGGACCCTGACGGTGGGAATGATAAACTCCCAACCAACCCTGAACGTGTGCGGGATTTGCTGCTCCACCTGGATCCATACAAGTCCGTGGGTCCGGATGGGATTCATCCCAGGGTGCTTAAACAGCTGGCTGATGTCATTGCAGGACCTCTCTCAATTATTTTTCAACGATCTTGGGAATCTGGTGAGGTCCCATTGGACTGGAAGCTGGCAAACATTGTGCCAATTTTCAAGAAGGGTAAGAAAGAAGACCCTAGCAATTACAGGCCTGTCAGTCTCACGTCAGTGCCTGGTAAAATTATGGAGAGGATGATCCTTGAAGTTATTGAAGCGCACCTGGGGGACAATGCAGTCATTGGTCCCAGCCAACATGGGTTCATGAGGGGTAGGTCCTGCCTAACAAATTTGATTTCCTTTTATGATAAGATCACCCATCTAGTCGATCAAGGGAAACCAGCTGATGTGATCTTTTTGGACTTCAGCAAAGCTTTTGACACGGTTTCCCATAGGATACTACTGGACAAAATGTCCAGCATACAGCTAAACAAAAACATCATACGATGGGTGAGCAATTGGCTGACGGGCAGGGCTCAAAGGGTTGTGGTAAATGGGGCCAAATCTGGCTGGCGGATGGTCACCAGTGGGGTCCCTCAAGGCTCCATTTTAGGGCCAGTCCTCTTCAATGTTTTTATAAATGATTTGGATGTAGGACTAGAAGGTGTTTTGAGCAAATTTGCCAACGACACTGAACTTGGAGGAGTTGTGGACTCGGATGAGGGTGGAAAGGCCTTGCAGAGAGATCTGGACAGATTGTAGAGCTGGGCCATCACCAACCACATGAAGTTTAGCAAAAGCAAGTGTCGGGTCCTGCACCTGGGGCAGGGCAACCCAGGGTATACGTACAGACTGGGCGACGAGACGCTGAAGAGCAGCCCAGCAGAGAGGGATCTGGGGGTTGTGGTTGACGGCAAGTTGAGTATGAGCTAGCGGTGTGCCCTGGCAGCCAGGAGGGCCAACCGTATCCTGGGATGCATCAAGCATGGCACTGCTAGTCGGTCGAGGGAAGTGATTGTCCCGCTCTACTCTGCGCTGGTGCGGCCTCACCTCGAGTACTGTGTGCAGTTCTGGGCACCACAGTACAAAAAGGACATTAAACTGTTGGAGAGTGTCCAGAGGAGGGCGACGAAGATGGTGAAGGGCCTAGAGGGTAAGACATATGAGGAGTGGCTGAGGTCACTTGGCCTGTTCAGCCTGGAGAAGAGGAGGCTGAGGGGAGACCTCATCGCAGTCTACAACTTCCTCGCAAGGGGGAGTGGAGAGGCAGATGACCTATTCTCTGTTATCACCAGTGACAGGACCCGTGGGAACGGTGTTAAGCTGAGGCAGTGGAAGTTTAGGTTGGACATCAGGAAGAGGTTCTTCACCGAGAGGGTGGTCACGCACTGGAACAGGCTCCCCAGTGAAGTAGTCACTGCACCAAGCCTGTCTGAATTTAAGAAGAGATTGGACTGTGCACTTAGTCACATGGTCTAAACTTTTGGGCAGACCTGTGCGGTGCCAGGAGTTGGACTTGATGATCCTTATGGGTCCCTTCCAACTCGGGATATTCTATGATTCTATGATTCTATGATACTAGAAAATGTTTGATTTGAATATGATGAATTAACTCTTTAAAAGAGATAATGATGAAGAGCATCAATCTCATTTTCCCAAAGTCTCAAATTGATAGCATTTAGGAGAATATTAAAATAAACAAACAAAAAGATCTCAATGTACAAACACTGATTTCTAAGACCTATTTCTCTACCTAATACCAGAGGATTATAGTATTCCGGTTATCATTTTTGCCTTCACGCTCTGGTGACATCCAGTTTCCCATAGCCTGAACACACTCCTATTTTGATTAACAGAGGACTAGACAAAGTCTCCATTATTTTGCTGTTCCATGTGTTATAACCCAGTATCTTTACAGGTCTTTATTCCTGCCCTGTTGTTGCATCAATAGCTGTGACTTCAGCTGCTCCTACTTACTCTGCTTCCCCCTGTCCTCCATGACCAGGAACAACCACAATAAAGTTTCTTCTCGCATTGAGTAGGACTGCTTGTTAAATTGCAAGGAGATAAGGAAATATTGTTCTAATATTTTCACTTCCAAACAAAAGTGCATCAGAATTTTTGATTTCTCTGACACACTTCTTTCTTCCTCAGCAAAAATGTTCACATCAAACTTCAGAGGAAAAGAACAAAGCAGCATCAAATCAAATCAAGGCATGGTTCATAATCCATACACCATCCATTCCCTACCAACAGCATTCAATATTCTGGCAGAGTACCTGTACTCAGTAAATTTCCTACATGTTAGGAGATATGACAAGAACCCCTCCCCTGAAGGGATCATCGCAGCATTCACAGGAGGTTCAGTGACCTGTATAAGCCAAATTTGATGTTTTTTCATTATTACCTGTGTGAAAACAATACTTTGTCTTAAAATGTGCAGCAGTATCCCTACTGCCTAACTGCAAGACAATCTCTTACATTTAGAGATTCGTTAGATCTTCTTAATAAACCGGTCTCACCTGATACACTGAAATAGGTGAGCTCACTTAGGAGGAAGAAGGTACTATTCACTTGCAAGAAAAATGTTATTTTAAAATTTCCTCAGTATTGCTCTACCTAAACGTGTGTTTGTTGTTGTTGTTGTTTCTTTGTTTTTCTTCTTCAGATTAAACAAGCCCTGCATTCTCAGAGTCTCTTCACAAGGCATATACTACCACCTCTGATCAACTTGGTAGCTCTCCACTGAACTCATTCCATTCATTCCAGTTGATGAATATCTTTCTGTCTTGTCTGGGTGTACCCAGAACTGGATGCAATATTCTAGATGTGGCCTAATTAGTACCAGCTTAGGGGAAATAATAATTTCCTTAAATCAACTAGCTATTTTTCTGTTAATACAGAAAATACAGTGCTCCATCAGCCTTCATCACTGCCAGCATACAGCGTTTAGCCCACTGTACACCAGGACAGTTATTAAACAGGACAGGTTCCAGGATAAATCCCCAAGAAACTCCACATATCACAGGCACAGAGGCAGAGTATGAACCATTACCTACTACCCTTTCAGTCTGGTGACCTCTCCAGTTTTATGCTCATCTAGTAGTCCATCCATCTACTCTTTAACACTAGACCTTGAACATGAAAAACTGTGGGAGACTGCTGAAAAACTTGCTAAATTCAAAGCAGATAACATCCCCTGCTCTCCTTAACCATGAATCTAGTTGTCATCATGTAATGCAATAGGGTTGTTCAGGAATTAAAAACTACTACTCTCAATCACTCTTTTATCCCTTCATTTTCTCAGAAATGGCTTCCAAGAAGAACAGCTCCATGATTTCCCCAAGGATGAAGTGAATCTTACCAGCCAGTGAGTCTTCACTGTTTCATCCGTATGGCCTTTTTTGAAGATGAGCACAATCTTTCTCCTATCACTTGGTGCCTTCTTCGATCTCTACAACTTTTCAAAGATGGTAGTGCCCTTGCAAAGAAATCATCCAGTTCTTTCAACACCCTTTGTGCAGCCCATCAGGGAACTGGATGTACCAAGTTCTTGCAAATAAATCCCAAATAAATCTTCATCTCATGTTGGTTGTTCTCCTCTTCTTTGAACCCTGCCTTGAGACATAGAGCCAGTTGATGATGACTGAAGTGAAGAAGTTTTGAGTATTTCAGCCTTACTTGGTTTTGCTTTCACTAAATTGCCTGTCCCATTCAAGCAGCAGGCACACATTTTGCTTCTTCAGCTTTTTCCTATCCATTTAGTGGTAGCAGCTCTTCCTGTTGCACTTGATGTGCCTTGCAAGTGTCAATTTCTGCTGAGCTTTTGCTTACCTAATACTATACTGACATGTCAGGTTAACGTTTCTCTATTCTTCTTTTGCAGCTTGAGCATGTCTCCATCTCCTGTATACTGCCTCTTTGTTCTGGAGATACACCACAGATTTAGCCAGTCTGATCTTGTGATATTTCTACTCTCATCTGCCAGATTCAGATTATTCTTGGCCACTTGTTATTCCAAGGACAAAAAGGGATGTTCTGGATTTCACAGAACTGAGTCCTGTACTTCTTTACATCAGGTGGTTTTACACAGTATACACTGACTTTATTCCTGACACTTCCTGATTCCCAGCATGAAGATCCTTGCTACCTTTCTCCTAAGTTATGTAGATCTGCCAGATTTATTCACTGCTCAGATCAAATGTTAGGAGATCTGATGTGTTCAGATTCAAGTGCCACATAAAACCATTAAAAAATCAGGTATGACAGAGGTGGTGTTTCCACTGGAGATGGAAGAAAGATTATAAAACCTGTTGTACTCAGGATACCAAAACTTGCCTATCCTCAAAGAAACATATGACCCTGCAAAATGATGCTGTCCACAACTGCAACATGAGCTCCAAAGGCGATCTTGCTGAACCAAAGTCTATAAACTCAGCCTGCACCATATTGGCAATATAAACTGCTGAAAACCTTGTCTGTAGTTTGATTCCAAAACTCTGTTCTATTTTGTCACATACTATGTGTAAGTATTCACATTTTCTGTGGTCATCTTTACCACCAGCATTATACCACCAGAAAATCTTTACTCATACATTTTCTTTGAAACAGTGTAAATCTGCAAGGAAAGTGGAATATTGTTTGACACATGCAATCATGTGATTAACACTTCTTTTGGAGCACTACTAATAAAATTATTTACAAGGAAAAAAAATGCAATATTTCTGTGAATCAGGTTCACAGGAAATGGCATGTGGTTCTACTCCATGCTGTTTAAAGCAGATAGTATTTTTTAGGACCATATTCCACATTCCATTCAATATTAATTAAATATTTTCTTAAATTTTAATGTCTAAACAAAATGCATGTCAATATGAACTTGTTGATACCTCCAAAAATATTAATGAGCTGCCAAGATTTGTCCAGAGAAACTTAGTAATATGTTCTGCATGTATTCATATATATATATATTCATATGCAAATCATAAGTATTCTGATAAAAAGTCAATACGTATAAACATAGATTAAAAGTTTTCAGAAAGGCACACGTATTTTTTTTGGACCAACAAAAAACGTGCATTTTTACTGTGTTGGGAAAACCTAGTACATACACCTCAATTTGAGATTTGCCCTTAAAGTACAAAAGGAAAAAATAAGACTGTGTGCTTGTTAAATATCGTAAAGCCTATTATTAACGTTCCCTGACAGTATATTGAGCAATCACAAACATAGACTATGTGAGCTCCTTTTGAGATAAAATTGTTATTCTACAGTTAGGGACAAATTCTATACTTAGGGTCAAATCCTCTTTCAGAATAGACATGTTAAAAACATAAAGGTCTTCAAAAAATGTTTAGCTTGTAACCAGATCGTGAATAAGTTCTACAATATATATATATATATATTTCTTATTTGTCTTACAGTTAAGCCGACAGAGTGAATTTTGACCTCTTAGAAATGCATAGTTATGAGAGAAATAATTCAGAAATTGTCTATGAAAAGGAAGTGATTTTCAGGGTTTCTAGAAAGCCTTAATTCCTTCTATACCTCAGTTTTAATGTTGAAATTATAAAGGTTACAGGTCCTCATCCTCAGGTCACCATCTACAATAATTTTTTTCTGGTATTGGGATATATAAGACACTATGTCTTGGGTTGAGCATCCTATTGACATCAGTGGGAGGTGAAGAATATCAAGAGGACATGAGAGTATAAAGTTGATTCTTGACATATGATAAAATGAGTAAATGAAAAACAAAAACCTAATATTTATTTGAGCTACACAGCAAAAAGGACAGGTAATAAATTCTCAACAGAACTTTAGGACAAAATGAAACAAAACAAAACAAAACAAAACAAACAAACAAAAAAACCCAGCTATGCTGCCCAGTCCAATATGACCAGGGAGAAGTACTATTATGGATCAAAACAAAATTGACTCTACATACATGCATCACGAAAATGGTTGATCCACCAAAAGTGAAACCGTTATATTGATATATAATACATCTTCACGAATTATACCAATCCTTTAGGCTGGTACTTTACTCCTCATATGGGTGAATAATATCTTCTTCCTCCTTGGGGAATTTTGAAGTTACAATTTCTTTGACAATGTTTATCATTCTAATTTATTGGCTCTAATTTATTTTAGGTTATTTTGCAATCTGCAGATTGATAACGTAATTACAAGTAAGGAACCTTAATTAACTCAATTTCTAGTGCAAACGCCACAGTGTCCTTGTTTATATGCAGAGATTTTTCACTAGTGAAGCTATATCAATTACAGATCACCACTGACTGAATTGAATTAGTGCTATTTCCATCTGGACAGAAGCTCACAATTTTTTGATACATGCTTAAGCAGAACACACAGCTTTATAGTTCAATGACAGTTCTTTCCATATCGGGTAGTGCAAAAATATTAGTCACCACTACACACACACAGACACAGACACACACACACACGGAGAAATCTATCCCTGATTTGGAAACAAACAAACACACACCATAAAACTTAGCTGTATGGTGATAGGATAATTGCATAGCTACTTTACAGAGAAGAATTAAAAAAAATAAATCATAGAGATCAGAAAAGAGGGGCAAAATGAGAATATAATGTTACTATACCTATAAGAATGTATGAGAGTCATATCACAATCAAGAAAATAATAAACATTAAAATCTAGCAAGAGACTGAGAACTTCAGTGATAAGATAGACCTTCTGTTCATTAATCATGAACAGCTCTGCTATAATCTTTTATATTTGGTCTGGATACAGATAAGAATAGCAAACTTCTAACATAACATTATACTTGATTGAAATACATGTTTCCAGCAACATTATTTTGGTCCCCGAATTTTGGGGTTTTATATCCCATATGTTACAGAAAAAGGCAGACCAGATGTTCATGAAATATAACATGTAAACAAACTTAATTGAAGCAATACAAATACTTGAACGTTTGGACTTTAACATCAACTGGCTAAAACCAGATTATTTAGTATTATAAGAACCACCTCAATCTTTGCACTACTTTTCAGTAAAGGCACTTGATGGGGAGAGCTCCCCCTCACAAGTTCTAATGAAGAGTACCAGTTACTGTAAATGAGTACCTTCACTGTGGCTCAGCAAAATATGATTTCTCACAACCTTTACACCCAGCAGAAACTCTGATGTATGTGAAAAAGTATATAGGAAAGTATTATGTGCCAAAATAGTATAAACATCAAAAATTTATCTGGGGAAAGAAGCTGGTTTTGACTTTGGCATTCAAATTTATCTACTTAAAACACAACCAAAGCCAACTGTGAAATCTGTAGTAAATGTTGTTTCTTCACTCCCCTTCAAATGAAAGGAATTGAACTGAATCAAAACCAAGCCTTTGGTAAAAATTTTAGGCTTAAAGTGGGAGTTGTCATTTCACACCCCATCACTCATATGTCTCCTGTTAGATTGGACCCTCTGTTATGAAAGAAACAAGATTATTTCTAAGTTTCCCTTGTTTCAGGGGAAAAAAAAAAGGGGGGGGGGGGGGGAACAGAAACGAGCCTGTACAGCTCTTGACGTTATCACTGATTCACAAATATTTCTATTGACTGCCAAAACCAAAATTTTACACTACATCTGTAAAGGGTGTTCTTTCATAAGAAATTCAACTGTACTGGATTGTAAGACCTGTATGTGAAGCTACAGTGACAAAAGTGGGGAAGAACATGTCACAGGCCAGATACACAAGAGTCATTTATCTCTATCTCCTTCCCACCTCAGTTTATGCTGTTGCTGCTTTAAAGTTATAAGGGAATTCTTTCCCTGCAGTAATCCATTCTTACAGCTCTCCAGACATTCGCACTTAGGCCATTTGACTCCAATAGCATACAACAGAACACCCTGTGAGAAAGGGTTGCTGTGTAGTACTTGTCACCTTTAAGTGCTTGAGAAAACATGTAAAATAAAACGTGTTTTTCAAAGATGCTGGATACTTTCCAACGCCTCTGTAATCCATTTAAAGAAGAGCATGGAAGGTAAGCAGAACAAGTGAAGAGAATTTTCAAAAATGTTTACAATTCATATAGTTCTATTCTCTCTTCTCTCTGAAGGAACTGGGAAAACTCTCCCTAAGCTCATAGACAGCAGATGTAAGTCAGCATTGAAACCAAAATATAACATTATTTTTATCTGGTGATAAAATTCTTAGGATTTTTTTTTTTAATATTCAACAATTAGAGTTTAATAGCAATGTAGTTTTCAAAGTACTTAGTACATTCCACAAGGAAACAGAATGGGAACATGCAAGTTGCTCTTTCTAGATCCACAAAAAGCAGTTCTGAACAGAAGCTTTTCGGAGATGAGCTTTTGCAGCTAATACGTGTTGAAGGATCTTTTCATGCACAGACTATACAGGCCGATTCTTTTCCTTGCTTTAAATCACAAAAGGAAACCGCGAGCAAACAATGGCTTTAAAAAGTGAAACAAAAGATAATTCAACTTTATATACAAGGTCTGTTTGCCTCCCTTACTCTCTGTGTTACACACACACACACACATTTATGTATATACAAGGAAAGGAAGACAGAAACTTTAAAACCAACACTTAATTTCAACTATCCAAATTTGCTACCTAAAATGAGAAAAAAAAAATCTTTTTTTTTTTTCTTTTTTAAATTCAAGTATCTAAAAACTTGTTTCCTGGAAATAATCCTTTCTCATAATTTACTACACTGCCATCAGCTAAATGCATTCGTTGCTGCAAAATGTATAATAAGTATTACACGTTACTTTCTGTAATAATTACACAAAATAAGCAACTTTTCATGAGCTATAACATGCTAAAATGCGTGTTGTTGCTTATATTCCTCTGCTTAAGCAGTCTGTCATTACCATACTGTCCCAAGTATTTTTAAACTGTCGTTTTGAAGAGGATGACTGTGAACGACTGTAAGCCTTTACCATTTTATTTTTAACGGAAAAGCTAAAAATCAAAAGTACAGAGTATAAATACACAAAGCTTTTTTACATAGCACTCCACTTCCATTTCAACACTCTGTACTGACCTCTACTGGTTAATCCTCTGTAGCTTTTGCAGTCTCTTGTTTAACTTCAGGGATAAAATAAACTCTTATCCCCCCACCTTGCTAACTTCTCTCTGACAGAAATTCAAAAGAGATCAAGCTTCCAACTATTTGTGGTAGCTTATACATAGGAGATGAGACACTACGGAAAATCATCATTAAAAACAACAACAACAACAAAACTAAGAGGTATAGAAAGATATTAAAATCAGAAAACTCCATGTTAACACTTTGGGTGTATTTTTTATGATTGAAGAATTCATCACATTTGTTTTATTTGCTGTCCCCTGTCCGTATCATTAGCTGTTTGGCATAAAGTCTGTATTTGTATTATACAGTACCCAGTGTCTGACCCATGATTAGGACCAGAAGTATTACTGCAACACAAATAACAAAGTTGTGAATATAAATTCATCATCTTCAATCATCCTCATTTGACAGACTTCTGCTTCAGAGAACATGCTTGTCTCTAGAAGCCTCTTCAGAGAAAACATTTGCTCTAATTAGGACGGAGCTGGCAGCTTATCTACCACACACCAGTGGATCAAAGTACAGTAGCAAGTTTGACATTATAAAAGTGTCACTGTGAATGCTTTGTCAAACCCAAGTCATTTCCCTGTCTTACTGGGAGCAGTGACATGGTCACCCTATCTTTTATATTACTATGTCAAGTTTGATCAATCTACATCCTAACTTTTTACAAGAAAAAAAGCCTTAGTTCTTTATGTGCCTTACAGTAAAAAGCAACTCAGGTTAGTCATAAATAACTAGCAAATTTTTCCATGCTCATTTACCAAAGAGCACTTTCATTGTCAGCAGCACCCATGGTGCAAAACTTTCCAATTTTAACAACTTATTTTTAGATTTCTTTGTTATGCAAGTATTCAAGTATGAATAACAGCTTTATATATCGTGAGAACTTCATTTCCTTTCACTACTCTATCAGTGACTCCAAACAATTTTTTTTTGTTTGTTTTTGGTAAGTCACCTGTTCTGGCTGAAAAAAAACACGATTGTTCAGTACCAAAACAATGAAGCTTTGTTGTTCTGTTGGTATACACACTAAAGCACATCACATATTGTTAATTCAGTTTCAGAACAGCAAGATGGCTATTATTCATGAAGCTATTTTGTGTAATAATGCACTTTTCTTCCTTTTTTCATAAAACCCCTTTAGATCCTAAACATAAACAGATCACTCAGATCATTGAGCCTGAGCCTATTATAAATAAATAGCTAAACTACATCTGTTCTTAAAAAAACAAAACAAACAAACAAAAAAAAAAACATAAAACAAATCTTCCATGACTTCTTGAACTCGCAGCTTTCAGATCTCTCTCCCTTCCTCTACTGCTGCTAAACCTTGCATCGCTGCATCGTAAAGCTGTCAGTACTTGGGAACACGAGCAACAAATCAGGGAAATCCAAAAGAGCCGCAATCAAGCAGCGCTTTCCTCTCGATGCCGGGGGAACGTGGGATGCCAGCACCCGCGTTTGCCCCGCACTGGCCAGCAGAGGGAGGAGAGGGGGTGACCGCACAGCCGCTAATCCCCCGAGCTACATCGCCCAGGAACCCGTTTGCTGTGGGTCCAAGCAAAACTACAAACGGCAGTCCCAGTTGTAATGTCTGGTATGAAAACCCGCATGATCTTGCCCACAAAATGCACTTTTTTTTTTTTTTTTTTTTTCCTTCTTACCTTCACCTAGGGAGTCAGTGCAGGTGTCCAGAAGGTCGCTGTCTCCTGGTCTTGCTGGGTTTACCACCGCTCCGGTTCTCGTGCTGCTGCTTCTAGGACCTGGCTGAAGAACTGGACCTGATCCGCCTATTCTCTTCTGTGTTAGAAAGAAAACAATTTGATGTTCTATCACTAGAACTGGGCCTTTGCTCAATGCATCAGAGAAGTACATAACTGTTCTGAGATTTGCAAATAAGTGTCTTTTTCCACAAGTGGGAAATAGAAAATCTAATTAAGACTTATTATAACTTACTAAGGAGTGAAAGACATTGATTTTCAATGAAAAAAAGTGTTGGCTGGATCACAGTGAAACCATCTTCTTTTCAAGAGACATTTTAAAGCGGTATTTTCAGTCAGTTCTGTGCAAAATATTCCACAACAGCCCCAATAACTTTTTTCCTTACCTCTGGTATCCCAGTGAGGTCACATTCTGTTAAAAACATCCTGTCAAGCTTGGTACAAAAGGGTTCCAAAGAATCAGAATGCAGAAGCTATGTAACTTGCTGACTAACTTTGCTCTGTGTTATTTACCAACCACACAAAGAAAATGCTGTCTATTCAAAACACAGTTCAAAACTCTCTTCACAGAAAGTGAGTGAACAAACAGTCCCATGTCCGATGCTGTAGTCACATCTCCCATGAGGCCCGGTGATAGCTCTGGGGCATGGGACGGAGTGACACCACCAGCACTCACTACAAGGCACTTCTGTAAACAACTTGTGTGTGTGTGTGCAGAGAAGGAGGAGGAGGAGGCGGGTGTCACTTTATCTTAAGATTATGCTGCATTTGCTTTATCATCTCTAAGCAGAACTTCAGACTTGCTTTGCCTACTGACTGCATTTGGTTTAGTACTTGGGTGATCTTTTCCTCTTTCTAACTTTTGTTTTCTTCCAGAAGGGATCTGAAAGGAATATCTGGAATTACCTTAGGATCTAGGCTTGGAACCCTGGAGCCAGGATAACCAGCAGAAACTAATTCAAATTCTTCCAAACCCATTACAGAAAGAGACAAGGAAATTCAATAGTTTACCTTTCATCACATCCAGCAAAATTCAAGACAACTGTTGCAAATATTTTGCTTTCATTCATGCCCTCAGTTATAAAAGACATAGCCAAACTTTATGTGTTCAGTATTACCGAAACTCAAAATAGGGATTCTGAACCCACATGGTGACTTTGCCTCACTATGCAAATTCATTCTTAAGGCAATTTGGGACTGTTATAAGAAACATAGAATGTTTACATTTTGGATTCTAGTTTGGTGATTTTGAGTACCCTTAAAATCATAAAACTCCATGAAAGTTTTTTGTTATTTTAAACCCATCTATTCTTTGGAAACTGCTAGCCAGAAAGCCATATTTTTCCAGACAACAGAAATATTATTTTCAGACCACTGTAGGAAGAAAAGTACCTTATAGACCCAGTGGTTCCAGTACAGGCCACTGGCCTCCACTCACGCAAACCAGTCCAATGCTTTTCTTTATGCTTGCAATAAATCACAGGCAACATCTATTTCAAGATGTGGAAAGATGAAAAATTGTTCTCATTGATCTCTTTGCACTTTCATTCTTTAACAATCCAATCAGCATTGGAATCCTCTTTCTGGCACCCAGTATAACCATCCAGCAGCCATTGCCATATTTGGAATTTTTATTTTTTATTTTACAACTTCCTAGTAAATGTTTTTTCTTATGCTTTCAAAGGGTCTAAAACACAGGGATTATAAAACACCTGTTGTGTGTATGTTTGTGAGAGCACAATGTGAGACTCAGTGACATTATGTTGTAAAATAAACAGTAGTCTGCTTTTCCTTTTGTGAGGTCTGATTCTGCAGTGTACATGTGTATTCTGATCCCATCCCATCAGGCTATGGGAGTAACAATGAATACCTTTATAAGCTTTTACAAGTTTACGACACAGGTTCTTCCAAAGCTTTATTCCAGGAATAAGGGTCATTAAAAGGAAGATATAAAAGATATTCAATTGTTGATATAATTTAACAATTGAACGACTCATGAACATTAATTGGATGACAATAATATAACTTTTAAAAATGCAAAGGTTTTCTAGAAATACACAAAACCGTAAGTTACCTAGTTGTATTTATTTTATCAATACATGAAAACAATGCTTTTAAAACATGAATGGTGACTGATCTTGCAAGTAGAATTGTCTAAGTATCTCTCAGGATTATTAAAACAAATGTGATTGTTTCTCAGGACCCAACAGACACCCAGTCTTGGGGCAGAGTCTACAATTGTGCCTTGTCAGGCAGTACCATGATCAAAAAAAAATCACTGAAAGAGACCTGCAAGTTTTCTTTGTGTTTTCATGTAGACTTTAAAAAAAAAACACAAGTTGTCCACTGATTTGTTTGTATTTTCTTTATTTTTTTTCCAAATTTACATTTGAAGATCTTCTCATCTAATTAAAATTAGCAATATACCGTAAGTACAGTATACATATATTCTTCTTCTTTCCCAATCACCTAACTATTCCACTTAATTGTCTGTATTTCAGATTCCTGTTTACTTAAATATTGTAGTATAGATTTGGGTGGTTACTTTCACAGCATCACCTGAGGTCAGAAAGTTTATAATCCATTTTATGAACTGAGAACTGAAGCACAAAACTACTCTGGCTCACGCAGGAAATCTATAACAAAGCAGAACCAACAGAAATTTGGCAATGACAGTGTCTCTTCATAGCTTCTACAAACATAGCAACAGTATTAATACCTGCAGTGTAGTCATTATTCAGCTTCACTATGGCTGCGGCTCAGCTCTCCATGATGCTACTGAAACACCTAACACTTCCATAACATTAGTCAAAAATCCAACATAAACACAGGTTTAGGTTCAGCTTTCAAACTTTTTGTGTTCCTCTCTGGCAGCCTTCCTCTCACTTTTAATGCCTGTCACTGGTTCCCAGAAATAAATCTTTGTGATACTCCTTGCCAGGCCTGGGTCAAGAAGGTTCTGTACATATCTATTAGCACAGTTAGATGTTCCTCTTAATCCTTTTTCTGAGATCTAGTACCTATTTTTATATAGGCCACAGCCATCGTGCAGAAGCGTATATGCAAGAGCAAGGTCTACAGAACATCAGGCGTCCTAAGTTCGAATATCTGACTCATTTTGTCTTCTCTTTTACTGATCTTGTAATGAAATTTCAAGTCAAGCTCAGATTCTGGGAGGTTCCTCCTAACTACCTCTTCCAATTGATTAATTCTTTAACAACATTAACGAAGGTGTATATATGTGCTTTTCAAAAATTACTATATACTTCAGTCTCATGCAGAAAGAGAGCTAGAAAGGTTAAGTTTTGATGTCGATTTGCTAAATGTAGGTCACACGGGAGCTAAGATGTGGACCTAGTAATGTATTTAGTGGCAAAACTCTTTTCTCTATCCCCGTCAGCCTCACTAGGGAAATGAGACCAAGCAAGATGATACTAATTATGCACAGAAAGGAGCCCCTGCTGCAATTGCCAGCCTGCTGCAGAATTCTCGGTGGATGGCAGGCTGAGTTGGCTAACAAAAGTGGAAGGGGTAGAGAGAAAGAAATAGAGTGCTTTTTTTTGGCTATTCACAAAATATAGCCAGCACTTAAAAAGAGAACGCCCTCCCCTCCCCTCCCCCCCCCCAAACACACACAACCCACAAAAACAAACAAACAAACAAAAAAAACCAGGCAAATTATACAAAAAAATAATCTAGTTAGGTGTATAGTAACTCCAAGAGCAATGTAGGATACCAGCCAATCACATGCTCCCATCAGGTGGTTAAAAAAAAATCAAAAAAAAGCAGATTTAAAAAATCCCATGCCCTCACCTTTTCCATGAAATTACCATGAGTTGCAGCTGGGGGTAATGCTGCAAAGAGGGGTGAGGGAGTGAGGTGAATTTGAAACAGATAAAAGCTGGGTAAACCACTCCAGTAGTCAGCCTCATGCAAAAGTACTTAACCAGAAACAAATGCTGCTGATGCTTTTGTTCTGGTCTTTCACTGGAGCTTATTCTGGCCTTCTGATGTGCGTCCTATAGGTTGCCTCTGCCAGGCAACTGTGCATGTGCTCGCAGTCCCAACTGCTAGTACCACATTTATTTATTTATTTTCAACCCAAATAAACTCTTAATGGCTTAACATAAAACATTTGGACTTTTTTTGAAACACACTAAATAATAAAAAAGCCAGCAGCACAATAGGCCATAAGGGAATGAAAGGGATGATTGTTCAAAGCACTATTAAAAGGTTTGTTGCTTTATTTATATATTTTTTAACAACACAGTTTCAAAGCCTTTTAAAGAAGACTCCTCCTCCCCTTTGCCTGCCAAGATAGTACTTAGCTGAGGGAGGGAGTGTCTGCTCTTTAAAAGATGATGGTATCTATTAGAGAGAAAGGGAAAGAGAGATATTTAAAAAAGCTTTCCCAAAAACAGTTGTCCAGAAGGGCCAATGAAGAGAAACAAAAGGTTTGAGATGAGGAATAAAAGGGAAGAAGATTGGATCATTAAAACAGAGTGCTGAGAGAGAGAAATTTTTAAAGCAATATGGTTGTGTTAAGGTCCTTCGTTACATTATTATACTAACCATGCTTCATATTTAGACATCTGTCAAGTAGTTACTGTGAAGTGTTTCACAAAAATTAACTCTGACAGCCCTCTTTCATAAGGTAGGTAAGGGACAGAGACCCATTCACATGCAGGCAGACATCAGGTTGCACAGCTGGTTTCCAGAGAAGAACAGAAGACTCTTTGACAGTACACCATGTTACAAAGCAAAAGGTAAAGAAAGGCTATTCCCGTGCTTTGTCATTGCAGGTATAACGGGACATGTCTGGGTAGAAGAAGTGTCACGTGTGGTTGAAATATCTGGAGATAAATCTGAGGTCTGTGTTGACTCTTTTTTCTTTTAGGAGTACATATTATAGTCTAGGTCTCGTTCTTAGGAAAACTGCTCCACAATACTCCTATTGTTTGAGACTCTATTCCCTCAAAATGCTGTTAGCAATCTCCATCATAGATGTGATCACAAACCCTCAGAAAACTTGTGCAAAACTGAGAAAATGCCACTAAATGAGCTTCTGCATTTACAGTAGGGAGCCAGTTAGCACACCAACACGGTGGTATGTCCATGCTAACCTCTGCTGCCAGAAAGATGGTCTGTAGTTTGTACTGGCTGCACATTTTGCACATGGCACCACTCCTAGAAATTAGGAACAAGGTGTTCCTCTTCTGGGTACAAGAAATATCCTGTGCAGTTAAGCAGGGAGTGTGAAGAGTGTGAAGAGTTCTTCCTTTCCTGGTAGGCTACATCAGCTTAAAATATCAGCCATTGGACTGAGGGCAGCCTGCAAAGGTGATGCAAGAAGCCTTTGATACCATCTGTGAAGAGCAAGGAAGAAACTTGTGCAAGAGAATGTTCTCCTTGTAGCTTGGCTGCAACAGTATTCAAAAACCCCCTCCTGAGGACAGCTAGATAAGAATCACTTCTATTTCAGAGCAGATATTTCATCACATGAAACTAAAGTTAACTTTAATTTGTGTTGATGTTCCTGATGTGAAATAAGTGTTTCAGTGGAACTCTCCAAATAAACTCTACTGAAAACATTTCAAGGACTCTAAGGTTCTTAGCCTGACTCACTACTTTGCTATAAGTGCTCTAGATTAAGGTGCAGATAAGTTCTTTGGAGATTATCATTTACCTATTGGTTTATGGTTGCCTGGATTTGATTTTGTAAATCCCTCTGGTGTTGAGTTTGAGTAGAGGTGATGGAAAAGACTCTGAGAAGCGGTGTACATACAGTGCCTCTTCTGCATGACAGAGTTCTGAAGCTGCTAGTACACTAATCCACAGTTCTGAGATCAAACCAGATCAAACGCCAAAGCTGGCATCTTATTTCAGTGATGCATAGTTTACTGGGCCTGTCCATAGAAAAAAGATCCGTTACTTTATTTATTCTCTGGAGCCAAATAGTGCAATCTTTCCTAAAGGAATCTCTGAGGAGGCCTAAAACAACCCAAGGTTATATATTGTAGAATAAACTAACAGATTGCTATTAAAAGGAATATTTCTTATACAACAGAGTCCCATGAATTTTTCTGTCTTGTATTATCCTGCTAATTTGTGTTAAGACCATGGCTAAAATGTGATATATACTGTGAGGTTAAGTGATTCTTTGTAAAATCCATTATCAGAATACATTAGTTAACAGAAAGAGAAGAAAGATAAACTGACCAACAGAAAGTGCAGAAAGACTTCGGATACCTAAAGGAAATTTACTCTTTATGCAGTGTGACCAGGACGCCTCAATTTCTGTTTACCATCCTGAGAAGACCCTTGGGGGGTTGGAACCAAATAATCTTAAATAAATAACCTTTAATAAATAACCTTAAAAGGTCTCTTCCAACCTGAGCCATTCTATGATTCTATGGGATCCTTAAAACCTGAAGCAGTTGTGATCTTTGTTGTACTTGAAAAACGAATTCCAGCAGTGCATTCCTTGCTAATGTCACACGAGGTGAGGAGGTCCCTCTGCTGCTTGGATGGAGCAGTGCTCCCCATCCAAGCACTGACCCTGCGTATGGGACTTGGAACTACAGCCGAACAGAAAACTGTAATGACTGCAGCCACAGGCATGAATTCCCTATAAGAGAGGAACAAAAGTGGTATCTCTCACCACTGTGAAGATTCAATTTCTTCAGTGGTGCTGCAGCTTGCTTATGTTATGAGGCTATGCATAATACTCAGTACATTGTTTTCCACTGTTCTTAATTTCCAGCTAGGCTACTTAAAATCATTAGATGTCTCCAGTGAATTTTGTGGGTAGCACGTATTCATGAAGGTGTTCATTTCAGGAATCCTCATTTTTAAAAGCTGTATGCTTGAACTAATCACAGTCTAATTAAAACACAGTATGGAGACTGCATTTTGAAGTGCCATTAGCAGAATAGAGCTAATCTTGCTAGGGGTAATCAGAGAGTCCCGAAGGATGAAGGGGACAACACCTCACTCTCTGGATGTACAGAAAAGTCTCATGAGTTTTAAAAAGTGCTAGGATGCAAGGGTAGTGCTGTAGGATTTTTGTTTTTTTTTTTTTTTTTCAGTTTAAGAAAAAGCTATCACTTCGGCTCGACGAAAGGTTTGCCTGCCACCCAGTGGAGGCAGGTGCCAGTTTCTCAGTTGCAGTAAGAAAGCCCGCTTTGGCACTCTCCAAGCAATCACAGACAAAAGCTATGCCTTGTGTTATTGCTTCTTGCACATCAGTTATTGTGGATAAACATAGTCCATCTAGATGTTCAAATACACCTTTCTTAAATGCTAATCCAGGATCTTTGAGTCAGATTGAAACTCTGTCTTGCGTATCTGAACTACTGGTTTCCACAGGACAGAATTAGACTGATTATTGAATAAACTTCCTAAACAAATAATGTCAATATACTTATTATATTTTGTTTTCAACCCATTGAACTGCTTTTCTTCTACATGCTATTTGGCATTCTTGTTGCTATTTATGACCTAATGCATGGCTTTTACACAGATGGGGTCAGCTGCACTATCATTTTGCTAGCAAAAAAATGCACTTCCTTATGGAATTATACAGCAAGAACAGAGGATATTTCTATAAAACAACTAAATAAAAGTTGAAATACTGCCAGGTAAGATGAGAAACAAATGATAATCCCAATGTATTGACAATTAAGGAAAAATTAGACACAGTGCAGCATCTAGACTGATATATATAGAGATGATAGATCATTTTTTATTACTCTTTATTAACTTGCATCTGGCATACTGCCCTGCTCTAACAATTACCATAAACCCACTTCCTAGCTGGTTTTCTTTTCAGGTGTCTTTTACTACATTTCAAGTAGTATTTAGAACATCCTTCTTGTGTAAAAGAAACAGAAAATGGAGCTTACCAGGGACAATAAAATAAACTAACCTATTAAGTATCTGTGAAAAATAGAAAAAAAGTGACAATTCAAAAATAAGTAAGAAAAAAAACCTTTTAACACATTAAATACTGCTTCCTTTATGTTTTCTTCTCTCATAATTCAAATGATTTTTTTCTAGTGTATTTTAAAATTTCTGACCTCTAGAACACCAGAAATGTGTTCACAGCCTAATCCACACCTAGCACAAGGTCTTATGCTAACTTAGATATATTCTCTCTCTCCAACCTGCAGGACCTGATTGGAGAATTGGAAATCCCAATTCTTAGACAAGGTATATCAGATTTTACAGAATGCTGTCAGTAACAGGGATTATTTTTCCCCTC
Source organism: Anser brachyrhynchus (assembly GCF_964034855.1). Lineage (NCBI taxonomy): Eukaryota > Metazoa > Chordata > Aves > Anseriformes > Anatidae > Anser > Anser brachyrhynchus. The sequence goes on from NC_137695.1 coordinate 119,365,576, forward strand.
GTTGGCTGACAGGTGTGCAAATCCTTTATGTCTTACTAAAAATAAGATCATTTTCCTTCTAGGCACTAGTCTTGCTTTCAAATCTCCACTTTACCTGGCTTAAAGCAAATGATGCTTAGATTTCTGAAATGCCCTTAGCCACCAGACTAGGATTCCTGCACTTGCTCATTAGCAACCTCTTCTGTTAAAAGCTATTTTACTTTGGACAATTCTTCAACAGAAAAGGCATTTGTCCACTTTATAGTTGTATCATTAAGAAATTCACCTGACAGAAACTTGACACTCTTGTCTCTTCTGTAAGAAAATAGGAGAATGTTTTGAAGCACATCTCCCAGTCTTTCAGGGGATGCCCCTTATCTCATGTAGTTAAAAAGAAACCACAAACCCAGAAAAGGTTCCCAGAAACATCACTTCTGGGTCATGTTACTTCTTTTCTCAGACCATGATAAGAAAAGAGGTGAGTTCTTAGGACTGCAGACAGAAAATCCTTAGGACAATCTGAGACAGAAAACTGGCCCAGAGTCAAGGGTCATTTTTCCTTGTTTTCTATGTTGTTTTTAGAGCCTGGAACAAAACAGCACCCTAATAACTTTCTTTGCTATTCTGAAACTGGTGAATAAAACTCCATGTCTGTGCTGGCAATTCTGGCTATGTAGTTATAAGTCCTAATCACCTACCACAAGGAAATGCCTCACTTTTTATTTTCATGAGGAAGTACAGATGTTATCTAGGCATCTAAGGGTTTGCTGCTGCTGAATTCTGCATGCTGATTGGCCTCATGTTTGAAAGACAGGTATATGCCTTCACTTCCTTCTGAACTATACTTCCTGGTTATACAACAGCCTCAACAGACTTCACACCTGCAAACATTTTATTACCTTTGGCCACAATTTATATTCAGTTACACAGCAGTGATTTTGTTGTTGTTTTTCCAAAGGCAGTTTATGCTTAAAGACACACACTTTGAACAGAGACAACTGTATTGCTGTTTGTCTTTGCTGTGTTTTGTCTTGATCTCTTCAGAGATGTGATACATATTTAGTAACTCTCAGTCCTGCTCACCTGGGGATTTGTGTTTAGGTAACCATATTCAATAATGTGGTCTACCAAACGACTGCTGCTAGGGTATATCCTTTAATGATCAGTTTGTGCAAGGCAATGAATGTGCATACAATTGAAAACATTTAGCATTCTGTATGCCATGGGCTTTAATAAAAACAACATCTCTTATTACTTCCTTAGATAGCTTTTTATAATCCTGGATCCTGACTAAAGGCTGTCTCTATGTACGACTATACCCTGAGGTAGGGTCCCCAGTTTCCTGAAAGCTCCTTAAGCTCTGAGATGATGCCTGCTTCTACTGAGAAATATTAGTCTCCTTTACTTATACAGGCAAGCACATTGCAGTACATGCTGTGTAAAAATCAATAGAACATAAAACTGATGTGCATTGATGTCCCATCTAGACTATTAAGTCCACAAGATTTCAAAATGAGAAGCCAAAATTAAAATAATAATAAAAAGAAATCATAAGGTTTAAAACCAAAACAAAGCAGACTTTGAAGAGTTTTCATTAGCTATCTGGGATGGCTTGGTTGTTTGAAGCTTAAACACATCTCTGCTGCAGGTGCAGAGCAGAGACACCTGACTTGCTATTTGTCATGGAGATCTTGGAAACAGAAAGCTGGAGACAGAAGTTCTGGGAGGGACATTGCAGAGACCACAAGTAAGCAACATACAAACCACCTAGTCCAGAAACAGGACAGCAGGGTTTGTCAGGTATGACACAAAGTTCATACACTCTTCTTTCTGTAAGGAAATGGAGGTCTTCATATTAGCTGGGCCTTAAAAACCGGGACTGAGTACAATATGAGAAAACAAGAACTTTGAAATTTACCATTGTTAAGGTAAACAAAAGCACTAGATTTGTTTTTGAGGGACAGTACAAACTCATAGAGTTTCTCTCTGTCCAAAATTTTACCTCGAAGCTTTCACTGCACCTGTCAGAGAACCCCTAACAATTCCATTAAAGCATCATAAAAACTGAGCATTAAAAGAGCATTAAAAAGGCAGTAGCAGTGTGCAAACCTGAAATCAGGAAAGGTTGTGCTCTTTTCCAATGGTCGTTATGATTAACAATTTCTGGTTGAAATATTTTCGTGCCACAAGAGGGAGACACAGGCACATAATTTTTCTCATTAAAAATGAAGCAAAACATGACATCTTTCCATAAATGACAACATTTACCAGGAAAGTTGTCTAGCCTATTTGCTCTGTAATCAACACAGTCCCAGATCTGAAGAGGCTGGCATAGAGGAGTTTCTGCTCCACACCAGCAAATTAGAGAAAACAGAATTAAAATTCAGGAACATTAGTCTTCCACTGAGGCAATAAGAATGGAATTATGTAAGAAAATTGCAAGCAACACTGTTAAAGAAATAATGCAAAAGCTGAGCTTGTAAGCTTTTCTATGAGAAGGAGGGTTTCTCCTAAGAATTTAGATCTTGGAGAGATGAGTTAGTTCCCACTAAATTGATATTGCTGTTGTATAAAGCAGATTAGTTACTGGACCAGTATTTTATGCTGCTAGAACTGTAAGAGAAAAAAAAGTTCAGCTAGATGGGTGATGCTATTTTACCTTAGTACGAGTATCAAATTTCAGTTCTGTTAATAAAAGCCCACAGCCTTCAAAAATACAGAACCATTCAACATGTGGATATCTCTGAAGCTGGTTTACCAGCTTGAAATTAATTTCTCCACGAGTTTTGTAGGTGGGTTACTCTGTGAGCTGCCATTCGAATGAAATTTAGAATTATCCGTTTCCAAGCACTTCATTGTATATTGGTGTTGTTATCTACAAAACATTACAAAATGCACTTAATGTCTCAAAGCATTTACAAACCAGTATCAACAGTGATATAAACTGAGGTTATGGAAGCCCTAGGGTATTGGACAGCTGTGTTGATAGAAATGCATTAATTTAAACAATTAATTCAGTGCTGTACTTGGTAAGGTACTTGACTTGTTCTAGCGTTTGTTGAAACTCAGATCTGTGTAATTTCTAAAATCTAATCAGACTAAGGAAAGAAAGGAATACAAGGCAGAAGGCAGAACAGGTATAAGGCAAAACAAGTGCTGCTAATGAGAGTTATTCAGAAACTAAGAGACTGCCTTTGTTCAAACAATTTTATGTTTGAACACATAAAAAAAAAGTAGTTTGTCTTGTATATTATTTAACACAAGCCTCCCCCCCCTTCATTTTATAGGTCAAATGCAAGAGACCTGTGTTTCTGTTAAAAGAGATGTAAACTCTGGAGTTATACAACTTGTTCTCAAAGGCCCTTAAAATAATAATTTGTTCAGCCTTGCAAGAGCATTTTTAACAGTGAAATAAAGTAGACTCTTGAAAGAAATCCTAACAGATTTATGTGTGTATATATATATATATATATTTTCACACCAGGATTTGTAGAATTATTGCAGTGCATTTCCAAGAGGGCAATACTTATTGAAAGCAAAACTATAAGTTGCTCAGAGGCAACTTTGTCTTGACAGAAACATATTAAGGGGGAGGAGAGAAAAACAAATAGTGCAGTCCCATCAGGACCAGCATTTTTAATGGGAATAGTTGGTTTTCAAATCACTGAAACACTTTATATCAAAATTAAAGCCAGTAATATTAAAACAGTGCAGAGAGAACTGCGTTGCTTAATTTAAATTGTCAAGATCTCCTTTTGTAGTGAAGCTTTTTTTCCTTATAAACTTGCAATATTGCTGTGATGAGAAAAATTATTTCAGCCAAACTCTACACTGCCTTTGCAAGCATTCACTGATAATGTCATCATGTTAAACAGAGAACCTGATAAATAAGTAGTAGTACCCTGTGATGCAAACAGTAAGATGATGTTTACGAAAGCTTTGTAAGAAAGAAACACTACAAAAGCGTATAATCCAATGAAAATTATAGAGGCTCAAAAATGAGTATCAGATTAAAAAAAAAAAAAAAAAAAAGAGAGAGAGAGAGAAGATAGATAGATTATGACCAAAAGCATGACTTCACAGCCCAAACTTGAGTGTGAGGTTCACAAATGTACCCTTCCTGTGAAAAGAAAAAAAAAATCATTTTGGCTTTTAGAACATTGTAATCTGAGAAAAGCCATGAATTTAGAAGTGGATTTGGGGCCTATAACTAGATTATAAATTGAACTTCAACTGAAGTCTAGTAGGACCCTTCAGTTTAGACAAGAAAAAATGGGATGAACTACGTTGGTAGCAAGAGTAAGTCTACCAGACTAATGTGAAATTTTATTTAATTAAGTCCATTTTTGCAAAGAAGAAGAGTATGATGCTTATTTTCAAATAATTCATTTCTTGAAGTAACCAAGAATAAAGCACGACTCAGTCTGGCATTGCAAACACAAACTAGGAGAAGATTAAAAACACAGTTTCACAGAATCAGGTAATATTGCTATTCATCTATTTATTTATTCATGCTATCATATGGCATCAGAGTGTGAGGCGTCTGACCTTCACCTTCAGTACTCTTCTGCTTAGCCACTATCTCAGAAATCAGAAAAACAAACAAACAAAAATAATCCATGATACTTCATGCTGTCGTGAAGCCCAGTTCCATCACAGATGCTTATCAGCATCAACACATTTTTCCTTGAGGAGCTATACTGAACAAGCTGCAGCACATATTACACCCAGTAATGTATACTATGATATAACACTGAAATATAGGTGTTAAAAAGACAGCCAATCTAAAGCTTTAGAAAATAAAGACTGAGGGGAAAAATGCAACCAAATAATAGCATCAAAGAAAATTTAGCCATTCTTTCCTAGTTTTCATAACATGTTGTTAAACTTACTTAGCAGTTATTAAAACAATGACCAAAACTAATTTACTACATGTTCCAGCACAGAAAAATCAGGTTTTATGCACCTGGTTCATGATTTATCTGCATATCCCAATGTCCCTCTAAAATACACAGGATGAAACTCAGCAGAAAACAGGGCCCACTTGAATTTCTCAATATACCACAAGCTGAAGAAAGCAACAGAAATTGAAGGTAAGGCTAGAATCTCTCTGTCTCATCATTTGTATAATTTCTATTCAATCATCTCATTCATGGATGATTCTGCCTCTGTAAACCATACACATTCTTACACCCGACAGTAATTAACAATGAGACAAGATAGGGCTTGAATCTATTGAATTATTTTCAGTATAATTTTTTATTGCATAAAACTTAATAGGAGTCACCATTCTCACTTTTTAAGCATGATTAGTTCATAGTAAGTAGAAAAACAATTTCAGGCCTTTCCTTTTATCAGCATAAATATCACACAAATTATATCTGTAATCCATAATTACCATTTTCTTTTCTTCCTGGTTTACTACCAAGGAGCATTCACACTTTAGTGTAGCTTTTACAGTGTCTCCAATATGTGACAAAAAACAGTGAGGAACAATGAATAGATAAATAGCAGCACTTTCCTGGAAAAAGAAGTCTCTCCTTCCAGTACCTTAAGGGGGATGAACAAGAAGGGTGGAAAGAGACTTTTTATCAAGGAGTGTAGTAATAGGTCAAAGAGCAATGACTAAACTGAAAGAAGGTAGGTTTACATGAGATATTCAGAAGAAATTCTTTACTATGAGGGTGGTGAAGCAATGGAACACATTGCCCAGGGAAGTTGTGGATACCCCATCTCTGGCAGTGTTCAAGGCCAGGTTGGTTGGGGCTTGGGCAACCTGATCTAGTGGGTGGCATCTGTGCCCATGGTCGAGGGGTTGGAACTGGATGATCTTTAAGGTCCCTTCCAACCCAAATCTATGATTCTATGATTCTATTAAAGAGACAACATCCCTTAAGTATAGCATCAATCTCCTACTAACCCTTGAAATGCCTTTTGTTTTTTGCTTGTGAAGAACCCAAATTTCTTTCCATCAACAGTAGGTTGTTCATGCTCTCCAAAATGTATTTTTTCAGACTCATGGATCACCCTTCAATAGATCGGTGGTCCATTTCACCAGAGACACTTCATATTTATTTCCACCTGTAGTTGCTTTACTCCTCATGTAACAAAATCTCTGAGCCTTTCCCTGCCACCTGAAGAGTCACAAAGTTAGCCATCCTTCAAGCTGGAATTAGGAAGTGCTGACCCATAAAGTCTCCTTACCATATCGTCAGCATAACTGGAACTGTATATCAATTTATGGCCAAGAAGCTACCCAGCATGTGTTCAGGTAAGTCACAATACACAAGAAATGTATTAGAAAAGCAGAGAAAGACGTACTGAATGCTGAAAATATTTGCTTGTATATATAAAATATTTATTAAAGTGGTGCCCAACTTTACCTGTATTTTAGACCCAAGATTCCAGGCTTCCATTCCATAGCTGCCATTTGTTTCCTTCCTCTTCCAGCAAGCTTGAAGTTTCACAGGGCCTCTTTGAAATGTCTCTCTCTAAAATCTGGCTCTAAGAGAACATAAAGCAGAACAGAACATTTATAATACTTGCTTTCATCCTAGACTGATGATATCAAAATAGGCATACTTTCCAGACAAATGGATATGATTTCTCTGCAACAATGGTTAAGGTTTAAGATCAGTTTAGGCTTTTTGGTACAGTGCCAGAAAATGGCGTATGGTATCTTGCCGTGAAATCAGCATCGTGAATTAAAATAAGAGTCTCAGAGATTTTAGTACTAAATGTGAAAGAGAAATCAGTAGAAGCTAGATGTGGAAACAAAGTTTTTTTTTTTTTTGTTTTTTTTTTTTTTTTTTTTTTTTTTAGTCTGTAAATTCTATGTTGAAATAAGACTGTTACTACTGGGATATTAGAGATGCTACATCTAGCTGGTGTTTAGGGATCATAAGACTTTAAAAAATACTAAAAATTGATTTTCAATCACACCTAAGTTGGTCATTAGCCTGGGCTCTTCTCTGTAGCCTGTAGAAGAGAAGGCTGTGGGGATACCTTATAGAGGCCTTCCAGTACCTAAAGGGGGCCTACAAGGAAAGACGGGGAGCAATTCTTTACCAGGGAGTGTAGTGATAAAACAAGGATCAACTGTTTTAGGCTAAAAGAGAATGGATTAGGTTAAACATTAGGGAGAAATTCTTTTCTATGAGGGTGGTGAAGAAATGGAGCAGGCTGCCTAGAGAAGCTGTGGATGCCCCATTCCTGGAAGTGTTCAAGGCCAGGTTGGATGGGGCTTTGGGCAACCTTGTCTAGTGGGAGGTGTCCCTGCCCATGGCAGGAGGGTTGGAACTGGGTGATCTTTAAGGTCCCTTCCAACCCAAACCACTCTATGATTCTGTGACAATTACCTTTAACTCACAAATTTAGATCCTCTACAAAATATCTTTTCTATATAAAAATACAAAGATTATATAATAAAGTGCTATTAGCAAAACAGCTACTTCTTTTTTTCTTTTACATCACTACATGCAGAATACAACAAACCAAGACCTTCCAAGAAAATCCTTAACAAAACTGTCATTTCCCATTAAAAATAAATAAATGTCATGTTCTGGGAATTCCTGATTAACTGTAGTTTTGTCATATTTTGGGTGACAAATGAACAAAAGCCACAGTTAATTTATTCTTATGGGACAGATTTTTCCACAAATGAGCCATTTCAAACCAATAGAACAAACCTGAAATTTCAAAATGAGATCTCTATTCTAAGTAACAGATTTGGAGTCTCCCCTCTGTTACAGTAACCCATGTTATAATGGTATTAACTACATGGACAGGAAAAGACTTTTAATCACTGTGTTAGACGTTGGCCACAGGGTGGCCTCTGTGAGCGGAGGCCAAGGCAGTCCTGTGCCAGCCACAGCCATTTCCAGCTGTCTCTACACGGCCCAGCTGGGCCCATCAGCGAAGCTGGTAGCACCTCTGAGAAAATGCGTTTAAGAAAATGAGAAACACTCCAAGGCAGTGAGGAAGAAAATGTTCCAGAAACAGCCCTGCAGACCCTAGGGTCAGAGAAGGAGAGGGAATAGGTGCTCCAGACACAAAGGCAGATATCCAGGCTGTAGTCCAGGGAGGACCCCATGCTGGAGCAAAGGAAGAGTGTGAGGAGGAGGGCGTGACAGAATCAAATTTATTTGCATTGGCAGTAAATTTATTTCCCCCAGGTCAAGTCTGTTTTGCCTGTAACAGGAATTGGTAAGGGGTCTGCCTGTCTTTATCTAAATCCACAGTTTTTTCATCTGATTTTCACCTCCATCTTGTTGAGGAGGGGAAGCAAGAGAGTGGCTGGCTGGGCATCTGTCAGCCAGCCAGGGCCAACCCACCACAATCAGTGTCTCATTTAAGAAAAATATAGCAGTCAAAATCATTACAAGTCTGATGTAGGATTTCATGTGTCTATCTATGATCAGGTCATCTTTCCTTTCAGTCTACAAATGCACAGCAACACAGTGATACCACAGAAACTTCAGTATGGCAACTAATAGATTTCCAGGCTCTTCTGGCCTCCACAATGAAATTTTGTGCAGGACAGAACTTAAGAGGTTTTAATTGACCTATTTAGAGGGTTCCTGGTTCCTGAAATGCTATTTTAAAAGATAGCATTAGCAAGTAACTCTTTAAAGATATCAAATTCTTTAACTAAATCTTTGCTTAAAAGTTTAATCAGTCTAATAACTGGAGGAACACAAATCTCCACTGACATCTCAAAATCCCGTGCAGCTTCTTAGGGCACTCTTACTTAACCATATATTGTAGCATAATCATCATATTTATAACATTTTTTTTAAAAGTGGTGTTTAATACTTTAATTAGCATTATAATGAAATATTATTACTTCCTGTGGAGGAGTTTACTTAGCCCTTCTTTGGAAACATAACCTGTGTAAGACTAGATGATAGGATGTGAGTGTAAGAGATGTATCCAAATGGAATAACCAAAATGGAATACCCAAATAAAAAAGTCTGAAAGAGTGTTTGCCCAAAACTGAACATCAAAGATGAAATAAACAATGATGAAGTTTCATAGGACAACTATCAGATCGATTAAATTAACCAGGAGGTCATCTGGGCTTTTGAGGAAAGGAGTCCCCTTGACAAGATGTATAAAAGACAGAAGAAAATCCGTGATTGTGCGGAGAGACCTGGCAGTGAATCTGAGCAGGAGAGACCTGTTCAGAGCAGCAGTCAACCTGTGCCTGACATTGCCAGAAGTCATCCTGATGCCACTGCAACCCCATCTAGGTCTGATGGAGTTCCCTCTGGCTTGTGGGCTGACAGTATGGAGTGCAGCAGCAAAAGGGGCCACAGCATGAGGTGCGTGCAGGCACTCGGGGGGGTCTCCTCTCACCAGCACATGGGTTAGCAGGTTGCAGGGAGCTGCTGTGGTATGCACAAAGTGGAAGCACTCCCATTGCCAACAGGGTGGGCAAACATGGAAACCCACGCTGCCAGAGAGGGGACATGTTCACAAGTAACCACTTGTGAAGTGCTTACTTCATTTTAGAAGGGGTTGGGGGGGGGGGGGGGGGGGGAAGGGGGAGCAAAAAAAAAAAAAAAAAAAAAGAATGTCTGCAGGAGTAAAACTTGTTGGCAGTGCTTATAAAAGTGTGTTTAGAAATTTGTACGCGCTTATTAACATTTTTTAAGTATCCAGTATTGAATATCTGTTGTGAGCTGATCCTGAATCAGCTCATTGACTTCTGGGTAATTATATGTCATTAATTAACCAAAAAAACTGCTTCATTCCTGATTTTGTTTAAGCCACATGCATGGACAACTCTCCTACAATAATCTCCCAAACAAAGAGAAGAACCTGAGCAGAATTGCTGGACAAACTCCACGTATTAAATGATTCATATGTGATTCAACAGCTCCATCTGCATATCTAAATTGATTTAGTTAAAAGACAGCAATGTTAAGAGACCTGGAACTGTGGGATGGGTTATGTCAGGCTGAGTTTAAAGACTGTGAAAGGAAATGATGCAGCAGTTCTTTCTCCATTGCTGTGATTAGGGCAAAAAGTTAGACCTTGAGCAGCCCTGTGTAGAATTTTCTGGCTACCTGGACTTACTATGTCTTGCTTATGTGTGGCACAGTCTTGTCCTGTGAATAGAATATAGCAAGAGTTGCAGTCTTTTCAAAGATCAAACATAAAACCCGAACTTGACCTTGTCTGCAGATCTTTGGCTCTGTTTTAACTACTTATCAGAAGACAGCCAGTTCTGAACATTCACTCAGCAGAACCTTGCCATCTTCAGGATATGCAGCAAAACTCTGAGCCCTTGCCCTCCTAGCCTCCAAAAGTTTTGAACACAGAAAATGGGTATCAGGAACAAAAGCAAATCCCATTGACAGAACAACAGAGAGGGCGGAAAATAGCAGCATTTTTATTTCTAGAGAAAGTCATTTTCTATGAATGAAACACGTCAGATACTGCAAAACCTTTAGAAATCATTTCTCAGATTAGTCAGGCCCAATAAGTGCATATGCATACAAGTTTAAAATCCAAAAGGAATACATGCTCCATATATAGAAAATCCACTTGAGGTAGGGGAAGACTGTGGGATGGAGCAGACTCATGTAACTTCTGTTGATACTCCTCCCTTCCATGTGATGGCTAGCAGCACTTTTAAATCTGACGAAGTACTCCAAAAAATCAGCTGAATTCTTATCCCCCTTATTCCATAGTGACAAAGTGAAAGCACTTAGACTTACACTATCAGTAACAAAACAGGACCACAGGATTCAGGTGAGCAAATTGCACTCCGGGGAAAGAGGAGGAAGAGAGATCTTACCCTTTTTTACAGAGCAGTGAGCCAGTCTATTAATATATTTTAATAAATCTACTTCTTGCAATTTCAAAATTTACTGGAGGAGCCACCATGTATATCTGTTGCAAGCCCTGCAAATGCAGGAGTCAGTGTAATTTTGAGCTAGCAGTCTCTGATGGTGACTAGAGCCTTACTAAATAACCCCCAGTAAGCAAACTATTGTCAGTGAGAGCCGGACTTTGATGAAGGGGGCTAAGGCTGAACCCAAGAATAATAGCTGAGGCAGGGAATTAGAATCCTTTTAATCATGACCCCAATTACATCTCAAGATAAATGATATCCTCTAACACAACACCTGGTGCTAAATGTGGCTACTTTAAATTTCACCCTCAAAGGAGCCAGAAATTATTTCTGGGCTTCATAAAAATAGTTACTAATTTCTAGCATTTCTTTTCTTACGTTGAACATGTGTGAGGTTGAGACATTAGAAAGAAGATTTACATTACGATGACCATGTAATAACAGCACTTCTGCCATTGAGAATATATTAAGAAACAAAGAAAACACACTAGAGACAGTGTTGGTTTAATACAGAATTGTGTTCAGCGCTTTCATAAATAAATATTCATAAATATGAATATGGCGGATGGTCACTAGTGGGGTTCCTCAAGGCTCCATTTTAGGGCCAGTCCTCTTCAATGTTTTTATAAATGATTTGGATGTAGGACTAGAAGGTGTTTTGAGCAAATTTGCCAACGACACCAAACTTGGAGGAGTTGTGGACTCGGATGAGGGTGGAAAGGCCTTGCAGAGAGATCTGGACAGATTGGAGAGCTGGGCCATCACCAACCACATGAAGTTTAGCAAAAGCAAGTGTCGGGTCCTGCACCTGGGGCAGGGCAACCCTGGGTATACGTACAGACTGGTGAGGAGACGCTGAAGAGCAGCCCTGCAGAGAGGGATCTGGGGGTTGTGGTTGACGGCAAGTTGAATATGAGCTAGCGGTGTGCTGGGCAGCCAGGAGGGCCAACCATATCCTGGGATGCATCAAGCATGGCACTGCTAGTCGGTCGAGGGAAGTGATTGTCCCGCTCTACTCTGCGCTGGTGCGGCCTCACCTCGAGTACTGTGTGCAGTTCTGGGCACCACAGTACAAAAAGGACATTAAACTGTTGGAGAGTGTCCAGAGGAGGGCGACGAAGACGGTGAAGGGCCTAGAGGGCAAGACGTATGAGGAGCGGCTGAGGTCACTTGGCCTGTTCAGCCTGGAGAAGAGGAGGCTGAGGGGAGACCTCATCGCAGTCTACAACTTCCTCGCAAGGGGGAGTGGAGAGGCAGGTGACCTATTCTCCGTAATCACGAGTGACAGGACCCATGGGAATGCTGTCAAGCTGAGGCAGGGGAGGTTTAGGCTGGACATCAGGAAGAGGTTCTTCACCGAGGGGGTGGTCGCACACTGGAACAGGCTCCCCAGTGAAGTAGTCACTGCACCAAGCCTGTCTGAATTTAAGAAACGATTGGACTGTGCACTTAGTCACATGGTCTAAAGTTTGGGTAGACCTGTGCGGTGCCAGGATTTAGACTTGATTATCATTATGGGTTCCTTCCAACTGGGGATATTCTATGATTCTATGATTCTATGTAGGATTTTTTCTCTGACATATTTTTACACAAAGACCAGACAACATCAGGTCCTCAGATATTAGTGGATATTTTTATATTTTTTTCCTGCATTTGTGAATTTTAATTTTCCTGTGAAAATTACAGATTACTCTCTCAAACAGAACTTCTTCTGTGTCTTAATTAAGGAACATATATACTGGCAGGACTGGGCCTTGGGCACAAACCTTATATACATTTCTACATGACATCACTTTAGTCAGTATTTTTCAGGTCAAATTGTATTTCATAAAGCAAAATATCAGTGATTTTTTTTTTCCTGTCAGTTGAGGTCCCTTGTACTCTTCTACACCCAAGCAGGGTTTCTGAAGGCAGTAGACACATCAGACCCATCAGTATTGTGTCATGTGCTAGGCATGTGTGTACAAATGATTTGTGAAAGCATAAAGCCAAATCATCCAAAAACCTGGATGATCAGTGCATGAAGTAGCCAATTTCATTTAAAAGTAATGCTTTGTCCGCAAAGAATGTTGTGTTTATGCCATAGTTTACAGTTTGTGTCACAGTCACCTTGAACAACTGACACTCGTGATGAGGGGGTTTGGTTTAGTCAGCTATCAAAAGAGAATACATATTTGTATACATCTCCCTTCACATTCACAAGCTTTTAGAAATTTACTCTTTTTAGCTAGCTATTTGGAAATTATTACTATATGAAGTTCATGTTAGAATTACACATATAAACACACCTAGTATATATTAAAGCCAAGTATTAATGACATGAAAAACAGGTTTTAATTTGAACCTCACTAAATTAATTGAGAAAGGAGTAATGGTAAGGCAAATTACAGAGTAGTGATGATATTGTTTGGAGAATGTGTTGACTGTAATTACTGCTGCTCACAATAAAATACTTAAAAGAAACCAACACCTTGTGTGCTCTCTGACAGAACTTATAATAAAATGAAGAGGAAGTATCTCCAGGGAACAAAAGACAGATCCTGAAAGACTCAGAGAAAAATAATTTCACTAATTTCTATTGATGGTAGACAGAATCCAGAAAGCTTGTTTGTATTCAGAAGACTATGGAGATATGTATCTTTTGCCAAAATAAACTACAGACATAATCACATTCCATGTGATTCTCCTCTACTCCTCCTATCCTGATTATCTGTTTGTCATGAAGGAAAAATAACTAGTGGTGGATCTTTCAAGACAGAAATAGTTCTTAGGAAGAGAAACAGAATGTTGTTCCTAGCAAAGCACAAATGGCTAGTTACTGTAAATGTTAGATTTTAATTATGAAGCACCTTTGAACTGAAAAGGTGGGTCACTCTGCTGAATATGTGCAAACATAAATCCTTTCATTTATAATGTGATTTGCTTTTGCCTCCCTTAACTGTAAAAACTAATTTAATTTTCCTCTTGAAATGTTAATTCCTTGCTAAAACATTTTTGGGCCAAGGTTCAAAGCAGATATTTACAGCACCTGAAATTATGGATTTATTCTGGGTTCTCAAATAGATTCTGAACCATGAGAACTGCAAGCATGCAATGACTGCTGTATGCATATTATTTACATTGTCAGTAAGTGCAATTTCATTTTAACTTATTTTTTTCATATAGGGGAGTGTGTTTAACAAGATACATCAATTGTGAATTTCCCATGATGAGTCATTTAGCATTATTTCTCCATAATTAATGTGAGTGGAATTAACAAACTATGGCTTCTGGGCTACAGAAATGGGTGGTTTGTAAGATGCATGGGTGCTGTAAAAGGATATCTCTTGGCTTGTGCATTTAGACTGAAACTCTTCTGTCTGTCCCTGATGGAAAGAATTACATCATGTTGGAGCTTATTCCTGCAGATTCATAGGTGCCAATTCTCAGTTATACTAAAGGATCTTTAATATACAGTGGAAGATAAAGGCACTATGAAAATACTTCAAAATTATATCTGCTTTTAAGACCACCAACAGACTAACATTGATCTTCGCATATCAGGATGAAATCAATTGATATTGTTATCAGAAACACCTAGACTGTGTAATAAAGATATATATATATATTGAAAACAACAACCAAGCCTAACCAAATCAACCCAATCAACCAAACACCATTGTTAAACTTTGCTACGTGATTAACTGAAGTGATCGTCTACCTATTTCACAGAAGGAATGAATCTGACCTTTTCTTTACAGTAAAAAGCTTTCATTTCACATGAAACTTTACACTAAACAGCTTTCATTTCACATGGTTCTACGCACCACAAAAAGTAATATACTGTGCGTGCCTTGTCAGGCATACCAAGTTTATCTCAGCAGTTATGTAGTTCCTTAGCTTTACTTAGATGCCATACAAAAAGCAATGTTTCTCACAGGAATGATGTAAAAGCAATCACTTGCAATATATTGGTCCTAAACAAAGCACTGACTATTGTCCCTCCATAAAGTGGAAGTTGTAGAGCTATAAGCAATAGCAAGACAGAAAATTAACATGAAAGTTTCTGTACAGTAAGGACATGGAACAATCATGTCAAAACAAAATCATTCCATTATTTATACTGTCATTAATCTTGCTGTCTTATTACCACTGAGAGATAAAAGCAATATAATACTGAACACTGAGACAGAACTCCACTTATATGTCCTCTGACCTCTGCAGAAGTTTCTATCATTCAAGTTCATTGCCTTTTCTCCAGCATAACATGTGGGAGATAAGAATGCAAACCATCTCAAAGGTGCAGTTCACATCGCCAAAGGCGTGTATATGCATAGGCATTGTACGAGGGATGCCAGTAGCTTGGACCTTACAAAGATACCTTACAAATACCAATGCAAAACAAGAATTCTCAGCTATGTCTGGATATACTGGCCCAATAAACTGAAGGAGCACTGAACTATTTAAAATATAATTCAACACATTTAGAAATAATAAAATATACATTTGATACTGTAGCATGCATTTACGTCCATGCAAAGTATAAACAACCATGTCTTGACATTTATTTCCCCATCTCAACAGTTGACCCCATTTCCAAAAGAACTTGTCAACACAACCAGGATTACCTCTGAAAGGTGATTCTGAAGAGACAGATGGGAGTTTTGAAATAGGCATAATGCTGCACTGAAGGAGCTTGCTTGTACCTGGAATCTCATTGGCTTCATTTTGAGTTCTCAAGAAAGTCCTCAGAGGCAGCAAAGGCAGAGAGTCTCTCTCTCTCTCTCTCTCTCTCTCTCTTATTTTTTTTTAAGCCTACCAAAACATATTGTAATGCATGAAGAGATCCAATACCATATTAAAAAACAAACAAACAAAAAAAACAAATAACAATGAAGCAAGGTTAAAGAGCA
Source organism: Anser brachyrhynchus (assembly GCF_964034855.1). Lineage (NCBI taxonomy): Eukaryota > Metazoa > Chordata > Aves > Anseriformes > Anatidae > Anser > Anser brachyrhynchus. Next base: position 119,381,308 of record NC_137695.1, read on the forward strand.
GTTATGTGTTTCACATTGAATACTTTTTACCCAGGCCTAAAAGACAGTAACATATGTAGAAGTCAAATAATAAGAATATGCAGAAGCCAAAACAATTGCAACAGTCACAGTGAGATATCTAAGTAAAATATTTGAAGTTTGGAGAAATAGGGTAGTTTTGAGGAATGAAAATCTACAGGTAGAATTTAGTTAAGCTTATGTTAGAACAGTGAGGTGTTTGAAATACTTGTTCTTACAGTGATGGCAAGTTGCCAACCAAAAAGGAAAGAGTATCTTGGTCATTAAATAGTACAGCAAAGGACATTATGGATACAAATACATGCATGAGAAGAAAAGCAAAGCTCAGGCTTAGGAGGCAGGTGGTGCCAAAGTATTATTCACTGTGGTGACCTTGAGCTGAGGCAGCTGTTACTTTTCCCAGAATACAAATTTGAGTCATTCACATTTCTGACTTGGCTGGTAAATTTTAATACCTCTTTCTGCCTCTGCCTGATGTCAGGGGAAACTGAATTTCCTTGCTTCCTTCACTCATTGAGAAAAATGGTGATTAACATCACCTCTTAGATGGCTACAGCTACAGATAGAAGCTGTTGTAGCCTACAATTTCACAAAGAGGCAGGACAGATACTGACAATCCCCTGTCAAAAGTTCAGTGAGTTTAATGAAGCTGTTCTGGGAATGCACCTCAGGAGAAGACGTGGAGCCACTCATAACATGGGAAGCTAATGTCTCAAAATCCTATATCCCAGAAAATGGTGGTGGGTCCTTGTAGGAAGACACTGATTGATTCCAGCTGACTCTACTCCGTCTTAACAGATGGGAAAGGATAGTGCTCTCAGTAGAGTGGGAGTTAGGAAAGAGAACATACTACAAGAAATTCCTTATTAATAGCTTTGCAAATAGGATGAAATTCTACATGTGCTATTTCTAATAATTTTGGTGTTTTATGGGATTATTTAGAAAACCTAAACTTTCTAAGGGTGTTGATTTTAAACACATATATTGACAAGTTTGGTAGCATTTAGAATAAATTCTGGCCACTAGTGTTTTTTTGGTGTGGTCATTAAGAGAGTACGAGGTGTAACAAAATGTGAAGCAGAGAGAATGCTGTACCTAAATGACTGGTGTATAAGTAGGATCATATCATGAGAGAGATCATAACAGAGTTGAATATTCTGTTTAAGGTATAATTACAAATACAATAACTCTTCTACTTCTCAAACACAATCATATTAGATGTCCTTTTATTTCATCTCCTTTCCTGTTTTGGTCTTTACCAAATGTAAAGTGATTAAAAAAAAGTGGATTTAGGTGGAAGGGGTAGAAAGACATGATTCATATTAGAATTATGATTTTAAAATCATAAAGCAGTATCCATTATTCCAATTCAAGGGTTCTGAAGAATTATTAATTGGCAAGTAAAATTAATATTTTTGAGATTCTGCACCACCTGATGAGGAAGATTTTCCAAGGCAAAAAGTTAATAGGTGTAGGTGGTGGAGCATGGTAGTGCTTCCATCCCCATATTATTTGTCTCTCCTTAGCCCTTTACTTTGTTCAGCCCCATACTACCTCTCTGGGCACTACTAACAGACTGACAGACTTGCACTCAGCCTATTTCTGTAAAAGCATCTTGAACAGAGAAGGAGCCATACTGAACACATATTTAACAGTGCTGCAGCTGGGATTTTGTTGTAATGATGGAAAAACAGTAAACCGCCTTTGCCAAAGTATTGGAACATCATTCTATCTCTTTCATTGAGAGGACAGTCAGTAACTCAGAATTGATTAAAAATAGTGCTGTTTTGCTTTGCAAAATAGGGGTGCCATGCAAAACCCAGAACAGGTATCTCTGATCTCATTTTATCTGGACTTGAAGTTTTGCATTCTCTTGTGTAACTATACTGCACATATTGGGGAAAACTGAATATAACCCAAGCCTGCTTGTTAATGATGCCCAGTAGTCACTTGGTCCAAGAATTTCCAGGAGTAGGATCTCCAACCAGTTATGAAATACAAATTCTTTGGACACATTCTTGTAGTAGAAGAATTTAAATGAATGATTTTTAAGACAACCTTCCAAGTCATTTCTAAGAAAATTCATGATCTTCGTGTTTTGTACATGTGATAATACAAATGAACCTCCTCAATAAGGAGTTCAAGTCTGTGAAAATTCTAGGGGAGTGCAATCCACAAATACTCTTTATCATGAAGGATTTCACAATGGGCATAACTTTTTCTGAGAGATGTTCTAGAGACTTTTCTGAAGGTATCCGCAAACAAACAAGCAAACAAACAGGAAACGTGTATCTTGAGTGTGAGAAAAATATTCATAATTTGTCAAACTAATTGAAAGAAGTAGACACTGCTCCTCCTTCCTCCCCCTCCCCCCCCCCCTGCCCCCGACAGCTTTTTATGTAGAACTGAGGCACAGTAAAAAAAAAAAAATCATCTTTGCAAAAGGAGGGCCATTCATTTCACTTTTGAAATTCTTCTTTTGTATTTAATTTCTGTAACAACAGGATAAACACACCATCTGAAACACTACCTTAATTCCAAGAGAAAGATTTCTGCAGTCACCCATCAAACTTAAAAATTAAAACAAGTACATTTTTCATTCATTTATATCCAAAGGGATGTTACCACTCCAGTACCATAGGTCATATGTTCTTTACATGGTTTTATTACCTAAGAAAAAAACAGATCCCATTCATTGTGAAAACATAACATTTCCTATTGACATCTACATAACACAATAGTTACAATTGCCTACAAATGCCAAAGATGGTGTTAAAGTTCCTGATGTAACCATAAAATCAGCAGGTCACTATGTTTCACATTAACGTTTTGCCTTCATTCTTTAGCAGTTTTCCCTGACTCCCATCTTCTTTTAAACTCCCATAACTACACAATTTCACACTAGCACTTCTTTTCCTTTAAAAAAAAAAAAAAAAGAAAAAGAAAAAAATAAGCCTTACTTGTTAGAAGTTAGAAAAACAGCTCCAAGGGCACGGTAATATTGTGTGGAAGGGAAGTTTATAGTGACAAATTTTTGAAGAACTCTGATCTTAAAACCTGACCCTTACACAGACACACACACACGCACACACAAAGTTTCCACAAACTTTGAAATCATGTGACCAACTTTATCCTCAGCAGCCACTTCTCCTTTTCTCATGTATTCATATTCAAAACTTCCACCTCAATGTACACAGATTTACTTAATGCATGCACATTACTTTGCATTTACTTCTTCCATGTGATCTTTATTGCATACTTCTAGTCCTCCAGCCCTGCAAATACTTGCATACATGAATGCAGTACTCTAACATTTTCTTCCAAATAACTGTGCTTTTGGGAGATTACATCTTAGGAAAATAGAAGCAACACTATTGAAACTTCTATTATTTAATTCAAAACTGATTTTTCATTTTATTAAAATAGTCCAGGCAAAACAGAATATAAAATCCAAGACATCTTTTGGGAATAATTTCCTTGTAAGCTGCCTTAAAGGTGGACTTTGAAATCTGAAAGTCTAATATAAATGTTTCCTTGATATTATCTTAAATTCAATATTGAATATGTTATAGAAATTGTCATTTTAATAGTTCAGTTAATACTTGATTTTAGAGTTGTTCTATGCAAGATATGAATCTTCTCAAAAAAAAAAACCAACAACAAAACTCTTGTTTTGATGTTTTTCAAAACTTCCTTCCACTATTTATTTATTTGTCAGGCCCATCTTGTATATTTTACGCTCTTCAGAGAAACATGTATCTGACAAAAGGTGTAGTAATTTTCACAAAATTCCTGTGTCATATGTACACTATAACTGTTCATTTTCATGTGGGGAACTTTTTTTCTTGTGTACAACTTGTCTACATCAGAATTTAAATGCCAGCACAGCATATCTTGTTGATATACAGTAACATAACTAGAGGGAAATATATATATATATAGAGAGAGATATAGATCCATACATTCTTATTCATATATCACCAGCTGAAATTACCTCCATGAGATATTTTTCATTAAGTTATGGCTAAAATTAGTCATAGTTTATCTAACACAGTGTTACATTTAATAATTTAGTCTAAAATTTTCTACACTATCCACAAATGTTCAGAATTATTTACAAGAGACTTATCTGTTACAGTTTGATATAAAATCTACAGAAGTAGGAATTTTTCCATTGACAATGCTGGAATGTCCTCCATGTGAAGAATTTTCCAAACCAGAAAATTTCACTGCTATGTTAAAAAGAACACAGAAACAAGTTTCAACGCTTTGACTTCATATGTCTTCCACACTCTGTTCACACAAATAATGTAAATTGTCATAGAAGAATTAAAATGATAACATTCCATTCTGGAAAGTGAGGCAAGCAGAAGAATGATTGCATGAAGAAGCAGATTTTAAAGAGTAGCATTTGAAATTATGTTCTACTTCCTCCTCACTCCAACACTCTGTTTATATTTAACGCATTATTAGTCACATTGGACACGGACAATATATTTTACACATAGAGAGGAATTAGGGTTACTTGTTTTTGTTTTGGGTAAATTTGGGAACAAATGTCAAACAAGGAATAGTACATTTAAAAGCTTTCTATGCCCTCCCCCATCCTGCACCCATAAAGTATTTCATTTAAAGTGCTTTCATAGAGATAAAATACAGGAAGCAATCTTTAGTCTATAAAAGCAAATATTTAGGTGAACCTGTGAGGCCAAACATATCCCAATGAGTTCTTCTGAGCATATTTTAAAATGAAATTTAATGCAAATAATAACATATGAAAATAAAGTCCCTCTGCTCCTATAGTCCCATAGCTCCCTCTGCTTTGGTAAAAGCTCTAGGCTTTCAGTAGTTTGGACTTTGGTGCTTATCTCAGGGAAACATCTCTGTGTTTGCTTATGTCAAGTACAAATAAAAGATGTCACAAATTAAGGGTCATGTTAGAGGCTTTTCACAGAGTTCTTGACAAAGCCATAGACTATCCTACAAACACATCTTAGCATATATACCTCAATCACATATATACACCTCGATCACTCTGTTAGTTAACATATAAATATATCAAGTTTCAGCTGAGAAATACCAAAAACTAAAAATTCTTTTAATCTGAAGTCTTCTAATTTCCTACCAGGCAGTAAAGTATTAAAATATACTAATATCAACAATAACGGGGGACTAGTTAAAACTGTGGGGGCCAAATTAACGTGAGGAACAGTTATGCAACACTGTTCTCTTCTGCCAAGTACGCACACTCACAAGCAACTGGGAAGAAAGTGGTCAAACTTCCCACACTTTGACTTGGAGGTTCTTTAAAATGGAAGATCAACATATCAGGGAATGAGAGGAACATTTTGGAAGTCTGGACACCAGGATCAGAGTGGGTCTTTGTATCTATTGACCCAGAGTTGGTCAATGAATGTACTAAGATCCATGCACTTGGGAAGTTTGGAAAACAGACTTGGCATACAATAAAATGAAAGGAAGTCAGAAATTAGGAAATATTCTTTTATATAACAGCCAAAGCATCTATCTGCTTTTTAGAATATTTGCATGAAGAGTTTTGCATTGATGGTGATGATGTGCTCTGTGTTTGCTTCCACAGAGCTCATTCAAAAATCATCTTGTGTAGCATAATTAAAGTCCTGGCATAGCTCTGGACATGACCAAATGATCACTAACATAACACTCAGTGGAAATAATTGTGGTGGGGAAAAACTCAACTTTCTGAGTAATACTACTAGGAATTACTGACAGAGTAAGACGTACGCACACTATTGGCAGAAGGGAAGTAGTCTGATAATCTTTCTTCTAATCTTCACCAACCAAAATTCCCAGGTCTCTGCAGATTTATACTATGGGTATTAGTGTTGGCATATATCACTGTGATTACCCTATGTCACATGCAGTAGTGACTATCCTGAAATGATAAATAAAAACAAGAATGACAGGCTATAACTGCATAATGAGCACAATATAATAATAACCACCTAATGAGGGTGTTAGAAGTCACTGAATAAGAGACAGTGGAATTTTAAATGAAAATCTGTACTAAATAGAAGTTCCCTAAGGGACACTTAAAAGTAACAGTGGCCGCAGCTGCAGAAATAAATGAACAGAAAATGCCAAGCAGTCTTAGGTGAGTGAAATGAAAGACTGAGAAAGAACAGGAGCAAGCACTGTAGTGAAGTTAGAACATGCTCATGCATGTGAAAGATAAAAATGAGGGAACAAGAATAACGGTAAATCAATTGTGGATTTTGCTTTTAGAAAAGACATGGGAGAAAGGAATATATTCCTTTCCTATACTCCAGTATAATGGAGATTAGCATTTAAACCCCAGGTGTTTTTTTATACACAGTATATATCTATTGAAATGGAATTAGACTGAACTCTTTTGGTGTAGTAGGCAGCCTGTACTTGTACTGATGTTTTTACAAGGTTTTTACAATCAATCATTACTAATAATACTGTGCAACTCAGGTGCATGTGCATGAGAAGACGAATGCAAGCTGTAACAATTAAGCAGGTTTTGAATTCAAAAGCAGATTCACTGATCAGCATAAACCCCATATACACAGATGTCATTAAAATAACTTAAATTTGGTTAGGAAAAAAAAAAAAAAACATTTTAAAACCGAGATAAACAAACAGTCCTGATTTCTTTATTACTTCTGTTCTCCTCTGATGTTCACATAGAACTTTTATTGCGGTGAACTAGAACATTTCTGTGAAAGCAACTGACAGCTTCCGAAATGTCTAAGCTTTTGTGGGAGTTGGAGAAAGAAGGAAGTGAAATGCTATAGTGGGAGGAAGTGGCCTTTGTCAGCAGCAGATTGGATTCTTACCCTCACTACCTATGCTAAGCTACGCAAAACAAAACCTCAAAATTGTGGATCAGATTCTCCAGCCTGTTAGGGCTACTTCAGAACTGCTTCTCAAAAACCCCAAAAGAAAGCATTTTTCATAAGTGAGGAAAGAAATATGATCATTCTTTTCCATCACAAAAAAAAAAAATAAAAATGTTTTAACAAACTGCATGGACTTACAAAAGGCACCCTGGGACCACAGAACAAGAAGTACTTCCACCGCAAAGTCTTTTAGATATTGCCCAAGAATCAAGGTGTCAGAGATCAGAACTGGCAAGTGTCAGGTAGTTACCCTGAAGAGAGAAGAAAGCAGACGTACACTGGCATAAATCCCCATCTTTGCTGATGGTATATTACCCAATAAAGAGCAGAAAATAGAACTGCTGATAATTGAATGGATTTGGACATAAACTCCTTGTTTTATCTTCACTGATTTCAAAATAACAACCCAGAATTACACAACTGAAATCATAGTAGTTGGAATTAAGCACACATTATTGAATATCCAAACTGAAACACCACAGGACATTTTAGCAGCATTAACCTTATATCATTTCTTCCCTTTCTTGCAGGTACATTCTTTCTTTCCTCTTTTTTTTTTTTTTTGGGGGGGGGGGAGAGCTGTCAATACTCCATATACTTAACGGAAAAGTCAAATAAATAACAAGATTTTCAGATTCTTTAATTTCATTTACCTAACTCTCCAAAATACTAATTAGAAAAATTAATTAGACATTTAAAAATCAATTTTATCTGTAAAAACTATTAAATTGAAAATAAAATTTACTAGAGGAGATAAAATATTTTATTTCTTGTACCTAAAATTAACACATAACCCTCTTCACAATCTCTAATTATTATGCTTTACAAGGAGAGAGGAGGGATTAATTCCTTCACTTCCCCATCTGATGACAGCACTGCGATGGACTTGCTGTCTGGCCATACCTATTCTAACATGTAGATGGGAGAAGCATCGGTCACCTCCTCCTTTTCTAAGCACGCAGTTGGAGTTAACCTTTTCAAATATGACCTCCACTCTCCCTCCTGAAAGGCTGGGGTTTCCAATGTTAGTTTGAAATGGAGAGGCTATTACCTCAACTTTCCAGTCAGAAGGGTACAAACAGCCTGTGCCCATGAGAAACCATGAGCTAGACAGAAAAATGAGGACATGAGATGTACCATTGGCCATGCCTTCCCCCTCACGGTTGCATAATCTCCAACTTCGGGAAGACATACAATTCAGATATTATCAGACAACAAAAGAACAGACACCATTCTGTTACTTTGCTCTACTGCACTTTGAAACAAGGCAACTTCTTCAACACAAAATAGATTTAACACAGTAAAGAAAGCACAACTTTATGTCACTTTTGTGCTGAAAAATTTTTACTTGCCTGGTGAATCTGTGGAGCTCTTAGCCCTTCTGCTGCTCTTGTTCTAATTCATGGCATGTTTATCTGAGTTGCTTACGGAAGAACTGTAACGATGAGGATCTTCTTCTCAGAGATATACATTCTTCTCTTGCCTGTAATTCTGAATGGTTTAGCTTAGTGAAATATCACATAAAATTCTTCAATTTTATTTAATGATAAAGTACTCTGAGGATCCTGATTTCAGATCGAGAGATGGAAACATTTTGACAAGGATCTTATAGTGTGATTTTGAGAATCACATTTTAATTTTTTCTCTTGTATACAAAATGTATACATTATTGCTTTCAGTTTAAGGATCACTGTGCCTGGAATAAGCTTGGAGCAGAACAAGAGTCGAATATAGTTAGCATGACTTTCCTGCTCTTAAAAATATTACGTCTATATCAATTTAACACAGCCTAAGTTAATCTTATGAACAACAGTATACTGAAACAAGCTCCAAAAACTTTCCTGAATGATTTCTTAAGATATTTAATAAATTCTTATGAATAACATGGGTAGAAAATGATAAATAAATAAATAAATAAATAAATAAATAAATAGATAAATTAAATAAATAAATAAAGGGAACAGGCTCCTAGGTAAAGTGAATAGAGTTCCTTTCTTTACTAGTCAGAAACTAAATACTAGACATTCATCAGTAATGATGAAAAAAAGACATGCACGAAACATAAAATTGGTAGTTAGAAAATACAACATTTATAATACCGAAAAGCAGAGAATTTTTTTTTTCTTTTCTTTTTTCTTGTGTTTAAAGCAGAATGAAGCTAGGGTTTCACTGACGGATATACCTAACAACTTGTGCTACTCGAGTTGATATAGATGTTTTTGCTTTTAGAATTAAGGAATTTTGCATTTTCTGCTGTCAGAGAAGAAATTAGGATCATAAACCTTTAGATATTGAACACCAACTTTTTTTATCCCTCTTAAGGGCACCACAAGCCTCTCATGATACAGATTGTATTCACTTAAACATCAGAATGCTAAAGATTGAAAGGTAACATAACTTAAGTCACACTGAGGAAATTCAACCTTTATTTTTAAAGAAGACCAATGCCTAGTTTGAAAACATGCAACGTTTGGTAAATTAATTACATGATTGAGTAATTGTAGCCTGTATCTGCTGAGTTGCGCACTTCTGAAATTAAAAGTCAATTTCTTTACCTCACTAACAGGGAAGGAAGACTTTCAGTTATGTTCGGTCCTTCCTCTTTGAATGTTCAGAGTATATTTAGTTAGACACCGGCATCACTAGACAGTAATCAGAGAGTGCCATTACATAGGGCATTGTAATGAACTTACATTGTAAGTTCTTTTTCTCAGGACACTATTGCCGTAGGGCTTCTAACAAATTTCTGCAGTGCTAGTGGGCCAGCTATGATAAACAGCAAGGCACTTGACTCCTATCATCATTGGAGTTAAAGACAAACACTGGTAGAGCTGGCATGCAGGTTGAGGATGCAAAGAAAATTGTGGTCTAGAATAATGTTTTGAATCATGTGTGTTCGAGGACTACGGCTTCAACAGACCAACTTCATTAGAAATATGTTTCTTTTCACCTAACTGCATTCTTGTGTACTATCTGTAATATGTGGGTTACAAGTTATTTCAGCATATCAGGTTATGATTAGATATTTGAATTCTGTAAATGCCTGGCAATTGCTTACAATTGCAAGTTAATAGCAGAACTACGATTAGTAGTTCTTGGTAGTAGAATATTGGCTGTCCTGGTTTCCTGCATTCAAGGAACAGTGTGCTTCCATAGTATTTAACAGCAACCAATCTCTAAAACAATTTAAAAAGTTATGCTGTGCAAAGTACTCTGACAATTTCTTCATTTTGAGATATACTAAAATATTAGTCATTGTAGCCGGAAGTGATTTAAATAATTTGGATGTTTCCATTTAACCAAAGTTTTAGACATGCCAGCTGGAAAGTTTTTTTGTTTTAATTTGGTTATTGAGGCCAATTATTCCTTTTTGAAATCATAATTGTATGTGTGTGACCTAAGTGCTAAGTGCTAAGTGCTTTCATCATAATAAATCAAAGTGTTGGTGAGGGTACAACCGCCACAGGAAGCACAATGAATGCATTCTTTATATGGAGACTATTAATAATAAGAAAGGAGAAACTAAGACAGACATTAAACAAACAGCCCTGTCTGAGCAATCATCAATGTTTCCATGAACTGCTATCAGGCTTTCAACATACTCTGCTAATTGGTATTTCTTTGGCTAAGAAATTATTGTACTGTACTATTGTTGGAAATTCTGCATTTCAACAACTGTAATAACTTGATGAAAAGTATCTAAGTGAGGAGAGTGTATGTATATATTGCTAGATCAAACCTGTTCTAGGTAGACTGCAATTTGTACTTTTTCCTTGCAAATCAATATAGAAATATTTCCATTGATGTTAGAAACAGCTTGGGTGTAATGAAGTCACAAGAACTGAGTTTAATTTATCTAGGGAGGAAATCCAATATACATTTGTAGCTGCAAACACATAGTTTTTTACTTTTTTTTTTTTTTTAGCTGCAAACACATAATTTTTTACTTTTTTACTTTTTCTTTTTTTAATTGGATTGTAGCAAATATGTATTTTTTTGTCAGGAGTTTCTTGGCATTTTTTGTACTTAAACACCATTTATAATTAATATTAAAGCAACGGTACATGTGAGAAGAAAATATTTCACATCCTTATTATTTAATGTAAAAGAAACAAAAACATAATTGTTAAATGTTTTTTGTCTAATTTTATCTTTGATTTTCTGTGTTATACCTTGTGTAGATCACTAAATTACTCTATGAAGTAAGTATTAAATTTTATTTTGATGTTAAAGTTCAAGCTTTCTTCTGATGTGAATTTATAACAGAAGAAATGTTTCCATCATGTGGCTGATTTGCATCTTAGAGTTACTTGAATTATGCCTCAGCAACAAAATTCTCCATCAGGATTCTCATGAAGAAACACATAAAATAATCCTGACATCAGCTCAAGATTTATTTCTTTTTTTCCAGGAAAATCCTTCTGCACGGCTCAGTTTTGTTTTGTTTTTGTTTTTGTTTGTTTGCCTTGCAATAGAACACGGTATTTTTATTTTTATTTTTATTTTTTACTTTCTTCTGAATTCAGTTTATCTGAACAGTTTCAGACACACTCTTTCCAGATACGCTCTCAGCCCTGAGAATAGTAAATTAAAAATTAAGCAATGTTTTATAGTTGAATTTATACCCTGTAGGAAGTGTACTGGAAAGATTACAAGCCACTTTTTCATGCTTCCGCAGGTAGTTCACTGTGAGTACACAATGTTGCTTTTCATGAAAACGTTCTGCTTTTGCCTTTATGCAAAACCTAAGAGCTCAGTTTTTCACCAGTTTTGCATATCCGGCTCCATTAAGAGCTAGGAGCAACACTTATCAGACATCTTAAATTATCTATTGTGGACTTTTTTCACAGTATCTTTAAACTTAATGATAATGAACTTTTAATACTACACATGAGATTTCTATTCGTATGGATGGAAAACATTCATTTTCCTCTATACTGAAGTCAGTTCATTTTTCTGGAGTCACTTCCTTGATTTCTGAAGTAGGCAGATATATATTTTCCTATAGCTTCCTTATATGCTTAACTTTTATACATAAGAAAGTACAAATGAAAAAGATATGAAGAGTCTTTAGAAGATGCTATTTGTTAGCTACTGCTATTTTACATACTAAAAATAGAGAAAAGCGAGGTAGCAAACCACAGTAGAACCTGTTGGTAAAGAATATGGTGTGATAAAACTGGAAATAGCAGTTTCTTCCTGGTTTTATATTACAATATATCTAACCAGGAAAGGGAACTTCAAGCTATAAGCCAACCATTTCTGTCATGCATATTTTTAACGTACATGCTGATACATTATATAAGGGCCAAGGAAAGATTCACCCTTCAGCACAGAAAACCAAATAGTCACCTAATAAAACAAAGGCATAGTTACTAGCCAGAAAAGTCGTAAGATGATTCTTTCTCAAGAGAAACACCTGCCTCCTATGCAAGCAGCAGGAAGCAGCAGCAATACTCTAGAAGACTTGAAAGGGGAGACTAGTTACAATGCTAGGATATCCTCCAAGAAAAAGGAGAAATGCAGAGACTGAGACCAACACTGAACCAGGAGAGAAAGAGACAGATGAGGGGGAGAGAACGAGACCATACTTGGTACAAGCAAATTAAACACAGTTTTCCTTCTTTTTATTCACCTGCACCACCTTGCAAAGATAGAGACATTTGTTACTGTGTTGCCTCTTCTAGTAGTTGCAAATAAGTGCTTATAAATGCATTTTTCCTTTTTAATTAATTTATTTATTAACTTATTTTTAAGCTGACTTGGACAAAGTATTATTTTTCAAGTTAGAAAACAAAGCCTGTCCTTCATCCAAGGCCATGGTGAGTCCCTGGCCTGCAGCACAAGTGCTCAGAGTGCTTTCCATTACATCTAACAGTGCTCTCCTGAGTCAGGCAAAGACAAGATAGGCTGGCATCACAAGGGACAAAGCAAGCAAAAGCATCGTCCAGTAACTGGTAGTGGCACTGGAAGATTCCTCACATTCAACAAAATGACCTGAGGATCACAATGAAAATGTCATAAGGACTCCCAGCCGTGTCATATTAATGAATCTAAATTCAATTATGGGTATTTACTAGAAATATAAATTCAAACTAGATTTCTGTCTGTTTTATTCCATCATAATACAGATTGTCATATTTAGGGAGATAAACACTTTATTTTCTAATACAGAACATAAGCACATGATATATAGCCTAGACACACAACTTTTAGACAATTGAGGTTAGTAGAATTCCCATCTTCTTCTAAAACCCACAGTTTAAGAACAGAGGAAGAACTTAGCTTTTCTTTTGTTCATCTTTTTGAACCATTAGGTCATGATTTAAGATTTCATTCTGCAATCATGAAGTATAGAAATTGATAACAGACTTTTCTACTATTGCTGAAAATTAAATTTTAAACAAGAGATAAAGAATTGGAAAGCATGGTTAAATCATAGAAAAACGTAGCAAAACATAACACTCCACCACACCTTTTTCACCCACTTATGAGCACATACAATCTTGAAACACAGTCCATGGACATTCTGCCTTTTTGCAATAGTTCTGAACTTTGCATTGAATGTTTAACACCTTGATAAATTTATAACTCAAACAAAATATAGAGAAACACATATCAAACTGCTATTTGCCAGCACAATAAATCAGTACATCAGCAAAAATATGGACAGTGTTATTTCAGCCTCATTTTTAAAGCATATTTCACTGTAATTACTGAAAGATATTCTATCATTGTGGAACAGTTAGGAGTGCTTTAAAAAAAATGAAATAGAGTGTGATAAAAAGAACGCTGAGAATGAAGAAGGATGTTTCCACATTTCTAATAGGAGATTTAGCAAGTGTTCATAAAATGCTGCTGTATTTTATTCAGAACATGCACACATTAATCATCAGTAATTTATAGTCTGAATGACTAATATAATCAGTCACAAGAAAGTAACATTTTACTTCTCTCATTCAGCATTCACGTGCAATATCATTTATAATTATCAACTACTTTAATCAGAAATAAGCTTCCTGTAGAAAAGAAAAATCTGAGACTATATAACAGATATTTCTTTATCATCCTGTAAGCATTATTTATTAAGGATTTTTAATAGTAATTTAAAATATTAATAGGCTATCAAGCTACATGTAGGCTGTTAAAATTTCACTTCATATCTCTTCAGAAATTGTATATTTCAACTGTTTTTAATATTCAACATTATTCCAGTGAAAGCACAAAACCTTAATAAAGAATAGAATCATAGAATATCCCGAGGAAGGGACCCATAAGGATCATCAAGTCCAACTCCTGGCACCGCACAGATCTACCCAAAATTTTGGACCGTGTGACTAAGTGCATAATACATTCTATTTGAAATTTTTGCAAAGTAATAGTGCCCTATAAAAGTTAAATTATTAAATCATTCAACTTCATTGTGAAACTTAATATTTTTTTTGTAATGTCTGAACTATTTAATTATTCGCTTTATAAAATCTTCCAGTTCCTTCTCAAGTTTTTGTTTATTCCAAAACTAAGTTTACTTGCTGTTGCCAAAAGAGAGAGTGAGTCAAAAAATTGATTGAAAATAAAGCAATATTGCTGTTCAGAGTACACTTTTAGAGCAATATAATAAGTACATTTTAAGTGACTATCTACATTCCCACATAAAATAAACTTGACAGCAGAACAGTTTTTTAGTTATACATATTTGCATCAGTGTAGTATTCTTAAGCATAATTTGTTACAAAAAAAAAAAAAAAAAAAAGCATGAGCATGAGCATGATTATGTTCTGGACCTTTAAGATTAAAAATCTGTATGAAGTTATCTGAATAAAAGTACAAAGTAAACCACAGCAAGACAAATGCTAGATCAGTACCTCCAGTGAAGCATGAACAAGTGCCTCCAGATCAGGGCATCCAGATCAAAGCCCCTATACTGCATAGAGTTCCTTTACTGTACAATACTGTACAACTTTAAAAGTACGATGCTACACTTTTACTGAGCAAATAGAGAGCCAAACTATGAAACTAGTTGCTCTTACAACCCATGGAATGGAGTAGGTGAGAAAGATGGATTATAGGATATAAAAGCCACCCAGAAGGTAATTAGATATATCCTCTCTCTCTGAAGAGCAAACCAAGAAGTAGAAAGGTGTATATGTGTGGATGGTAAATATATGTGCATGGTGAGCTAACTCCATCAGTACACATGGCATCAGAGTCCCCTTGCCCAGTGTAACAAGGCCCATCACTCCTCTCCAAGCTCAGGGGTGCCAGGAGGAACTGGCAAGGCACCTGAGGTGGCCACAGAAAGTGCAGCTGGAGAGCTGAGTAGTGTAGTTTGTCAAACCATTTTAATACCTAATATCAACTTGCAAACTAAATTTCAGGATCTGGACACCATCTGCAATTTCCCCTGTTTGACTATCATTGCCTTTTTTTGTAGTAGTTTAAAAGTCTACCTCGCCTTGAACTAATGTGCCTACTTTTTAGAAATTTGTTGAAGGTTTAATGTTTATAGCTTATTTAAAATTAAAAAGACTAAGGCAGAAAACATGAGATATTATCTGTTGCTACGAGGGCTAAGTGAGTTTATGAAAACCTGCAGCATAAAGCAGCCAACTCTCACCTGCCTGTTTCCACCAGAAGTCACAGATTGTGATCACAGCAGTGGTATAAGGGTCAATTATAATTTTGATAGGAAATCTGAAACATCATATAAGGTTACAGCACATTTGTCCTTGTGTGGGTACTGGTCCATGAGCTCTTCCCACTAAATGAATCCCAACTGAGGGAAGCCACTAGAGGGAGAGCCGACCATATTTATTAAAATTGTCAAGCCACATGCTGCTCAGTGGTAGTGCTGGCTAGAACTGGGAGAAGGGGCAAAAAAAGACCCCTTGGACCCCAGACTCAAAATAATAAAAATGATACAAATATATCTTAAGACTAGATTTCATTAAACTTTTAGGAGAATGATAGAGGCAAAAGTGAAGGGACATTAAAGAAGCCATTCAGATTTTCCACAAAGTATTAGCAAAAACAGATACATGTATATCACTCCTGGCAAGTATCTGTTGAGCTATTCCAAAGAAGGCCAGCATCAAAGATGGGAGGTGTTGAATAGAACATGGTTTGGGGACCTCCTAATAGGAGTCTATTTCACTGTTTAATATTCCTCTCAGCTGGAAAGATTTCTTTTTCCTGTTAACCTAAACATTCCATGTGTAATTCAAGCTCAAGACTCCTCTTCATCATTTGCACACTGTCTATGGAGAAGATTTTATACTTCTCTCTCTTTTTGTTAGCAACTTCTAGTTTTTAACGGCATAAGCAGATCTCACCTCAGTCTTCTCCAGCGTAAACCATCCTGATTCCTGCAACAGGTCCTCTCACATGGCTTTTGCTACACCCCTGAAAGATCTTATTGCTTCTCTCCTCAACCTTCTCTAGCAATCAACACTGTTCTTAACCTGCATGCCTCCAAATGCAGACAGAAATCTTTATAGAGACCACTGATTGTTGTCACAGGGATGTGATTCCATATATTTCACTAACTTGAGTTGTAGTTTTGGGGGTAGAAGTACTGTTTACTACTGGAGAGTTAATCTAAGTGTTATTTCTTAGGGGCCCTAAACTCCTAATGTAATGATAACTGTATATTTAGTAAGTACTGCTTTCAACTCAATTTCCAAGTATTGACTAATGCTAGAAGCAGAAGAGACCTTTTCAAACTTAATGAGTAACTTTAGAAGGAAGTTTTCTCCCCACCACTTTATGTACTTGCATAAGAAATGTCAGTTTTTATTTATATCAGGTATTCATTCCTTAAGAGACTGTATTCAGAAACTGCATTGAAATGTTTCTTAAAGTACTGTATCACTTGCTTCTCCACTATGAAAAAGACTTATTACTTTGTTTTGGAGGGAAGCTAGCTTAGTTTAACTTAGTTTGTTCCTGACAAATTCATGTTTTCATTTCCTAGGTGTCTGAGATTTATTTTATTCAGCATGTTTTTTCCAGGAATTGACTTGAAAATTAACTATTATTCAAATTTTTGAATATTTATTTCCAAATACCCCCCAAAATCTCAAATTCCAGTCCACATTTTTAATGTTTCTCAGGCTTTTTCTGGCATTGTCTTTGAAACTGAAATGCATCTCACCAGGTCAAGTGATTTGAAAACACCTAACTTAAATAAATATTCTCTCTCTTACCTATTATTTCCATATACACTCTGGTGTTTTTACTTCTGCTTCTGACAACATGTTGACTGGCTGAGTAGTGGAAAAGATCCTTAGCAGGCAAAGAGATGATTCTTCCCTTTCCATCCAGCATATGCCTGAGGAATACCTCTTGCTATTATTTTTCAGGACAAAAGCTGGTGATTTTCTAAAGGGTGGTGCAAGAGGACTAGAGCCTCCCTGACAGTGAAAACTACAGCAGTCAGCATCTTGTTGATCTTAGGGTACAGCTGAAACTTGAGTGTCATGAGAAGCAAGAGTTTTGGTGGAAATTAATCAACAGGAGATGAAGGAAAAAAAAAAAAAAAAAAAAGATTAAATTACAATTCCTAATGGAGGAAGAATAATTAAACAGCCACTCCAGCCACTCACTCTCCTTAAGGTCACTAAGAAGTTAATGACATTGAGATATCCATTAAGCAGTCCAACAGATCAAGGAACAGTGATGAATACTTTTTGATATTTAGAATTAAAATCATACTCATTCCCTAGCTAGCAATCGCACCTTGTGCACTTAAAATTGTATTCAACCATTATAGGTGAAAGACATGAACAAAAGCAAACAAACAAAAAACCACCATGGCACCATGCCGCTGTCAAAGTCCTGCTAAAGCCCCAGAAGCCAGCATTTATTTCTGGTAAACAATAATCTCTTTTATTTTGGCTTTTCAAGATGGCCAAAATCTACTGAAAAAAGCTCAGGAGATTTTTGGCTCAGCCAAAGCCAAGCCGGATCTTGTCCAATTCAGTGTTAAACTGATTCAAAAATGTAAACCTAGAGCTAATCCAAAGTAAAATGTTGTATTTGTATATCCTTCCTATTAAAACCGAGGACTAGTCAGAAGAATTCTCTATTCATGTTACCAGTATTTCAGGAGATTTTGAGGGTGCCTTCTGTAATCTTATTCCAGAAAGGCAAGAGTTGATAGCATTCATATGCCTTTGAAATTTCATGTTTTATTTATGTTATTGTGTATTATACTTCTGGCCTACTGTGATATCAGCCCTTGGGAAAACTAAACCTTTCTGCTGAAGAGATTCCAAGATTGGTTTGGAAAGCACTATGACTATCTATGTTTACTGAAATACCACCCTTATTACTTTTTTTTTTTTTTCTATTATTAGTAGGATCAGTGATGGATTTGGCTGTCTCTGAAGCAAAGATTTTGCTTTCTAATTTAGAGAATGATAAACAAGGGGAAGATAAACAGCTATGCAGGAGAACACAGTAACATGTTTTTGCCAGTTTGGGCATTATTTTAACCACAGACAATGTAGTGAACAGAGGGGGTCAGACAACTGCCAACAAGGAACAGATGGGCTAAGGAGCAGCAGAATGTTTTAAACACTTGAAAAGGCTGTTAGAAAGTCAAAGGGTCTATAGAGTAGTATTGGGGAGCAGGGGAAGGATGTGGAGAGGGAACTGTCAGTCTCTTCAAAATTGTTCAGCAGGTGGTTAACTTAACCTGGTATATGTGATATAAGAGTTACTGCATTAGAGGAAAAGCTGATGCATGCCTTGTAGTTACTGCAAAAAGCAACTTCTACACATACATTTCTGACTCACTCATGTTCCAGCAAAAAGTTTTCAGTTATTTGTTACAGCAGAGTTTCATACCACTGAGCACAGAGGAGGTGAAAGCTTCACACAGGTAAACAAAATGTAAGTCAGTGGCAGACAGATGTATCTGTTAAAAGAGATCCTTCATAAAGAAGGCTATGCATGTTGATGTTCATATAATGTTATCCATTATGACTTGAATACCTGCAAGAAAGAACTGCTTACAAATGTCAAGTTCAACTACTGTAACACATGGTCATTTTAGCTCTAAGTAGACCCAAAGAAAGACACTACAACTTTTATTTAAACATAAAAAATAGACTGATCTCAGTCAACATTTCCATAATACAATATACAGAATTATAAAAGAATATTATATAAAACTGGAATTTATTCCATGAATTCTTATAAAAAGGACATGTTTTATAATGCAAAATACACCATTACACCCACTTACATAACATTTATTTAATGGGACCTTCCCCAGAAGTTTGGATTTTGTACTCCAAGACTTTGATCTGAATTTTCCTCAAATTTCTAGTGTTCATAAGAAATTCAGTGGCTTCAACCCATTTCCCTTTTATTGTCAGTTCTCTGTAGAGAATGCTGAGAAATATGAAATCTCTTTTCTTTTTAAAATGGGACTTTAAAGTGACTGTGGTATTCCTAAATTCAGTAACATATTTCTAAAGATGGAAAATTTCCCTCAAAAATCTTCCTTCCAACAGCCCTGTAGATGAAGACTTTCCTACAGATACTGAAGTAAAGGCTTATTTGCCCTCTTCAAAATAATTAAGCTATTTATAAAGAGGCAAATTCTTCCAATTCAACATCATTCAGAGACTGGCAGGTTCTAAACAATAAGAATGGAATATTTCATTCCAGTCTGTTATTCTTTCTGTATAATCAAAACTTTTTTTTTTTCTACCTGTATCTGGGCTTAAGTAATTTGCTTCCTGTTTGTCCTATTTGCCTCCTGACCCATCAAAAATAGGTTGTACTGTGGCAATAAAATAAATAACAGGATGAATTAATGGAAGATCTTAGATAATACTTCAGAATACTGTTTAAAATCTCAGATTTTGGATTTTTTCCTGAGAGATAAGAGACCTGAAATTAAATTAAGCCCATTCATTATTCAGCCCAGAGATCTGAACCATGATCTTCTACCCCCAGACAAGGATGTTATCAATCATAAGAAAAAACATCAAGCAAGTTAAAATCACTTTTTGCAGAACTTGAGCTTCAGACCTTTGCCATTGAAATTTCAAATTATTTTTAAAGGCACCACACCACCCAATTAACATATCTACTATTTTAGAGGTCTTTTGTCTAAGTGCACAGAATATTAAAATTTTTCTTTTTTGCTTGCTGATGAGCAGTTGGATATGCATGGTACCTGGTCTTAAAGGCAGAAAAAACAAGCCCATAGGAATTTGCATATGCCAGTGAGAAGTATTGTAGTCATTGATCTTGTAATTCTGTTCATCATATAGTAAACTATAAACAATGAGTCACATACTCTATTTCCTTGTGTTCTGTGACTTGAAAGAATAATATTTGCTCATTTAAGATAGTCGCTTCCCAATACCTGCTTTGTCTTTCTGCTTTGGAGGAAAGCATGCTGCAATTTATCTTTTGCTTAGTCTTCTGTACAGGACACTTCTTAAGAAGTCTGAAATACATAAAACCTTAAACTAAATTCATAAGACCATAACTAGACAGTCAAAAGAGGTTATTCTCCCATTATTTTTAGTTTCGGTGTGGCCTAACCTTGAATATTGTGTGCAGTTTTGGGCTCCCCAATAAAATAAAATTAAAAAAAAAGGATCTGGGAGAGGGGAGCATGGAGCTGGAACAGGAGAGGGTCAGGCTGGGCGTAAGGAAAAGGTTCTTCACCGAGAAGGTCGTCATATGGTCTGATTTTGGGGTGGTCCTGTGTGGAGCCAGGAGTTGGACTCAATGATCCTTATAGATATTCTATGATTCTATAGAATGATCTAGATATATTTCTCAGGTAGCCAACCATCTAAATGCCCATTGGTAAAATTATTTTCCCTTCATTTGACTCTAATACTTATCAGTTATATTTTCAATGAAACTCGTATGTATGGGGCAAAACATACCAGCAGGCATCTTTTCATAGTCTCGTGCCATTGGTCCTGCATTCATTTCCTTTGCTGTCTTTGTCATCACACTCACGGACTACTCCATGCAACTGGCATGAATCTTACCTAAAGCCTCTGGTGTTAGTGTATGACAGTTCTTGTTGTTTGGAAGATCTGATTTTCTGAAGTGCAGTCAGACTTTGAGTGTTTGTATAGACAGATGCTTATGGGCATTGTGCTGATAGCATCACAAGGTTTCTTGTCTCTTTTTACATGTCCATTTAGACCTACTATTTAGTGAGCAAAACATGCTTCCTTTAGCACTTCTACAACCTGAGTATCTGGCAACTCCACTTTGAAATTTTCTCCCTCAGTCCCTACACAATAGAGGAAGGATGATTCCTTCTCTGAAGGGTAACTTGTGCAGTAGAAAAGTAAGTATTGTCTTTAATTTAAAAAGAACAACAACTTCTAGAAGTATTTGGATGAATATTGATTGCATAAAGTGAGAGGTTTGAGTGTTGCAATAAGCTTTCCTGGTTTTGATACATTTATGTTTTTGTTTTGTTTTGTTTTGTTTTTTTCCTCTGATGGACAACCTGGTGCAATTCCTTTCCCTTCCACTGAGTCGGCAACTTGTGTAAAACTAGGGATTAGAGCTTGAGGCTGCATTTGTTTACATGTTCTTTTAATAATTTAGAGATGAAATCAAGTTGGGAACTGAGTGCTCAGCAAGAGATTACAATAGACCTAGAAGCATTCTTGCTCAAGGTTTCTGCTTGCCTGAACACCTTACACTGAAGCTTCCTGAATAGATCGTGCAGTTTCTGGAGAGCTACAACTGCAGTACTTTCCAGGTACACATAAATCACCATTTTTGTGATAGCATGACATCTGGTGGACTGCCGGTAGTACTATGAAAGGACTCTGTACCTAACCTAAATATTGCTCACATTGAGTAAACTAGTACATGGAGTGCCTGTTTCTTTTAAAGCTGACTGGGTCATATACACAACTGTCATGTATTTATGGATAAAAAACATTGCAGAGGATAAGCTTTTGAGAAAAGAGATACATAGGTAAAACATATATGACGTACAGGAACTAAGCCCTGTGATGGCAGTGTGCAAATCCCAGGGTGGCAGAGAATGCCTTTGTTCAGCACCTTGCTGGCAAGGGGCAGTCTTCCAAGACTGTTTGTTAATCCAGCTCCTGGCAAGCAGACAGAAAAAATGATAAGGGTCCCTTGACATGTTGCCTGGCAGGCAGGTGGTAGGTCTCTCTTTCCAAAATTCTGAGAAATGAAGAATGGGAAAGGACAGAAAAATCTTGAAGAGCCTGAGGGTTTTTCTGCACTCCCCACCATCACCACCACCACCACAACCCCCCACCACTCCCCCCCCCCCCGCCCCCCGACACATTTCTTTGCTAAAAATGGAGAGGATTCAAGATTATTTTAAGGATTAGAGCATGACTAAAAAGCTTGCTTACAAGACATGTGATCTTGCCTGGTTGTATCACTGGCCCTCATCACTGCCTCCTGATTAGCAGTAATGGAAAAAATCTGTCTGATCATTAAGCTGTCTGACTACCTTTGAATACATCCCCTTATAGACTTTATTTAAATCTTTCCTGAGTGACATATTCAAGGAAAACCTTGTGCTTTATTTCAAATAACAAGGCAGAACTGAGTTATGAGCCAGTAGAAAAGTTGAACTTTATGAAACCTATATAGTCTTTTTCCACAGGAACTGAGATCAACAGTTTTATACAAAATGTTTCTTTGCTCTCAGGTCCCTTTCCTGTCTTTTCATTCTGTACACAGGGTCACCAAGTCTATTCCCTCTGTTTCAGGCCACTTGTTAGTATTTAAAGTTGTAAAAATATACCATATTCCATTCCAAGCTGCTAGGCAATGCAAAGAATAAATATGGACACAAAAAGGAAAGGAGGCTGTATGTTACAAAAGAACAGAAAACAAAACAAAACAAACAAACAAACAAACAAACAAAACAAAAAAACTTACCTTTAAATATTTGACTGAGGAGTGAAAAGTCAAAGTGTTCTGAGAATTTGTCAGGAGTTTCCTATTTTAATTTCATGAGTTTGAGAGAGGTGGAAGTTTTGGTTGGGTATCTAACCTCTGGTTCCCTAATCTAAATGAAGAGCAATTCCAAAGTTTTCTCGACCAGTTTAATATTTTTCCTAGTGAAAATATTAACTTGAAAGCCATTCTTAAGCTAATTAAAGTCTCAGAAAGTACAGATGAAACGGTTCAAAACTAGAATATAACGAGGGTTAGGATTCAGCCCCAGCTTACAACCACGTTGATAGTGACTACATCTCCATAGCACTGGAAAGCTAGGTAACTATCATACTTCAGAAAGCTAAATTCAGCTGTCAGTCTTAAGCTGAATCCAATGCTATACTCGACATCGAGAAAAATGTGTGTTATTTGTTAAGTAACAGTCAGTTCTGTACCAGTTCTGCAGCCACAGAGATTAAAGATCAGCAAAAATTCATCAGACTAATACAGGACTGATGGGTATGATTATCAAAGAGAAAAAAAAAAAGACGTGCTACCAAAGTATTTGTATTCAGTTGAATTTGCATATTAAGCCTGGCACAGGCAAGTACGAACATAAGGTAGGGATGATGATGTAAAACCCTAAATCTAGTTTTCAGTGGAATTACCAGCCTCACATGGTCAAAAGCCGAGACTTGGAAGCTAGGAGGAGAACTAGCCTTTTTCAGATATTTACAAACACTGAGATGTCTTTGTAAAATATCCCTTTGACCTCCTGCCATAGCCGTGCCTTCCAGTTCTCAAGTGACTGTTTAAGGAAGAAAATCCAAAAATATATATATATGCATCTCATAGCTTATACATATTCATTACTAGCAGGCAGCTGAAAGTTAAATACTTGCATCTGTATAAAAAGCAGTGGCAAGGATTCAAGAATCTGCAAAATGATAAAGGCCAGCATTATTGAACAAGAAGCAATAAGTAATTATTAAAAACAAAACAAACAAACAAACACAACACATTTCAATGCCCAGATCTCTTCCCTTCCTTCCTTCTCTATGATTTTTATTGGTACTGCTAATCATTTATCCCTTCTATTCCTCTCCCCAGATCCTGGCTATAGTTAGCACTGACCATTGGAAATGATCAGATCAGCCTGTAAACTGTAAAGTCTAAACAACATTAACATCATCACTTGATTTTTGTAGATCTTCTTATTGCTACTCTGAGTGGGTCTGCTACATGTCATCTGTGTCCTATGAAGAACTGGTCCTGTATTGCCATTTCAGAAATGAGTTTTCCAATATAATCAAAAGGAGAGAAGCACCGTCTTGAGGCAGATAATCGAGGTGTAGGTACCCCCTAAGCTACCTACCTGGCTTGCAGAGATTGATTCAATGCCTGGGAGAGAGTTAGGCTGTAATTTTGAACAACCTGAAGAAGACAATCCGTCATATCATTTCTTCAGGGTTGTGGGTACGGAGATGTACTCTGCACCTGCATGTGCACAAAGGCCTTCTGGAGAAAAAGGACATTTGGGGGAAGCTTGAAAAGTCTTGAGAGTGAGCAGATATTTGGGAAGGAGGACACTAGTAGTTGAGTAGTACTCAGTAAATAGCCAAGTTGTTTGTGAAAGTACCAGATATAGATACTCCAGTGTGGAGAAAGGAACAAAGAGGAGTCAGGGACCAGCAAATCTGGGCTTAAGGAGAGATGACATAACCATTTCTTAATCCAAACTCTTCCTGGATAGAAATTCACTGTCTGTTATCAGCTGTTACTAGCAGCCTTTAGAAAGCAGCCACCAACAAGAGAAAGTTGACAAATACATTTGCAACCATTAGCTGCTCTGATCACCAACATGAAACTGCATACAACATTACAGCAGCACATCAAAACCAAAGTAGCTTCTTGTTCACAAACAGTTATGCTATGCAGTACCCATCAATATCTACTGCATACTTGCACAGGTATGCTTACTTCTGGTAAACTGAAACGTTGGAACTATTTGGAGTTCTGCATCATTAGTGTATTGGTGTGAGACATGCTTAATGTAATTTAAATCCTAACCATCACACAAGTAGAATCCAGTAAAGTTCTGAAGTCTACTTCTGTTTCTGTTTCTGTAAGAAGCTATAAACAAAATGGATAACACCAATGGAGGAAAAAAAATAAAAATCTGTCCATCTAGGACTGAATTTCAGGCAAGAGATGGGGGAGAAAAAAATAAATAATATAGACAATATAACACCTGAAGTTGAAGCATTTCCTGATTTCAAAGAAAAACAAAATAAAAATCTTGTTTATTCTTGAGAATCAGCAATACGATATTAAAGCCATGAGTTACCTTAGCTCATGATTTATTTTTTTCTGAACAGACACTGAATGCCAGATCCAGGTTGTACATCATTTGCTTATCATTCATATAAGATCAAAGGCAATGTTTAAGTTCACAAGGCAATGAAGCTTTCAATTTTACTCTGAATTTTTACTCTAAATTGATTCTATCAATTGATAGGTTTTTTTTTGTTGTTGGTCATGGTTTTTTTTCATCAATGTTAAGTATTTATTTTATTTATTTAAAAGCAAGGCATAACTTTCAACAGCTATGGAGAAAGTGATTGCTATAACATTTGGAAAAGGATTGCTTCTGTCTGCATTTAAGCAGCAGATCATAAGCATTGCAGCTGATCAAGCATATCATATCAATCATTTTTCACAACAGAAGAAGAAAAATTGTGTAGACATCTCCTGCCTGGCAGAGGTAGACAGAAATGACAGAATGATCCTCATGATCTTGACCAAAATAGCAAAACAGTTTAAGCACTTCCACATTTTACAAACCAAGTTGTTTTTTTTTTTTTTTTTTTTGTCTTGGCTAACAATGTTGTATGAGAATTGCATAGACCTAGTAAGGAAGAGATAGATCTCACAGAAACGTGTTTTACACTTGAGTCACTTTGTGATCAAACCATTTAGTCTTAATTGTTTGTTTTAAAACTGTGTCTTAACCACATTAGGAAGAATGTGGCTCTGTTAGTGGACATAGACCAGGCTTGAGTCATTACAAAAGATGTAAACAAACTGGATAGAGTCCAGAGAAGAGTAATAAAAATGATAAGAGGTGCAGAAAATGACCTATGAGGGAAGGTTGAAATAATGGAGCTTGTTTAGTCTAGAAGAGTAAAGACTGAACTGGGACATGATCACAGTCTTTGAATGTGTACAGAGATCTCTCTACAGAGGAGAATGATCAACTGTTGTCCATGTTTGCCAAGGACAGGGCAAGCAATAATTTACCAAATTTGCAACAGAGAAGAATAAAGCTTGATATTAAGGGCAGATCTTCGATTAGAGTTGGCTAAATCACAGGATTCTTGGTTTGGAGAAGTTTCAAAAGGCTTTTCATGAGTACAGTTCTAGAAACAATACTGTACTGTAAAAATTCATAGCATTAAGACAAATAATCAGTCAAAAAGGATTAAATATAACAATTTGTCTGAGAGAATTTTCTCATAGTTCCTTTAAAATTCTATTAAACAGTTGAAAACAGTTTTTAACTGCTCACAAGAACCTGGAGATGCTCTGTAGGGCTTGGAGAAACCTTTTTCATGGTTTCTGTTCATAAATCTAATCAGATTTCTCTATATGTGGCATATTTTGTATCTTATTCGCACAAATGTATGGTATACATCTATTGACAAAGTCCTTTAATATAAGCTTAGAAGTGTAGCCCTTTGAAACAAAAGGACAGTCTTTATTCTTTAATATTATATAACTATATATATATAACTATAAAACTGCAGAAAATATTCACAGAGTGTGATTATCTTATAAATAAGGCAACTATAGACACAAAGTTACTCCTTTGGAAGAAAAGATGTTGTAAATTTAATTCTACCCATTCATCAGTCTCTGTATGTATAGATTGTCAATAGCCTATAAAATACTTATTTAAACAAAAGCAAATTTTGCAGTTTATTCAAGAGGTTATTAAACTTAATTGGCTTGAAAAGCTTCTCTCCTTTATAAGTAGCTGAGATAGATAATGAATATATATATATATAGTTCAAAACCAAACCAAACTAAACCAAAACAATACATATATTCACATTTTCAATACATATGAAAACTATAGGTGGTATACATTATATGACTCTTTTCTGTCTTATCCTCAGAAACTGTTTACATTCATCTCAGTTGAAAAGACAATAACACCATCTGATGCAATTCTAAAGATTGTAGTCTTATACAGACACTGCATAAATAATGCATCTCTACTATTAACTTGAATATACCATCTAAAAATTAAATTATATACTCTGAACAAAATTGTACAAGGTATTCAGAGCTAAAAGCCCATTCAAGCATCTTTTGATGTTATCAAGCTGGGGGGTGGGGGGGAAGTCAAGTTTTTTCTATCATTCAACTTAAGCATTCACACTAAATTTCTTACACTTAGTATAGATATTATTCTTGGAAAGATAGCCCAGCACCTTAGAGGTGTTATAACAGAACATGGCTGTTAGGATAAATCTTACTGAAATTAATGGTGTATGGATACATAGCTAAACTATACTTGTTAAAGTTGGTTGCCTGAAGAAGAAATAAGTTCCATATTTGGAATTTAAAGACTTTCATTTTGATCACTGACACTAAAACTGGAGTTGAGATAAGCCATTTATGATCAATACTAGAAGTGTAAGTAGCATCATCCAATCTTAGCATCCCAAGTAAGGTAACATTCATCATGTGAGAAAATATGCTTCATAAACCTGTCTGAAATACAGCTGTACTTGGACTGTTTCCAGAGACTAGATTAAAGATTAGGAATTTACTTACCAGAAGCAGGTGTTTCTCTGAGATACACTGTTTGCATACATTACACCATACATTAAACTTTCAACCTAAGAACTGCAGCTATAACCAAAAAGTTCTCTATGCTAGTGCTATAGAGCGAAATTACCTCTGTTCTCTTTATCTAGGATCTTCTCTTACTTTCTTAGAGAGCATGCAGGAAAGAAGGGACAGTTTCACCACTGCTACAGGATGCATCTGACCTGAAATGCATGTTAAAAGTGAGTTTATCAAAAGCTTAGCAGATCTGCAAACTGCAGAGTTAGGATCATAGCCCTGGTTGTTGAAGTAGTGGCCACTGCTTTCATAATGTGTGCCCACGCACATAAACTGAGTTAACTTTACTGTGCTATAGGAAGTCCTAAAATACCTTAGAATGGTTGAGACTTCCCAAATCTGCATCAGGAATAAACAGGTGAGAAGGTCTGCATAAAAGCTAATGCTCTGCCTAAATAAAAAGTTAATTGCATATTTAAACATTCTGATATAAATCATGTTGCTTTTGTTGAAGACAACTTATTAGTTCAGCCAAAAATATGTAAGTAAGTAAATAAATAAATAAATAGTTTACCTGACATTCATCATATTATTGTATTTTATTTATAAAATGGAAAACATCCCAATGGGGCAGCCTAGGGCATTCATTAGCTATTTTAATACTTACATCATCAATGCCATAATTAGGGTTGGTTTTGACAAGGCTGGCCTTGGCATAGGATATACTGACAGTTACTCTATCAATTAACGTATATTGTGCATTCTCATCAATGCATTCACATGGCTGCACTGCCTTGAGCAATGCTAAACAGGGTCTCTGCTCAATGAGATAGAAAGATAACTTTAAACAGGGATACACCATGAATCTCTGAAATAGCATTTCACTAGCAGCAAGGATACAGAAGAATCCAGGTATGTTTGAGCTAAAGAAGACAAGCACAATTATAACTTGCTGTCTTTTTTTCGGGGATTTCTCAGTGTCAGAGCTCCAATAGCAACTGTACATATGTAATAAGGAACATACTTCATCCCTAAAAATAAAGAATGTAGATTTGTACCCAACCAACTCTATTTTTGGAGGGTCTGGGGGTGTGGGAATGATTTTATTGATAAAACAAGAAGGTACAATAGTTCAAATAATTTCCTGGACTATTGGCTTTCATATGATTTCTTTTTTAAGATTTGAAAATTAATTATTTTTTAAACTGTTGCCTTTTTATAAGTTTCTGTTCAATAATTTTATTGAAAATGTTCACTTTCACCTATCTTCACATGAAAGTATCTTCATGTTTATAGTAATCTGAATTACTTTTGTTCTGTGTCTTTCTAAGAAACTTAACCCTACTAAAGTCAGTGGATAAAGGATCTGGTTTGTAAAACCAGGGTAACAGAGACTGTAAGTTTCTCATGGAAATGAGAAAAAGGAAAGAAAAAAAGAAACCTAACAATGCTACTTCCCAAGTATAGACTCAATACCACCTGATATGGAGCAACTTCCTTAGACATGTAACTACTGAAAAGACGACCTTGGAATCACCATAAACAGTCCTTTAGAAGCATTAGCCCAGTTCTCAAAACAACAAATAAAGTATTGTAAATCAAAAATTGACAGTAAGGAAAGCAATAGAAAGGGCTTAGAAGCATCTGAATGTCAGCTGAATCTTGAAAACATTTCTATAAATATTGGCTTGGTTTCTATAAATTTTTTTCTATACTGTAGTAATGAACATATAAAAGGGTTATGCCTATGTTTGCTGCTACACTAGTCAACTCTCCAAGGATGTACATGCAATAGCACATACACAGAGCTTTTAAGTTCCTTTACAGTTAGCCAGACTGATTACTGAAGACTGAAAATTGCTTACAGATCATCAGTTTAAGAAACCTATATTAGAATCATAGAATCATTCAGGTTAGAAAAGACCTCTAAGATCATCTAGCCCAACCTTTAACCTAGTACTAAAGTCCACCACTAAACCATGCTACTAAGTTCTAAATCTACATGTTTCTTGAAGACCTCCAAGGATGGTGATTCAACCACTTCCCTGGGCAGCCTATTCCAATGCCGCACAATATATTCAGTAAAGAAGTCTACCCTAATATCCAACCTAAACCTCCCTGGCACAACTAGAGGCCACTTCCCCTCATTTTGTCACTCGGTGCTTGGGAGAAGAACCCAATCCTCACCTTGTTACTACTTCCTTTAAGATAATTGTAAAGTACAGTAAGATCTCCCCTGAGCCTTCTTTCCTCTGAGCTAAACAACCCCAGCTTCCTCAGCCACTCCTCATAAGACTTGTTCTCTAGACCCTTCACCAGATTTGTTGCCCTTCTTTGAACAAACTGTAGCACTTTTATGTCTTTCTTGAGTGAGGAGCCAAAAACTGAACACGGTATTTGAGGTGCAGCCTCACCAGAGATGAATACGGAGGGAAAATGACTTCACTAGTCCTTCTGACCACACTATTTCTGATGCAAGCCAGGATGCTGTTGGCCTTCTTCACCACCTGGGGATACTGCTGGCTCATACTCAGCCAACCATCCACAAATACCCCCAGTCCCCTTCCCAACTGGCAGCTTCCCAACAGCCAGCCACTCTTCCCCAGCCTGTAGCGTTGCATGGGGTTGTTGTACCCCAAGTGCCGGACCCGGCACTTAGTGTCCTTGAATTTCATACAGTTGGTGTCTGCCCATTGGTCCAGCCTGTCCAGATCCCTCTGCAGAGTCCTACTCCCCTCAAGCAGATCAATGCTTGTGCCTAACGTAGTGTCATCTGCAAACTTACTAAAGGGTGTTCTCGATCCCCTCACCCAGATCACTGGAACTAATACTGAAGTGGTTTGTCTACAAAGAAAAGGCAATATTAGGACTAAAGAGTATTTAATAGTGTAATTACCAGGAAAATTATGTAGAAGTTCTGTTTTTCAGCTTGTGAAAAATGACAGACCTACAAGTATTTCTTACTGCTCTGACAGCAAGCTATTTCACATCTTTCACTTTCTTAGTTTTGTTCAAAGAATTGAACAAGATTAAGTTATTGAAAAGTTATTAAGTTATTGAAAAGTCATGTTAGAGTGAGAAATGAAGATAGAAAAGATAATATGCAGGTAAAATAACTTGGTCATATAAAAAAAAAGAAGCTATTTAACAGAAAATTAGAGACAATTTGAACCCTGAATAACCTGTGGTTCTTTCTCAAGGACTGGAACAAGGTTCTCCAGGAAAATCAGTAAAGATAACTTACAATGTCATCAGCAGCAGGAAATTGGAATAGCAGCTACTACCTGGAAACTCAATTCTGTTGAGAAGAAGGGTTGAGGGAAGAAACTAAATTGCAAACAGATGAGAGAAGTCTTTTCATTTATGCTATCCATGAGACGAATC
This sequence comes from Anser brachyrhynchus, assembly GCF_964034855.1. NCBI lineage: Eukaryota > Metazoa > Chordata > Aves > Anseriformes > Anatidae > Anser > Anser brachyrhynchus. The sequence continues at coordinate 119,412,396 of NC_137695.1, forward strand.
TTGCTTTAGGTCCTTATAGGTGGTAAATGCCAGAAAAGCTTTATTCAGTGTCTAAAAATAAATGCTTTGGCAGTCAAATCAGCAGTATGTAGGTAGTTCTTGATTTATTTTGCATGATCTTGGAACATATATCTGCTTGTAAATACTGGAAGAAGTGCTGAATTGATTAAAAACTGAGTGTGTCAAATATCACTGTTTTGGCAGGTATTTCACAAGCAACAGCAAAGGATATTTTCCCTTTATAATCACATTGATTCCTTGAGAATCACCATCAGCAGATGAATAAATAGTAAATGATCAGTTTTGGAAAACTTCTGTTGCAAGGATACTCGCAGCTTAGTCTTCAGCTGGACTGTATGAGACTCTCCACATCTCTTCTGTCTAAGGGAATCTTCAATACTGCACAAAATTCCTACTTGGAGAGCTCCTATTGCACTTAGTCAAACATTTCTTGAGAAAGTGGCTAGAAGTTCAGTCAATCAACTTGTCTTAAGTCAGCCTAGCATTTCATCTATGTGATGACTCCCCTAGGATGGGGAGTTCCTAGACAACCCAGAAAATTAACAACTGAAATACACAGGATGTATACTCAGGCACAGCCATGACCACAGATGTAATTAAAGGACAGACATGAATATTATCCTCCCATTCCTCTTACAACTTAAATTCCATAGTTCTATAGCTTGTGCTATAAGTAATACTTTTTCAAATGTGTATTGGTATAACAGTATATTCTTGATTTAATCTTACATCTCAATATACATTACCAAAGCATCATAGTTTCAATTTTTATTTTATTTTATTTAATTTTTTTTTCATTTGGATTTGGAAAAAAATGTCTTTATTACTTTTTGGGGCACACACCATATTTTAGTCCTTCCTACTCCTGGATAAGCATATGCCGAAAGCTTAATCAAAAGGTGGGACCACCTGTCTGAAAGTTAACATTTGACGATGTTAACTGTTCCAAATATTCACTTTTGCTTTTCACTTTTATACATGAAAGCAACTGTCCATTACATTTACAAACATTGCTGACAAACACTATCACTAATGGAATTTCCCATCAGTCATGATCCAGGTATAGCCTTACATTTTATACTTACAATTTAAATTAGGTGGGCAACCCAATTATTTGCAAAGTACTTGTAGAGCAAATATATACCACGGATATATTGCAAGTATATACCAAGTGCTAAGACACAAGGTAAGAATTGGTGTTCCCAGATGCTAATGTAGTGTAAATTATATTTTAAATGTCTTTCCTCTTTATTCTGTTCTTTAAAGTTTTTGCTGCTTCCTTCCCATGTATTCTATGTCTGTATGATCTGTCCTCTTTCTACAGCTGTGTTGTCCATTAATAGAAAATGATGTTTTACTTACTTGTGTTTTCTATATAGACTAATCTTTGGTGTGACTCTTTGACTATTTCATAATGTTGACTACCAGGTTCTTTATCTTTCCTCTAAAAGAGCAACCCAGTTCCGGTAGCAAATATCACAATTTTTTTTTTCTTTTGCAGATGTGATTCTGCTGACAGAAATTCAGAATTTGCATATCTTTAAGCTTAACATTTAAAAGTCCCAGAAATTTTTTTTCCATACATTAAATAACTGTTAACTCTGCAAAACTATTTGTAGATCTATCTCCCTAATGTTTACCCAAAGTTGTTTTAGGTTTTCAGGTGAATATGTGCCAGCAGAATTGAGCCATATTCATCTATACAGTTTTTATTAAGCACTTTTACACTAGAATAAATAACTGTAATAAAACTGTTGGTAGATATGAAAAATTTCTTCTAAATTGCAAAATTAGAAAACTCTAGGTTTTCAAGAAAATAAAACAATAGACGTGTTCCTGTACCACATGTATAAATAGTGTTAAAACAATCCATGCTTCTGCAGACTTTTGGTGCTGAACATGGGGCTCAAGGAATTTGAGATAAGGATAGTTGAGAGAAGTAATGGGAAATTCAGTGTGGCCAGCAGGACTAGGGAAGTGATTGTCTCCCTGTACTCGGTTCTGGTGAGGCTGCACCTCGAGTACTGTGTTCAGTTTTGGGCCCCTCACTACAAGAAGGACATGGAGGTGCTCGAGCGAGTCCAGAGAAGGGCAACGAAGCTGGTGAGGGGTCTGGAGAACAAGTCTCATGAGGAGAGGCTGAGGGAGCTGGGATTGTTCAGCCTGGAGAAGAGGAGGCTCAGGGGCAGCCTTATCGCACTCTATAGATACCTTAAAGGAGGCTGTAGCGAGGTGGGGGTTGGTCTATTCTCCCACATGCCTGGTGACAGGACGAGGGGGTGTAGGCTAAAGTTGCACCAGGGGAGGTTTAGGTTGGATATTAGGAAGAACTTCTTTATTGAAAGGGTTATTAGGCATTGGAATGGGCTGCCCAGGGAAGTGGTTGAATCACCATCCCTGGAGGTCTTTAAAAGATGTTTAGATGTAGAGCTTAGTGATATGGTTTAGTGGAGGACTTGTTAGTGTTAGGTCAGAGGTTGGACTAGGTGATCTTGGAGGTCTCTTCCAACCTAGATGATTCTGTGATTCTGTGAAAACATGGACTGGATATTTTCTATGAATATAACAGTTGTGAAGAATTCAAGAAAGTAGTAATTGTGAAGAATATGTTTTGTAGTTATGCAGTGAAGAGATGAGGATTATGTGTAAATTGTTCACTTTGTTGGTGTTGTGATGATGTTATGTTTATTTTGGTATGGGGAATTTTTTTTTTTTTTGATGTAAGTGAACTTTGAAGACTGTGATGGCTGTGAAGTAAGAGTATATGTGATTATTCTTAAATATGCTTTTCACAGAGGTGAGAGGTGGAATGTAGTGGGTTTAACGTGGAAAAGTTTGGGCAGCAGGGTGCAATAGGGATGGCTTCTGTGAGAAGAGTCTAGAAGCTGCCCCATGTTAGCTAATGGGCCTGCCGCTGACTAGAGCCGAGCCAATAAGAGATACTGTTTGCACCTCCATGGGTGCGTATTTAAGAGAGGAAAAAACAAACAAACAAACAAGCAAAACTGCTGGGGAACAGCAGCTGAGAGAGAGAGGAGTGAGAAGCAGCCTTGCAGACACCAAGGTCGGTGAAGAAGAAGGGGGAGGAGGTGCTCCAGGCTCCAAGGCAGAAATTCCCCTGTGGCCTGTGGAGAGGACCATGGTGAAGCAGGTTGTCCCCCTGCAGCCCATGGTGTACCACCATGGAGCAGATCTCCATGCTGCAGCCCGTGGAGGAGATCATGGTGGAGCAGGTGGATCTGCCCTTGAAGGAGGCTGCGGCCTGTGGAGAACCCCTGCCAGAACAGATTCCAGGCCAGACCTGTAGCCCATGGAGAGGAGCCCATGCAGGAGCAGGTGACCTGGCAGGAGCCTGTGGGGGACCCAGGTTGGAGCAGTGTGCTCCTGACGGATGGACCCCGTGGTACAGACCCATATCTGGAGCAGTTCTTGAAGAACTGCAGCCTTTGGGAAGCCCATGCAGGATCAGTTTGGGAAGGACAGAATCCTAAGGGAGGAACCCCATGTTGGAGCAGGGGAAGAGAAAGACTGAGGAGGAACAACGAAGTGCTGTAGACTGACCACAATGCCTATTCCCCTGTTCCCTTGCGCCGCTCAGGAGGAGGAGGTGGAAGAGGGTGGATGGGGGGAAGGTGTTTTTGTGTTTCTTTCCTTTGTTTCTCGCTTCTCTATCTTGCTAGTAATAGGCAATAAATCTTACTATCTCCCTACTCTGAGTCTGTTTTGCCTGTCATGATAATTGTTGAGTGGTGATCTCCCCATCCTTATCTCAGCCCTTGAGCCCATTTTATTCTGTTTTCTCCCCTTTTCCCTTTGAGAAGGGGGAGTGAGAGAGAAGCTGGGGTGGAGCTCAGCTGCCCACCTGTGTAAAACCACCACATTACTGCATCAGCAAGTCTCTATGCAGGCAGAGAATTCCCCTGCAACTTTTGAAATATTATTGGGGTCTTGAAATGAGCAGTTTTATGTACCCAATTCCAATGGATATTTGACCCAATTCAATAAAATACTATGCCTAACATTCTGGACCTTAACATATTTCCAGAATTCACATCAATAAACAAATTCAGAAAGAAGGATAGTTATTAACATCACGTTTTTAATTGGATCTCTCTTCATGAAAACAGTCAGGCCTGCATAACACATGGCTTGGCAGGGACACTTTTTAGTAACACATACTCATCCTTGGCTTATCCATTCCTGGTTGGATTGTGACTGCCAATACATATTCAATCACAGAATGCACATGGACAAGCCAACCACCAAATAACCAGATGCTCTGATAGCTCAACTTTGCATTCTAGTCTGTAAAAGAAGAGTGTAGGAAGAACAGAGCAAGAAACTATTTGTGGCACTTCTAAGCATTACTCAGGGTCATTGCCAAGCATTAGTTGTGGTTGATAAATAAAATCTTTAGCATCTGATTCTCCAATTTGATATGTGAATTTTTAGTGCAGCTAGATCTCTGAAAACTTTTGTTTGTTTGTTTTTAACTCGTCTAATCATTTATCTTTCTCCTTTTCTCCTTATCATATCTCCTTTTAATGTTTTTCTAAGTGATCCTGTTTTAACTGCCAAATGACATCCAAAACCATCATTTCCAGCCAATGACTTCCATAGAATCATTTTTTTCACCTTCAGTATTGCAAGATGCAAATTTCCTGCCTCTTTGGAAAAATACTTTCCTTAGAAAGGTTGTAAAATATCTCTGTGGACAAGCACAGAAGAAAAACATTCTAAAAGTGCTTTTCTAAATGAGTGGTTTCCAAATGCATGAAACAAAACTTTGCTTAAGTCATGTAATTTCTCTGCAAATGTTGTTCTCCTGCATCAGAGGCCACTTGGGGGGGGGGGGGGGGGGGGGAATACAAAACAACAAAAAAAAAAGTTTATAGTTTCTCTTCTTTTTCTATTTATATTGGGAGAAATACTGCTAAGTATGCTCTGAAGAAAAAGACTAGAGGTAGTCAGTATCCTATTTCTCAACAGTGAATAGGAAAAGCTCTTAAGAATACAAAAACAGAACTTGCTAAGGAGACTTAAAGCCAATTTAAAAACGGAATAATTTGCATTATTTTGCTGAATTCAGCAAACGATTTTTCTAATCATTCAGAGTTATACACACAGTTAAATCACATAAATGAACATTTCTTCAAATAGCTTTTATTCTTGACAAACATTTTTGAAAAAAACACAACACAAAAAGGAGTCAAAATACTTACCTTATGATTTCTAATCTGCTGTTGTACTCCCACAACCGGTTGTCCCAAAACACTTTCTCTCTTCTTAAACAAGACTGTTGACTTGGTTTTTGGTGGATGATAGGAAAGCAGTAATTGTTGCTTATCTCAACTTTAGTAAGTCTATCAACAATTTCCCATAACCTCTAAGTGGATAGTGAGGAGGACTGAAAACTGTTGCTTGAAAGGGTTGTGATCAGCAGCATGAAGTCCAGTTGGAAGCCAAGCATTAGTGGTGTCCCAAAGGGCTTTAAACCGGGCCCAACACTGTTTAACACCTTCGTTAATGACCTGGATAAAGGTTGAAGATTATACAAAACTGGGAGAAGTGGTTGATAGACCAGATGGTTGTGCTGCCATTCAGAAGAACATTGGCAGGTTGGAGCAATAGGAATGTTGGGAAGTTCAACAGAAGGTATTGCAAATTCCTGCACCTGGGGAGGAATAACCCTAGACACAGTACAGGCTGGGGTCTGACTGGTGGGAAAGCTTGCAGAAAAGGACCTAGGCATCCTGTGCAGCAAAGAAGGCCACAATATCTCTGGCTATAGTGTAAGCCATAGCAAACTTAAAAACAAGACCACTAGATCAGCAAGTAGATAACTAAGGAGAATTAGAATATAACATGCAATGGAAACTATATGTAATGAAACCTAAGATAAGACCGTTATGTTTGAATGAACTACAGTAAAAAGACTTCAGGAAAGTCTGTGATCCCCAGACAAGAGGACTGTCTGGCTGCCTGACCTGTAAAGTTTTTTAGCAGTATTGATCAAGACAGATGCTATTCATCAGTAGAGGTGTTTATGTATATGTGGCATTAGTCACCCAGGTCTTGGCATACTTAAACATGTAATGAGAAAGGCTTTAGAAATTTGGTCTCTCTTGAGGAAAAAAAAAAAAAAAAAGTTAACTACTTTAAAAGTAGTAAAAGTAGTAAAAGTTGCACCATCAAAAAGCAAAAACAGCATACGAGTCGCAAAAACAGTATACGAGTATACGTGTCAAAAAAAAAAAAAAAGTGAAAACTTGTTTGGAAGTTGACCTTATCCTCTAAAGAGTTCTTCTGTAAACAACTTGGCTGTATCCCTTGAAAGTAAATTTAAAATCTTTAATTAATTGTCTCCAGTTCTTTTGGAACTTTTTTAATAAAGTTTTGCTGTAGTTCATTTAAGTACAAGATGATGAAACAATGAAGATAATATCTCCACATACTTCTTCACTAATCTTTTAATAGAAATAGAGGACAAAGTATTACAATTTCATAGTAAAAACCTTCCTGCCAATGAGTATGTGGAGATAGGTTTAGCTAGTTTACAAGACTTTTCTAGTTTTTGATTTTCCAGTACTGCTTGCAGTAAATTGGTGTACTACCAGCATGAACAATTACTAGGAAGAAAGAGAGAAAGAGAGAAAGAAACGGAGGAGATACAAACAGATACAAAGGACCTACTAAAGATCACTGGCACTATCCCTTGTCAGGATTTGGCTTCATCCTTTGTGATGTGAGTGTGATGTGAGATTGTTAATTATGTCTGTGGTTTTTCCCCAAGAATGCCTTGTTAAAGTGATGGGGAAATGAGTGCAAGCTAACAAGCTTCATCCCAACTTGAAGCATTTCTAAGGAAACAGAGCAGTGATGAGGTAAGTTTTGAGAGGGGCGAAGGACATAGATTTTAAATAATGGTTGCCTTACAACATGCATGTGAGAACACTTCTCTAATTTTGAACATATATAATGCACATAATATATTAAATAAATATAGTAAAATATGTAAAAATCTATTTAGTAACATAATTTTTTGATTCTTCCAAGACTGATTTGTATCAGTAACTTAGTATACAGATTATATAACTAAGTAGACTGATATGCACTCTCAGAAGGTTTTCAAACAGAATTGGGTATCGAATACCGTTCTCATTTTATGACAGAAATATACCAATGGTCTGAGAATTTGGCATTAATTTTGGAGACCAAAAATAAGTAACATTTCACCCAATAATGACATTATTAATCAACATAAAGTCTGCAGAGCAAAACATGCATAACAAACAATCTTGTTTAGTAATGTATTATATGAATTGAGAATAAGATTTTTTCTATATATTTATGATTTATCAGGACTGCTTCTATTCTTAGTTATTACACTTTCCTGTTTTCTGGTGATTGAGACCATGAAAAAATGAATGGGGAGAAAAGAGAGCAGAAGGGAGGACAATATTTCAAGGGTAAATTCAACACGATCTAAAGTCAAACACTACTGATGAAAGAGTCCTGGGTCTGTCATTTAATTAGAATCACGGCACTGGGTAAAAGTGGTTTTGGTGGAGTAAGAAGACTGCAGAGAATCTGGAGGATTTAACATTTTTGGTGAGTGTTCTGTACATTATTTTTTTATGAGTTTAGAAATGAAAAAAAAAAAGAACTGGTAGTTGGATCTGCACTGAGGCAGCTTCTTAGTATAAAAACATCAAAGAGATTAAACATGCTTTTATGCATGTTTAAGAGAAGGGAAAGAAAGAAAGAGTGAGAAAGGAATAAGTGAGATAATGACCATGAGAGAGATCAAGTAGAGGGATTAGATCAGCAGGGCATGAGATTGGATTAGGACAGCAGATTAGCATCTGTGATGACGAGAGGGAGGGCAAAAAGAAGAGGAAAGTTACCTCAAGTGTTGTCAATTTTCTCTTGGTAGAAGCTGGTTAGGTCTTCTGCAAAGATAGAAACATTCATTCTTCAAATCTGTCTTTTATCCTGCCTCCATGTCCTGAAAGAATCAAGTGTATTACGGACAAACAGGGCTTGGAATTTGGCAATACATTTAAAAACAAACCAAGCAAGGTCACCCAATTTGAATTTTCCACAAAGTTAAGAACAAGGAGAAGAAATAGCCACAAGAGGTGAATTTGTAATGATGCTGGCCAGATGACTCTTAATAAAGAAGGAATTTTAAAAGATCAACAGTTGCAGTGGTTTACTATAGGAGAAAATGACTGCTAGTATTGATGGAAAAAACTGAAGAGTGGGCTAGTAAAGGAGGTCAGAACAACAACAACAAAAATTAACAGTGATGAGTTCATAGTAGGAGCTCAAATGAAAAAGTCTGAAGAGGCTTCATAGCTGAAAGAGTTGGAGAGAAAGAGCTGAGTTACTGAGAGATGAAAGATGAAAATGCTAGGGGAGAAAAATTTTAGCAAAGGGTCATTTAAGTAATCATGAGTACTAATTCTCAGCTCTAAGTAAAGAGATATAGTCAAAGAAATATGTCAGCTCACAGATCTGAAATATCATCTAGTTAGAAACTAAAACTTACTGAACAACTTATTGGAATATGACGAAGATAACTAATAAAAAAATCAAGGTAGATTTTTTTTTTTTTCCCCCAGACTGTGTTGCTGCTAGTGTTTCAGTTATATAGTTTCAAAAACTAGAGAGTAAGATGAGGCTTGAAAAGATCACAGTGACACACAGGAATGACAACCCAGAGGACATAGTGTCAGAAAGGAATATAAAATAAATTAAAGTCACTGAAGACTGAACATAATGTCAGTGAACAGTAGGACTTTGTTGACAGAGAATTTTGTAGCAAATGATAATTTCATCATTGCAGACAGTTCAAGTACCACTTCATTATAAATAATCATTTTGCTTGCTCAGTGGAAAATTTAGTTGTCTGTGCCTGTAAAGCTTATTTTCTATCCCATTGGTACCTCTAAATTTCCTGTATGCAGTTATAGATATTTACTATATGGTATTTACTTCCCTTTAAGGTGGAAGCACATATTTTTTAATTTATTTTTTTCTACAGATCTAGTCTTTATGCCTTGGAAGCCTAATTCTTCTTGTACTCATTTAAGGAAGTATTCACAAGGGCAAGTTGTGATTTAATATTTTTATATATATATATATATATATATACAGAGAGAGAGAGAGAGAGAGAGAGATTTTGTTAGGCTTCTCTCTAGTTAATGGAGAAAGAGAAGGTCATTCAGAACCTTTTTCAAAAGGGACACTAAACTGTAGGAGTTCAGAATTGTTTGACTAGCGGAGGTGCTAGCCAAATGTATTTTGTAAAGAGGATGTAAGTTTTGGTCTTTCACTGCTAGTTTTCTCTATTTCATTGCTATAAACTTTTGGAATAGTTCACAAGGTTAGTTTGACCTACTGTTCCTAAGCATCCAAAGAAAATAATAATTACACACTATCCTACCTAACATCCTGAAATTGAACAGAGAAACTAGAGAGAAAATGTGAAAACTGTTATATTTTTTACTCATTTCTCTATTCTGTAAAAATAGTTGCACATGTAGATATGTGAATTTTTGTTTGTTTTGAGTACAGTGTTTCATGAATGTATCCAGTTCTTGCAAATTAATTATAATTTCTGTGAATGTGCATATTTTCTAATTACTCTAAATGATTCATAACTGCTGGGAGATCACCTCATTTTACAGCTCACACTTGTCAGTATCATGGTCTCTGGCTGGTTATATATCACATCTGTTCTACTCCCCAAATCAAAGGAGGGAATCTCTTTATGGAAAGAACAGCAAGTAATCTTGTTTGTCAACAGTTGTTTTTGTTTGCGTGTTAATCTAAAGAGAAGACATTTTAAAAAACTTTATTTTATTATTATTATTATTATTATTTATTTACCTCAGTTTTTGAAGGTGGTCTATAGTAAGAAAATATGAATGGAAGAGGTGTGAATTCTGACCTATCCCTCCAGGCACCATACTTCCCTGTAAACCGAAGTGATGTCAGGATAGCTTGTAAAGGTGTATCAAGTCCTTTGTGATGTATGTTTCATCAACCCCAGTCTGCATCCCATGCATCTGTAACCTGGGCTATATAGAGTACTTAATTCAAAATGCAGGGCACAACTAAAAGCATAGAATTTCTGCTGGTAAATTAGATCACTATACCAAGTACTTTCTTCTAGGAATACTGCATAAATGAGTAACAGTTATGAGAAGCTCAATTCTTATTTGATAAGGTTCATATAAGAGATACCACATCACAATTAAAACCCTGATCCTGAATGATGATTTGCATGAATAAATAATATTTTTTTCTTTCCCCCATTTTTAGGAGCTTTAGCAAGAAAACAGTTATAAGAATCAAAAGAATTATTAATCCAAGACTTACAGCACAGGTTGTATTTCAAAGTTATTGTGTATGACAGATCTGGAAATAGACAACTGGAAAATTAGGCCTCATAAATTCTTTTAGAATTCACTTAATCTAATAATAAGTAGCAAAAAAGAAAAATCGCTGATTCCTGACACATAAATGTCATCAGTCTACTTTCAAACATTTTATAAATCTGAAGATGATGACAAAACAATTATTAAAATTAAACAAAAATTTTTTATTAGATTGCTAAGATTTTTATAAAGCATCAAATTCACATTTTTTTCAAACTGCAAATGGCAGAATTCTGAGAAAATACAGTGTAATATGTCTTTTGATAGATTTCCTACAAGTCAAAGATAGTACAAAGTGATAATCTAGCTACACTTCACTGGTATTTTAGTTCTTCATTCCTAATTTAGTTGGACGCTTCATCCTGATTCAGTGCTGCTTATTGTTCTAACTTAAAACAAAATGCCACTGAAGCCCATAGAAAAATGGTCCAAAACTGATTTGCTATATTTTTTGTTGCATACCAATATTTATAAATTTTGCCTTTCAGGCACTAGTAGGTAACACTGATTTAATTGGAGTTGGCTGTTTATGCAAATTGTTACAGTTCAGTGAAATCCACTCTCCCTCTTCCCTAACATGTTATGTTCAGTCTGAGCTACTAATGAGCAGGTGCATGGGTTTGCAGTCAGTATCTGTCTCCATGACAGAATTTCTCTGATTAGAAATATATATATATAATTAGCATTATTTACAAGTAGTGAATTTGTTGTCTGTTTGCTATATACACATATTTTATCTTTCTTCCACTCCCTCTCACACAATAAATAAATAAATAAATATGTTATGAAGATCCAGATAACATTTTCTATTATGCATTTTTAGGGTTCAGCTTGTTTTCCTGAGGTGACAAACACACTTGGATAAACAGAAACAGGCTTAGAAGCTTTGTTTTAGTCATACCTTCATATACTTGATATGGATTAATGCCAGAGGAGCTGGCTTGTTTTCTGTGGAAAAAAAAAAAAAAAAAAAAAAAAAAGACACCACCAGAAAAGGAAAGGAGGATTTCAGGTTTACAATTAGTGAATTTCCATTTTAAAAGCAAAGACCTGTTTACGTGAACAGCCATTTTATTCCATGTCTTCACACAGACCTAAATAATACCTATGACTGTTGTGGAGATATTAGTGGAAGACCACCTGTATTTGCATTTTTACTTGCTGTTGAGACAGAGACAAACCAGAGGAATTTTGAAAATTAGCCCAAGAATGGATGAGGAAAAAGTCTTGCAGGAGTACAGCTTGGGGTTAATTTGTATCTAGAGGTGGATTGCAAAGATTTTTTATGTGGAAGATAGAATCATTAAGGTTGGAAAAGACCTCCAAGATCATCTGGTCCAGCCATCCCCCTACCACCAATGTCACCCACTAAACCATGTCCCTAAGCACCACGTCCAACCTTTCCTTAAACACCCCCAGGGACGGTGACTCCACCACCTCCCTGGGCAACCCGTTCCAATGTCTGACTACTCTTTCTGAGAAGAAATGTCTCCTCATTTCCAACCTAAACCTCCCCTGGCACAACTTGAGGCCATTCCCTCTAGTCCTATCACTAGTTACCTGCGAGGAGAAGCCGACCCCCAGCTCCCCACCACTTCCTTTCAGGTAGTTGTAGAGAGCAATGAGGTCTCCCCTGAGCCTCCTCTTCTCCAGACTGAACAAACCCAGTTCCCTCAGCAGTTCCTGTGGAGAAATACACAAGCCCAAGCCCAATGATAACTTGAAGCTCAGGTATATACCATTTATTTGCAGTCATGTGGTCTAAAGATAAAATTTAGCAAATAAGTGGAGCAAGTGGAGATTGGGTGGAGTAGAGTACTACTATGATTAAGGAGAAATAAAGTAACTATAAGATGTTTTAACTACATTAGCTATGTATACAAATCATACTCAATTACTTGCCATAGTCATAACTTGCCAAGTGCACAGACACTTTTGGGTGACAGTTTTTAATCAAGCTAGACGTGTAATTCCTTAAGGGAATAAGAAGTAGGTTGATATGACCTAAGTAATGATTTCTGCCCCCACCCCCGAAAGTATTTCTACCCTTCCTCCCCCTTCCCACCCTGTAAAGGAGAGAATGGTGTTTGTAGGTCATGTGAAAGTAAAAATAATATTTTATTGAGAGGAAATCAGTAATTCTTTTTAGTGTGATAGCAAGTATGTTTTAACTTGTGTCATATGTGAACTTGAAATTCACATATATGGGAAGATCATACACAGAAAAAAAGTATGAGAGTCTGCACTTAGACTACACAGATTATCTCATATTGTTATGGGCTATCATTTTCATTTAATTATGTGTCCTCAGAGGAATAATTTAGCTTCAGTGAAATATGCTGCAGTTGCTATATTCTTATGTTGTGTAACCTGCTTTAGAAAAGTAATCCTGCTTGGTTAAATTCTTAATCTCGAGTATTAAAATTTCTTTTGTTAGATTTAATTAAATTTAATGTACTTTTTCCTTATACATACCTGAATAACCCATCCCCATTTTGGTCACAATTCACTTTGCATATTATTGGAATTGTATGAAAAAAGAAAGAAGAGATCCTACACTTGGAAAAGCCCAACAAAACCACATCAATATGCATATCAGTTCCACCTTCCTAATGATACATAACACACTATGTTCAGATAGTTTCAACAACCCCACATATCTCCTTCAGACTGAAACACTTACTGGATATTAAGAATATGATGTAAATTTCACCTTCCTGGTCTATTGAGATACTGCTGAGAAACTAGACAATATCCTAACTATTAAATTCAGGTTGGGGGGAGAGGGGGAGGAGAGTTGTTTTGTTTTCCCGTAGAAGAAAAATTAATTACAAGTATGGTATTTGGATATATTTGAAGAGCCAACCCTTTTTGCAGTCGCTCACCACACTGTATGTGTGTGCTGGTCTCCCTTCTAGCAATGAAGTCATTAGGGGAGAAAAGACGAGCATGATGGGCTTCTCTTCTCAAACTTCCTGTCCACGGAATGAGGCTTGTTTGCCCTCACATTTCTATTTATTTTCACCTGCTGACCATGCCGCATACTGTCCCTCAAAAATAGTAGTCATTTTTCTACATAGTTTCAAATCACACCTATTAAATTTTCTTAATTTTAACCTAACTATCCTCAAAAAAAAAAATCACATACACTCACATAATAAAGAAAAAGTCTATGTTACAACAGCATAACTATACATGTAGTACCTTGGCACATACAATCTCCACCAGGACTCCACTCCAGCACATAGCTTCAGTGTTACAAGAGGTCTAGATGACTATATGCTAGAAGCCCAACTTCATAGCTCTCTGTGGGATTGAAATAGTACCCACAGTACAGGAAGAAAGTAATTGCTTGACCTACCTGAGCACACACAAGTCCATGTGCCCTGATGAGCATATATCTGAGGGTGTTAGAGGAGCTGGCTGATGACACTGTAAAACCATAATCTGTCATCTTTGAGAGGTCGGGGCAATTGGGAGTCATTCCTGATGACTGAAAAAGGCAGACATCACGTCTATACTGAAGAATAAGAAGGAGGGTCCAGAAAGCTACAGGCCTCACCTAAATTTTAAATTTTAAACAGAATTTTAAGAGATGGTCATTACTTTTGTCTTTTAGAAGATAAACTATTGTATCAGAACAGTAAAGAGGAAGTTAAAGTATTAGTTTCATTACAGCAAAGAAAAAGAAAATAAATTATCATTTTCTGAAGGAAGGATAATTGAGAGCTAAGGAGATAATTTAAATGATGTGATGATTAAGGAGTAGAGTATTTAAAGAGCATCTGCTTAGATTTTCCAATAGAATACATTATCAATGCTTATTTATAAATAAAAATAAATATTATACTCCTTTCTAGTAAAATTTGTAAGGATAATTTGTTGTGGATCCCTTAAGAAAATGAGGCCATGAATAATGTTATACCATGTGCATAATGCTTAATAATAAAAAAGCAAACAAATAAACAAACAAACAAACAAAAAAACTACTGTGTTCAGCAAGTGTATTATCTAGTTAACATTATCATTCAGTTATTTCTGTGTGTTACTTTTCTTAAACTTCCGAGTGGAAGAACATTTAAAGTTCCTCTGAGACTCTATTTTTAAATTGCCATATTTTCTTATCTAACCAGAAAATGCAAAGTTTGCAACTATAACACAAATGTGCATGCACATACACATTAGAGATTTTGAATTTTTTTTAAAAACTATGATTTTAAAAATGCATTTTATTATAAGTTTTTACACAAGCTGAATTTTCTGTTGCTTTGCCAATGACTATCACTTACCTATTCCTTGGCAGGATGTGTTGCTCCTACACATTATCTGCCAAACTGTCTGGCACATTTCCAGTCACAGTGAGACTCAAAATCTGCTAGTTAATTTTTGTGGAGCTGGCACCTAAGTGTATTTGCCTGTAAAAATATGATTGCTTCCTTCCTTCATTTATTTATTTCCTGACTTTAATGGTTTTGCTTAAAACATTAGTGAAAGTGCCAGAGAAGTTATTGCTTGAATTGAAAACTTCATGACCTGGAGATTCAACATATCAAAAGGTCGTGTATCTTTATACAATGTGAAAAGGAGTTTTCTGTAGCTTTAATGCATGTACTCTTTTCCTGGTCATTTGCAAAATAATTTGTATTTCTAGAAAATTAAATGCAATACACTTTTGAGATTACTAAATAAAAAACACCAGTATCAACTAAAATAAGGTCTTTGTCCCATAGAAAACATAAAAAGTTCATTGTTTCTTAATGTTACAAGTACGTAATCATAGTATTGTGACTGGAGTGTATTGCAAAGTTTTTGAAGAATAAAACTAACAGGACTAGATGTAGGCATAGATGAAGTATGCAGCTGCCTGTGCAGCAGGGCATTTGCTTCTGGTGGTACCAAGAGGGTGATACCTGGGATGGTTCTGCAAGGTTCAGTGGAGACACTGCAGTCTAGCTCCCACCAACACAGTGTAGAGAGGAAGGAAGGCAGCATGAAGATTAGAGAGAACATTGTTTACTTCAGTACCCAAGTGACTGGAAGCTGCCCTGCCTATGCCCAGGAAGATCATAATCAGCTGTTAGATAGCACACATCTAACAGACTCTTCCTACCCCACAAAGCTACTTCTAAGATTGCAGAAGCCATCCTTGCAGGGCATGATGTCTTTTACTAACAGCACTCCTCACCACTGGCTTTTTCTCAGTATGGGTAGTATCGTAGAATCATTAAGGCTGGAAAAGACCTTCAAGATCATCTGGCCCAACCATCCTCTTACTACCAATGTCACACACTAAACCATGTCCCTAAGCACCAAGTCCAACCTTTCCTTAAACACCCCAGGGGTGGTGACACCACCACCTCAAAGTGTGTAAGGCCAGCTGAAGAAAGTGAGTAAAAATCAGGGACAGATGTGAAAAAGGAAGGCCACAAAGGAGAAGGGAGGGCTTGCAAGAGGCAGGGGTAAGAAAGCAAAGAAAGAACTGAACGGCGGCAGAAGAATTGATAGAGGAGATAGCTACCCAACACTTGGTTCCTCTCAACACTGTCTTCAGTGAAGCCTACCAAACTTCTATCCCACAAAATCCAACTCTTCATCTTTATTATCATAATTCAACTCCCATCAGCCTCTTCACCATATCATATACTCCATTTGAGTAACACAGTGAGGTAGGATTTTCCTAACAGTCACTAAAGCAAGGATGGATGAAATATGGTATTTCCTTTGCACTCTGAAACTCTGCTGTCAGTCAAGAAAAAAAGAAGTGCCCTTGGGTCTCCAGAAAAGTGACTCCTCCACCTCCTGTCTCTCTCAGTCTTCACTGAATCCTGGGACACAGTGCTGCAAATTCTTCTACTGTTAGATTGGCACAGTTATAGAATAAGAGTGTAAGACTGAGGTGTGCTCAAAGGAGGAAAATGATTCAACTCTGTGAAAGTGTTAATGTATTTTCTGCCTGGGGATTTTGCTAGTTTGTTTCAAATCTATGGATGACTTTTCCTTCTTAGGACTCAATTTTATTTCCCTTTTTATTCTGTGCTCATTGCAGCTTTTAAACACATTTCCTTTTATAGCCGATGTTTGCGAGGAGTTTAGAAAAGCATGTACGTGTCAGTGGAATGAGGCTAACAGCCTCTCAGATCTGCTGTTTGCCATACAGGGGAAGTTTGATGAGGTTGTCAGCTTCACATTCACAAGCCATTGAAAGAAACAAGGAACAAAAGCAGCGAGAGCACGGAGAACATAAAAAGAATAAAATAAAATAAAATAAAATAAAATAAAATAAAATAAAATAAAATAAAATAAAATAAAATAAAATAAAATAAAATAAAATAAAATAAAATAAATAAAATAAAATAAAATAAAATAAAATAAAATAAAATAAATGGATGTGTATTAAAGCTGGAAGCAGGCTGAGTAGTGACAGCCATCTTATACCACTCTATTGAGGAAGCTATCAGAAGGAAGGGGCGACTTGCACACCTGAAAAATTTGAGGGAAATGACAGATCAACTGAACTGGTAGGAAGCCTTGATTCACAAGTGTGAAGTAAAGACCACTTATTTCCAGAAGGTGAGGGGAAGCTGTGGCAGTTCAAAACTCTGCTGATCTAGATAAGGGTCCCCACTGGGAGGAGATAACATTTTGAAAGAAACCTCAGTTTCAGGGCAACAGTATTTGGGCAAATGAGGTTGAGCCTGACAGTCACATCAAGCTGTAGCGGTATGATGATATCCATAGGAGAAACTAGAGGAAGGTTAGTCAAGGTTCTTGAGTCAGTGTATTTCTTTCTTCCACAAAATACCAGCACTTACTCCTGAGCTTTACCACAGGTGGGCTCTAACAGTAACATTTTCACCAGCTCCTTCCTGGCAGGCTCCTGCATTCTAGCTGGTTTCTAGACTATGGCAAGTCCACAGACCACAGTAAGTTCCTATTTTGCAGAGGTGGCCAAAGCAAACAACCTGCTCTTCTCTGTTAAACACCAAATCATCATCAGGTAAGGGTAACAAATATTCTCTCCCAGTCTTCTCCAAGACACTGTAAACAAGGTTTCAAGTCCTACTGCAGGCTTAGAACCTCAGTATGAGCTTCTTCTTACAAGATAACTGGAAACATATAGGCTTGATCACTCAGATTGTTCAATTGAGACTTGAATAATTTTTCAAGGAGTTGCAACTTCCCTGACACTTCAGTGCCTACAAGAATTCTTTGACCTGGATATCTTCTGCCAGGAAGGCTTCTCCAGGCTTCTGCACAGACTTTCTCTAGGCTGGACATTGTTCAGAAAAATCTCATCTCTGGATGTCCTCTGGCAAAGTTTCTTCCTGGCCTGTGAAGAAGCAGCTGTGCTGCTACAAAACCTCTCTGCAACAAAATCACATTGGCTGACATTTCTGGATGACATGAAAGCATGCACATAATTCAATGAGATATATAAAACCTGTAGGTCTTTAAACTGTATCTGGGAAGGAAGTTATTTTAAGATTCAGTAGGATAAGGAGTACTTGTAGTTGTATTAGAATGTAACTTCTGCCCTGTAATTAAAAATCATTATAAAAAAAACTTCAAATAATTTTTTAAATAGCACTAGACCCCATTCCAAATACAGACTCATGTCACTGCCAAAGTAAAGGTAAATGGAAGAGCAATATTAATCCAGGGTTTCTCCTGTGCTGTTTTGCAAAAGTTTGCAAATAACAAAGAGTAAAGCACACTTTTAGGAAGTAACAGGCAGTAAGAACAATCTCTGGGGACCTGACCCTGAAAAACTGCCTGAACTGAATTCCTGTGACTGTGGACAGAAATTCTGCATTTTTTTTTATTCATTCAGAGATTGGGGAACCTAAAAATAGTTGTAAATGTATTGCTACTAAATAGACAGCACTATCAAAAACCAGCATATTCAGTCATAACTTCCAAACTGGAAATGTCCATGCTACAGAATTTTTAGCTGACATAGCAAATCAGAAGGAGTAATACTTCTCTTAAAATCACACCGTATGTAACATGCCAGAATATTTAAATTACTGTCCTACCCGGGTCTGTTATTTCTCTCCAAGTTCCATGATGTTCTAATGATAGCATATTTTGAACAGGAGATGAAAAGTTAAGTGTTTCTGTCTCTTACTCTACTAAAAGAATCTCATCAATGTGCATAAATACCTGAGGTGCAGGAGACAGAGGGATTTGGCCAACCTCTTTTCAGTGATTTGTGGGGATAGGACAAGGGGCAATGGCCACAAGATAGAGCACAGGAAGTTCCGCACCAACATGAGCAAGAATTTCTCCACAGTGAGGGTCATGGAGCACTGGAACAGGCTGCCAAGGGAGGTTGTGGAATCTCCTTCTCTGGAGATATTCAAGGCCTGTCTGGACACCTACCTGGGCAGCCTGCTCTAAGGAACTTGCTTTGGCAGGGGAGTTGGACCTGATGATCTTTCGAGGTCCCCTCCAACCCCTACAATTCTGTGATTCTGTGATTCTGTGAAAGAAAGAGGTAAATTCTGTTGTCTGACATGGGCGATCTCTTATAGGTATGACACTTTTTTTTTTTTTTTCTCATTTGGGTTATGAGATCCAGGCCTCTATTTGGTGTTGAAATTCACATTTTCCTTGATCTATGAGAAACTTTTATGTATGTTGTTCATTATTCACCAAATGCCCTATTATATATGTGCTTCTTTATGGGATAAAGTTTTTAGATCACACTCCTTGCAGTGTCTGTTATTTTTTCCTTTTGCCTCACTTCCGTAAGTGCTAACTCTTAAGGACTACATGCATGAAAAGAAACTGACTTCCTCACAGGCCGTGACCTTTCATGCATAATATAAATTCACATATTATGGTTATAACATAGTTATAGTCTTTCAAGAGTACTGCAGAGATCTATTTGACATTATTGTATATAGAGTGAGGGCAAAGGGAGTTGAGCTACAAAGAGAACCAACTGTTTTTATTAATGCACAATTTCATAACTAATCATTTTGTTGAAGCATAACATACATCTTGGGAAGTAATGTATTTGTGTTAGACATTTGTAAATCTAACCAAGCATAAACGCTTGACTTCAAAGCATTCCTACTAGAGAATGATCATATTTTAACAAAATGCTCAAAAAGACTCGTCTTTTTGTTTGAAATAGTTATATCTGAAAGAAAAGTGTATTGCAAGGCATATTCTTGAATATTAGTATATATGAATATATCTCACTTTCACTGGCTAAAAACCATGAGATTAACTAAATATAGTCTGTAGATGAATATATCAGGGACCTGTTTTTTATTATTAATTAGCACTAGAAAACTGTTGTCTTGCAAGCAAACAAACTACTCCAAAGTTTATGCTGTTGCATTCTCACTAGATATTTAAATTGACAACAGCAGCTTCAAGACCAAGACAAAGAGTAATGTTTCTGTGCATTGTCCAATGCATGTTAAATTCTGCACACACATATAGCCCATAGGAAAGAAGAGAAAAATCACTAGGTTGAAGTAATCTTGCACTGAGATTGGCACATTTTACCTACACTTTTGGGTGAAGGATGAGCTAACTAATGCTGTGTTAGTTAGTATGGCTCAGCTGACAGGCAAAATGTAGCAATCCTCAAATTTACTAGAGCTGATAAGTCAGCTGTGAAATATAACCTGTAACATGCAGCATTCTTAGCTTGGAAATATGTCTGTCAGTCCCACCAATTTCAGTAATGTTTTGCTAGAGACACTAATAATCTGCTTTGAAGAACCTGCTGGATATGTGGACATCAAGGAAAAATGGCTATGGTTATGTTTGGGGCAGTTCTGCCAAAGTTATGCTGAAAAGTTTGACTAAAGTTGTGTTGGTGTACCCTACTTTTGTAATGGAACTGACATGGGGGAGGGATTGGATTTATACAATTGATTTGCAAACACATTGAGGTGTGCCTTGGGCTTGCTCTAGAAGTTACCGTGTTTCAATGGTCTGTAGGAGCACAGACACACATACCTAAGACTTGTGAACATTTATTTCAAGACATTGAAGATAACCACAGAGATGAATTTGAGTGAAGTGACACTCAGAGAGAATAAATAATTTCCAAATGCAAGTGTAACTTCCATTCTATCTTGAATGTGTCCACACCACTCAGAAACACTCTCTCCACCCATTGTTTTTTTTCAGAAATCCTCTACCTACAGGACTTCTAAAGCTGCTACTTGAATACAAATATTGGGATCTCCTTTCTCCAGTCCCTGATAAATCATCACCCATGTTTGCAATATTAATAAAACTCAGAAATGTTATTGAAGGTTTTATAATCTCTTTGGTTTCTGGTATATAAGGCTTAAATGTCAAACAGTAAATAGAAAAATATGCTGTAAAACAACCATAATGTAGCTGTAATAAATCAAAGTATGGTACTTATAAAATTGAGAACAATTAAAGACACAAGGTGACTAATCTCTGCTGAAAAAACTGTTTCTTCAGATGTATGTTATGCTGAATTTGCATTGTTCTTGGCAAAAACATTTGCAGCCTGAAAACTGAGAATAAAGATCTGCTTATACTTAGTTCTAACCTATTCCCCTTTAGTTACTCATTACCCTGATTTTTGCCATTCACTACAGCTGGTCAAAAGTTTTGATTGTTGTAAATTTTAATTAAAAAAAAGAACAAATTCACTTATCCCTGCAGTTTCCATCTTTATGAGCTTTAATGATTCTACCTTAGAATTACTTACAGATGGTTCTATGCTGTAGGCCGGCTCACACCAGATGCTGCTTTCCCATCAGATTTTAGTCAGAAGTGCTAAAACATCTCCATGATTTACCAGAGTTCCCAGTATAGCTGATAATGTTACTTAATACTGATTCTCTTCTAAGGCCTACCTTTGTTGGAATCCGTGCCCAAGTTTAATATTGTTTGTATAGCTTCTCTGTATAAATGTCTCAAAGGATTCAGATTTAGCACAGACAAATAATCCAGAACTTCCCTAGCTGTTTATTTATAATTTTTCATTCTAATGATTACTTTGCTTGGAAAATCAGTACTTACTGGTCTTTAGTAATAGGTGTGAAGAGTCAGACTTTTGATTTCTTCCACTTTCAAGTAGTGGTTAGGTTCTAATTCTCTTTTGAATAAAATAATCATGTTATTGAAAATTAGATTTCATTCAGTTAAGTTACGAAGGAAATGTTTTGAAAACAGGCCTGCCAAGTAAGCATCATGGTATTCCTTGTGATACATGGCTTCATTTTCAGTCAGACAGTAAACTTCACAAGACAATCTCTCATCAAATACATAATTTTCCACCAGTCGTCACTGGATTTTGCTTCTTGATTTATTCAAAGTACAGTCCTTGCCTCAGAAACTAAATTAAGAACAACATGATTTTATTCAAAGAGAAAAAGAGAAAAAAAAAAAGAGAGAGAGAGAGAGAGAAAAGGTTATTCTATCTGGGGATTTGGAGTAAATATATGAGAATGTTAGTATTTGGGAATCTGAATAATTTAAGCTATAGCTGACAGAATATAAAGAATACTGTGAAAACAAACTACCAGCATGTTATGCTCCTAGTTATTAATCAACATATTTAACAATAACATCCAGAAAAGAAAAAAAAAATCTTGATGAATGTAGCTGAATTGCAAATTTTACTCTCTACTTTCCTTACTATCTGCAACCTGAAAAACAACTTGTAATGTATATTCTCTTAGGTATAGATTTTCTCCCCACTGATCAGATAAAAGATAAGTTCCTTTCCAGATTTTTTTGGGGAGTAAAGGAAATTGCTTATCTGAATTCATATTTGAACTGAGAAAGGAAACTTTTTATTTAAGGAAAACTACTTATGCTAAAGTCCTTTGCTACCATAGGGAATAGTTACCTTGGCTAATTATTAACTAGATTTCAGTCCTTAAACTGATTCCACATCTAATATAGTGGAGGTGTTCTCTCTTGTATTGCTAACTCTTCTCAGTACACTTTGTTGCAAGATATAATTCAATCACACACCCCACCCCACCCCACTCCACCCCACCCCCCCCAAAAAAAAAAAGTTAAATTTTGAGTTATTTTATAGTAGAGAGGTGAGTGGTAACATTAAAGATATATAATTGAATGCTTGTACAAACTGATTTGTAAAATAATGTTATAACAAAACTCACTGCTAGATTTAAAAGCAATTAGAATAATTTTAATATTTTTTTCCTTTATTGCAATTAATTTTTCAAGCTTAAGATATGAAAACCTGACCTCACCACAGCCAATGGGAAAATGATCACACATTTCACAAGGGTCAGGATTTCATCTGCGGACTTTCCTTATAATCACAGGAGGGAGTTACTGGATGTAACTTATAAAGGGTAAAAGCTAAGTTGTTATTTACATCACTTCAGGCATGGAATGTTCTTCAGAGTCTATCATTGTGTGAGTCCCTATAGCATCTGAAAAAAAAAAAAGAACCAAACACGCAAATTCACTGCTAATCTACATGTTCCCGTGTAAATGAGCCACTGGCTGTGAGGGTTTGGAGTGGTCCTTTTAAGCCATCTTTACCTGACTGGCCTATCCATTACACACTCAAACTTGTAAAAATCTCTCTGGTCAGCGCATAGAAGCAGGCAATGGGGAGGGGCAGAGAGTGGCACTCAGCCCGGGCATAGTTGTCTCCCTCCGAGAATGTATCACAATTCTCAAAATAAAAACCTACAAAATATTGTGCAGTTGAAGGTTAATTGCTGGTGGATTGGCACTTAATTCCCTGGAATAGTGACATAGGAATGAGCTCATTAACAACAATATTTATTCCTGGAACAGGGTATAGAAACAGCTCCTCTCCTGCTGCTCAGTTTTGCTTCCCTCCTGCAGTAATTCCCCTAACCCATACATTTAATTTCCTTAGACCATAGTGTCATCTGGCAGTAGTTGCACCTGTAACAGCTGTTGCTGGATGTGCCACACAGAGACACAGCCAGCATATTGTAGACTCATCCTCTCTGAGGTCCAGTTGTGTTGCTTGGATAAAGCACATTCCCCAGATGCTTGGTGCTTCTCTCCTCTTCCCCAAGTCCCAACCCTCCTCTACAACATACAATGTACTGCTAGAAGGCATTGTATGATCTCTCTGTAATCTCTTCAGGCAAAATTTTCCAATTTACTCTGAGAATAACACTACATGTTGTCAGGTTACTGAGATGTTTTAAATATTCATCTAGATACAATATAAAAGAGTTTGGTTCTACTGACGTTGTTTCCTGTAAGAGAAACAATTACAAAACAAAAGCACAAGAAAAGAAAACACAGATCTAGACTATGTTTATCAATTCACAGCTATCTGATGGGCCTCATGATCTTGGCTAAAAATGAATCTGGACTATTAGCCTTTCCTCTCTTACGACTTTTCTTGTGACACAAAAATCTCTTAAAGCTGCCTATTTCCTCTTCCTTCTATTAGAAGATGGATTTTCCTCTTGTAGAGAGCTGTGCTTTTTTATCCTTCCAACTTTGCTTACCACTCACTTATCACTTTTAAGAAATATGATTATTGCAAATTGATACTTCAAGTGATTTTTTCATTTTTTACTCTCAAACATAACTAAGATTTTTATTGCATTTGTATAACAAACCATTGCTTCCCGCTTGCTTGCTGTTTCCATAACCAGTTAGTGAAGAATCATGGGTTGGGCTAGATGACATACAGAAGTTCCTTCCAACTTTAGCTCTTCTGAAAACATCAATAAATTTCGCACCTTGAAGAACAATCACATTATTAAACTCCAAACTATGGAAAAATTACATCTTAACTAAGTCCCTATTGCATAACAGTTTCAGCTGAAACTAAAATTCTGAATACAACAAGTCCAGCAAGCATTTTGTTTGAATTATTATTTGAATTATTGATCCCACCAATGACTGGCTTATTTCATTTATGGATATGCTGATTGTCCCAAGTTCACCTGTCCCCATGGACAGTTATATCTCTTATCAAGTTTGTTTCCTTGAGGAAACAGAAAATCAGAAGTATTATGAGTGAATTAAACCAATTTACTGATCTATCTCTAGGGATCTGCAATTATACATTTCTCTATATACAAATTTTGTAGCCAGGCTACACTTTACCATTTGACAGAAATTTCTCTCAGTATGAAAAAACAGTGTGCTTATCCTCCAAGAGTTTAGTAATCCTATCTTTCCTGTAGAATTGTGCAGCCAAATTGTATGCTCATAAAAAAGTTGTCCAAAAATGCATGTAACTTCACACTTCATATAAGTAAATAGTAAAATAATATTTTTCCTACAACATAGTACATATTCTGGATTTTCTCCATGAATAAAAACTCATTTATTAACTTTTTTTGTATCATAAATTATTCTTCTAACTCTGAATATTCAGCTAAAATTTTACTTTATAGATTCACAATCCAATTGCACTGTTTTGGGATTCTGGGCCAGTTTCACCTGTATGCACAGGGTGTGCAGCTATGAACATCCATTTCCCCTAACTACAGACTTTTACAAAAGTCAGCTATAAGTTGCAGCACTGAAACATGGTGTCTATTCATACCCTGCAGCAAGAAGACATAGTTCAAATTTATATAAAGAAACAGGTGGACTCTTTTTCTATGAGTGGCTGGACTACCCCTTTTGCCAATCTCATTACTCAGGGCTGCAGATACAAAGCTTGAGCCAGATTCTATTTTTCCTCCACCACCACCACCACTTAAACCTGACAGGCAGACTTTACCCAAGCTCTTGCATGTCTTGAAATAAAAACCTTAGAATCTAGCCTTTTAGGATTCCAGGATTTCTTTTTTCTTTTTTTTAATCATCTGTTTTATTGGAACCTGCTGGCCTTATCTACTTGATCAAGAGCAGACAACCACCACACACTATGACAGAAAGGAAAAAAATCACTTTCTTCTGACCAAGACTCTTCAATTTCTTCCTGCACATTTCCTGCTTTAACAGACGTTTAATTAACAATACATTTTATAAACAGAGGATGGTGGTCTCTCAGTGTCATGTCTGCTTAGCATAAATAGATGACTGCCCCACATCTAAAAAGTTAAAAATGCATGTCATAGGAGAAAAGGACTGCTTGGATTCATGCCAGTGGAATAATTTTTAGTAAAGCTGCATAATGTGAAGCTATGCAATTTTTGTTTTACTAACACTTCCCTTTCATTTAGGTGTAAATGTGCAACCAGAAGCCAATATACACTTTTGTCTGAAATACTTTTACAGCACTTTGCAACAGTTCCTGGAGTCTGTGATCAAACAGTACCCAACATCATTTTTGTGTGAAGCTATGGAGCTATATTTTTTTTTCTTTTTCTTTTTCTTTTTCTTTTCATTTTTTAGCATTAAAACAAAAGGAAATATATTTTTTTCCTCCACACACATTCAGCATTCACTATTCTATTTTGGCCCAAACTACTGTGTTTCAAATGCAAAGCTGCATTTTAAATTTATGGAATTAGCCACACTGCCATGTTAAGGACAGTTTCCTGATGGTGGGAAAGATATTAGAAGAATAACAGCTCTCAAGGTTTAAGTGGTGCTGCAGGGTATTAAGCTCCATAGAAGAGTTTGCATGTCAGAAGTGTCAGGTACTTTATATTCAAGGACAATTTCACAAAGGAGTTGGTCATGCTGTCCTTATGTTATGAAATCCAACAGGAATGGCATGGTTACCAGTTTAAAGACTTCGTAGAACTGGGCCTGTCACAGTGGCTGCTAGAGAGCTTTCTTTATTGAAGTGTTCTAAGGCAAACATTCCTGTAGGTATTTGCTATTAAATTGTTTAATAAAAGCCACATTGAGCTTTCAGTTCTCAAAATACTGAAAATTTGCATGAGAGCCTTAGGGCAAAATGCTGAATATAGGTTAAAACATCTATTGCAGGATTTAACCCTGGATACTTAACTAGAGTTGGCATAATGAAAAGAAACAGATTTACTACTCAGCTATACAAACCTGTGGCAGGCAGATAAATAACTGCTGAATGTTTCTTCTTCTTAATATTGCTCCTAAAATTGTACACAGCATTTTGTTTCATTAAAATTAAAGGAAAGTTAGGTATTCTGCGTACTAATATAGACAGATTACAGGTAAATTTCTACCATCTTCTGTTAAATTACTGTCTGCAACTCTTGAACATTATATGAAGGCGTGCAGATTATTAAAAGCTACAGCTATTCCAAATCAGTACCTATTAATTATCTCTAAGTAAAGCTGTCCCACTTTGTGTGTAACTCTTAAAACACTACACCAGCAACTCTATATTTTACATAATTGAATGAGCTTGGTTTTTCTTTGCAATTAGCCCTCCCATAAATTGAACAGTTTCAAGCAAAAGAGACGAGAGACCCTGTCCCCATACAACTTTGCCCTCTAACTTGGAGTGAGGAATATGAATCATCCCAAGGAATCGAGGGATTTCAGACTAGGCCTTAGAGTGATCAGAACTGACCTAAGAGGTTGTATTTTTCTCCCCTACTTTGTTTTAGTTGGCGTTAAGCATTAAAGGCTTATCTAACAGGATGCCTGTCTCCTCTGCAGGGTCCAGAGAAACACACATTTGCCTAACCCCACACGTTTGCCTAAGACATCTGAGAGTTCCTCTGCCAGCTCTCTGAGCTCATAGACACAAGCCAGCTGTGGTCTGGAAGCTATAGATCCATTTTAGTATGGCCTTGTGCCCAAACTAAAACATCTTGCTTCAGCAGAGCTGTGTTAATGACTAGATGGCTTCTGGACAGCAGCTGGTAAACATGGCCAGTTGCACTACAGGCAGCACAAGATCACTTGCCTATGCATTTCCTTCAGACGTAATTCTATTTGCAAGTCCCACAGCTAATTAGGTTTATAGAGTTTCCCATTTCTGTCAAGATTTCAACAGTGCCATACATGTCAAGCAACAGAGACAGGCACCCATGGGAATTGTCTGCAGAAAACTCTTAACACTTAGAGAAATTGAGTCTTCTCCACGCATAGAAAAGATTTGGAGTTCCAGACCAGGACAAGAGAATCTTTACCTCCTTTTTGCCTTTAGTTCATAGTCTTGTGAAGCAGATGAATAAACTTAGATGAAAGACATTTCATGCATTGTAACCTTGGATAGTACTTAGGTTAAATATTCTGTTTACAAAGTGTATAAACTAGTGTATTCTGCTCAGTCTAATTAGGTTATTAATGATGCAAATTTACAGAAAATGTCAAATTGTTAGACAAAACAAAAACTGTTTTATTTCCACTGAATCTGTGCACAACTGCTGCATATACTTCAGAGACTACACGTGGTAGAAATGTTCTTGCTCTACCCAGACAAGACAGGCTGACATTTCCAATACATGGTCTGAATAATTCTGAATACAGTCATTTGTTGTTGTTGTTGTTGTTTGTTTGTTTGTTTTCGTTTGTTTGTTTGTTTTGGGGGGGGGATTTATTTGCTTTTGATTAAAAAAAATTACATGAAGCCCACTTTCCTAGTCAAACTACTGATAAGATTTGCATGCTTATTTGTTTTGTTTGGGACAATTCTACCATGTATTTTGGAATTTTAATTCCAAGTTTCAGATTCAAATCTGTCAGTGACCATATTAAACATTACATCATTTGTTCACAGTTTAGGTGGATTAATGAAAAAAAAAGGAACAATGTCTGCTGATATTTGCAGGATAGTGGAATTACGTAGTAGATCACATGCATTTCATATATGCCTTACATTACTGCTGGAATGCTATTTGCCTATATGGAGGTGCAGCCCTGATGTATATCATGAATGTGATCAAGCATTCTCACTTGGTACATTATATTAATCAGACAACAATGAAATAAATTGCAGAAGCATATTATTTATTAGCAAGAGTGTAGCATGACTAAAGCTTGGTTGAGCATCAGAACATCTCATATATCTGAGTAGACAACATAATTAATCCAAGCTGTGCACATGCCATTCTTAGTGATGTGCTTGAGGAAAATATTCAGACTAATTACTATTACACAATGATTAATTTATTAACTATTGTTGACATTATTGTTTTGCTGTTTTGAGTAACCTCTAGGGATGCCATTGTAAAGAATCCGGACACTTTTTATTTCATGTACAAAGAGGCAGGCAAAACAGATGGGACAGAATGATCATTCTAACTAAGCATTTTAAAATCTCTATACATGCACAAACACCACTCACGCGAGAGTTAACATGAGATCTATTGCAAATTCAATATTTCCTATTCACTATGATATGGATTACTCAGTGAAATTCACTGATCTTTATCTTTTTTCATCTTTTTTTTTTTTTAATTTTAATTGACATGTCTTATGAATAGTCATATTGAAATGTTGTGGATGCCCCATCCCTGGAAGTGTTAGATGGCCAAGTTAGATGGGGATTTGAGCAACCTGGTCGAGTGGTAGG
The DNA here is from genome assembly GCF_964034855.1 of Anser brachyrhynchus. Lineage (NCBI taxonomy): Eukaryota > Metazoa > Chordata > Aves > Anseriformes > Anatidae > Anser > Anser brachyrhynchus. The sequence continues at coordinate 119,441,262 of NC_137695.1, forward strand.
TGTCTCAACCCATGGCAGGGGGGATTGGAATTAGATGATCTGTAAGGTCCCTTCCAACCTAAACCATTCTGTGATTCTATGATATGTATATAAGCATCATATTTGTGCACACTACCTGAAATGGAAACAGAACAGGTTTTCAGCAGAAAATACTGCCCTCTATAATAATTTGTTCATTCCTTCAGGTCAAAATCGTTAAAAATGCAAATTAAATATCAAATTAAATGGAGAAATGTGACTAGCCTGTTCATAACAGCCAAAGATTTTGTGCAAAGAGTTTTGTTAAATTTTCAGAAAAATATTTTCATTTTGTTGCTTATGAATATGGATTATGTAATACTATACAGGATAATTTAGCCATAGAAATACATGCAGAGCTCTGAGATTCCACTTCTATATACATGCAAAAACAATAAAACCATAAAACATTATTATTCTACATCATATCTATTCTTATAGGAGTAGTACCATTTTAGACTCCCATGGGTATCTGATATACATTGGGCTAGGAAATATGAAAGAGGACTGATGGGGAACCTTATGTTTCTAGATTCAGGATCAGGGACAATAACAAAAGGCATCTAGAAAGGCATGAGATTCCTATGTTTAAGTCGACTCCCTAATTGTCTGTAACAGAGGTCGTACTTAAATACATCACTAGTAGAAACCATTATACCTCAAAAACTAAGAGATTGATCCAAATACTTCAGATACATTGATGGAAAAAAAATATGAAAAGCTATTTAGATCTTGCTGGTTGCTTTTGACTTACTACTGTAGATTCGGTAAAGATATAATCTGAAAAACAAATGGAGGAAATACAGGCAAAATCTATATTAATTCTTCTTTGCTTCAGCAGCAAAAAGAATTCACACAATCCCTTCCAAAGTTCTTTTTAAGCATTGTTGCTTCCTTCATTCATCATATGTGGAAGTATATGAATATTTTGCTGCCCCTGAGAATATACGTAAAAAGACAGTTTAAGCAGGAAAATTTAGACTAGATTGTAATTAGCTTAACTTCAGCTTTGCCACTGTTTATGTTTGAATCTCTGTCACAATCTCAATTAAAGTGTTAATCCTTCTTTAATTTTAATAATCCTTAATTATATGTGTGCCACAAGTAATACAAACACATTGTTCTATAACCTTATCTACTGCCAGCCTCCTAACTGACTGGGGTCCTCCGTTAACATATATCCAATCATAATGTACATTATCAGGTACTTTCTAACAGCATTTTACCACTGCTACTCTACTGTCATATTTATCTCATATTACTGATCAAGTTTCTGGACTACAGTTGGTTTTATTCCAGTCAAATAAACTTAATACAATATAAACATTTGTGGATATAAATACAGTTTCAGCATTTTATCAGGCTGGCTAAAAGGTCTCACATACCTAGTCCCAGGGTTTTGACTACTGGACATTGAAATGATAGAGTTGTTCAGCAGTCTAAGAAAATAAATATGACAACGATTTTGAAAGAGATCAGTAATAGTGAGATATAATCGAATATAATCTACTGCTTAGATTTAGGAACAGAACCCTTATCTTTAATATTAAAGACCAAATTCCTACTGAACCACACAAAGTTGAACCTCTCCCGTTTCTCAGATCCCTGGTACTGTCTTGAGGTTAAAAGGACATATTTTTAAAGATCCAAATATAGAGATATTTTAAGTATTTGTGCTACCATCCAGCACTGTAGAAATGATAGTTTTGAGCCTAGAACAAAAGGCAATGACAACAATTCTGGGCAAAGCACCAACCTTAAGTCACAACAGAAACCAAATGAAGTGCTCCAAGGGCTGAAACAACACTCCAGAGCAGTCAGCAGCAGTTTCCTTTTCATGCCGTTACTCCCAGAAATGCCTCTGTGGGCGTGCAGTTTGGGGAGGAAAGAAACCATGACCAGGAAATCCAGAGGAAGTCCTGTGGTCCCATCAGCTTACTTTTAGGCAAATGAATGCAATTGGATCACTCTTTAGTTTCAAATTCTGATGCAGATTGAGAAGAGAGACTGGACAAGCAACTGCACCAAGGAAGAGAAGGCATCTATCTCCAGGCCCCTGTGGAGAAAGCTGAGGGGCAGCGTGTGCAAAAACTAAACCTTATCTAACTTCTATATTTCTTGTGTAATTAAACAGAGCTCTGCAATAGCACTTGCCATTCTGAATGTCTTATTAACCAAAATAGAGACATGTCTTGCTAACTGTGTTTTTCCAATCTTTCTCACCTCAACTCTGCACCATCTGTCTTTAAATCATAAATATACTAATAACATTTATCCTTTCAAGTTCTAATCACCTAAGCTCACTAATCCCTGTGTTATCTTTGTTGTTTTTTTTGACATTGCATGTCACCCACTTGTCAGCTGCTGTAGTATTTAAGCTTTGAATATCTCACAGAAAATAAAGACATTTAAATGAAGGCAAATTAATACACAGTTCATTGAACCCCTTACAAATACACATACAAACTTTTTGTATACAACATATTGTATCAGTGCCCCCTGTTATGAATAACATTCTGCTGACAGACTCATGCTCAGCTCACGTCCATTGCACAGACTAGGTAGAGCAAACAGAGGCAAGTTCTGCAGAATTTTGTTGATAATGGGAGCCTCTGAGAGCAGAATCTAACTCAGAACCATGGCTTTTAGGTCATGGTCCCCATTTTTTGATAATAGGAATGTTCTCTATATTTCTCTAAATATTTGTTCAATTAACATTTAAGTATTCAAGCAGTTAGTTTTACACTGTATTTACTGGGAAATTATTCTTAAAAAAATAAATATCAAAATTTGAGTTAACTTAGAACATTATTTTCTGTTATTTTTTATGTTTCTCCTCGTTTCCTAATTTGAAATGAAAGATGCTGATACAAATGCTAAAATATTTAGGAGGCAGCAGTGGTTTAAGTATAATGTTTTAAAATCCCTTCACCTTTTACTGTAGCTCCAAGCCAGCTTCTGAAGAGAGAGGAAAAGCAGGAAAAATAAGGGGCTGAAGAGTGCCAAACAGAGCAGATGCTCTTGGCTTCTTTATACCTTCCTCTCAAAATTTCTAGGGCCAGATTTGGTACATGACTCTTCCTAGAAAGTTGGTCTCTGACATGATAAAATTTCCTGTGCAGATACATGTGCAGATACATTCATCTGCATAAGAAATGAGAAAGAAATGAGTAGAAGTCCTAAATTAGAAAAGTTATAGAACAAGAAGAGAAGCTGGAAAGCTAAAAAAAAGACTGAAATAAAGGCCAGAAAATAAGTTGACCTTAGCAAAATCTATCCAAATATTCACTCCTTACAGAAAAATATGCAACATGTCACATCCTCCCTATTCACAGTGAAACAAGTATGTCTCTTTCAGCATCTGCTCTTGCTTATCATCTCCGTGTAAGTATGTGCAAAATAAAAGCTACGTTAAAACAGAAAAGGAAGAATAAAGTCAGTGTATTTCTCTCTACATTTTCAGCAATACTCATTTCACCTAGTAAGGTTGCCACTTCCCAGTTCCTAAGCTTGCTTTTGGTGGCCAACATAGCATATTCTGCAAAGACCACTACCAAAGCTGCTGACATTGTATTTTTCTACTGTTCATCATAATATTTAGAAATTGTTTTAGAAATTTCCATAAGCAAAATCACACATCACTTACATACAAAAGGCTTGTTCAGAAGATCCTACTTAGAGTCCTGTTTATTAACTGGTGACTCTATATTAAAGACAGCAAATGTAGAAAAACACTCATAGGTTTAGTCGCCAATAACTGTCCATAGAAGAGTTGGAAAATGAATGATAGACAATTACCTTCACTGTGTAACTGTTTGCCCAGGTTTATTGTATTTTTTTTGAATTATATTTTATGCCTTTTAAATATCTTTTAAAAAGTATACTATTTTCCCTAGAAGAAAATTAAAAGCATATTTTTATCATCTTTTAAAATATTGCTGTCATCTTATTTGCATCTTATTAACATATTTTATAAGCAAATGTTTGTGGTATAATTAATCCTCTGAGAAGTAAGTAAAGCCACAGTGTTAAACTATAGCACTTAGGCAGATTTATATCCTTGCCAAAGTAATTATAACTGTATTAATTCAAAGCCTGCTTTCCATGACTGAACTGGAAGAGAAAACAATCAATGACTTGTGGTTCAAATCAGTCTTGAGATATATGTAGACTATATTTTGCATCAGTCTATATTGTTTTCCTCTGTAAAAACAAACAAAAATATAATTGTGTATTTACACATTTTTTCTTATACTTCAATTTCATTCTGAAATCTAAGGGACCAGATTCAAAACCATTTATCCTCAAAATTAAAAACAGAACAAAACAAAACAGTACTTAAATGTCCTTTCAGTACTTAAACTTTAAATTCAGACCAAAAAAAAAAAAAAAGCCCTTTAATTCTCCAAACTAAGAAATTTCTCTGTGTTGCTCCCTAATGACGCAGTCAAGCAGCTCTTGTTTAGTAAGGAATTATTTGAACCATAGTTATCTATCTACTGACAAAGCACATTATCAATACTAGTGTTTGTGTATAAAAATAAGTAAGTCTGATCATTTCCTTTTTTTTTGAGATTTGTGCCAGGCCAAGCTGTCATACAGTCCCTTCAAGGACAAGGCATGCTGCCAATGGCACTCTCTCTCTGTGTGCTTTCCTGCCTCCAATAAATAGATAATTCACCTGGAATGTTTCCTGAAGAGAAAACACCTCAAAATATGTGGCTACTCAATTTAAAGAAAAAAAAAAAAAGTCGTATTTGTTTACACTCATTAGAGATTCAGAGACCTTCAGTATATCATAACTGCTTTTTCACAGAGCTAAATGCTTTTTCGATAAGGCTTCTGTTCTCCATAGCTAATTAGGGCTTGGCTGATTTGGGTTTCCCTGACCTGGCAGGAACAAAGCTCAAATAAAGGCCAAGTACCTGAAGTGGCAAACCAACTTTTTTTTTTTAGGTAGGAATGAGGGATTTGTAGTTCAGGCTAGAGATAGAAATTACACCCAAGGAAAAGAGATGACAAAAGTCAAAATTAAAATAGGTTTTCCTCATGAAACAAACAGTAGCATGTGGCTTAAACAACAGGGCAAAACCCTGAAGCAGAGAGATTTTGTCAAGGGCAGTGTTTACCAAGAACAGCTACTTGCATGATGCCTTCCCTCCTTTTTCTCTCCCCTTACCATGTGACATGGATGGTTCAGTTATGTGAGAAGAAAAATTACATGGCTTCATGACCACCCATACATACAGCAGCATCCAGTTCTGCTGAAAATGGAAGCTTCAAATAGTCTTCATCTTGGGTGTTAGAGTTCAAGTGTTTCGTATCTCTATTTGAGCAGAGTTCAGTCTCTGTTTCCTGTGAAACATCATGCTTTACCATCTTATTGACCCACTGAAATTCATCACAGAAAGTCGTAAGTGCAAAGTTTAAATAAATATGCTATCTAATATACATATTTTAAAAATCATTTTTAAAGTAGAAATTTCTAAAATTTTTTTAATATTATCTGGGTAAAAATTCAACTTCTATGAATCATTGCTCTCTGTAGCAAATTTCCTGATGCCTCTCAAGTCATTTAGATGCACAAGTGATATATTTCAAAAATTTAGGCAGATAATTTAATAAGCTAGTCTACTCACACATCCTATACAGTAAATGGAGAGAATCTGTGTTCTAAAACAACATTTGAACTACATGCTAATAAGTAGGAAAGCTCCCCATCATCTTCCTACGAAACAGTGGTAAAGCTAAGGATTGCTGAACTGGATTTCATGAAACAAACAAACAAAAGCAAAAACCAACCAACCAACCAAACAAACAAACAAAAACACCCAAACATACACACACACACACTCTTAGCATAACTGAGAAAGGAGATTTAGGCACCACCCTGAAACTGTGACTCAAAAACACAAGCCCTTTCCTGAAGTCAGATTCTGCCACCAACGCATTCCTTCCCTTTACAAGAGACATGGCAGTAAGAAAAGGAAGTAATTTTAATAAACACTAGCAGATGAAATGTTTTATTTTATACACACACACACCCCTTCAAATATCTATATTGAAGTTTCACTTTTTCTTACTAGATTTGAATCTGTAATATTTGCTCACGGGGATCCTTCACTTTAGGGAAGTATTCTCTCTCTGAAATTAATTCAGTACATAGTAAACTAAAATAGTTCCTTGGGATACAGAAAGGAAATTACAAGAATAACCAATAATCAGAATCCTTACATTAACGATAATGTCATACACAAGTTATTGCAGAGCTTAGAGACAAAAATGTGTGTCTATGAAGCTGGAAGAAGTAGAGTCAGATCTGTTTCCACATCAGATTCACATTTGAGGTATGAAAATACAGCAGAAGGGAGCAGTAGTATCATTACTTGCTACATGTATTATATTAGGATTTTGGCCTTTTCTAGGCTTAGATGACTCATTATAAATAAATAACTAAACCACATGGTTTATTTAATGGAACAGATATTATAGGATCTTGGTGGCTATGAAAATATTGTAAGGTGATATTTTATATACCTGAGAAAAATAGTTATTTCCAGGGTTGGCAGCAGCTAAAACATGGCTTTCAGTATCTAAGGATCAAGTACAGGCACATAAGTCCTCATTATCTCTCCATGTCTTTATTTTTTTGGAGGTATAATACAGTTAACATGTATTTCCTACTTCCAAAATTTAATTGTGAGGATGAATAAATTAAAAACTGGCAAGCACTCAAATGCCCCAGTAAAAGGATGTGTAAATGTGCTGCAAGTAGATTTAGTTGTGTCTTCTCCATTTAACTTGATTCATAAAATTATGAATGAATAAGCACCTTGAGCAAGAATGTTAGATTGTCCACACAATCATTAACTGCATTTCTGTGTGAGTAGCATACAAAGTGTAGCATTTAGGAGGATTTTGCCTCGGCACAGTAGCACTCTGTGCCTGGTCACTGTGGGGGACAATCCCCAGTCCCTGGGAGACTTTGGTTGAGACTCTGCCTTTGGCCCCCAGCAGCCACAGCTCCCAGTGTCCCAAAGCCAGGTCTGAAATTGACCATGGTTCTGCTGATCTGGGACTCATACTGACCCATGGGCCTACATCCTGGCTTGGCCTCATCCTGTCCCCAGAGAGGTGCCCAGTTCCTGGAGCTGGGGCCCTGGATGCTGGGGCCTTGCCAGCTGCTATTGCCAAAAGGTCACAAGCCTTTCCATTCCATGCTCCATAGGTTCAGCTGGCCCCTCACTACGTGTGAAACCCAGCCCTTCCTCATGGTGCTGACAGCAGTTTCCTTGGCTTGTCACCTTGCCTCTAATGGTCAGTGGTTTCCTGCATCCTGTTCAGCTGGCTTTACCTCTAGCCAGGGCCTAGGCAGTGACCTAGTCACTTTCCTGCAGCCTCAACAGCATGTAATCAAATCCAGAGTCCTGATTTAAATTTCTCTGTAAATACCTCGTTATGCTGCTGGAAGTGCAGATTGGAAAAGGTTATAGTGATGTAGTGATGTTCTGCTGGTCAGAAGAGAACCCAGAAACTGTTATACAAACTGACTACAGCAGTTCACCGTGACTTAAGAAAGACCAAACTTGTCCAAGGTTCTCTGCAGTGGCCTCAAAAAAGTGCTTGCCTTTGGGAAATAGTAAAGTCAATTGTTTAGTAGAGAAGGCCAAATAAATAAATAAATAAAATAAAAACAAATAATCTCATTTTATTTAAAACAAACAAATAAACAGCAACACTGTTAAAAAATGCATAAATAAATAGATGGAGACTTATGAGTACCATGACATAAATCAATACTAAATTTCAGACAGACACAAGAATGACATTAATCTCTTCTGCTGCTAAAGTTAGGAAGAAACAACAAAAACAACAACAAAAAACCACATATTTTATTTTAAATCTACTCTGTCTTTAAGGGAAGATTAACCTTCTAGCTTGCGCAGATTTACCCAGACTTGCAGATTTGGAACTAAACTCACTTAAAGATGTAGCACCATGTAGTCCCAGAAACACCATGTAGTTTCCCTTGGATGCTGGATACATCAAATTCTATGTGCTTCACTTAACCACTTAGCCACAGCAGCCATACACTATCATTTATTTCTGTTTTACCAACTGACCTAGCACACATTGATTCTGTTAGTGCTAATTATAATGTAGCAAAATGTTCTATTTTGACAATATTGTTATATGTCAGCAATGAATTTTTCACTTACCAGTAAAAAGTTTTGCCTGGGAACAGCTAGTGACTCCTTTTCTGAATTGTTCACCCAAAAATACACATCAAAAATGCCTCTTTACAATTGATTGCAAGACTGTTTTCTGTCTTACAGGCTGGACTTGCAGGTGAGTTCAGTAAAGTCCCTGGCCATTGTCTTCTTTCCTTGTGCTGTCACCTAGCCTCAGTTCTATCCCAAACAGCTTCTCCTTGCCCCATCTCTGATCACACTAGCAATGTGGTCTTCGAACACATTATTCCCTTCCTCACCTGTTGAAAACTGCTCTTCCATTCATGGGAGGAAAAAATTAAAAAATTGTCTGTGTCTTACAAATACATTCCCTGCATAACATGGAAACATTAACGTAACATTCTCCTTACCAATGGAAACAATTTGCTCCACTAATCCCTATTTTACAACATCTGATATTGTCCCCTACTCCCTTCACTTAGGAGAAGCACTTTCACAGCAGCCCACAAAATACTCATTCGTTCTTTCTCCTCCTTTCTTATCTTCCTCGTGATACCAGCAATTTCTCATCTTTTTTAACCTACCACCTGGATTTATCTATCTAATTTCATCAGTTTGGGAGAACTATGCTTTCACTATAGACACTTTACATACTAATGTAGAAAAGCTTTTTTGGTTAGTTAGATTGTAGATTTTAGTTTTATGTGGAGTCACTGAATGCCTCCATCTCTCTCTCTCCATTTACTGTGTAGGGAAATCAGACAACCTTATTCTTAATTTAGATAGGATACATGCAGTGCTAAACACATGACCAAATCTCAAGAGTAAACTCAACACTATCCAGCAATGCTTCTACTAGAGAATATTTATGAATATCTTGGTGTATAGAATTTGAAGCATTACTTTGGGAGTAGATATATAAACAAAAGAGGCACTGCCCAAATTATTTTTCCAGCCTTCCTAGCTGAATTTGAGCAAAGCAGCTGGTGACATAAGTAAGAAAGCAGCCAGAATTTACAGCTTTCTCAAGACAGACAAGTGACACTACTGTAAGTTTAACCTAAACCATCTAGGGGCTTCAAAAACAGTAATTTTACTGTCTTACAAATCATCATGAATTATTCAACAAGTAACACCTAAAAGAATAAGCGCAAGCAGTCAAATTGCATAAGCTTTCCATTTCTTAGACCTGAGTGTAGAAAAAATTAACTTGTAACTGAAGCTGTGATTTCAAAGATTGTCTGCATAGAGAGGACTATCAAATAGATAAAATGAAGGATATAGAGTAACAGAAATACAAGAAATAAATGTTACCATTGGTTTTTCACAAGAATACAAATGATTTTTTTAGAAAATCAGTTACAAAAGAATTGGCTTCCTTTTGAGCAACCACTGTGTGGACTACACTGGCAATAATTTCTAGGTACACTAGCAGATAAGATATTTGGACACTATTCTGGTATCTTTTTGGTACAGGACAGGAATTATCCTACAAATATTTAGGACTCAGCTGTCCTATACATAGTTAAAGATATCTGGTGACAAAGTCTCGATGTCTATTTGTCTGCTGTACTAGTTTTACATTTCCTATCATTTTTAAAATAGACTCTAATCTTTCCATCTCTGCTAAGATACAACAGGAAAGTAGTTCAGATAAATCCATACTACTTTTATGGACAAGTGGTGCTTGATGAGGGAATTTTATTTAGCAATAGAAGCTACAACATTTAATATTGCTCTGGTTACACCAGAATGAGAAAATCCTTCCTTTAAAAATATGGCGGGATAGCTAAGCAAACACAGGACTGCAATTTATGTACTATATATTCTTTCTGACAGCTCACTAGCATTTCGTTGGTCTGTTCTGAGTGAACAATGTACAATGATATGAACTGTTGTTAGCAAAAGGCAATGGTGATCCTTTCATGAAAGTATCACTGCATAGTGTGTTCAGATAGTTGACCAAACACAAAAAAGACACAAGTGCAACAGAAAAGCACAAGTTCTGTATGAATTACTAAAAGAGGTGTATGTAATTGCTCATATATTAAACACAGGATTGTTTAATGTTATGTTGAAATCCATGCTACACTATTTTGTTCTGACTATCTACCTGTTCTTGCAGTTTTATGAGGTGTTAATAAGCTTCATAAAGCTTAGCAATCTACACTGATGACCCAGAGCACTGAAGTTATCTGTGTAACTGGAGTAACTCATTTTCAAATCACATCCATGCTACAGAATGCGTTTTCCTAAATGATTATCTATATAATTATTCTTAAGATCAAATGGTGAAGATAAATGCATTATTATTGCAGAATAAGTCTGTCACATCAAACATGGTGGACAAGAGCTGTTGAATGCCAGATGGCATAAACATAATGCTAATGAGATCTTCTGCATATAACCGTAACTTCACATTCTTTGAAGACACACACCACTGATGTGAATTAGTGCAAAACTGCCCCCTGCAGTCACAAGGCTTTTCTGAACATGGATGGTCTTTCCTCATGTCTTATATCAGCTGATCCTTGTCATGACTCAGATATACAAAGGATATATGGAGCAGATATCTGGCATTCACAGACTGAGATCTGGCCAAATGGGAAATAGGCCATGCAGGACACAGAGAGAAGGTCACTTTCATCACAAGCCAAGACTGTGGGAACTGTTCTAGACATTAGCAGACCTTTATGTAGAAATTCAGCATGGAAGAAGATGCATAGCCTATGCCATTACAGCCAAAGTAAACAGTCCTAACAGGACTCTCTTATTTCTCTATTTTTGTATGAGACATCAGAAACATTTGCCTATGTGACGGTGAAATACTTAAATTCAGCGCATAAAATACCACATCATTATTCATTTGCAATACTTTAATGTCAGCAATCCTTTCTGGTAGTGACCAGTTAGGCCAAAGACTGTTATATGTTTCTTTTTTAGGTATATAATATTAGGGGAAGGCAAGTAGAGAAAATAAAAATAATAATTAAAAAAAAAATCTAAAATACCAGAAGACCTTTCCTACTTTGTACAAGCTGGCAGTGTGCCCAGGTGGCCAAGAAGGCCAATGGATCCTGGCTTGTATCAGGAATAGGGTAGCCAGCAGGACCAGGGAGGAGATCATCCCCCTGTACTCTGTTCTGGTGAGGCCACACCTCAAGTGCTGTGTTCAGTTTTGGACCCCTCAGTACAAGAAAGACATCGAGGTCCTGCAACATGTTCAGAGAAGGGCTACGAAGCTGGTGAAGGGCCTGGAACACAAGTTCTATGAGGAGTGACTGAGGGAACTGAGGTTGTTCAGACTGAAGAGGAGGGCTCAGGGGAGACCTTATTGTTCTCTATAGCCACCTGAAAGGAAGTGGTGGGGAGCTGGGGGTCGGCCTCTTCTCACACGTAACTAATGATAGGAGAAGAAGGAATGGCCTCAAGTTGTGCCAGGGGAGGTTTAGGTTGGAAATGAGGAGACATTTCTTCTCAGAAAGAGTAGTCAGACATTGGAACGGGTTGCCCAGGGAGGTGGTGTAGTCACCGTCCCTGGGGGTGGTTAAGGAAAGGTTGGACGTGGTGCTTAGGGACATGGTTTAGTGGGTGACATTGGTGGTAGGGGGATGGTTGGACCAGATGATCTTGGAGGTCTTTTCCAACACTAGTGATTCTATGATTCTGTTGGGTTGACAGTTTTTAATCATAGCCTGGTTTCCATCCTCAGCTAATTGAATATCATAGTACAGCAAGAATTCCTGGATATTTGGTAGTTTGAATTACTCTGGAGAGACATTGCCTTTTCTGTTTCTTTTTCCTTAGCAATTGTACAGGCTTCACATAGCTGCTTACAGTCAGCCACAAAATGCACATCAAATATATCATTAAATAATGATGGGAAAGCATGGAAGTGTTTTAAATATTTTTAAACTAAATAAAAGTCACTGTGTTATTTCAACTTCAGAAAAACTTAAGTTACATAGAACAGTTTTTCCCTCTATCCGATCTATCACATAGTCAACCACTAAGAGGGAAAATCAAAATTATATATTGTGTCATTACTTATTAACTCAGTATTATATGTCATTACTTATTATATGTCATTACTTATTAACAGAGGTATTTGGCTTGTTCATGTCTATCCTGTGCCTAGAACAAAGTTGTCAAGAAAGATCATTAATTTTTAGGAAATGTAAAACTTAGGGAGTAGGAGAGGAAAAGTGTCAGTCAAAACAGTTTTTATTCTTTAACCTGGTATAATGCAGTTCCTTCAGACAGAAATGTCTTTGCGCCTGAAATTTCACATACATCAAGGTTATTTGTATAGTACAAGTACAGTATATATATAACTGCATTTTCTTGCTGAAAAGAAAATCAATCTATCATGTTTTACAAGACTGTACCTAATTATAGAGTATAGCTGTTGCTAGTCTCCTCCTAAAGTTCTATTTAGAAAGAAACAGGCAGAGAGAAAAGCATAGTATTTAAGGACAGAAAGGATTGTTAGATTATCCAATTTTTTATATTTTGGAGGCCAACACATCTTTATATGTGTAGCCTAATAATTTATGAATTAATGTAGTATATTTCTTTAGAAAAACCTCCATCCTTAATTCTTTCTTGATGTTTTCAGAGACTCCATCTGCACCGTTGATATAATTAACTTTATGAAGAGATTGTTAGTGAATTAGAGCCATTCCAAATTTGAATCTGCATAAAACCAGCTTCCAGCTTTTGGTCTGCATTGTACCTCTCCCTACAAATTTATGAAGTCCCTTTGTGTCTTTCTCTTGGGAAAGTAATTAAACATGGAAATCCATTCATTACTCTGTAGCCTTTAAAAATCAACTAGGCAGACTGAGCCATTTAATCGTCTCATTCTAGCATATATTTTCCAACTTCCAGACAATGGTATTCTTTCCCTGCACTTTCTTCATTTATGCAAAAAAACATACTTAACTTGAAGCTGTACAGATAAGACATAGTTAAGATGCAGCTATAGAGCAGTGCAGAGAAGGCACAGTTACGTGTTGCAATGCAACATGTTACAAAAGCAGCACCACTTCTGCCTATCAGTAAAATGCTTTTAAACACATCTAACAAGAACCTTGAACTCTCCTCAGAGTTTTTGGGATACAATCCTTCATTCTGTATATATCGTCTCTATTCTATACTCCTAGACGTGTAGCCCTGCTTTTGCTAATATTAAAGCAGCATGAAAAAAAGTTCTGTGTTATAAATCAGTCTGTCATCTGATAATCCACATAATGACCAGATTTCAGTGATTACTTAACAAGACTTTTATCAGCAACAACTTCATACTTCCAAATATAAATCAGAAGTATTTAATAGGCTTTAAAAACATTAATTTATGTGTAGACCCTTGTCAACAATACGCCCAGTTAGTAACAAGTCATTGCTGACAATTCCTTTAGAATCAGCTTGTTAGCTGTTTGTAACTTGTTTAAACATGCCTTTGGAAGGTACACATAGAAAACATAGAATATATAGAACATAGAAGAAAAAAAAAAGTGTGATCATTGCACTGACAAAATTAGTTAAAATGAGAAAAAGACCCCAAAATGCCACCTTCAAGAACAGATGATTGAATTCACCCAATCTATCAATCACATGCAACTTATATAGATAAATGTGTTTAGAATTAGGGAAAAAAATAGTGAAAGTTCTTCATGTTGTGCCCCTAACATAGTCCTTGCCAGGATCTTACAGACTGAGACAATGAGGTGGATAAACATGCTCTCCCACAACTTCTAATCTGTTTGTGCAGAGTGGCAATTTATTACAGAATCACAGAATCTCAGAATGATTGAGTTTGGAAAGGACCTCTGGAGGCTAGTTGGTCCAACCCCCTGCTCTAGCAGGACCACCCAGAGCAGATTGCCCAGGACCGTGTGCAGGCAGCTCTTGAAGATCTCTGCCACCTGCACAGTATGGATCTTCCTGTGTTCCACTTCGTGCCCATTGCCTTTTATCCTGTCACTGGGCACCACTGTAAAGATCCGGGCTCTGTTTTCTTTGCACCCTCCCTTCAGGTACAAAACATACTGTACTTCTCTCCTTGTTGAAATACCTGAGTTTGCACTGGGAGATGGTGAGAAGGTAAAAAGCATATGTTTTTTAGCAAAGGCTACAAATACAGAAGCACAGTGCAGTATGTTTTCCAGGATATTTGGAGGGGTTGGAATATGATGGGTAAAAGCTATGATGTTTCTGATTTGGTTGTGCCTTTTCAAGTCTTATCCCTTTTTCTCCCCATACTTCAGGTCCCTTCTTTCCTATGAATAAATGCCAGAAGATAAAAATAAATTAATATCACTTTTATCAGTGTGAGAGCTAAATCATGGAGAGAGTGAGTCAAATCTCAACATTACATCCAACTCTTTTTGTTACTGTTGGATTTTCTGTAGTTAAGAAGATACAGGAATTCTATTTAGGAATGATAGATGAAGAAAACATAGAGCTTCTTCTGCTGGAAGTTTTGACTAGATCTCATCTTCCTTGAGATATTTTGCAAATATCATGTTGCAAATTATTATTAGACCTTATGTTGTTTTAAAAATAAAAAATCCACGTGACAAGAATATTATGGTACATGTGTCTTCACTAGCTTAAAGCTATCAATCATCATGATGAAGTAGACATAAGTTATGAGATTTCCATGGAGGATAGAATACTGGACCAGTGAGAGAATGTTATAATCCAGCTGTAGCAATAATTCCAAATAGCTTTCAGACGTTGAAGTCCTAATAAACTTAAACACTTGTGTAAGCCAGATTTATTGAAACAGTTTCACATATCATGAAGTTTTTTTTCTTCTTTTTTTTTCTGTATTATTTTATTTTTTTATTATTATTATTATTTTATTATTATTTTCTGGGAATAGCACCAGATTCCTTGGAATATGTACTCCCTAGCCTACCACAGAGTCTACCAAAAACATCACATGCCTTTTCTTCTCTTCATTCCTCATGCACCACATATATTATCAGCATTAAAAAATAACATAGTTCACTATTTTATGCTGTACACATTAAAATTAAAGCAGACCAAGAAGACTGTTTTACTCACTAAAATAAGATGCATGTTACCAAGCTTACATCTGAGACAGCAGTTATCTGACAGCTCATATGTTATCTTGCCTTCAATATCTGGAAAAACTTTCACAGTCTTGTTTATTTCCCTTTTTAATTAGGAAAGAGGTAAGTTTGCTCTAATTTTTGTATCTGCATACTTCATTGATACATTTTTGGCACTCGTTCATATTATTTTAGACTAATCTGTTTTTGGCTTAATATGATTTGTCCTATATTTCTTGGTTCTCCCCCCAGTGCTCTAGGATTTCTTCGATTGAGATTTTATGTTTGAGTCATCTCCTGGAATTTCTGTCTTTTCCATGATGGCTTGTTCTTTCAAGAATATATATTTCTTTCCACATCCCTGATTTATTCAAAATAGCTCTTCCATTGGCATCTGCATTTCATTTCTGTCTACAAATTTAAAGGCAAATAATATAATTTGGGGAGTGCTAAGCACCATTCTCTCCTTTTAAGCACAAACCAGTGTGGAATTTCTCCCTCTTCTTTCCAATAATATTTTAAACACATGACAACACAGCTTACTTCTCTTTCACAGAACAGTAGTCTTCACCATGCTGTGAGGTCTTCAGGATCTCTTGAGTCCAGGGACATTCTAGTTCAGTTCTAGTGTAATCAACTAGAAGACAGGCCTGAAATACATTGTTTTGTCTCATGTTAATAAGACTACAAGTTAAATAAGCCCTGAAGGGCCATAGAGTTAAGGTATATGGAATAACTTCTTCCTTTTTTTTTTTTTTTTCAGTGCACATTTTAAAATATTGATACTAAAATTTAGTTCTTGCGTCAGTAGAAGGTGTTCAGGAACAGAAGAAAAGATAAAGAATTTCTGTATAGTAGAAAGAGAGGCTTCTATATGGAACCCTAGCTAAGAAAGAAAAACAGAATTTTGGAGTGTTAAAACTGTTTAAGATGGTGTTTACTGAAGAGCTTCCTCATTTTTATAGAATGAACTTAGCTGCTGTTCTGCATTTTTCTAAGAAAAAAAAATCAGTTCAACTCAATACTTCAAAATTCTCAATAATACTACCAAATAACTATTATGAATGCAAGTAAAGAATAATTAGGAGAGCTGACCAAAGCACTCCAGAGAAGATACATCAATTTTAGTAGAAAGGACTCCATTTTCATCCCAGTTACATTGAATGGAAAGAATCATAGAGTCATAGAATGGCTTGGGTTGGAAGAGACTAAAAAGGTCACCTACTTCCAAGCATCCTGTCATGGGAA
Organism: Anser brachyrhynchus; assembly: GCF_964034855.1. Taxonomy (NCBI): domain Eukaryota; kingdom Metazoa; phylum Chordata; class Aves; order Anseriformes; family Anatidae; genus Anser; species Anser brachyrhynchus. The sequence goes on from NC_137695.1 coordinate 119,457,802, forward strand.
GGGATGACACCCACTAGACCAGATTGCTAAGGGCCTCGTCCAACTTGGTCTTGAACACCAACGGGGATGGGGCATCCACAATTTCTCTTGGCAACCTGTTCCAGTGTCTCACCACCCTCTGAGTGAAGAATTTCCTCATAACTTCTAATCTAAATCTCCCCTCTTTTAGTTTAAAACTATTCCCCCTTTTTCTGTCATTGTATGCCCAAGCAAAACGTTGCTCTCCATCTTTATTATAAGTATGGGAAAGCTGAAATAAGGTCACCCTGGAGCCTTCTCTTCTCCAGTGTGAACATACTCAGCTCTCTCAGCCTGTCTTCACAGGAGAGGTGCTCCAATCCTCTGGTCAAATTCATGGCCCTCCTATGGACCTGCTCTAACAGCCCCACATCCTGCTTGTGCTGGGGCTCCCAGGCCTGGATGCACTCCAAGTGGGGCCTCATGAGGGCAGAGCAGAGGGGCACAATCACCACCCTCACCCTGCTGGCCATTCCTCTGTCGATGCAGCCCAGGATGCAGTTAGCCTTCTGGGCTGCAAGCACTCACTGCTGGTTCATGTTGAGCTTTTCATCCACCAGAACCCACAAGTCCTTCTCTGCAGGGCTGCTCTCAATGAGTTCTTGCTCATGTCTGGGATTGCCCTGGCCCAGGTGCAGCACTTTGCACTTAGACTTGTTGAACCTCATTAGGTTCACATGGGCCTACTTTTCTAGCCCTCTGAATGAAGAATTTCCTCCTAACTTCTGATTTAAATCTCCCCTCTTTTAGTTTAAAATCATTCCCCCTTGTTCTGTCATTGTATGCTCAAGCAAAATGTTGCTCTCTATCTTTATTATAAGTATTAGAAAGCCGAAATAAGGTTCTCCCTGCCCTTCACTGTGAGTTAATTTGTTTGGAAGTAGGACAAATCATCGTTCCCTTGCAAGGTGCTAAATATATCAAGTTCACAGATGTTTAGAGATACAAAAACATTAAACAGCATTTTCACATAGCACATTGAATTGCATCATCCAGTAACATGAGGAAAGACTAAAAATCTGCTTGAAGTACTTTGAGGACAACACTATAACGTAAGTTTATTGTGTCTAATGAAAGATAAGGAGATCATTAAAGACAAAACAGTAATGGTTGTAGTTGAAAAATAGTGTCTAATAAAAACTTAGAAGCAACTTACAAAGTAAGAGACAATAATTATATCAGTTTGTTGATTAAAAAGATAAACGTAAATGTTAGAGAACAATACACTATACTTAGTAGAACTTAATAGAACAACGCAATCAGATATAAGGTACCCATACATAAGCCAGTAGGTTGGTAGTTTATGTATGTAACAGATGAAAAGAAGGATGATGACACTTTGATTTAAAAATATTCTTAAGCATACACTACCCTCAAGACTGAGTCAGCTCATATAACTTTATTTGCTCAGTGGAGATTTTACTTTGAAGTGAAGTAAAATTCTCACTTTATGAAAGTTCTTTTATTCACTTCTGAAAGTATTTCCTCTCAGTATTTGGAAACAAGGTATTCATCAATCCTTAACAGAGCTATTTTGGGAAAAGCAAACAGCAAACATTAAAATAAATAAATAAATAAAACTGAAACAAGCTGTCTTATTTTTTTCTAATTAAAGTGTTATAAAACAGATATTGTCAATTTTGCTACTAAAGGATAGTTTAGGTGGAAATGACAAAATATAGGAATGGGAACAGCGTTTGTTTTACTGTGATTGGAAATAGTCTTGACTGTGAGGTAATGCTGTTGTATCCAGATAGAGATAGCTTTATCTGTCACTGTATATCAGACATATAGAAGCTCTGAGAGAGGGTTAGCTTCCAGGTGATTTTTGCAGCGTTAGGGTTGTGGTGACTGTGCACAACTGACAGATCCCCAAATGGCAGTCAGCACAGATTTATGAGGTGCAGTGAAAATTTTACCCCCACATTTGTCTGCTTCAAGCCTTTTGCTTCTTTAATTTTCAAATCCTCCTGTTAAACAAATAAATAAATAGACAATCAAATCAAATTAAACTTTGCTGTTAGGAACTGTCACAGCAGAAATTTCCACTGGATATAGGTATCAGCTTGTTTATGAGCCTTCAGGGACAAAGAGCTTTCGTCTTCAAATATTTAAATTCATAGGAACACAGGATCTTAATTGTGCAAATAACAGTTGATAATTTAAATAAGGAAAGATGAGACAGGTGCAAAAAGGATTACCAGAGGAGCCCAGTAAATCATAATCAATAAGTACACACATCTGCTGGATGGATTAGTCTCTTCACAATACAGGATGCAATGAATTGACACAAGAGGCTACTCTCATGTAGAGTGATATGAGAGGTTAAGTGATATGACAGAATTACTCATAAGCACCTACAGCTTTATGGGTGTCTTCATCTCCAAAAGGCAAAGATAGTAGCAAAATAGAATGAAGAACAGAACTGAATGGCATGCTGCTCTCTGCATAGAGCAGAGATTGTCCTCTGAGTAGTTCCCACCATGGTCAGCTGGACCATCTGTGGCTCTAGTTCTGCCCTACGCAAGTGTTTCTGTACATTACAAATTTCCTGTCTCTACTGCTCAGCAGAGTATCAGGTGCTGTAGCTCTTAGGAATCTAAATGCTTAGTTCTTGTGTCTCTTAACACCTTGCTTCTCCTCCTGTGCTATTCCCCTACACACGTTGTACATTGTCATGCAATTTTGGTAGAAACTTTGATCTTCCCATGGAATTTCCCATTTTCTCCACCTCTGAACCGGTATTCACATTAAACCTAGCCAATTCCAAATGTCCTAAAAAAAAAAAAAAAAAAAAAAAAAAAAGATCAGAGAGAGATACAACTTCCATTTCAGTGCATTGCTACTTTTTTTTTTTTTTTCTTGCACTGTCTCATTCCAGTTATCAAGAATGTTACCAAAGAGCACTGAGTATCAGTGCTACATTCCCAGGAAATAGAATTACAATAAGCAACACTGAGGTCCAGACCACCTAATTTAGGGAGGGAATGCCATAGCACTGAATCAGCTGGCACAAAGGAGCACTGCCAGCAGCATAGGTACAGCTGGTATATGTCCTGCTTAGCTCCTTATGCAGTTAGCTGCAAGCAATTGTCACAGCTCATTTTCATATTCCAGTTTTAAGGCACTGGTACAGTCCTGTCCTTTTCACACTCAATAGATACTGCAGAGTATCATAACAGTATTCCATGTCTAAACTGCCCTGTGTTGATGCTTTCAAGTGTTTGCCTGGGCACAGAATGAAGACAAATGGAACTGTGGCAGACTGAGTGCTGATCCTATTGGTTTTGAAAACTTTGGTGTACAAACATCAGCTTGTTTGATGTAGTCAAAAGCATGCTTGGATGAAAATAATATTTGTGTTCATATCTCTTCATCTGAGCAATCTCCAAGGGTACTTTATGCCTATTCAAGGTGCCATGAAGAAAATGCATGAGTTATATGGATCTTCATAACTTCCAGCAGGAGCGGGAAAAGTACCATAAGGCAGAGGCACATTTAATGAGAGAAGTAGGCTTCAAAAAGGAGAAGAAATAGAATCTGTGGTTTGTTCTCTCTGTTAGACCTCTCTTAAGACCAAATGCATAAAATGACCTTCTACTATGAAAAGATCAAAAACTGAACAGTCTTAAATGTTTTTGATGCTGATTAAAAAGTCACTTTTGGTTTCAAAAATGGAAGCTGGCCTGTAAAAGATTATCAACAGACCTTATGATACTGAGTGGCAGGGCACAACAAGAAAATTAAATTTGGTGTGCACAACCATAAAGTAATGCACATAAGAAAAGTCATATTGTTTACTTATGTACATATACAATGATAGGGTTTGAGCTAACACTTACTACCAAAGAGTGAGATCTGTAATCTAAATATTTCAGTGAAAACATCAATTCATTGCTCAACAGTAGTAAAATAGCCAACGAGAATGTTAACTAGGAAAAGAATAATAATTACATAAATTATAATCACTTAATATATATATAACAGAGACCAGAAGACTATTGAAAAAATGTGCTTTGTAAGTAAGAGTGTATGGCCATCAAGGAACATTTCAAATATAAGATACCAATTTAGCTTTTAGCAACTGATATAGTAATCATTTCTTGAACTTGTTGCTTCATATAAAAAAGTACAAAAGCGACCATATTCAGTGTAAAACTGGAGGATGGTTTCAATGAGTATTTTCAGCAAATGTCCTTAGCAGAAACATCTTTAATAAAAGGGCACTGCACAGAAATTTTCTGATACTGCAAGTAGGTCAATGGATCAAATACAATAGCTACAATAGCAAAGGGCAGAATTGTAGCACTTCCATATAATTATGGGAATTATAAGGACAAACGAACATCAAAGCTAAACTGATTGCACTCAGACATGGTAAAATCAGCCTACATGGATGGTAAATTGATGCTGGTATGATATGAACTATTGAAAACAATATAAATCCCTGGGTCAAAGAGTAAATGTCATGCTATCAAATGGCATAAACTAATCTGTCAAATTTTAGTATCATTTTCTTACAGTGAAGGTACATGAGAGCTTTGCAAAAATTTTTGCATCCTGTTTTGCCACTGGTTTCATCTCTTTTATGTCCTCATAAATATTGACATGGTGGCTTTTTAATAATGATAGCTTACATTTGATTTTTTGAACACCTGCCTGTGAGTAGGCGATAAGGCTTGCATATTCACGGAGGCAATGAAGAGGTAAGTGTCCAAGGCTGGGGTTAAGCTCAGCTGTTAAAACAGTTAATGGAGGAGAAAAGAAATGAAATGTAGGCCAGTAACAAATTGTGTAGGGAGTTCAATCCCATACTCCAGTGCAGTAGTAGTTGTGCTGTCTCTCCTTATTCCTCTTATTTGTACTTCTCCTTTATTTCTTTATTTTCCCAACTCATCTCCAGTGCAGGTAGCACCTGGCCATAGGACGAAAAGAGTGGTTGGGTTGGATTCTTGCTTCCCCAGAATCACAGCCACTCATCTTAGCCTTCCGCACCAACCAGATGTTGCAACTCACAGCCTCTCACTCTAAACCTCCCTGTGCTAGGTAGTTGTGACATATCTGGGAGAAATGTCTTCATTTTTGTTGACCAATGGAACCTTTGGACCCAAGTGAGTTAGGGATCCCATAGGTTATTAATAGGATTATGTGAGATCCAAAGGGTTCTGACTTCTTTGGCTAGATTGAAATTAGGTCTCTACATAAGGGGGGGTTCCTGTGCCTGATGTATCCATCTATCTTTTCTCCAAGTCTCTCTCTTTTTTTTTTTTTTGTCCCCTGCTGAAAATATCTATAGCCATTTATACAATCTTTATGATATGAACTGAATGTGTATTCATGTTGTTTTTTTTTTTATATCCCAGTAACTCCACCCTCACTTTTACAAGACTTCACAAAGGGTACCTTCCTGTTTGTCCAAAAAGTGAGTTAGCAAATTTTTGCTTTCTATATTTCTGCCTGTCTTCATTTTCAAAGCTTTCTGTGGTTATTTTCTTCTTAAAACTAATGTCTTGTTCTATGCTGAAAATTCTGTTTCTGACCCTTACAATTTTTTTATACTGTCACATTGCCTATTTGGTTTTGGAGGTTTTGGGTTTTGTTTTTCCAAGAATGACTTTTCTGATCACAGAACTCCGCATTGTGGGAAGAGTTCCTTAGAGAACTCTGCCAGGCTGTCTTGCTGCCTTTTTTTGAGTGATGCCTTTAGACAGCGTACAGTGGAGCCACTCTGCACCTCACTGGTCATCATGAAGTCATTCTTTCCATGTATACTTTACTAGATCTGTTTTACTCTATGGTTTAACCTCTTTGAGATGAGAATGGGGTATTTTCCTTGCATTTCTGTAGCACCCAAAACACAGCCTAGGACACCTTCCACAGCGCTGTGATAGAAAATAAAAATAGTTTCAGCAACAGAGAAAACTGAACTTTGCTTTATTGTCTCCATCCACCCAGATTCAGGTTAAATCACTGGTGGCCTTGTGAAAATATGCCAGAAGATCAATATTATTTGCCTACGGTGGTTTTCATTCAGAAGTCTTTGGTGTAAGGGTGTTTGAGAAAGGTGATCAGTTAACCAGAGTAAAAGACCAGGATGGGACATTACTATAGCTGCTGGCCCTGTCCCTACCCAATATTCTCTGTCACTATAGAAATTAGAGAAAACCTTTTGAACATGCAATGACAACATGTTTATAGGAAAAGACATAAGTAAACCTTATTTTTGAAGCCAAGCTGTTACTTAGGTTTAATGATAAGGAAAAAAAAAAAAGGGGGGGGGAAAGGAAAGCTGGAAGAGAAAACAAATCTGTGAGATTGTTTAACTTGGAAAAAAAACAAAGCTTACTTAAAAGCATACCATCGCCTCTCAGCTTCTATGGCCTGCAGATTTTTATTTATACTTATTTTATTTTTCAAATAACCACCTTCCACAATTGGTCCCTACAATCTAGGCCTATTGACAAGTTTTAAAACAAAAGAAAAACATCATATGTTTCAGGTTAAATAGTACAATGACTATGTTACACTATTTTTTATTTTCTTTACTACTAAATGTAGTAGCTTTGCATCTAGGTGCTATGGTGATAAATGGTGACAGATGTAATAATAGAGGGAGGGTACAGAAAATCTGGTTTTAATTCCAGTCATTCAGAGCATATTGAGCATCAAAAAGCCTCTAGGGCCAAAAAGAAAGAAGGAATCCATGCCACAGCTATCTCGAAGAATATCTTGCTTCCAGAAAAAAACACTTCTTCCAAAAAAACTTCTTCCAAATTAGAAGAATGGTGGGTTTGTCTTTTCTAATTCATTTCACATACTATTTTTCCCCTTTGCCAACATTTTAACTCTGTGTTTTAATCTCTGCTTAGTGTCTTATAACATCTGTTTATAAATTCCCAAAGGTAGGGAGCTGAGCACTTAATAGGAAGAAGATGTCTTTATTCTCACAAAGTAAGATGAATTTCTTGATTTAGCATATTGGATTTGAGACCCAAAACTACATTAAACAAACCAGATGAGGTTTTCTCGTTGGAATTCTCATTTCCCAAAAACTCCTTTTCAGAAAAGGGCATTTTTTCTGTTTCTCCTTTCATTATCTTCAGTCCCTTGAGGAGTGAAAGAAGGGATGAGGGACTTTTTTTTTTTTTTTTTTTTTTTTTTACTTGAGAGATTGAAATGAAAACAAATGAGAGTGGAAAATACAAACGCAAGACTTAAAACTGAAGCTTTTCTCAGAACCTCTGATCTCTATTCTGGGCTTCCCTGGCCTCATCCTTTCTCTTCTAGCTGTAGTACTTCTGAGCCACCCACAGACTTGTTTTGGCCAATGAAATATGGCCAAACTTCTATGAAATCTGTAACTCACAGAGAAACATGGTTACCTATCTCACCATTCTGACACTAGATTTCAGATACATTTCTGTATTTTCAGTATGAATATTGCCTTCAACATGGATTAGAATGTAGCTTGAAATCTTTGCTCTTATCAAAAGAATACAAAGACAACAAGTTTGAGAAATAACCATGTAAAGAATAAATAAAAACAGCAAAGGACAGCAACATTCTAGCCAGGACTACAGAGGGAGTAACTAAGCCAACAGCTGTGAGTAAGGAGCTGATTAGAAACAGCTGCTTTAATATATTATTGCCCAGCCAGAATGTAACAGTACCTGGAGAAGGTATGGGCTGGTCTGACTGGTGTGTGGTAGGACCCAGCACAGCTTTGATGCTAAAAGACAGCAATTTAGAAAGAAGAAACAAAACCCCTTTCGATGTAAGAATAAGGCAGCTGTACACTATTTGACAAGGAATCCCTGGGCAATATTTCCATGCTATTCTGTAGAGGGAGAAGTAATCACAGAATCACAGAATGGTTGAGGTTGAAAGGGACCTCTAGAGATCATCTAGCCCAAGCTCCCTGCTCAAGCAGGGTCACCTAGAGCATGTTACACAGGATCACATCCAGGTGGGTTTTGAATATCTCCAAAGAAGGAGACTCCACAACATCTCTGGGCAGCCTCTTCCAGTACTCTGTCACCTGAACCATAAAGAAGTTCTTCCTTCAACTTGCCAAGGTGATCGGCTCCGGGGCAGACATGTTTTGCAGTGGAGTGGGGGATCGAGGCAGGCAGGGCTTTTTTTCAGCATCGAGGCCACTTGAAGCAGCCGAGGGAGCCTCCAGGAGCAGGCAGCCCTCGCGAGGGAGGCTGACAAGGTGTAGGAGGAGCCAGCAGCGCCCCCTCCCCGGCCGTTCAAAAGCAGCCCCTAAGGGAGCGCGAGTGACCAGGAGTGTGGCAAACAAGATGGGCAAACTGGGCGAGGCGCATCAGAAGGTCATGGCGCAGCAGTTTGCGTGGCAGTGCATGCAGGCAGGGCAAGCGGGGAGGGCCCCTCGCCACTCTTTTGCAGCGGTCTTTCCCATCAGTACTTGTAACCTGCTTGTGAGGAACCTGGCCATGGTATTAACTAGGCAGAAAACCATGGCCTCCGCATCTCTTGCAGCCTCTCCAGCCACAGTCACCGATGTGGCTACTCAGATGGAGGGCTCAGGGAAACACGCAGCTGTCCAGGTCTTGGGCTGCAGGGTGTGCCCGAGTCTTCTGTTGGTATCCGACAGCAACAGCAAGGGTTATGCCTGTGGGAGGTATACCCAGGTTGAAGAGCTGCTCAGCCAGGTAGCAGAGCTTCAGGAGGAGGTGAGCAGGCTCAGGAGCATCAGGGAGTCAGAGAGGGAAATTGACTGGTGGAGGTGTACTCTACCCTCTCAGAGACAGACTCACGAGCTTGCCACAGCACAAGTGTCTCCTTCTACACAGAAGACAAAAGTTCCCTCATCCCGCCAGGCAGTAGGAGGAGACCTAGGCCAAGGCGGGGAATGGAGGCAGATTCCTGTTCGGGGTGGTAGGCGAGCCCCGTCCCTGCCCACCTCACCTTCCCATCTACCCTTATATAACAGGTATGAAGGTCTAGAACACGACAGTCAGAACAACGATGTAGACGAAAGCCCGCCCCAGTTGGAGAGTGTGCCTAAGGCAAGGCAACCTACCCCCCACATTGCTACATCTTCTGTCAAAAAAGAAAGAAGGGTTATTGTCATGGGGGACTCCCTTTAGAAAGGGACAGAGGGCCCAATATGCTGACCGGAACAACCCACAGGGAAGTCTGTTGCCTCCCTGGGGCTCGGGTGAGAGACTTTGCTAAGAAAGTCAAGCGCCTGGTATGGCCCACCGACTACTACCCGCTACTAGTCTTTCAGGTTGGTAATGATGAGGTAGCAATGAGAAGTCTGAGAGCGATCAAAAGGGACTTTAGGGCTTTGGGGCAACTACTTAAAGGATCAGGGGCACAAGTTGTGTTTGCCTCTGTCCTTCCGATAGGGGGGATCGATGCTGACAAAAAGACTCATCACATTAATACGTGGCTTCAGGACTGGTGCAACTGGCAGAACTTGGGGTTTTTCGGTCATGGAAAGGTCTACGTGACACTGTGCCTGCTGACACTAGATGGGATGCGCCTCTCTCAGAGAAGGATAAGGATTTTTGCTCAGGAGTTGGCAGGGCTGATAGATAGGGCTTTAAAGGGCTTTAAGGGGGAAAGGGATAAAACCAGGCATGCTGGTGATGAGCTAAGGGATGGTGTGCTAGAATCAGAGGGACTGTGTGCTAGTGAGGCCCTTCAGTCGACTCCACAAGGTGCTGCGTGTAGGAGGCACATTTGAAGTGCTTCTACACAAACGCATGCAGTATGAGGAATAAAATGGATGAGCTAGAAGTCTTGGTCCAGTCCCACAGCTATGACATCATCAGCATAAGAGAAACCTGGTGGGATTAGTCCTGTGGCTGGTGTGTTGCAATAGATGGTTACAGGCTCTTCAGGAGGGACAGGCAGGGTAGGCGAGGTGGTGGGGTGGCGATGTATGTGAAGCATGAGCTGGACTGTGTGGAACTTCAAGTTGGCGATGGCAAAGTTGAGAGCCTCTGGGTAAGGATTAAGGGACGAACAAATAAAGGCGATGTCGTTGTGGAAGTCTATTACAGACCACCTGGCCAGGACGACAACGCTGATGAGTTCTTTGCAGAACTAAGAGATGCCTCAAGATCAGCTTCCCTTGTCTTTAGGGGGGATTTCAACTTGCCAGATGTCAACTGGGATCACCACATGGCTGACACGAGCAAGTCCAGGAGGTTCATAAAGCACCTAGATGATAACTTCTTGGTGCAGGTGCTAAGGGAGCCAACTAGGAAAGGTGCCCTCCTAGATCTGTTGCTGGAGAACAGAGAGGGTCTTGTGGGAGACGTGGCAATTGGCAGCCGTCTCGGTCATAGTGACTGTGAAGTGGTTGAGTTTAGAATTTATGGTGACAGAAGGAAAACAGCCACCAAAACTTCAGCCCTGGATGTGGGGAAAGCAGACTTCAGGCTGCTCAGGGAACTAGTCAGCAATGTCCCCTGGGAAACTGCTTTTGAAGGCATTGGCATCCATCAGTGCTGGTCAATCTTTAAGCACTGCCTCCTAAAAGCACAAGATGAGGCAATTCCAAAATATCGAGATTCAGGCAGGTGGGGCAGAAGGCTGGCCTGGCTGACCAGGGATCTTCTACGGGAGCTAAGGCGAAAAAAGAAAGTGTACAGCTGCTGGAAGGAGGGTCAGGCGACGACGAAGGAATATAGGGATGCTGTTCGTGTTTGTAGGGAGAAAATTCGTGTGGCCAAAGCCCAACTAGAGTTGAAGCTGGCCATGTCTGTGGGAGACAATAAAAAAGTTTTTTTTTAGATATGTGAACAGAAAAAGGAGAACCAAAGAAAACATAGGTCTGCTACTTGATGGGGAAGGTATCCTCACAGACAATGACATATGCAAAACAGAGACGTTTAATACTTCCTTCGCCTCTGTATTCAACACTGATGATGGCTTCAGGACCCAGGGTGCCCTGAGCTGGAGGACCCTGACGGTGGGAATGATAAACTCCCAACCGACCCTGAACGTGTGCGGGATTTAATGCTCCACCTGGATCCATACAAGTCCATTGGTCCGGATGGGATTCATCCCAGGGTGCTTAAAGAGCTGTCAGACATCATCGCGGGACCTCTCTCAATTATTTTTCAATGAACTTGGGAATCTGGAGAGGTCCCAGTAGACTGGAAGCTGGCAAACATTGTGCCAATTTTCAAGAAGGGCAAGAAAGAAGACCCTAGCAATTACAGGCCTGTCAGTCTCACATCAGTGCCTGGTAAAATTATGGAGAGGATGATCCTTGAAGTTATTGAAGCGCACCTGGGGGACAATGCAGTCATTGGTCCCAGCCAACATGGGTTCATGAGGGGTAGGTCCTGCCTAACAAATTTGATTTCCTTTTATGATAAGATCACCCATCTAGTCGATCAAGGGAAACCAGCTGATGTGATCTTTTTGGACTTCAGCAAAGCTTTTGACACGGTTTCCCATAGGATCCTACTGGACAAAATGTCCAGCATACAGCTAAACAAAAACATCATACGATGGGTGAGCAATTGGCTGACGGGCAGGGCTCAAAGGGTTGTGGTAAATGGGGCCACATCAGGCTGGCGGATGGTCACCAGTGGGGTCCCTCAAGGCTCCATTTTAGGGCCAGTCCTCTTCAATGTTTTTATAAATGACTTGGATGTAGGACTAGAAGGTGTTTTGAGCAAATTTGCCAAGAACACCAAACTTGGAGGAGTTGTGGACTCGGATGAGGGTGGAAAGGCCTTGCAGAGAGATCTGGATAGATTGGAGAGCTGGGTGATCACCAATCACATGAAGTTTAACAAAAACAAGTGCTGGGTCCTGCACCTGGGATGGGGCAACCCTGGGTATATGTACAGACTGGGCAACAAGATGCTGGAGAGCAGCCCCGCAGAGAGGGATCTGGGGGTTGTGGTTGACAGCAAGTTGAATATGAGCCAGCAGTGTGCCCTGGCAGCCAGGACTGCCAACTGTATCCTGGGATGCATCAAGCATGGCATTGCTAGTCGGTCGAGGGAAGTGATTGTCCCGCTCCACTCTGCGCTGGTGCGGCCTCGCCTCGAGTACTGTGTGCAGTTCTGGGCACCACAGTACAAAAAGGACATTAAACTGTTGGAGAGTGTCCAGAGGAGGGCGACGAAGGTGGTGAAGGGTCTAGAGGGGAAGACATATGAGGAGCGGCTGAGGTCATTTGGCCTGTTCAGTCTGGAGAAGAGGAGGCTGAGGGGAGACCTCATCGCAGTCTACAACTTCCTTGCGAGAGGGAGTGGAGAGGCAGGTGACCTATTCTCCGTAATCACCAGTGACAGGACCCATTGGAACGCTGTCAAGCTGAGGCAGGGGAGGTTTAGGCTGGACATCAGGAAGAGGTTCTTCACCGAGGGGGTGGTCGCACACTGGAACAGGCTCCCCAGTGAAGTAGTCACTGCACCAAGCCTGTCTGAATTTAAGAAGCAATTGGACTGTGCACTTAGTCACATGGTCTAAACTTTTGGGCAGACCTGTGCGGTGCCAAGAGTTGGACTTGGTGATCCTTATGGGTCCCTTCCAACTCGGGATATTCTATGATTCTATGATTCTATGATTCTTATATGGCAATGAAACTTCCTGTAGTTCAGTTTATACTCATTACCCCTTGTCTTATCAGTGGACACCACTGAGAAGAGTTTGGCCTCATCCTCTTTACGTCGTCCCCAAAGGTATTTATGGAGGCTGATAAGGTCCCCTCTCAATCTCCGCTTCTCCAGGCCCAGCTCTCTTAGTCTTTCCTCATAAGGCCATAGAAGTTATCAGGATAACAAAGCCTACACTGAGGGAAAGGATAGACACAACCAATCTGGGGCAGTGGTTTTCAGTGGTCAGTTAATCACAAGAATTGTGATCTGGGCACAATGATCAACATGTGTTGTCTATGCCTCTATGCCTGACCATAAAATCTCACTTCTCACTTCATACCAGATTCTTTGTCAATCAATCAAAAATGCTTGGAATAAAAGAACTGAGACAAATGGGTGGCAACTGTTATCATCACAATTTAAGTTTAAATAAGAAATATGTAGCAATTGTGCTTTGGAATCTTCCCAAATATTTGTTTGATATGTTACCAGCCAAATACTTTCAGTATACCCTTCAGTTTATGATACTATTTTCTCTCAGTATTTTCTCTTCTACAGGGCTATTACACTCTCTTCACACTTACAGAAGGTTTCTGTTGTTCACAGTGAGTGCATGATGTGTTTTTGTTGGCACCCCATTTAGCTGAAGAATAAATGCCTGAATAAAATTTACTTCTTGAAAACAAATGCTGCAAAAAAGGTAAACCCATGAGTTTGCAGTTCTCAGTGGAAAATTATTTTGACTTCGCCAGGTAAACTAAAGATATGTATTAAATAAGTAACCCCTTAATAAATTTAAATACCCACCCTGGAAAATAGTTTCTTTTTATGTTCTTTATTCCACCAAAACTGCATTGCAGTTTTCCAGTCTTTATATTTACATTATTTGCAACTCTTTCCATAAGTGCCAGTACAAATGTAACTGATGATAATCCCAAATAGTCATACAATGTTCCTGAAAGCAAGGTGCATTTCTGAGCATTTTTTTTTTCTGATGCGCAATAATATATATGTATATATTAACAAAGCTTCATAATATAAAATATCTTCCATGGCAAGTAAAACTTCCCCACAGCTTATTCAGATTTCAGTTACATAGACTTCAGCATTTCAAGTTAGTGCAAATAATGAAAGTAAGAGCCTGAGCAAAATGATGTAAATACAATGGAACAAGAGAGACAGCAAAATTTTTACCAACTCCCTGCATGTGGTTATAACATTTAATCAGTATATTATTAGTATTCTTTATATACAATGTATTTAAATAATTGGCTTGTCTGAACTATAGGCAACAAATTTACAAATTAAAATAAAATAATGTTTCACACAAATATGGAATGTCCCAACAATATATGAAAATAAAATGCATCTAGTAACAAAATGTTGTAAATCAAAAAGGTAAAAGATGTCTTCTCTGTCTTGGAAGATTTCAAGGCACTTTCTTGGCAAATCAGAATTCTCTCCTTAGTAGAAAGTCTACAAGAGAAAAGGACATACCATTTTATAACTAGTTTCAAAACACAGAGGAAGACTGCTTAATAATTCAATATAATTCTGTTTGTAAATCAGAGTTTCCTGTGGGTTGCACAAATCTTAACTCCAGACTGCCAGTGGGTCTTGCCCTCCTGTCAACACCAAGGAATTTTGCAGTGGTGAATCACCAGAGCTGATGCTGAGATGTTTTACTCATAGCAATCCACACTGCACATCTCACCAGTTTCCCACGCATGTAGTCATGTGCATTTCTAGATTTTGGATTCCATTAAATGCTTCACTTCCATTTGCAATCAACTGAATTAAAAATAGTAATAATAATGATAATAACAACAACTCTAAAAGCCGTAGCCCTACTGTGACCTTCTCCATGGTCCTGAAACACAACCCGCAGCAGCTCCCCTTCAGCTCCCACTGCCACGCACTACCAACACCGAGGGGAAGACTGGATTCTCCCAGACAAAACTTCATTTCTAACATTAATAGACCCCATCATCTTTTTGTTCTCAGGCATTTACAGGGGAGGGAATAAAATATTTGCGTAATAGCACTGCAGTTCTTTTTATGAGGAGAATGAAGCCTATTTTAGTGCATGCAGAAGAAATGTTTAAAAATAGCTGTCAGGACTTTGAGCAAAAGACCCTCTGTCTTGGAGGCAACTGAGAATTTCCAGGATTCTCTCATATTTTAAAACAAAGGTAAATTCCTTTATGTGAAACTGTAACTAGGACCCAGTCCTCTGTAAGCTGTCATGAGGGTGGAGAGGAAAACAGATCCTCTGAGCCAAAAGGTGGAGTAGAAGCAATCACAAAGTCATGTAATATCATTTAAATATACTTTTACATCACAATCATCACAACCTTTATTTGCATGAAAAAAAAAATCCCTACACCAAAATCAACGTAACATTGTTGACTGTTATGTTGATCACAACACCAACAAAATGGACAATTTGCACACACTCCAACCCTTCACCACATTATTATAGCACATATTCTTCACAATTATTATATTGTAGATTATTCACAGTGATTCTATTCTTAAAAAATGTGCTGCTATTTTGTCAGAGGGAGGACAGAGCAGCTCTTGCTGCCCTTCATCCTTCTCAGGAGAATGTGTCCATTCCAAGAAGGTACCGGATACCTCTAGTGGAAACTAGCCACTCTGTCTACCTGGTGGAAGAACAGAGCAAGGGAGTACAGAGGCAGCTGGGAAACACTCAGATCATAGCTCTAGTTTTTCTTATAATGTTCTCCCTATTTTTAACATTGTAGGGAGTAAGTCAGCCTAGGTACAATTTTATATGAACACAGTGCACATGGCATATATTTTCTTCCCCACACATTACCTCTGAATGTATTTTTGGCGGGCCACATAGAACAGCTAGATCTGCAAATCAGGAAAAGCTTTTGATCCTTTTATATTTTAAAACTGGAAAGAGGTTATGATAGAGGCTTCTGTACTGAGGATATGGAAGTAGACCTTTGATTCAACAGCTTGAAAGGAAAAAAAGTATCAGAACTTCCAGAAATCTTTCTGGAAGGTGTATACCATGAACCCAGAGGAGTAAAGAGATACAGATGGAGGGCAAACAGAGACTAAATAGATTAAAGTGCATAAACCAAGAGATTTCTGGGATGGTTTAAAATGCTGGGATTTGAATGAGAAAACCTACAAACATGCAGGTATGTAAGGATGTAAAAAAAAAAAAAATGGCAGTCAGAAAAGGATTCCTGCTTTCAGTTACAAAAAGGATATCCTGGCAAAGTAACAACATCCCTTAGTCAGTCTCACGTTTAGTGCCCCTGATATATTCAAGAGCATCTGCAAGACCCAGAAGGCAAGAGGTCAAACAGACTGAAAATAGTTAAGAACAGAAATGAAGAGGCGAAAGAAATTGTCATTTCTTCTCAGCACTGAAATATTGTCATATTCTTCTAAGCATTTTCACACAGTCACCAGAATGAAACCCACCTCTACTTGCGAATCAAATCAGCTAACACTGACTCATATCCTACTCTTCCTTTCTTAATCTTGATTAGTATGAATTGAAGTCTTGATGCAGAAAGAAGTGACATACACTACTCCCACAAACTCCAGGCAGCACTTGTCAGAAGGAGGTGGTAAGAGGAAACCATCTTTGAAAAAAATTAAATAAATCATTTTTCACTGATTTTATATCTTAGCCCATAATAACCAGCGTGGTATTTCAAATTAGTGTGAGAACTGTAAACAATATTTGGTGATATTCAAACTGCTAGAAAAAACAGCTCAGTTGGAGATGTTACTTTTATCAGTGACACTGATGTTTAATTAGCATATTTAACATGCTAGTGAATGAGTTTGAACTGGTACCTTCCATAGCTTGTTACTGAAAGACTTCAGCTTTGTCACATCTTTATATTCAGTTTACTCCCATCACCATTTATGGTATTAACTTTAGACAAATTTTCAGGAGACAATTTGGGAATGACAAGTGATCCTGAAGATAAATAAAGTGACAGCATGTCTGTTATGATTTCAGACCTGAGACCAAGGCTCAATGTTTCTTCCATGCATGAACAGCAAACAAACAAACAAACAAACAAACAAACAAACAAAAAACCTTGTAACAAATGTATTAAGTCCTTACACACTTTTCACCTTCACCAGTTAGTCTTCTCAAAATTTTGATAGCAAGATGTGATCCAGAGCATAATTTTGCTCTATAGTACCACCTGTGACTGGGGCATGTATCAGAGACATCTGTGATTCTGTGTATTACCATGAGGTACTAGGCAGTTCTTAGAGCAATGCCAGAACTGCACGTTGATGCACTTAATATAACATTTCTGTATACACACTTGATAACAAGGTACAAATGTGAAGTAAATCATTAGACCATTAAACAAATAAAAAACACGAGTGGGAAAAAATGATACTTACATAACAAATATCCTAGGACTGTGTACACAAAGGGCTCATTGCTAATCTTGTTAGCAACCTTGCACATCTTTTATAATCTGTAAAACAAAATTACCATCAGAATAATGAATCTCAGTTGTCAGATACCCTCAAAAACTGCATCAAATTAAATGTAGAACTTGTACTAGAATTTCAGGCTGTCTACATAATGAAAACATTCTCTGATGGAAATTCATGACATCATGAGCGCAAAATGCAAATTTATACCTTATCCTAGCTGAGGCCCTAGAGGAAATGTGAGAGATGGAAGCAGTTCATTTTCTACTAGACAGTTCCCTCCTAAGATGTAGAAGACCAGGTTCAATTCCCAACTTTACCTGAAGGAACTTAACTCATTACTTGGGAGGCTATTCCTATACACAGGCTATGAGGTACTGAGGTCAGGCCCTTTCAGACTTTTTTGTTGTTCCACTTACTATTAACATTAATAGGAATCCATATTTTCCATGTCTAAATAAATCTTAACCATCAGATGAGAGGTACTAGTCTTACTTGCTCTTTCTCTAGTGTCCTCTGTTCAAATGGCCGTTTGTTTCAAGTGGTCCCTGAGCCACTGACGTCCTTTCTGATGGAAAGACCTAAGCATTTAGTAACAAGGAATACTAAATACAATCTTCTTTTCTTGTTTGATAAGTTTCTTGATAAAGCCTAACAGAAATTGTGTCATACAACAAGGGACTGAATGCTAACCTGGGATCAGTGCTTCAGGAAATGTTGTTAAAGAACTTAACTGTGTCAGTAGGATAGGAAGTAACCCATCCTCAGAAGTCCTATGGCAGCTAGGGTTTGCCTGAAACAAAACAACAAACTCCTCTAAAGACACTGGAAAAGATCCTGGCTGTGATCAGCCTTGATAACTACTCTAAACCTTGAATGCTGGACAGGTGAGTGTTCAATTCTTTTAGATCAATAGAACGTTTAAGACTGAATGAAAGTCATTGCCTGCTTTGGGTCTGATTGAAGAAAAGGATAAATAAAACCTGCTTTGGCTTTAATCACATTTTTAACTTAATATCCATGCTGCTAGTTAAACTTAAAAATCAGTTCCTCACACAGTTCAAACTGCAATCAGGTTTAGAGAAAAGTTTGATTACAAGAGAAATATTATGACTGTGTTTCTTAATACGGACAGAAGCACTCAGAGAAGATGGGGAAGTCCAAATAATATCTATGTACTGTGGATCCATATATTCAAGGTATGCAATATGCAACATGCTTGGCATTTTGTTATGCAGCATATGAGATGTATATCTAGCCTACTCATTATGTGCCTACTTACAATGCTGTATGTATAACCTTTGAGAATTAGCCTTTGACTTCTATATTTCAACTTCTGACCAGCATAAGGGCAGATAAAGATGAGGGCTGCCCTTTCTAAAGCCACATCCTCTGAGGTGCTGAGCTTTTGTGAGAAGTAAAGCCTCTCAGCTGCTCACAAAAAGTGCTCATCATCTTGCAAAGTGTGACAAGGAGTGTCATTTTTTTTTTAATGTTAAATCCTGAAAAATTTCCAAAGTGTGCCACTCCATAGTAAGTGCTTACACATCACTGAGATCCACATTTGCTAATGAAATGGCATAGCTTATTCTCCAGTTACTTTCTTTGAATTGTTCATTCGACTAGAGATTGCTAACTTAATTGTAATGGACTTTTTTGGTTTGTTTGTTTATTTGTTCAATTTTTCTTTGTTTTATCCATTTAATAAGACATTAGGATAGTTTTCTTTTTCAGTAAATCTTTCTGACACATTTGCATTCAGTCTGTCTTGCAGCAAAACTTCTGTTGATCTCATAGTGGAATACTACTTGATAAGAAATGCATGGGTCAGTAACAGAAATGATGAATAAATTGCTTTTTTGTTCTTTAACAGTGGGCATATATTAGATAATTGTCATCAGAAACTGGCACGTAGTCAAAAACAACATAAAAACATGTAATTGACAGTTAATGGAAGGTAGGGAATTTTTCAGATTTCATCTTATTGCATGAGTAGAGCTAATGAGAGTGGGAAGGAGAATATGGCTTCATATCCCACCTCTGTGTAGGCACGCCTGTTTTTTTTTTCCCCAGAGTTTTCATTTCATTTATGTTAGTCTCACTTATAAGGATCTCTATTTTATTTAGTTGACTGTAACTGCATGTACTAACAGAAATTAATTTGTGCATTGTAAGACCTTCAATGTATTCTGTAGAATATTGCTAAAGTGAAGAGAAAATGTTACAGAAGAATCAGCACATCAAACACTGAGCAGGAAAAGCAAGTTGCTTCTAACCAAGTATCACAGTCGGATTTTAATTGACTTTAGTTACAACTTACAAGCTGGCGTTGAGCAGTCCCTTGTGTTGTGATACAGCCGATGAAAGTGCTTGCTACACTCTGATGAAAATGTGACTGGCCCTGTTTGAGAGTAAGCAGGAATTAACCACAACCTTTCAATGTCACTATTTCGCAGCTTCAATGAATCATGTCAAGATATAGAATTAACTTCAAGGTGTTTTGATAAAATTATGCTTAACCTTTTGCTACACCTTAAACAACTATGACGCAACACAACTATAACAATGTCTGCTACTAAAATAACAGGAAACATTTTTATTACTACACTAGTATGCTCATGATCCAGGTAACAGAAAAATGGAAATGGTAGACTGCCTCACCTTTGAAATTCTATTAATTCCAAATAAATGGTACAGTTTGTGGTGAAAAATAGAATGTTGCGACTACAATATTTAGTTAGTTCAATAGTCAGTATTATAATGTAGGAATAATGTAGAAGGAATGCAGACATTATTTCTGAAGATAGATAAAAGCAACATTTTAAGCAAATATGAGTTTTTAAGCCCTGCAAAGATGAAGTAGTTTGATCTACTAATGCTTCTAATTTGCACATTGTTTAGAAGCTCTGTATGAATATGATGTGGGTGTTGAGGAGAAAAATACAGCCAAAAAGTATCTAAGAACCTAATCTCTTGTTGAAGCAGTCCTAGCAAGAAAGGGTGCAGACCTGCAGAGGGCAGCATGTGTTTTAAACGTTTGGATGAGGCAAATCCCTGTGTGCTCAGGGTGTTGTATGCTATGTGTCTGGTCTTCCAGTCTCTTCTTTTCCCTGGAAATTCAGTGTCATCTACCCATAACAATATTTCATAAGAATATACATCTACTGGTCTCCAAACCATGGCTGACAGGCAACACTGCTTTGACTAACTTTCCAGTCAGAGAAAAATATTATGTATTTCTGGGCAACAGTTATTTATTTCACCACTTGAAAGGTGGTTTAGCAGCCTGGTGAAATATAGGGAGCCAATACTCTCTGGATAATGGAGGCCAACTACCACAAGCTTGCAAGAAGATTTCTCCCTATGACAGTGAACTGACTTGAACATTGGATATATTTTACAGTAATGTGTGGATTTCATGAGATTTTTCAGCCACAAGTAATCTTTTGAATAAACTGACAAAGCTGCCTTTGCAACTTTGAACTGGAAGATTGCTGCTATTTTTTATCTGAGTGTGTAATTAGGCTCTAGAGAAAGTATGCAATTTGAAATTATCCAAGATATATGGAGATAACATCAGCTTAGTCACTAAATAAATTTTATGTCCCTTAAGATAATATATGGTTTTCAAACTTTCCTCCTTGCCATCAAAAATAGTCTGTTAATTTTATTTGTGCCTTATAGAGCAATCTGTGTCAGCTGGCTTTTCAAGCTGAATTGATAGATAGCTTTATGACTCACAATATTATTTATGATTTTTCCTACAGTCAAGAATTGTTACATACAGATCTTATTTGGCTTTAAAATGTCTACTATTCTTGGCAAACTACAAGCGTAAAATAATTCTCTTAACCCTGAAACTCTACAGATAATGGACTGTGAAGATAGTGTTGATTTCCCTTTCCACTCTTCTCTTCCCCAACTCCATTAATTCAGGATGTCCAAATTCTTGCACGAGCAAGGACTATATTGGAATAGTTTACTTAAATAAGGTTGATAGAAAAAGGATTATGATTTGAACAGAATAAAGAAAAACACATTTAGGTTGTATTTTAGGAAAATGACTGTGGATTACAGGATCTAATAAAGCTGTGGAAAAGACAAATCGGGCAGAAAACCCCACCACTGAAGATCCTCAAGAATAATTAAAGAGAAAAAAAAATGTAGGAAGCAATTCTGAGCCAATAATGAAATAAACTTCCAAGAATTTTGGAATAAACCTGCTTTGCTTATTAATTCCATCTATTCTTAGTCAAATAATTTCAGCAATTTTGATAGCAGATACTCATGCAGGAAAGGACTATTAATTTAACAAATGGCTCCAGAAACAAGCCTTTGAGTACTTTTTGATCTTTTTCCTTTCTGTGATTTAGTATTCTCAAAATATCTTATGTAAAACTCATGGCTGTTTTTCACTATAGTTTCTGAGTAATGAAACGTGCTATGTATTCATCATTTATCCTACTCAGATTCTTATGTTGATCTTGTTATGATGGCTGAGAAGTTTCCAAATTTAACAATGAAAAGGAAACAGATAAATTATTAATATAAACAACACTTTCTTGTCTGTCCTCCCCAGAATGGTAATTTCTAGTATTCCTGTGCTACATAGGATAACACAATTGCACCTTTCATTACTTTTTCATACGAATTGACAATAATAAGGTTCATAATTATTCTTGATTACTGTGGGAGTGAAGGGGCAGCTGGGTGTAGCATTTTTGCTGCAGATGCTGTTAGACTGGAGTTAGCTGTTGGCAGAAAGACCCTTACTGACGTGCTTATTCTGAAGATTTGAGGACTCCCCTGACATACAGAGGACACAACAAATTCTTTCCTTTCTTGCCAAGGACTGTTCAAAATTTTCAAAGAGGAAAGACATAATTATCTCAAATTCTATTTTGTTGCACCAACTGCTTTCTATTTCTCTAGGTTTTAGTTTCACTAATCCCAATAATACTTAAAATCACCAACAGATTTGCAGTATCATACTTTGAGATCTTCACTTTTCTGCATTTCAGAACATTTGGAAGAAGAAAATAAAGAATCAGCACAAGCATGTTGATGTTGCTGCTGACAGCTAATTTTGCTTATGGTCCGTACAATAATTTTCCCAGTAGTCACAAAACAAAGTATAAAAAGCAAGTGTATTATACCACTACATCTCATTTTTCAAGTAAAAGCACTTGACTGCAATCATATTAAGTTTCCATATTTAAAATAGCAAATGATTTTTCTGATTCATCTACACTTTCTTGGTTTAAATCCTTTCTTGTTCTGTTTGTTTGCTGTATTAAAATAAGCAAGCACACATATATGTCATGAGATAGAACAAAGCGTTTTGGTGATGTAGTGAAAACTTACAGTCACATGGATCTGATTCTGAAAGATATATGTAGTCCAATGAGTAGTTAAAATTGGCAGACTTAAAAATTGATATGGAAGGACTGACAAAAAATATGGAAAAATACATATACATTTAAAATTAAAAATGTACTGAGTTCTCTCATTGAAATATTGTTTGCCAGAGATAACAGATATGTGCTCACATATATTACATTTTTAACAACACATTGCAAATTGTTTGCATGTAGATATACAATACAGTATACATAGGATGCAAGCATTATATTCAGTACCTACAACTACTAATCTGTAGTGTAGCTGAAAATCAACAAGCAACAACAGGATCATAAAAATGAAACAACGGGTTTTAAATCATGAATGTTTTAACTTACCATGTTTTTAAAGGTATTTTAGCCTAGATTATTTAAAGAGAGTCCATGTGATTAGAATTCTTTAAAATGTTCTAGCCCTAAGTGATGGAAATATAACTTCAAAAATGTTAAACTTAGTGTATAACCTCAGAAAAGCTAACAGCGTGACTTTTTTTTTTTGTTCTTGTTGTTGTTGCATCTTAGAATATGCATCTGTGGATAAAATTAAGTGCAAACAACTTGCCTTACCTGTAAAATGTTTTATGAACTTGTCTTTTAGACTGGAATCTCTTGGGAAAATTTCTAAGGAGAGAAGAAAAAAATGTATCTATGTAGTATAGGAATTACAAAAAAAAAAAAAAAAGCAAAATATGAGAAGAAGTCTACTGTAATAATAGAATAACTCAATAAATATCCAAATTAATCTGGGTACTTTCACATACTTTTCCTTTTTCTTTTAATCCAAAAAGAAATGTCAAATTGTCATCATAAAAGCATACACTATCACATTTTCTGTCATTTGAACATCTTAGAAGTGAATTGAGCTGTACTTTTAGAAAGACCATAAATATTATAAATATGTTATCATGTAATGACAAGTGTTTGAGTACCTGAACAAATTATGTAAAATACTGAACCAAATACCCAAATGTTGGGTATTGAAATTACAGGAACATGAAGAGAAAAGTAGATAGGCCAAGACTATTTTTATAGTCATTATTAGTCAAAAAATAGTATTCCTCTCCTATGAATATTGCTGTGAATTTTAAAACACACCATTTTCAAATATGGTACTTTTTCCAAAAAGTACAAGAGAAAGTACCTGTCTCAGAACAGCCACAAGAAACAGGCAAAACAGAAATCTGAGCTAACACAAAAACTCTACTCACTAGGATTTATTTATTTATTTATTTATTCATTTGCAATAGGATGTTGTCTCTGGTTTACAGCAGAAGCTTTTGATACAAGTAAAAATTCTTAAAACTAGTGCATCTCCCTCAAGTCTTATTTTTTTTCAACTGAAAAACTGTATTAAAAATTGTTCAGTAGATGTAGTTATTACTGCAGACAGAAACTGTACATAACAGCTATATGCTATGTTAAATTTAAAAGAAATGCCTTTCTTAGCAGTAATGCATTTTACATTGCAATGTCTCAGCATTAGGACCTGCAGCCAAACATATTTATTCACTAAAAATATCTCCTTACCACTTATGCCATTTTAAATCT
This sequence comes from Anser brachyrhynchus, assembly GCF_964034855.1. Taxonomy (NCBI): domain Eukaryota; kingdom Metazoa; phylum Chordata; class Aves; order Anseriformes; family Anatidae; genus Anser; species Anser brachyrhynchus. Next base: position 119,481,821 of record NC_137695.1, read on the forward strand.
CTGTATTCTGCTACTTTTTTTTTTTTCTAATTCACAGTCTGATTTAACATTTAGCTTAGAAGAGAGCAAGCTCCCTTACATACTATAGAAAGATGTTGTTTTTCTGCCGAAATAAATTCTTAACACTGGCCTTAAGCAGTTTCTCAGAGGTCATGAGTGTATTTTTAGGCTGGGATTTTAAAATAAAATCACAGAATCACAGAATCACAGAATTGTAGGGGTTGGAAGGGGACCTCGAAAGATCATCGGGTCCAACCCCCCTGCCAAAGCAGGCTCCTTAGAGCAGGCTGCCCAGGTAGGCATCCAGACAGGCCTTGAATTTCTCTAGAGAAGGAGACTCCACAACCTCCCTAGGCAGCCTGTTCCAGTACTCTGTCACCCTCACCTTGAAGAAGTTCTTTTGCATGCTGGTGCGGAACTTCCTGTGCTCTATCTTGTGGCCATTGCCCCTTGTCCTATCCCCACAAATCACTGAAAAGAGGTTGGCCAAATCCCTCTGTCTCCCACACCTCAGATATTTATACACATTGATAAGATCCCCTCTCAGTCTTCTCTTCTCCCAGCTGAACAGACCCAGGTCTCGCAGCCCTTCCTCATAGGGAAGATGCTCCAGGCCCCGTATCATCTTTGTGGCCCTCCGCTGGACTCTTTCCAGGAGTTCCCTGTCTTTTTTGTACCGGGGAGCCCAGAACTGGACACAGTACTCCAGGTGAGGCCCGACCAGGGCAGAGTAGAGGGGGAGGATCACCTCCCTTGACCTGCTGGCCACACTCCTTTTAATGCATGCCAGGATCCCATTGGCCCTCTTGGCCATGAGGGCACACTGCCGGCTCATGGTCAACCTGTCGTCCACCAGGACCCCCAGGTCCTTCTCCTCAGAGCTCCTCTCCAGCAGGTCGTCCCCCAGCCTGTACCGATACATCTGGTTGTTCCTTCCCAGGTGCAGGACTCTACACTTGCTCTTATTAAACCTCATTTGGTTTATTCCTGCCCATCTCTCCAGCCGGTCCAGGTCTCGCTGAATGGCGGCACAACCTTCTGGTGTGTCAGCTACTCCTCCCAGCTTCGTGTCATTGGCATGCTTGCTGAGGGCAGACACTATTCCCTCATCAAGGTCGTCGATGAAGATGTTGAACAAAACTGGACCCAGCACTGACCCCTGGGAACACTGCTCGTCACAGGTCTCCAGCCGGACTCTGCGCCACCAGTCACCACCCTTTGAGCTTGGCCAGTCAGCCAGTTCTCAACCCACCTAACTGTCCACTCCTCTATCCCACACTTTCTCAGCTTTGCTATCAGGATGTCATGGGAGACAGTATCGAAAGCCTTGCTAAAGTCAAGGTAGATGACATCCACTGATCTGCCCCCATCTACCCAGCTGGTGATGTCTTCATAGAAGGCAACGAGGTTGGTCGAGCACGACTTCCCCTTGGTAAATCCATGCTGACTACTCCTCATAACATTCTTCTCTTCCAATTGCTTGGAGATGACATCCAGAACGAGCTGTTCCAACACCTTTCCAGGGACAGAGGTGAGACTGACTGGCCTTTAGTTTCCCGGATCCTCCTTCTTGCCCTTCTTGAAGACCGGAGTGACATTGGCTATCCTCCAATCTTCAGGCACCTCTCCTGTTCTCCAGGACCTTTCAAAGATGACAGAGAACGGTTCGGCGATCACCTCTGCCAACTCACTTAGCACACGTGCATGCATCCCATCGGGACCCATGGATTTGTGTGTGTTGAGTCCACTCATGTGCTCCCCAACTACCCTCAGGTCGACCACGGGGGAGCCCTCCGTTTCCCAGCCCCTTTCTCCCCCCACCAGGGTCGAGGAGTCCTGAGAGGGAGTCCTTGAAGCAAAGACTGAAGCAAAGAAAGCATTCAGTATCTCCACCTTCTCGGCATCTCCCGTTACCAGGACACCCCCCCTCATTCAGCAAGGGACCTACATTAAAAAATGTCTAAGTCTTTAGATTGTAAACTAAAATGCCTAATTAAAATGCAACTTAGCAAGATCAGGGGACCTAATTTACTTGAAAATCTCAGTTTTAACTGACATCTATTTCATTTGTTTCCTAATTTCAAATGAATATCACCCCTTAAGCTTAGAATTTTACTGATGTACTGTATGTCAAGTACGGATTTACTGATATATCAAGTACTTTAAAATTACTCAGAATGAAGCTTAAGAAGAGACAAAATAGTGAAACAATCTGGATGAGTTTTGGATGGGATGCCTCAAGTGAACCAGTACAGAGAAATAACTGAAACCTGGTGAAGGCTGGTCAAAGAAGAGACCATTCAGGCTCTGACAAAAAACTTTTAGATCCAGGCCCTTTCAAACTGTATAGAATTTGCTAGGGGAACAGTAATCTCCTTTTACCCCATAAAATCTGTTAGGAAAATCTGTAATAAAACCAGGACAGAAGATGTCCTTCTATCCTCAACCAAGGATGACAGAAGGCCAAAACCCCACCCTTAAATACACAGACAGCAAAACAGGATAAAAGATTTGATGCTCAGGAAAGGAGTTCAGGATTTCAGGCATAAACTGCAGCTGTAGCTGAGAATGAATGCTGCAGGGTATGCTTCCCACGAGCAACCTCCATTGGGTTCAGGGTTCTCCCGAGCCTGGCTATGCCTGTCCCTACAGGAATGGGTCAGCCGTGTGCAGGGCAGCAGCTGAATGACACTGACTGCATGCCCACTCCTCCCCTGACACAGCTGCCAGCCCTCCAGGCAGCAGGCAACATCTCCAGGCAACATCTTTTCAACATGTGCCTATGTTTCAGCTTTCTTGAAGCATTCTATTTCTTCCAGTACAGTGTGTTTTGTAATGCAGTCAGTGAGCCCCTAGCTCTCCGCAAAGACAACCGCAGTTCATTTGTATAAAAGGCACGGGCAGCACAGGTTACTGAAACACTTCTGTCCACTTGCTATAATGGCACAAGCAGCTCTATTAGATCTACGAACTATTAATTGCCTGACACAAGCACAGTAATTTTCTTCTGTCTTTCAGCAGCATAGCTGGACACTGGCACTGCTAATGAGAACTGGCAAACTATTTCTGCCATATGTATTTTCTATTAGCTTCCTCAACAACAGGTTTCCAGAACTATCCACGTGGAATGTAGTGAAGCCCTCCTGTCTGTGCACAACTACAAGGCTGAGGTCTCAAAGGACTTAGGATTTAAATCAAACTAATGAACATCCTTTTAGAATGGAACAGTTATCACTGACTCCTGACCAGATCACACTGCAACCAGAAGCAGGATCTCAAGTCCATACAGGGTGCTTTTATAAGGTGATAAAGACAGAACCATTACGCTAGGTTATTCTGGCTTCTAACCTGCTCCTAGTTGCTCAGTACATGCTGCATGTGGTACCTGACACCTATTAAGTCAGATCCCTTAATATCCTTTCTCGCTCATACCTTCACAGAGCAAGTGAAATTATTTTGATATATAAATTTCACAAAGAAAAAGCAGAAACATATAATAACACACAATAACAAGATAGATTGGCAAAGTATTGCTAAAATCAAAACACTGTGAAGTAACACTGGGCAAAAATACAAAAGAAACAGGAAAATGAAAGAATGAATTGTGTGAAACACATGAATGGGAAGTATTGAGTGGAGGTGGTTTATTCAATCCATTCTTGCCTCAAGACCATGCTACACAAACTAGTAAAGTACAGCCAGTATATATCCTATGGGAGAGGGTAACAGACTGTTTTTTTATCAGCTGGGAGAACATTCAGACTGTGCCATTCTTCTGCACAATCTTACAAAACCTGCATGGCTCTCCAGAGATAATGCATCTGAGTTAAAATGCACTTGTGCTATTCACCCTGAGTTCAGCCTTATAATCTCAGATTATAATCATAAATAAACTTAATTCAACGAGTTCATTTTTACCTACATGAGGACTTCTGTATGTGTCTGTAGATTATTCCTAACCTGGGCCAAAATGCTGCCCATCCTACACTGCTTCCACAGACAGCAGTGAACACGGGCAGCTATTAATGGTGCTAATACAGATCTTCTACTATCTGCTGCTTAAAATACTCAGAATATAAAACTATAAGGTGAAAATATACAGATGTGACAAATGTAGAGGGTTTTCCAGCTTCAAAGACAGAATGGCTAAGTTTATACTGCAGTTTCAATCATAAATGATCCTTGCTGTTAATTTTCTTAATCTGAGTTGTGACGCCTTGTAGAAGGACTTGGGACTTCAGGTAAAAGGCGAAAGGATGTGCCAGTTTTATCCCATGATTAAATGAATGAGATGGTGGTTAGTTATTCACAAAGCCTGCATGAGAGCTAGCAAGCTCTGAGTTAACAGGCAGTGAGCAACAGCTGTTCCGGATCTCTGCTGTAACCACGATTTTGTTGTAAACTTTCCAAAGTTGATTTAAACCACTGTTGTAAAGCTAATGACGTAGAAAATTATTCTGCACACTTTTCAGTTGCTATTCAGTGTTTGGTAGCTGAGATGAATGCTTAATTTTTCACAACTTTGGACTTGCTCATCGAGAGGTAGAAAACTAAATAAGCCACAGCCATGGGCTAGGGCATGAGCTTAACCTGCAATAAAGACATAGCTGTATCACCTTGGATGTGGATTTCCACTTTTCTGTCTCTCAGTGTTTTGTGTGTTCAAATTGCAAAGCTGTGACAGCAGGTGCCGATTTTTTACCCTGTGTTTCCACTGTCTCTAGCACCATGACAGTGCCTGAAGAATTCATGTCCTGCTGTAATATAAAAAGCAAGGAGAGAGATGCTTGCAGCACTGAAACAGGCCAAATCCCCACAACGCAGCTTGTTGGTTTGGGGCATCAAAGTCCCACGTCCTGAGGTGATATCACCTTTGCAGAAAAAAATCAAGATCTCAACTTGTTTATGTCCCCAACAGGCAGCCTTTGCTTATTTTAGCTTATTCAGGGAAGCAATTTAAGTCAACCATCAAAAATTATTCCTTCTCTTGGCCTAGTCCGGCTCTACACCAGTGGTCCTACAATGTACAGCTGAAGGCTATACTGTAGGCATGCACAGAAAATGTAAAGTGTCAGAGCTCAGGCCCTGCTTCATTTTCCAAGTCCCTTAACCCTTCTATGTAAGAAAAAGAAATCTTCACCAAGAATCATGATCTTCACTTTTTGTAAGAATATCCATGCATCTCAAAATAATAAACAATAAAACAATAAAAGATAAAAGGCACATTTTCTTCAATTGCTTAAAAAAAGAAGCAGGGGTGGGTGGTTGGGGGGGAGGGAGGGGGAAATAAACGCTAAAGCATTGTTAAAAAGTTTCTCCACAGCAGGTAAATGCTTCAGGAAAATATAAGTGTATCTAACAGAACACAAAAATAGAAATGACATTATTTGTTAGATTTAAAAACAGGTGCTAAAGTGCTCTTCAAATCACACTTCAATTAAAGTATTTAAAGCCTGGCATTTTTAGCCAGCTTTAATAATTTTCCATTTTTCAGAATAACTGTTGTTAACTCAGAATAGCCACTTTTAATTTCTACAGCATTCCTCAAAATTACATGTCAAATGATGGAACAACAGGCCTTTCTGTTTCTTATTTTCTGCACTTCAAGGAGTTACCTAAGACAGTTAGCCAGACAGTTCAAAAGACTATAACCGCACAAAAAACTTGTTTGCAAATACACATAGTCCAACATAAGGTCAATAGGAACAATAATGTATCTTATTATATCTTACAATGATTATATGATCCTGATTTGTTTTATATTATAAACATATTTTGTTTAAAGTAATTTTATAACTGTGGAATTTATAAAAAAAAATTTTATTGTGTATTTTCTTTTTTGCCTGTAAAATAGCAGGAAAAAAAATAATTAAAAAAAATGCCAGCAGTGAGATGCATCTGACTTCTATTATAAACTCAAATGCTCAAGCTTCTGAAAATGTTGTTTTGACATGAAAGTAGCATGTAATTGTTTTTCTTCTTTATAATATAACTTCAGATCAAGAAAATGGTTACAAAACAGTAGTTTTAGCAAACCTTTAATTAAAAGTGACATTTTGAAGGACAAGACTCTCCAAAGCTTCAACTTAACACAGGTTGTATTTTTTCACAGGAACTGTGCAGTGGCTGAAATATCATTGTCAGCAAAACGGTCTTGAGTACTTGTTAAAATAGACAAGTCCCATTTAATTGAATGGAGCTTTTTTTCACTGGAGACACCCCTTAGTGTCTAAAGATGGCAAGTCTTGTGTACTGTGACAATACTACAAGGTGTAACAGTTTGGATACTTGCAGCAATGCCAAGACAGATTTAATTAAAGTTAAAAAAAAAAAAAAGTGATAAAAAGTCATAGTAAAATCTTTCAAATGTAAATTCATAAAAGAAGTGGTAAGGTGTCAGAAGAACTTAAATAACAGAGATGAAAACAGACAGAAAAAAAGAGGAAAATATCCTAGTGAAGAGATATACCTAAAAGATGAATGAATGGAACAACATTGCAATGAGAGGATGAAAGCATCCTCCACATGATAACATTTTCTCTTAAAAATATTTACAAAAAACCTTTAAAAAAAAAACAGACAAACAAACAAACACAAAAGATATGCAAAAATCTTAATGATCCAAATAATCTCTCCTCTGTATGCCTTAACTATGCAATGATTTCTACAAATGGTAGGAAGCAATGCACAATCTCAGTGTAAGGAAAAAAAAATAAGGAAGAAAAAGTCTCTCAAAATCAACAAGTAACATAGAAGACAGTATAGAGATAAGGCATCCTAGTGGAGAAAAAATTGTTAACATTCATTTTAATAAGATTATGTTGTGGTGTTGAATAAATTATAGGCATTTGACTACAGTCAGTGTCACACATGGGAATCACATGGCAAAATGTCCCGTGAATAAATGGAGTGTGAAGCATGCACCTAGAGATCTGATCCAGGTATTTCTCTTAGATGTAGGCAGAAATATATGGTCACCATGGTGGGCTGCTGTCGCAGGTTGTCAATCCCATTTCCTGGCTAAGGCATTTGCCACAAGATAGCTTCATGGTTCTTGGAAGAATGGCTCCTAACTGCAGCAGATGTTAAGGAGAATTGAATTAATTAACATATACCGCTTTCTTCAGCACCCTGACCAATTAAAAAGCGTCAGTTTCCTACTTTCATTCTTATACTTCGGCAGTGAACACATTGCTCAAATCTCTTACTTCAGCTTTCATGGCTGGACAAAGTTCTATCTGCAAAACCGAGATCTTCCAGTAGCTTTGGCTATGTTGTAAATGCTGGTTTTATATACTGCTATTCCGCTGCAAGCAGAAAGGTATTGCTTTTTGTTCAGCAAAAAATAGCTATATTAATACAGATTTAAAAGTTTCTGTGGATCCTCATGTGGTGTCTGACACATCAGAGAAACACTGCTGAAAATGTAACTCCCTGTTCAGGGACCACCAATTGATTCTGGGGTCTGTCCAAGAGTGCTCCTTATCCCTAGGACAAATTTGTGGTTATGTTACATCTCACTTCACAGACTGATATTTTTAATGCATTTTCTATTGCACTTTCCCATTGGGAGGCAAGAAAAAACATTGCTTTGTTCAACAGAGATCAAATCCTTCCATCCTTAACTATCATAAATCATTAAACGTTTTTTTTTGTAGTATTAGAAATAACTGCCTTGTGAGAAAATATCTACTTAATGCAATTTAATTCTTCTCAGTCTCCTCATTCATGGGTTCTATCACATAAGCTCAATTTCTGCTTTGTTTTGCTTTTTTCCCCAATTTTTTTTCATAATTAAAATCTTTGTAATAATTTCTATTTGTCTCAGCAATTTGTTTGTTTACACACACATACACACATGCACACACACAGACTGCTTTCCCCCAATAGATTTGCAATTCATTCCTGTAGACAAGGGAAAATATCTATTTCTGTGTGCAGTTCCAAGACGTCACTGTGTTACTACTTCTGTTAAGTAACACACACAGTTCCCACTTTTATTTTGAGACTTTGATGTGTACACACTAAGTTCCTCAGGGCATAGAAGGAAAATGAGTCAATGCTCCAGACAGATGCATTCCTTTCCCTATGTAATACCATTGTTTGAAATTCAAAACTTACCAGATGCTTCCAAGTGTCGTGTAATGAAGATTACAATAAATTAACAAGGATTTTTAGCATTTTCTACTCTTGTTTGCTCCACCAGGTAAAAAAAAAAAAAAAAGTATCTTACTATTTTCTGAGAAAAAAAAAAAAAATCAAATAAACCCCCAAACAACGTTACTTGGTTTTGCAGAGATGACAGCATCTGCTCAAGAGAAAATCCTGAGTTAATCTACAACTGCATACCACTGCCATCTACTGAATATAGAATATGCTGAATGTACTCATACATACCTTTCTACTCTGAGAGATGAGTTTACGAGGTTTCCAACTTACTCAATGTAAAGGGAGCTCTTTCCATTCTTGCAATTCAAAGTTTACTCTAGAGCTTAAGGGTTGCAAATAGAGCACAATTAACAATTCATAATGAATGACTTGGTCAATTTATCTTCTGCTTCTCCAGGAGTAAACATAAACAGTATCGTAATCTCTCTGGATTCATTTGCTGTCCACAAAACCTTTGTTCAGTACTTTGACTTTATTTATAGTGAAGATTTGGAATGCACACTGTGATATTTGTTTGTACCTCATTAGTCAAGTCTTAAAATGCTAGTTCTGCTCCCAGATCAAATAAATGCTTTCACACTTATTTATTTTTTCAGGCTTGAACCTGTGCTTCTAAGGATACTTAAACCAGTGACTGAATGTTCACTTTCCCTGATATTCATTCCAGTAATATTTTTCTGATGTGAGGATGGCAAAAACTACTCCATTTACATGCTGAGTAATGGAAGTATTGAACTATATTTTCAAATTCTCCCCACTCTAGTTATGAATAAAATATCTGGTGGTACATATACTAAATTAAGTCTTTATTCTGTGACACTCATTACACTTGAGTGATGAAGTGGGTTGAGGTATCAGTCAGTTTAGATGTACAATGGCATGACTGTAAAGTGAAAACCGAACAGGGCTTGCTTTCATTGTGGTTGATCCAGTCTGCCATGTCAGTCGCCACTGGCAAGAGCACTAGATTTAAAACAAAACAACAACAACAAAAAAACAACAACAACAACAAAAAAGTGTAATTCTTAAATGTGCTAAAGGTAAAAAGAAGCACCAGCTTCTGAAGTCTCAGCCTGTCGTTTAGTCTTGATTTCTATATTTTTTTCCTTTCTTTCCTCTTTCAATCCACCACATGCAGTGCCAGTCACTTGTTCTTATCCCAGAGACTCTACTTGGCTACATTATCTATTTCTTGCTCATGCTGGTAAGTCTTAGTATATCAGTCATTCCCTTAAATCCAGGGTGATTAATATTCATAGAGAATTTGCAGGGGTATAACTATTTGGTCCTACCAAAATTATAGTATTGCAAATACTGAACATTTTCAAAAATACACAAAGTTACTGTACAATGGGTTTCCTTAAAACAGATAATAAAAACAGATGACAATTTCTACAAACCATAGTAATGTGAGAAAAGAAAAACATATAAAGAGCAAAGAAATAAATCTCTCCTAATTCAGCACGCCAATTTTTTTTTGTTTCTGTAAAACTATATGTTTATATGTCCTCAGAACATTTGTTTGAGGGATTGACATCCATGCACAGTTTGGAATACCAGTACAGTTTGGGTACTTCAGATTTGAAATACCCAATTTCTAGTTCATCTTTTGTTTGGAATGGAATAATTTTTATTTTTTTTCTTAAAGTAGTCTTGAAGTAGTTTGAAGTACTGGCTTTTTATACCGGCAAGGGTCAAATTCCACTCTCACTCACAGCTGCACAGTCCCCCTCATGCATCAATGCCCCATTAATGTAATTGCAAGGGAATTATAGAAGGGGGTTTAGACTCAAATATTTTTCATCTGTGTTGTTACTATTGAGACATTCAGGTGGATACCAAGAAAACAGATGACTAACTTTAGGCACTTGATTTCATAAAGTTAGATGTACAGACTTCATTTGAATGATGGGGTAGTAAGCTCTAACAACACTGTTATAAAGAGCATGGAAGATTCTGTGTATTGTTAAAATATAAATAGTAGCACACACACACAAAACCAAACAACAACAACATCAAAAGCAAAAAAACAACAACAACAAAACACAAGGCAAATGTGATTTGGAGCTTTCTTCAGGAAGCAAAAGGATATTTATTTATGTCTGCTAACTGATAAAACAGGCAAGAGAAGTCTTACATTAGCTAGGAAACGTCCAGTTCTTTTAAAAGTTTATGAACAAGATTCTAGAATGTGTTACCTGAAATAACAGAAGGCTGGATTAAATAAATCCCGTAGGTTCCAGCAATGATTCTAAGTGTGCAACACTAGCTTGAAGTCAACAGATATGAAGTCAACAGATACCTCACATATGTCCTGTGTGCTATTACCCCCATTAGGTAACAGCCTACAGTGCCTAAGAGGAATTTCTTCTGGAGTCCACCCTCCTACCTCTCCCCTAGAATTCCGTTTATGAAATGCTAAGTATTACATAGAAACTATGCAAGCTTGTAAATATATGATGATAAGCCACACAAACATGTCTTTTTTTACCTTGGAAAGAAAAAGCATTTGTTTCCTATAGTGTTTTATTGCTAACTCTCTCATTCTTTGTTTATTCCCAAATCAGTAAACAGGGTTAGTTTCTGAATTAATTCAGAATGTGGCTCTTTGCCACACTTCTAGCACAGGGTTAGATCACAAAGAATGTCTGTTTTCCAGCTCCTTTTTGGTAGTTTCAGGTTGTAAAAAAACTAATGGTTTCATTAAAAAAAAAAAGTGCATATAATTAAATAGATAGCATAAAGAAAGCGTGTTTTTTCAGGTTTCTTTTTCCAAAATACCAGAACTATAATTCTACTGTCTTCTGCAGTCTCAGAAGACATATGTGCTCATTTGTGTGAGAAACCATAACTCATTCTCCCTTCTACAAAGGAAAATCCGAATTCTATATTTTTTTCACTGCTGCAGATTCCTCTCCATTCATCTGAGACAGGAAGAAAATGAAAGTGAAGATTGTCTCCTTTTTGAAGAAAGAGAGGACGTTAGTCCCATAATCATTGTACACCCCTGCTGGATCTTAGAGGCCATAATGAAAGAGGTGTCCTGTCAACACTCCTGTGATATTATAGCTATCTTTGTGGTCCTCTTGCCAATGTAGACCCTCCCAAACACAATCTGTATGACAGCTGCCTTCTTTCATAGAGGTGAAAAGAGATGTAGGTGATACAAAGTCCTCTGAGACAAGTATTTGTGTCTTTTTTTTTTCTTTTTCTTTTTTTTTTTTTTTAATGCTTCAAGTGAAATCAGTCCTTCAACAGAAACTTTCACAAAATCAAAACAGGAAGAGCAAACAAATTAAATACATACAAATTTTACTCAAGTTTGCTCCTTTTCTTTTTATGATGATGTTACTTGGGAAAGATACAGAAGTACTTTCTTTTATAATCCAGCTTTCTGACTTGAATCTACAGGACCATCTTTGAGACACCACAGCTGCTCACGTTTTATCAGTTTCTCACTCCCTGTGACCAGCATCATCATAGCTTATAAAAATGAAAGCACCTGTGACAGTAGAAGGCAGGAGCAAGAACACACATCCAAAAGTAAGAGAACAAAAGTAGGAGAAATAGGAATAGAAGTATTTGGTGTTCATCTTGTGTCACTATAGCACCTACACAGTATTCAAGTCACAGGAGATGATCATCTGCTTAGGATTCCTGTCCTCACTCATATCTAAGCCACTTCTTCAGAAGTTACGTTGGAAAACTATTTTTCACTAAGTTCCTCCAGCAATCTGAACAGTGGAAAAACTTTCAGTCATGGGAAGATGATAAAGACCTGCTCACATTCACGGGAAGGATCCAACCAGCTGCTGTCCCCAGTCTTCCGTGCCCATGCCGTACTTTTGCCCAACCGTTGCACTTTGTCTTCTTCCCTCTCCACTCTCCTTTTGGCCTCCTTGCCTTGGCTGGTCTCCGCCAAGCTGTGAGTGGGAGCAGGGAGTGACAGGAATAGTTAGCAGCAATTGTTGCTATGAAGACAACTATCGGCACGAACAGTAATTCCAGGGAGGCCTTCCTACCTCGGCAGAGAGACGACTATTTACAGCCTCAAAGAGGTTGCCAGCCTCCAGTTCAACACCCTCTTAAGGGCAACAGATTATCCCTAGAGTTGGCTCCTGCGAGCCTGGGCACTGAGCTGTGGGAAGGACATAACCTGAGACTGGAGGAAGCTAACTCACTTGAGCTGCAGAAGCAGCATTTAATCACATCTGAAGGGCTAGGACAGGCAAACAGGGGATGGGCAGGACAGTTTTTCCTGCTCTGAACTGGGTTTTCAATGCTGGTAATACCATGTTTGTCCTCTCTCCAAACCCCTGCTTTGATTTTTCTTTGCTTAACTCAGGAAAGGAAAATAATTGCTAATTATGTGCTCAGAAAAAATCTTAGAAAAAGAAATCACACCCTGATGCTGGTTAAAAGACCGCACTTTTATTACTATTATTGATATTATCATCATGAACTTGGATATGTTGAACTGTGGCTGGCCAGGGGACAGAGGTGCTTGCCAGCCCCTCCCAGCCACCACCCTCTGATGCCCTCTGTGGTGTGAATGCAGAAATCAGCACCTACAAAATGTTCTAAATCAGAATATTTCTGCCAGTATCTTCTACGTATGTCCAAAAATATAATACTAAGTAATTTCTTTATACTCCATTTATAATATCATCAGTTACATGCTGTAACAACAGACATTTATCATCCACATGGAATTTGCAGAAATACATGTCAGTCTGCAAATTGGTTGCAGATCTTTTCAGGCCATTTTCAGTCACCTGTTTACCAATATTTCCCTCTTTTGGTAGAATTACATGAAAGCTTTTAGCCAGGTAATTGCTGCACATGTTGCCTTTTCCCCAAATCAGTTGCACGTGTGAAGCCTTCTCATAAAATCTTTCAGTTCTTCCTGAATGATCCTTTCAAGTTTTCAGCTTCTACTGTTTTTCTTCTGATCCTGCTAAGCCTTCATGACTGAAAAAGGGTGGTGTTTTTTTTTTGTCTCTTTGTTTAAATTTATTTAATAGAAAATGTAAAAATGTCAAAGAAAGCATCAAATACTGTAACTATGGAAGAAAAAAAGTCTTATTTCCTGTTATTCATAAAAGGTGACAAACACATGTGTTCATTAAGGAAGAAGAAAAATCCAAATTTTCACTATAAAGTTGTTAGGCTTTCAGATCAGTAGTGTTTCTCAATGGGACAGTTTGAAGATAATATCTCTCAATTGCGACATAGGTCTAATTCTGATATTGTCCGAGCTTTAATCTGAGAATGTATTAAAATGAGGAAAATACATATGTGTCTCAATGTTTCTCTTTGAAATTAGCTACTGTCAGAAACCGACATCTGAATCTGGAGTTCCAATTTCCACAGTTAGAGTCTTAGGAGCCATTGTCTGCATGTCAAATTTTGAAATAAAAACTAAAAGCAACTAAGGAAATACATTCTGTTTAAAGTCTTAGCCTATGTCATACATTCTGTTTAAAGTCTTAGCCTACGTCCACAATAATAAAACACAAATTGCATACTAGCAGCTCTCTAGGATTTCTGACTGGTACAAAAATGATTCTAGGAGCTGTCATACACTCCAGTAACAGTTCTGATGTTTGAAAGACACTGGAAGGAGAGCGTGGCCTGATTCTGTTCTCCTTGATTTCAATAGAAGCAAAAACAGGTCCTCAATCTGTGTGTAATTCACATGATCTACTTAGCTAAACAATTAAGTCACAGCTCTGACATCTGATATTTATTTTAAGTTCTTTGAGCCAGATTCTCTTCTCTGAGCTAACCCTTTTTTCTATTCTGGTGGCACAAAGGCTGTAACAACCGTGGATATTCCCAGCTGGAGATTCTCCCAGCATGAATAAGTCTTTACCTGTCTGGCAAAACCAGCTTTCATGTTATTTCCTCCTCCTTTGCACCCTCTGAACCTTAGCCATCTTATGTGAAAGAATAAGAGGCCTGACTACAACATTGGTTACCATGCTTCAAATACTTTTAGCCTGCATACTCTTCAAATTAAAGCTGTCTGCTTAATTTAAAATAATCCAGAAGCTATTGTATATAATGTGAAAACATAGTGTAGTATGATGCTCCTTTTGTGGTATTTCAGAAGACAAAATTGAAGATTTGTCTGAGGTGTGCTATCAGTGAGACACCCAGAAAGCTCTGGACCTTTAAAATATAGGTTCCTCCTATCTGTGGAGGCCATGCTTAAGAATTTGAGCATATTGTAAGGTGATCTTTAAAGAAACGGCCCTCAATCCAAGCAAGCCAAATGCTCAAACCCCTTCCCCACCCCAAGATGGCAGAGGTTGTACTGAGAGGTAGCCTGAAGAAATATTCAACTGAAAAAACACAGTTTCATCAAATTGAGTGACTGTCAACCACAGCCTGAGTGTGGAACCTTGTGGTTAAATGGCTGTTCCTTTTACATTATTTTAGGTGACATACGCAATGGCAATGGAAATATCTTCAAACAAGTGTAGCTTTTAAAGTAGATTAAAAAAATCAGGATGCAGTTTACTGCTGCTCTTTTTTGAATTTACCTGAAGTAATGTCCCACTGTGTGACTGATCTGCTGGGAAAAGTGAATCCTTACAGAAGGACTGCCCTGTATATGTGATGTGGAAAGTAGTGGAACAACACTGAACCACTGTGAAGATGTCACCAAGTATTCAAACCTACATCTCTTTAGCTATGCTTACATTGTCAAGGAATTCATCAAGGCTCTGACTCCAGTCTCAAGATGCACTCACTGTCAACATTCCAATTCCTTGTGTCTGTGCTTTTGCTTTGTCACCAAAACTCTGGAGTTCTCTGGAAGACAAAGATCAAGTCGATGCTGATGCATAGTACAGGCCCAAGCTCTTACCCAGTAGTGTGCAGTGGTTGGAATGTCACAAACAGATATTACAGTGCACACTCTGCCTTGACCAGATGAAGTTATTGAGTTCAGAAGTAACTGGAAGCAGGAAGCAAGCAGACCTCAAACTCAAACAGCAGACAGGGAAGTAAATATGGTGTGTCTAACCTAAGGAGACTCTAAGTTTCTGTTTGGGCACCCCACTTCTTTTGTTGTATTCTCTTTAGCTGCAATGAAGTTGTGCCCCATTTCTGGTCAGAATCATATTCTAAAGTGTGAGTTTGCATGAACACTCACAATGAACATTAAATCTACAAAAAAAAAAAAAAAAAGAAAGAAAGAAATCTGCATAAACCTATCACATCTGGCTTCTGGACTTGCACTGGCATATAATGGCCCAGCAGATTAGGCACACAGCTTCGTGTACTAAGATTTCTGGCCAAGGAAATGAGTCAACCTGGGAGGTAAACAACATCAAAGAGAGTAATATTCAGAATGCAACGGTCCCTTCTGATCCAATGCTTTCTAATCAGCCACTTTCCAATAATTCATTAAGACTGAACAATGTGGGGTTCTCCTAGGGCTTCAGCCAACCATAATGAAATTATAACAGGATATATTTACAAGGCTGAATATCTTGAACTCAGTTATAATGATGTTTATTAGTAATTCTTCAATAGCTGCTAAGAAAGCATATTTGTATTAGTTAATCCTTGCCTGTGGAGACCTTTATATTCGTTTCGCAAAAGAACATTAAGAAGCAAGGATTTGCTTTTCCTCTTCTCTGTAAATCCCCATTTCTATCAGAAAATACTGTAGGATCAAGAAATAAGCCAAATCTAGTGTATACGATTACTTTTCTTCTATTACGATTAGTGATCACCCTAGAAAACAAAACTGGAATGTATACAGATATAGACCTAGATTAATATAATCTGGCAACTTTTACATCTGAAAAAAATTGAAAAAAAAATAGCGACCATTGTTTGTATTGCTAGCCCTTTGACTAGCAACACACATATATAGATAAGTACTACGTGCATAATTCAAAAGCACCCCCCATTTTTTTTCTCTCCTGTCAGATGTAGACATGTAAAACATTGAAATACGTCTATTTTGAAAATCAAAAAAAAAAGTCTCAAAATAATTACAGATATGATGTTTGAGTTTATGCAGGTGGCTTTTGTTTGTTTGCTTGTTTGTTTGTTTTCCCCTAAGAGAGTCCAATCAAGAGGTTAAGATATCCCTCAAGGAATTCAAATGGCAAACATTATGAAACCCCGGCTATTTTGAATACTAAATTGTGAATAAGTACTTCACCATCTCCAAGAGGAAAGATGTATTATAATAGTAATTGTTCATTAAAATATAAAAAGACAATTAATAATAATAATAATAATAATAATGAGACATATAGGTAGGATTGGTCAAACTATTCAAGGCATTAATTTACTGAAGCTGTATTTTTCCTATTCATATCTTTTCTATAACAAACAATTTCTATTCAATTATCAGCTACTTGGAATCACTTAACTATTAAGGCAGATATTTCAGCTGAATCCACAGACTCCAAACTACGTTTGGAAAGTTATTGGAGAGCTCTTGACTGAAGGCAGTACTACTCTTAGAACGAGATACAGAGACTAGATATTGATAAATATGAAGAGGAAATTCACTTTTTGCAATTCTGCAACACTCTATGAAAGTATTCTGTTTTAGCTATCGTGGCTGCTAATAAATGTAGATTCTAGAATATTTACATGAATCAAATACATGAACAGCTGCAATACATCAAAAGAAATATATGAACTAGTTAAATAATCTGAATGAAAGCTGATGACGTGCTCAACCGCATACAAGCCAAACTCAGCACTGACAAACATAGGCAAACTCTGTTGGAGTGAAAGGAAATGGAATTGAGTTTGCCAAAGATGAATTAAGTCCCGGTCTTTTTGAAAGATGAATAGGCTCCAGGTTGATTGCTGTGTAAATGGTAATGTTTAACTGTACTTTACATTTCGTATGCTAATTTTAGAAATGTTTCTATTTCTTTCTGAATTAAAACAGATTCAGAACTATCATAGTAGATTAATAACCCATAGATTCTCACTTATTCCAAACTGCTATCTTAAAGGTGTTCCTCGTGAACGTATGCTAGATTTATACCCAGGCTACGGTCATTTTACTCTATCACATACAGGAGGAGATATCTTAGAAATGATAACTGAAATCAAAATATTTTGAGTATGAGATATAAATACATCAAGCATAGTGAGCTATTGAGCTATTTAGACACTGATATTCAAGGTCTTTTGAAGAAACATAATCAGGAGTAAAACACGTGTAAACCATACATTTCACTGGGCCAAAATTTTCCAGGCAGAAATCTTTGGCCTTTAAATAAATAAATAAATAAGAAAACACTTTCCACATCCTGAAACTGAGATAGTTTTATGCTTCTCTGGTTCTTAATACTGCTTTCCCTGTTATAATATTCTGGTACTCAGAGATGGTGAGAGTAACTGCAAAGAAAAGGAACTGGGTCAGCACAAACCATGTTACTCCCAACATTCAAGAAGTCTTCTATCTAATCTAAGGTTCCTTGCTCTACTCCTTACTCTAACAAGAAAAGAGTTGCTGCTCTAGACAGACATAAAGAAGGAGAAGCAAGGCCTTTCTGAAGGGGCTGATCTGGGTAGGCAGACTTCAGGATAAATATGCAGTTTGTATCTGTTCTAAGGATTCTGAAAGCCCTGACTGAAGCTTAGATAAGGGATCTTTAGTTCTGTGAAGTTGAATCACATATGTACACATGGAGTGATGCCACCATGCAGGTAATGTAGAATTACTCTGTTCATGAGTAGTACATCTGGGTGTAGAATTTGTTACACCTGCCCCGGTCATTTCCACACATGATTTATTTTGTAGTAATCCCTTTTCCAGAAGATCATCAATTTCCCTAACATTTGGAAAATAGCTCATAATGGTGAGAAAACCTTTGTATATTAACTTCACAGGCAAATTTGGGATTTGATCACATAATAAGGGGAAGCACAAATTGTAAGATATGTCTTGCTAAATTGGTACTAACAGGTCCATCCAAACTTTAGGCCTGTGGTATAAAATGTCTGTTATTAGCCTGCTTCAGATTGTCTTCCAAACAAGAATGTTTCAAAGGACAACACAAGAAATCTTCACATTGGTATATTTTGGCAATGAGCTTTTGTCCACGATGTAAAAGATGAGTTCTGAAAATATTTTTCCTAAATTTCCTTTACCAAATATCCCAGTTTTCCTATGGCAGGACTAGGGAAGTGATTGTCCCCATGTACTCAGTTCTGGTGAGGCCGCACCTCGAGTACCGTGTTTAGTATTGGGCCCCTCACTACAAGAAGGACACCGAGGTGTTCGAGCAAGCCCAGAGAAGGGCAACAAAGCTGGTGAGGGGTCTGGAGAACAAGTCTCATGAGGAGAGGCTGAGGGAGCTGGGGTTGTTTAGCCTGGAGAAGAGGAGGCTCAGGGGCAACCTTATCGCACTCTATAGATACCTTAAAGGAGGCTGTAGCGAGGTGGGGGTTGGTCTGTTCTCCCACGTGCCTGGTGACAGGACGAGGGGGAAGGGGCTAAAGTTGCACCAGAGGAGGTTTAATTTGGATATTAGGAAGAAATTCTTTACCAAGAGGGTTGTTAGGCGTTGGAATGGGCTGCCCAGGGAAGTGGTTGAGTCACCATCCCTGGAGGTCTTTAAAAGATGTTTAGATGTAGAGCTTAGTGATATGGTTTAGTGGAGGACTTGTTAGGATTAGGTCAGAGGTTGGACTAGGTTATCTTGGAGGTCTCTTCCAATCTAGATGATTCTGTGATTCTGTGAAAGAGGATAAAGAGGTGGACCTGAAAACTATGCTGTCTCATTTCAAAAAAATCTTAACATTAAATTTGGAAATTTTGGAATTCTAGTGTCTAAAAATATTTGTACTTTGACCACAACTGTGAAGGAAGAGATTACTTTTTTTTTTTTTTTTTTACTCTTTTTCCCTATTAACTGAACCATATAAACACACTGAATTAGGTAGTAATAAATATGAATTACATAATCACTTATATCATGATGCATCATCTTTCCACTCAAGAGAAACTAGCGCTCTAGAATGGCCATCACTTCTCTGCATCTTGATCAAGATCAACATCATGACATATACTCAATTTTTAATGATTTACCTTGCTTGGTTCTGGGAGAAGCAGCTGGAAGCTCATGTAGATGACTACAGTCTCAAGAGAACAATCTGTACATGGGGGCTGTCAGTCAGAGGTGATACAAAGCCTAAACTGGAAGCCAGCATAAACTGATGTCTACATCAGTCTGCATGAGGTGTTGTGGGTGATCAGCTCTATAGCCAAGGGACTGGCTCCATCACACAGGGACAAAGCTGTTGCTATTGATCCTTCACCAAGGTAGAAGTGAATAACTAGCTTTATGAAGACAAAATTAAAACATAATTCTTAAAAGTATGTTTCTGAGATCTTTCACACGCATAGCATATTGATCCTTCACCAAGGTAGAAGTGAATAACTAGCTTTATGAAGACAAAATTAAAACATAATTCTTAAAAGTATGTTTCTGAGATCTTTCACACGCATAGCATACAAGAATAAAGTTTATTTCCTTGTAAAATTATTATGATGATGTTCACGGAAACGTATGGGGATGTAAACATTACTGCATATGATTTAAAAACAAACAAATAAACAAAAACATTGTCAGTTATTAAAATTTCAAAAACAAATGAGAAGCATCTCATGTTAGGTATGCTATGCCAATAAAAGACAAGGAAGAAATAATTAGTCTATCACAATTACAGTAGTAACATCACAGCTATTTCCTCAACTATTTTAATTTAATGGGATTCAAGGTTTTTAATTAATCTGGGGCATATATCCAGTATTGTCCCATATACTGATAAGGATACATTTCTGAACACTTCATTTCAAATGTTCCTTCTACTGAAGCACATATAGTTTGACATCATAAACAGTAAGGGTTAAGGAAAAAAGAGTTTAATGCTTTCTAGTAGGGTTTTGCTTTTACTTCTTTCCTTTATATTGCAGGTTCAAGTCAAAAGGGGAACATAATTTAAACAAAGTCTTGATTAAATTTGTGCCGTATTCCTCCTAAAGTTGTATAAGATCGGCAAGGAACATTACAATAATTGTTTTAATGATGCAAAATTAAAAGTTTATTTTCAACCCATAGACTCCTATAGTAAGAGAACGTACTAAAATGTAATCTAGCCAACTTACTTCAATTGACAAAGACCTAATAGACTTAAATATAAATAAATAAATAAAGTGTTTAGATATTCTTTGTTCCATCGGTGTTAAACATTTTTAGGCACCGTTTCTGTAAAAACATTGGAGCAATTAGTGGCACATCAATGATTTTTTGCCCAGTAGACATAATAAAACATAGAATAATATAAATATGGCCACTAACCAATGAAATGCTTAGATCCTTCATGTGTTAAATTCTGTTTATACCCTACAGATAAAGAATTGCACCCTCAGTATATAATCAATATTCAATCAATTCTCTCACTGGAGCAAACATTTTCCATTTGACCGACATTAAATAATGCCCAAAACACAAATGACAATAGCCTGTAGAACTTCCACTGAAGTAGTAACCTCTAATTCACAAGTGACAAAATGAAGTATGCATCCTTAAATTGAATAGAAATGCCTAACCATGAATTGAGGTTAACAGAAGAAAGACTCTTTCTAGCAAAATGCTTTCCATTATATATCTTCTTCTTATCATTTTCAAATTTCATTTTTGACATATTTTCCTCACTAGAGTTAAGTTTCACTTGTGATCTCATGGGATGGACTGTATGCAGCTGCTGAAGTTTTGACAATAAAAACACAACTGCCCCAGAGAATATGCTTTTCTCTAATTAAAAAAAAAAAAATCTTGTTCTATGTAACTCTGCTTGTTTATGCATAATATACCACTGAAAATTTTAATTCTCGAGAAAACACGTGTAGCACAATATAGAGATATTCCCTCTTTCCCCCAAAACTACTTTCTGGGCACTTGGAGAGAGCATCTTTAAGAATTAATGATTGATAGTTCATGATCCCAAGGATGGCAGTGGCACTATGCATTGGAAATCAAGTCAGCCTCCCTTTTCTTTCTGCGGCCTTCCAATGGTTATTGTCCTACACAGAAAGTGTATGTGTGAGGGTGTGTGCCTATATGTTGGACATACATATATTTACACTTCTCATCTTCTTAAATCTTTCTCCATATATACATATTTATTTTAAAAGCTTAAAATAATCTCTAGATATGAAGCAGCGTATTTTCAAGGCCCATACGTATTTGCTAAACAATAAATATCCTACAAAGCCTTACACTTCCGTACTACCACTCTTTCACACCTCAGAGCCTTTCCCTAGCAGATTAACACCTGAAATAACAAACTAGTAAAACACTGAGACCTGACACTTTTTTATTTTATTTTATTTTATTTTGTGATAATCAGAACTTCATGTCTACAAGAAAGAAAAAAAAAAAAAAAAAAAAGGAAATATCTCAACTCTTTAGTTTGCTCACAGGCACAGTACCAAGTTAGTCTAATTCAAAATGAATGCCATAGTTCCTGGATTACAGACAGTTATGTACTTGGATCTACTTTGAAGTGAAACCTCTGTTTTTTTTGTTGCTCACTTCTCTGCATATTGGAGGAGTACTGGTGCACTTCAGGTATAAACCTGGCGTAATTCAGTAAGAATTCTGATATTCATTTTTCTGGGGCTAGAACTGTACATATTATTAATTGCTTATATTGTCATGCTAAATACAAGATGCATTTTTTAAATACAAAAATGGACTAAAATGAAAACCAAAAAATCTCTCCCTATTGAATAAAGAAGTCACTGTTTTTTGTTGTTGTTGTTGTTGTTGTCAATAGCAGCTCAACAAAAAGAGCTTTTGCATATGCTATCATTGTATTTTGCCCCTCATTACAGCATACTACCATCTGAAATACTTTCTGCCCAGTGTACTGCAATTCCACAGTTTCTTCCTTCAGGTGCCAGAACAGCATGCAATGTCACATAGATTCGGAAACTGTTGAGCAGCCTTGGTTTGCACTGTGTATAACGGAAGTTAGAGCAGAGGCCCTTGGAAAACCAGTGGAATCATTTCATTTGAAGGACTATTCTGATGACCTTCATTATATTTTAAATCCCAATGTACATATCAATTACAAATTGACAAGAATTAGTTTTGCTCTTGCTCACTCATTAGCTATCAGAATTCATCCATGGGCTCAAAGTTCTCCACCACGATAAAGAAGATCTCTGGCTTATCCTAGATTTCAGATATCTTCTGTTCAGCAGCCTAGTTCTATTGCCTGGTAATCATGCTTGCCAAATACACAGAATCAATATTAGAAGACATGTTGTACAATAAACCTAAGAACTTGCCTTGCAGTTGAGGCAAGAAATGCAGCAGCAGAGTTACGGGTTATAAAGTTGTCATATCCATGAAGGAGCTGGACGCAATGATAGATATCAGCCCTTAAATGGAACTGAAGGTTGAGAGAGCATAGATGTTCTGCAGCATTTGGGGCTTAATTTAAACAAGAAACTAAGAAAGCTGGCATGCAAACTAGATGCACCAAGATCATTGACATCTTAAAGTCTGGAGAACTAATACAAACGTAACATATTCTGGAAGGAAGTGATGGTGATAATTAACGACTGAATTGAATGAAAGGCAGTAAAGTCAATGATCATTCTATTAAAAATAGCAAAAATGCTGGGAAAGGTATATATTACAAATATGCACTTAGCAGAATTGTAACTTGGAGGTATGGAACTGTATATTTATTACAGGAAACAATAAGTAATGGGTCATAACGTGCCCAATATCAACTTGCTAGGAGAATTTGTCACAGAAAATTTGAGTATGACTTTGAGATAAAAATACTATCAATGTAATTAATGAACAGTAATTCTCTCTCCTCATCCAAATAAAATACTATGTAACAAAAATCTACCCTGCCTACTTGCATTTTTTGGGTAGGATTGACACCTAATCTTGGTACCAGCTGAGACAGTGGTTATTTCCACTGAACTTATTGGGACCGTTAAGATTTCTGCATCATGGTGTGGAGAGATAGATCCCCTCTGACCTTGTCTCAATAACGATTAGCCTGAGCAACATGTTGTACCATGGCATCTATACCACTTTCAATGTCCAAGTTAGTGGGTATATACAGGTGTTCTTCTGAGAGGACTTATATCCAATGATCCATTCATCTTGTTAATTCTATGAGAACAAGTTTTCTCCTAATTACTGTATTTTATATATGCAGCATTATAATTTACACACCTATCATGCCTATCCCAATAAAAATAAAGAAAACTGAGCACCATAACCATTTGGAATATCGATTATATTAAACCTACCCACCAACTTCACAGTAAAAATAATTTGAAGCTTCAAATGTAGAATCAGGAATATTTTCTATAAGCAAACAAAAAAAATAATTTATTTTTTAATGTAACTATTAATCTTTTAATACAATTTCACCCAGTATTCTGCTAATTTCTGAGGTAATGTCTGTTTTGGTAAACATGATTTTAGAGGATGCCATTTTTATTAACTCTCATTTTCTTTATCCCTTCTAAATATCCCTTTCTGTCCAGCAATTCCTATCAACACAATATACTTAAAAAAATCTAATAGGAATAATAGTTGGACAAGACATAGATATTACAAAGAACTCTGTATTACACTGTACCATACATCACAATTTCCTTGGGACGAGGTTTAGTTGTATCCTTAGTTGTATCCTTTTTTATTCCAGACCTGTAATTATATTCACTGAAGTAGTTTAGTATTAGGCACAGCGGGTCTTGCAGAATTAGGGATTTCCATCTGGAACTATCACTGGACTTTCACAAGATTTTTTTAAGTGAGTAAAAAGAACAAAAGTTTTCTTATGCCTTAAGTAAGGTTGCATGGTTATGATTCAACTGTAAACTAAAATAAACCCAAACTTATCTTTCAAATCTAACTCATTTTGAATAAGAGTTAAATTAGCACCATGTCATGGGACAACGTATAGCTTTGTTCTGCTGATGTATAAGACATTTGGCATAAAACTGAACTCTTAAGTTTAACCTTAGATTTTAAATAGTTTGGGGCCCAAATTCTCTTCTCTGATATGTTATTCTAAATCTGAAGTAGATATGCTCAGGAGGCTAATTTGAACACACTGGTAAATCGAGAGCAATATTTATCTTCATTCCTTCATGCTTGAAAAATAACTTATCAAAATGTTTTAAAATGTCTTGCTGGTCTCCCAGTACAAAGACAAATTTCAGCTCCCTACTCCTTGTAAGCTTGTATAGCTCATTTCTCCACTGTCATGGGGAATATGCATGGAAAGAACAGTTAATGCAAAGTTTTTTATTTCGCAAGACTTCTTTCAATCTAAATGCATGGAAGCTATTTTGGTTCTGTGGAAAGTGTTTGGATAAAGGTAACAAAGAAAATCTCATGAGAATGACAAACTATTCTAGTTCCCCCAATGTGATATTCAAAAATAACCTGATGTTGAATCCTGTCTTTGTGAAAATACGTATTTGGGTTCTTCATGAAAAGACGACCATGGTTACACATCAGAAACTGTGGGAGAGTTATGAAAAAGACTGCCCGTGAGGAGCTTTCATAACTACACTTGAAAACTGCATGAGGCACTTAATTTAAATAAATAATAATAAATAAAAAAACACACTTAAACACAGATTTCATAGAAATCAGGCAAAGTAAAGTATATTACGACAGAAAATTTAATACCACTAGATATAACAACTCAAAGAAACAACTTATATTTTCAGTGACATCCTACTAGAAATCCTAGCAGAAGATGAAGACAGCTTTTTGATTAGTTGGAATATATATTTCTTCTGAATATAGTCTTCAGAGTAAGTGCTCACTCTCACTAACGAAGTCACCAAGAAAAAAAAAATAATAAAAAAATGGACAGATCTGTCTGAGAAGGCCTTTGGACACGCAGGGATAAAAGGGAGAAGTAAAGTCAGCTGAATGATGGGCGAATGAGTGTCTTTACGGCAGATGTAGGTGCCATTCTTGGTCTTGTAAGACACATGATACAACTCTTCATATGGATGAGAAATACGCAACACAGGATATATCCCTGACACCTAAGGGGAAAAAGACCTAAAGAATCATTTCCAGGCAGGAGCACAACAGCTCAATGCAGGTTTGAGCATCCATCCTATTTCAGTGCTGCTGTTTCGGTCCATCCCATTTCAGTGGCTGCCTATGTGGTCATGTTCCATTGCCCCCCAATGAACCCAGAAGAAGTACAGCACAGCTGTTATTTCCCTGACACAGCTCAACACCAGAGCCTGTCCTTGAGTTGTCTGCAAGCCACTTTCACACTGGGCATCACAGACCAACCAGTCTTGTCCTACACTCTGTTTTATGTATCTACAAATGAGCAGTACCTGAGCAGGATGCCTGACAGTTAGTGTCTCACCTTTCTGTTTCCAGACTCACTGAAGACACACAATGATTGACTTTCCATTGACTTTCTTTGACTTTCCATTATGGCCTGAGCTAAGTGTACAGTCCCCACGGCAGTAAGGATGAGGTCCCATCCCCTCTTGACTCCTCATCCTTCATCCTGTGCTCCAGTCACTTGCCTCCTAGAATTCACCTGCTGGCACACCAGGCCAGCTCTCCTCACTATGCAAAAAGTTAACTAAGCCCAAAAACTGAAATCAAATACAAAGCATGTGGGGAGATTCAGGGCAGTGACCTGAATTAGCTCATCATGTGGATAGATTAAAGCTAGAACCAGTTCTCAGAGCCCAGGAGGGAAAGTGTATTTCAACCCTCCTGCTATTCAGCTCATTGATAATACGGAGTTTCTTTTCCATGGAAAAGAAAAAAGGGAAAATGCACAAAAATGGGGTTTCCTTGCATTCTTTCTTCTATATAAGGCATTGCTCTGGATGTTTTGCGTTTCAAATGCAAGAAGCAGTTGAGCTGCTCAATTCTTTTCTAAGTCAAACACGGGTCTGATTTTCTGCAATAAGAGCTGCCAATCCAAATATATAACTGATTCAAAATGATTCTAAACTCAGTATGTAGCTGAATGCAACACATTTCCTGACTGACGGGAACATTAACTGTTCTTTTCAGCTGATGCTCAGGTACTACCAGCTGTAGTATAAAGCTGCAGTTAATGTGCTGGTGACAGGAGTTATAAGAAAAGGGTTGATGACTTGCATATAAAGCCTCACAGTTTTTTGCCCCCCAAACATATCATCAAAACAGATACTAGTTTGTATCCTTGCTGTTTTTTATTCAAAGAAGGGACGAATATGAAAACTTGTCTGTTTTTTAAGCTCTAGATCTGCCCTGTCTGCACTGGAGAAAACTCACTTTGTGGCTGCCCACAGGACACTGCACCTGTGCCAGTGACGACTGGAGAAATCCTCCCTTTAAGGATGTTCAGCAATTTCACCCCTGTAGCGTACAATATATTTATTAAAACTAAAGGTTAACAGAAAATAAAGCCTTATTACGTATAATACTGATCAAGAAAATTCATTTTCAAAGCTGCATAAATATTTGGGAGCTTTATGCAACTACTAAGTTAGGAATAAACATCTTAAATGAGAGATAACTGTTGTCCACAACAGACTTTTTCCCTAAGCCACATTATACTAGCAACTATTACTCTCGAGCTGGTACTTTTCTTTTTTTCATTCTCTTGAAAAGAAGACCTATATGAGGTATTTTGTATTCTGCCTTGAAAAGGCCTTTTGCATTTTTTTTTTCTTTGAAAAGTGTACGTTGAGGGTTTGCCCACAGAACATAAAGAATTAAGCAAAAGTAAACAATCACCCATGACCAGTCACACTGAAAACCAGCAGCATATTTTTCAGTCAGGATGCAACTCTGTGGCAATCTGGTTTGGGCTGCCCGTAACCACCTGTTCTGAAAAAGCAAGAAAACCCAGAAATTCATAGGAACACTACTACCCCTTTCCATGAAACAACTAATAACGTGGGGCAGATCACACAGCAGAAGCTTCTAAGGCCAGAACTTAATTATTTTTTACTTGATTTGTCTCCTTTTTTTTTGTCCAGTTTCCTCAGACTGTACAATGATCACACTGTGCGAGTGTCTGTGCCACTCAGTTACTCACCTACTAACTTCTGAACTTGTCACCCCATTTCAAGACTTTATGAAATAAGGCGTGTAATTTTCTTCACAATAAACCACTGATCAGAGATGAGCAACCTACCATGCGACTTCTGGGTGGCTGCATCTCAACTTCACCTACTACTAGCTATTTACAGGGGCGCTCTCCAGAGAGGCAAATCCCTAAGAAACCAAACTTTCTTAGTTTCCCTCTTCTTGGTTTCTCTTCACTAGGGTCTCTGGCAGGCATCAAGTAAAAAAAAAAAAAAAAGTCAGTGGGTTACAGCCCAACAGATAGTCATTGTTTAATCTCCTTCTTGCTGAACTGCACCACCCTAACCCCCACGAATCCCTCAGGCAGTGCCACTCTATCAGGAAATGTTTTGGATGGCTTTGCATGAAAACTAGCTGTGGCAGAGGTGACCTGCTGCCAGGCCTCCTGGCCAAGCACAGTCCGTGCCCACCACCACGCAGCTGTGCTTGGATCTGAACCGTCCCCACTTGTCACGGCCAGACCTGGCCAGGGCCGGTGGCAGGGAAGGCTCCCGGCCCTGCAGGAGCATCCTCCGGGAAGGTGCAGCAAGCCCCGTGCCCAGCACGCACCGCATCCTATGCGCCCACCCCAGCGAGCCTAGAAAAAGGCATCGCACGATGAACCGTTCGAGTTGAAGAGGAAGTTTACAGGAGTATGTCGGGACATCTGCTTCCCCGATCATTTTTCCCCTTTGTTCACATCAGAGCAGCGGTTCTAAATCTGGAACGGGGCTTCCGCGGAGCCACGCTCAGAGGAGGCTGGAGGTCAGCCCGAGCGACCCTCTCTTCCCTCGGGACCCCCAGCCCCAACTTCCCTTGGGGCGCAGGGGCTCCCCCGCGGGCGCGGAGCCGAGCAGCCCTCGGCAGTGCTCGACCCCACCAAAGGCAGAAAGAAACCTCCCCGGGGGCCGGGGCTGGCAGCGCGGCGGCTCTTCCTTACCTCGTACCGCAGGGGGCTGCCGGGGGGCGGCGGCGGCGGCCGTGATGGGTCGGGGGTCGGGCGGCGGGGCGCCGCCGCTGTACCGCCGGGAGATGACCCGGTCCCGCCGCGGGGGCCGGGGGGGCAGCGGGCGGCCGTCGTCGCCCAGGGCTTGCAGGAGGAGGTCGAGGAGCGCCCCCCGCTCGGCTCCGGTGGCGGGCACGTCCCTGCCCTCGGCGCCCGGCGGCGGCGGGGCCGAGGCCAGCAGCAGGAGCACGATGGCGGGCAGCGCCTGGCGTTTCTTCGCCCCTCGCATCTCTGCGGCGCTGGGAGGAGGCAGAGAGCGAAGGCGGTCAGCTCCGGGCCCGGCCCGCAGCCCCCCCGCCCGCCCCCCATGCCGCGGCCGCCCAGGCTCCCGCACGCCGACCCCGCGGGATGGCGGCGGGATGCGGGGCCCCGACGGGACCCCCAGGGCCGGCTCCGGCAGCCCCCGGGCAGCCCCCGCCGCGTTCCGCCGGCTCCCCGGTGATGAAGAAGGATTAGGGGAAAGGCATTAGCCCCCCCGCACGGAGCGCGCTGCGGGGCTTTGCGGGGGATTTGCTCGGCCGCCGTTGCCCCCCGGGGGTCCTGCGATGGGGGCTGCCTCCGTCCTTCGCCCTCGAAGCGGGGCGGCACGGCACGGCTCGGCATGGCACGGCACGGCACGGCTCGGTACGGCTCGGCACGGCGGCTCCCGGGCGGGAGCGGACAGAAGGACAGCCGCACGGAGCTGAGTTTGTGGCGAGTCGCATCGGAAACCGCCGCGAAGCAGGGCGTAAAGGGCAAACCCAGTTACACGGGGCTGAGGCTCCGTAATGCCCCTAAGTAAGCTAGCCTAATTATAGCCAACGGTTCGGATTAAGGGGGAGGCAGGAGAATTCGGTTCTCTACCAACTGCTTTATACTTGGCCTCGCTCGCAAATCCTCTTTGGGCGAAAGAGTTAATCGGAGCCGCTGGGGAGACGGCTCTCCCCGACGGCCCGGGACCCTCTGTCCGTCCGTCCATCCGTCCGTCCGCCGCCCGGCAGAGCCGCGGGAAGAGCCGGCGCTGGAGGAGCAGGGGCGCGGGGACCCCCGGCTCCAGAAGGGCCGGGACGCCCCCTCCGAAGAGGTGGCAGCTTACCTTCCTTCAAGCACGGGCAAACCCCGGCGAGCGGCCGCGGGCCAGGGACAGACGTCCTCTGCCGTCGCCCGAGAGCCCGTGTCCCCTCGGAGGCTCCGCCGGGCGCGGAGCGGGGCGGTCGGTGCTGAGCCCGAGGAGGGGGGATGCGCCCTCCAGGGCCATGCGCTTCTCTTATATAGTCCGTACCGGAGTACTCATTCAAGTACTATCGACTTTAGGTGGGTGGCAGTCTATGGAGACACCTCTGGTAATCACTCTTGGGCTCAGAGAAGGTCTTTTCTGACAAACTCCCTCCTCCCCGTTTGTCCCCCGGTGGATGGCAACTGAAAGCTGCGCTTGAAGAGCCTCTGATCTATTCGTGAAATTAGATTTCCCCGAAGACTGGGAAACGCTTACTAATAAAGCTGCCGGCTCAAGAGATTAAAATGTGCTTTAACTTAGGGGGATTCCCTTGGGAATACAGCAGGAGAACTATTTTTTTCCCCTCTTACTGAACAAAGAAGCCATGAGCGCATACAGATTTGGTTCTGTTTGGACAGCGAGGGAAGTGGTAGACTGTCTTTGGTGGGTGAATTCACAAAAGAGACACCTTGTGAAAGTCTGTTTCTCTCCTTTTTTTTTTCTTTTCTTACTTTTGACAACTAGACTTAATGAAAAGATAGCAAAAGAAGACGCTGACCTGATGAATCTCACAAGTTAAAGTAACTTGCATCCTAGAGCCGTAAAAAAGTGAAAAAATAATTGGTGAAGGAGATCTCTGCTTTCAGAAAGCAGTGCATACAGGTGGTCTGGGAGTAGATTGTAAAGCAATACACGTTTTAAAATCATACCAGACAATATTTCACATCATGACAGAATTCGCAAGTGTAACTCTTCATCAGAAAGTACCCCGAGATATTTAATTAATAAGAGTGGAAGAAAAATAAAAAACACTTGAAATATCCTTGAATATGTGAAAATGGAGATTTTAGATTTGGAAGAAATTTGAACTGTTTGCATCTGTCTGACATATGATATTTCTCTACAAACTTTGTCTCTTTCCCAAAAGGTCATGCCTACCCTTCTCTGGTTATCTCAGGCAGAGCACACACAGGGCTGCATCTCACAGGGGCTGTTTCTGCGCTGCTGATGGGAAAACAGCTTCTTGCCCACCTCCACAGAGGGAAATACCACAGAGATTGGGGATCAAACCACATTAAACTATTCAAGGGTTACGAAGGGTTGTACCATTTTTTTAAAATTATTATTTTTTTAAGATGTCGGTGTTTTAAGAGGAAGAGTTGTACCACTTTTTTATTATCATTTTTTTTAAGAGGTCGGTGCATTGCACTAAGCAAATTGGCCTGACCTGTGGATTCCCAGGATAACGGAAGGGAAGTGGCAATCTCTCATGATTTACTGCTTCTGTCTCTTTATTGGGGGCATATAAGGATTTTTTTTCTGGTCAAGGTGACAGGCCAAGTGAAGAGAAAAAAAGGAGAGCTGTTACAAGCTGAGAAATAAAGAAGTGTGCCTATTTAACAACTCTAAAACAAATCCCAAACCTTCTCTTCTCTTGTTTGTTTTATATTGTTCTTAGAGATGTATATTGCCACCACAGAATGGGACTGAATTGTCCTGTAGAAATGATCAGAGCATTACCTTGATTTGGGCTCCTTTGCACACCTTCATAACTGGTCATAGATTAGGTTTACACCTTTTAGCACTGGAAACAGGACCCGTGGAAGTCTACATGGCACTATTAAGAGAGATTTTTTTTTTCTCACTTTAAAAAAATACAAACAACAGTCTTTATTGGATATCTTTTCAAGACAGGTAGCAGAATACTCACAGGAACTAAAAACAATATTGCAAAAAGCAAGCAAATAACACCTCTTCCCCATGCCCCCAAAAGATCTCCAAGGCCTGCAAGCTGCCATAGCTGGCTATGCAATCATGATGAACAACATCCTGAAACTGCTCATTTGGGAAGGTTTGTGAGTTCCTGAGCAAGCACTGTTAAATATACCACCTACTTTCCACGGGTTTCTAAGATACAATCCTGTTAGTGTCTTATTTTTTTTAAAAAAAAAAAAAAATGTTTTAAAACTCTATACCAGAACTCAACTAGGCCTGTTACCACAGTGAGCCACCCAGCTTTAACTTTCTCCTTTATCTCCACTGTCACTTGCTTTCAAAGTAGGGATCCTTTGGAAAAGCTGTATCTTTCTTTCCTTGGATTGACATTGTACTCATACAGAGGACAATAAACTGTTTCTTAACTACTGTTTTAAATTGAAACAAATTGACAGGGTGGGCACTTCATTTATTACCAGGATTTTCCTTTTTCTTTTTTTTTTTTCAATATTATCCTTTGTGTATTTTCAAAAGGAATAAACAAGAGGTCAAGTAAAACAAGAGAGTAGCTTTCTCTGAGAGGCAGATCTGTCAGGCCCTAAAGTTACTGCAATGATTCCCATTCACTGATGTGGGGGTTGGATCAAGCCTTAAAATGAAAAGAACCAATTAGAGCCATGCATATCTAAATCACAAGCTTTAAGTAGCTTTTTCAGATTATTTTATTCCTTAAAGAGCCTTAAAGACTTCTTAAAAACAACAACAAAAACCAAAAACATTTGTTTTCTACTATTCTGCAAAGCCTTTTTAAAATTGTCTTAATATTTGAATTCTTCAGAGAGTATTTGAAGGAATGACAGCCATAGATAAACCAAAGGAAGATGACTGCTTTACTAATCCCAGGCAATTCTGGCAGGTTGAAAACCCATTCTCAGGTCACAGTCACATTGACCCTTTTTGTTCATAGCCCTACCATGCCTCCTCCTCATTACATGGAGAAAGAACCTCAGCATGAGGTTTACATCAAAGAGAGCATCTTAAGACTGCACTCAGTGTCTTGTTTAGGAAAATGAAAGCATGTTCATAGTAAACCCAAAATAAGTCCGGTTATTTGCTTCTTTTAGCCAGTGGATTTAAACAAGTGAATCACATTTATTTCCTGTGGCATGTTCTTTTCGTTTCTGATGTGTCTTAGCCACGAGTCTATCACTGAATGAAGTTAAAAGCAAACTAGTTAAATCAAAGAATCATAGGGCTGACAGGGACTTGGAGAGATGATCTAGTGCTTTCCATTGCCCAAGGCAGAACCAACTATACCTATGTCAACAGGGCTCAGTAAGAAACTAACCTTTATTTTTTCCCATCAAGCTCAATACTTCAACCCAAATCCATTAAATGAACGATTGGTAAATGTTGGTTTAGTAGTTATTTTTTTATCTCAGGATTTATAGTGAAATATAAACATTATCTAAATGTATTCCCAAAGCACATACTCAAATAAAAGACAAGCTAAAGCAAAGATTTAAAATTTAGGTGTCTCACTGTTTCTAAATAAATCTGTCAGCCAAAGATTTCCATGGCCACTCAGCTAAAACACAATGAAAAACAGAGAGAAATCCTGGTTCTGTTGAAGTCTATGGGAATTTTCCTGTTGACTTTGTTGAGCTGGGATTTAAAGCAGGGTTGTTACTAAAGCAGAGATGAGGAAGTGAAAAATGACCACAGAAATATGAATGTATTAGCCAAGGCAGTAATTTATAGATGCCTGCTCTGATTTCTGATCAGTAACAGAGGATTCAGGCTGGTTTTTAAATCACACAATTTTTTTTTTTAATCAGAGTATTTAAATAGCCATATATATGTGCCTATTGAAGCTGATATAAAAATACTCTTTGTGTAGAGGACTTGATCAGATGATTGCTTGCATAACTTTGCCATTCTTTGTATCTATGAATCTACAGATTTATTTTTTTCCAATATTTCTTCCAGCAACTTTTAAGTCACAGGACTTGCTGATGAATTGACTGACTGTGGAAGGCCATACTGTTTAAGTAAAATAATACTGCTAAAAGAGATGTGAGAATCTGAGTGCCATATATATATCATAACTGGAAACTTACTTAATCTCTTAAATTCATGAAAAAAATGCTATAGAAATAGAGAATTGTGGTATATTCTTACTGAATTTTAGTTAGCATGTCAGCTCTGTTGTAGTGGAAATTAAACTAGAGATTTAAAAATGTATTCCACAAAATCAATATCATAGTCTTTCCACTTGAAGTATAGCAGATTAGTTTTACTATTATAAACATATCTAACTATTTTTGACTAAAGTGTTAAAATGATCTTTACTGACTTTTTCATTAAGAAATTCTGTCCTGAGGTCATCCTCATCTGGGTTTTGGAGGAGTTTTCTCCATGGAACTAAGACATAAGGAGTCATTTCTGGAGGACTTCTGGCTCCCCTGTGCTCTGGAAGGCTCAGCTGGAAACATGAATCAGCTTCTTAAAACTAAAACTAACCTGCATTTTTTTCAACAGAAATCAAAGAAGGGAGTAGGGAGAAAGAGTTTCAGTAGTGAAGGTTTTGATTGTGCCCCATCTG
Organism: Anser brachyrhynchus; assembly: GCF_964034855.1. Classification (NCBI taxonomy): domain Eukaryota; kingdom Metazoa; phylum Chordata; class Aves; order Anseriformes; family Anatidae; genus Anser; species Anser brachyrhynchus. Next base: position 119,515,663 of record NC_137695.1, read on the forward strand.
ATTAGCTGCCTGCATCTGGGACTGTTCAGTTGAACGTGGACTGCAGGAGAAGCTAACTCCTTCAAAAGTATTGTCTAGATGTTATTTCACAAAAATCTACTTCTAATTATTTCTCCCACAGGACAATTGGTATTGGGAAGTTAAGAGCAAGAAATGCTCATAAAAATGCCTTTAAAACCGTTTCTCATAGAAGATCTTCTGCAAACCTTCCAAAAAAAAAAAAATGTGGAAAGACTTCAAACCCTGACAGATTTTTCAGGACCTCAGAGTGGTCGGTCTACTGAGAATGGGGCTCAAGGGCCAAGCAATACACAGTCTGACTAAAGGAACCTTTAGAACTGCTTTCAGTCCTTCATACTTTGTTGAGATGGGTGATATGAAATCAGTTATCTGCATTACCATGTCTCTGAAGACTGACAGTTTATCTTAGAAAAATGTCCAATAGTTGTTTTGCTTATTGTCAGCTTCTGATTTGGCCAGAATTACTTTTAAGAAGGAAACAGCAGTCCCCACAAGAGTCCTGTGGCAGGCACCTGCTCTTATGGTACCCCACCTCCAAAACAAAAATAGGTACCAAATATTCCCACTAGTTGGGGTCCTTCTCTTTTGAACCCAGTCCTGGATTCTCAGCTGTGTTGGGTGTACCCAGAAGATAACATCCTGTTTCTAAGGACATGACAGCTTTTACACCTGTCCTTATAGATGTTAGAATTAATCCACAGATGCAGTGAGCCAAGAATAAATTTACTGCCTGACACTGAAGACACCTTCATCATGTGCCATTCATGAGAGCAGACAGGAACTTACTGCCAGCACCAAAATAACTTTGTATGTGACATGGCTTCCTAGAAGAGCTCCGTCTCACCAATACGAGGGCCATCATCTAACCAAACAGATCTATTTCCTTTCAAAAAATCAAAACTAAACCATGTTTTCAGAGTTGGCAGCTAGGGAAATATCAAGCACAAGACCTTACATTCAAGTCCTGGAGTCTCTGATTTAGAAAAAAAAATATTTAATTTCCTCACTCAGTGAGAGCCTTCAATCAGGGGAACCTGAACCTAGGGATTTGGGGAGGCAAAGATGCAATGGCAGCCTTCACCACAGATGGGGAGAGTCACTGCAGGTGTGCTGCATTAGAGTGGTATAAGAGTCTAGAGCTCACTGCCCCCCTCTGCTGAGGTAATCATCTTTAAAGGAAAGAACATTTTGATAGGAAAGTCCTGCCAGGAATCCACAGTGGCAAACAAGGAGGCTTGAAAAGTTTTTTGAAAAAATGATCTATATGGACCACCCCAAATGAGAAAGTTAAGTTCATGCAACCTCCACACAGAGCAGAAGTTGAGACATGAGGTGTCATTCCCCACAGCAAAGATATTTCCTGATGATATATTACATTAAGGATAGACTTCCACAGTGGTCCCTTGTGGATGAACCCTGATTCCTCATCTGATTTCCCAGCGGGCCAGCAATTATAACACTGGAAAAGGCAAAACTAGTGAATTCACCCCAATCAGATGACAGTAGAAGCAAGCCTCAAAAGTTTCTTAACAGAAGTCCTAAATCAAGCAGGATGTGGCACAGCCTGTGCACGCCCATACATATGCAGAGATGGTCAGGTGTGCAGGACTCACTGCGTATGTGGTGCAAAGTTGCTGAACCTGCCACACACTGATGGTCATGATGCTTCAGAGCAAAAAAAAAATAAAAAAATAAAATGAGGTAACTTCATTTAGTTGAATGGCATGCATGTCACCTTTGATTTGAGAAGAGATTTTCAGCAGGAATCAATTTGTAGACTAGCAGATAACAATGGAAACTGGTCGCCATTGCCAGTGCAGGCCAATTTGGGTACTGGAAAAAGAAAGGCACCATTACTTGTGATGCAGCCAGATGCAGAGAGTGAAACTATCTCAGTGTGGACTCCAACCTGCAAAAAAACAGTTGTTCTGAAATAAAAGTTGTAACTGGCCAAAGCAGTTCTGCTTATATCCAGAAAGAGGAATCTCAACTGAAATGATTTCTCCCTGGTGAAACTGCTACTCAAGTCTTGTACTTCAGTCAACAATTCAAATCTTGGGAAGAATAATGGAATCTGGAGACAAACCAGAAACATGCTTTTAAGTTTGTGAAAAAAAACACTCAAGCTTATCAGAGAGAACCTTAAGCTTAGCCTATAAATACCTACTCAGAAAATAAAAGATATTAGGGAACTCTTTAATTTAGGAACATGAATTTGGAAAAGACCATGATGATCATTCAGTCTGTAAAACCTAAAATTACCATCAAGAATGCAATAGACACTTGCTTCAAACAGAGTACAAAACATGCACTCCACATGCCCCTACACACTTGGGATGAAACAGTTTTTAAAATAGACTAAAGCAAGCTTAAAATACCTGTAAGAGACTAAAAGACAACGTATAATGTCTGAAGGAAAATCAAGGGGAAAAAATCAAGAACAAGACAATGCCTTAAGTGCTTAGAGGAGTGGGGAATTTTTTTAATAAACTGACCCAAGGAATCAGGTCATCTACTTGCTTATGAATGTCAGAATGTTTCTGCCTACCTGACTTGGAGGAAAAAAATCATGATGACTCCAGCCCTGGTGACTGATTTATATCTGAGCCTGTGATTATGATACACTAGCTGAGCAGCTGAGAATGTAATGACTTACTAATGGATCTTTTTGACATCCTGTCTCCAGCTGTGAAAGTCTCTGGTGACTCAAAGGAAGGGAAAAAGGAAAAAAAAAAAAAATCTCTTCCTCCTCTCCCTTTCCTGAGGCAAACAAGGCGTCTAAGGGATGCTTAGGAATGGTCCCTACTTTCATCAGCTGACTAGAAAAAATGAGGTTAAAGCATCTGAAATGGAATAGGTGAGCAGCGATCCTGTGACTTCCAAATTCCCTTGGATATATCTACTGGTTATTTCTAACAGACTAGTTCTAGGTGCATCATGGTTTGTTAACAGAGGCCTGAATTTCTCTCTCTTTTTTTTTTTTTTTTTTTGGATTTCTTATTAATTCTCCAAAAATAAAATAACAAGTGTAGAGAAATAGATGATAGTAGATTTTGTCTGGTTTTAAGATGTCTATCCTTCAATAAAAATTAATTTTTAGAAGTCCTATAGCCAATGACAGAGAAAATCACTTTATAATAAATCATATCAATGTTTTTAGGTCTTAAACCAAAGAAATGCTCTGTTTAAATTGTTAACATTGGATTTGAAATCTATTTGAAGATCTTGCCATATCCTTCGTCTTAACTGAGGCCTTTGATGATTTTGAGTGGCACAAGTAAATTGCACACTATGCAAAATGCATTTCACTTTGCTTTCCCTTCTCTTGTGTTGCAAGATGGAATTTTTGAGGAACCCAGCTCCAATATTGTAGCCCAAAAAAGAAGTAGATATTCATAAGTCTTTGCAGTCATACCTCTGTCTGTCCTCTTTTCTTCTCTCTCTGCCATGGTAGTCCTAAATTTAAAATATTCGTTTTACTTCAGCTGCCTCAGTTTCTCTTTGGTATACATTGGTTGGTCCCGTCTTCTTCTTTTCTGCCATCCTTCCCCCACATTGTTCTTTTTACTTTTCATTTAAAATGGCATATAATGCTACAGCTGAAATATCAAACATGTCACTCATGAAGTTTTTTAGACATTCTTTGTGTTTTTAACAAACAGAAAGCCACACTGAAATTTTTTGTTATCTAGGAAAAGAAGAAACCATACTAAACACACACATAATTTCTGCTAAACATTAGTGTCTTGGTATCCAAATTATGACAATTTAATAAACAAGTTAAGTAATACTTTTTTACATTGTTTATGTTTTAATCTTGTTAATTTGTTTTATTGTTGGTAGTGTTTTCTTCTTTTATTCTCTATGGTTTTGTTTGTTTGTTTGTTTGTTTTTCAAATTGACTTGGGCATTTTTAAGGAATAAAGATTGACTGACAGAAAATCAAGCTGTGTTAATTACATGCTGTATTGTTGTTGGAGATTTATTTTCAGTTCAGTTGAACCCAATATTAAAACTGAAAATTGTGCTGAAGTTGTACATTCCTGATTCTGAATTATTACATCTTTTGCCACAAATCCTTGCAGTATGACCCTATGGGAGCTAAGCAATGCTTATCTCATTACTTCCACTGCATCCATTTTTGGGCACCACTGAAGAGGCTCTTCAGATCATGTAACCCATTTTACATTAGCATCATCTCTCTGTTAAAACTGGGGATCCTGTAGTGAAAAAGGAACTCTACTGGTACAGAAAAAATAAAATAAATAATTAAAAAATAATAATATATATATATATATATATCAACCATTGCCAGCCAATGACAGGATTAACATGAGGCACACCACGAGGCTGCATTAGAGGTTGTTAAAACAGCCCTAAAGGCGCTCACTCAGCTCACTGCTTGGAAGTAGCCTTGCCTACAGCACACAGCCCCTTCCAGACCCGGGGAAGTGGCTGACCTTGCTCTGACAGACAGCAAAATGCTGGTGCTGGCAAGCAGCCAGGGGATCTGATTCCCAGATGATGAATCAAAGGCACAGGGACGGGGGGGGGGGGGGCTTGCCCCTGGGGACATTCTCAGGCACTGGTGAACAGGTGTTTATTGGTTTTGGTTGATGACTTCTTTTTGGTTGATAAATGCCACAGAGAGCCTATTTGGAGAAGCTTTATGCCAAAATGGCCTTGGCAATTTTGTGCCTGAACTTAAGGACAGAAAGGACAGCGTACAAAGTCCACTTGCAGTGATTTACCCATTGCTCGGTTTTGCCTTTTAATATTACTCTGCTTTTCATAACTGAAAAGTAACATGAACATTAATTATACTTTGTTAAAATCTTTCTTTCTTTGGCTTGTTTTCCTGGGGCAATGAATTTTCACCCAATTACATTGTTTGTCTGCAGCTTCATGCATGATTTAAACCAAGATAATTTGGCATGGCTGCCAAAAAGATCAATGCCATAATCTTCATGCCTCTGGCTACCAAATGTCTGCCCCTAAGCTGGCACCTCTGTTATGCTGGCAGAGGTGTTCAGGTGTTTGCTTGCTGAACAGGGTCAGGATACTGATTCAAGCTAAAGTTACTTCCCAATGGCTCATTTCCCCATGCACCCCAGTACATACCACGTAGCTTCTCTTGTAGAAAAAGAGAAGCAGATAGTGTGAAGATATCAGTAAGGAGCTGGTATCAGACTCTGTCTTCCAGAAGCAATGCTGACTTACAGTGTTCACAGATATCCCAACAGCATTTGAGTCCACTGGCCATCGGCATAAGATTACTCTTTTATACCAGCTATAGCAATCTTGGCTGCCCTTGCTTTTGCTTTTCTCTTCAAATTTCTTATCCAAGTAAAGACGCTGGACATTGAAAGGAACTAAAAACCTTTACAAGGGATGCTCTGCTCTTCTGACTTCCATCTGAGGAGGTAAACAGAGAATTGACTCAGCAGGAAGTGGACCCAGTACTGCATTCATTACTGTTCCATCTCTCCTGCCTCATCTGTTTTCCTTCCTCCACAATTCTCTTTTCATTATCATTTCAGGAATTTAAACATGTTGCTGAGCAAACTGCACAAGCCTTCCGCAGCAGCTGTGAATCTCACCTGCTAGGCAGCACCAAGAAAAGCTAGACAAAGCCTGTATTTCCTAAGCCTCCTCTTCCCTTCTCTTCTAAATAAAAGAATATAAAACAGATTTCAGCTGCCAGGCATGATGCTGTAGAGGGTCTATAAAATGTTGTGAAAAATCTGTTACTAAAGCTAGCGGATCTAAGATAAGCAGATCTTGGCCCAGACAAAGACCCTTAGCTGTTTGAGGAGGAAGACTAAGAGTAAGGATAGCCTCTCACACTGCTTGCCTGCAACATATGGACCTTTACTAAATCTCATTTGAGCAGGTTTAACTTATTTGGATGTAAGCCCTACTAAATATTTGGAGAGTAATTCAGATTAAAAAAAATCTACAACCCATAGCCCCCTTTTTGTTCAGTGTGACACAGTGTCATCTCTGTATGGCAGAAGCATAAATACTGTAGACAATGCTGGAAAAGAAAGAATACAGATATCTTTGACAAATGACTCCAGTGACACAGTTGAAGCACTCCCACTCAGTTGTCCTAAGCAGCTACCTATCTAAAATGTACTTTGCAGCTACTTTAATCCCTAGCTCAATTTTCCCTAGTAGAAGATTACTTAAACAACAAAATGGTGGGGAACTACACAACGAGGACTTCATTGTCCCATTAGGTGCTGTTTCCTTTTTCAGTCTTATTCACCTCACCTTTGTCTCTATAATGTATTTTTATATTGAGTAGTTTATTGGCAGAGACCTTGTCTTTTGCTCCCTGTGGAAAGCTTCTTTTCTACTATTCTTAACAATAATAACACTAAATGAGTCAAGAAGAAAATTTAAGTCGGAAAGATAACAAGATGCATGGAGGAGGTAGAAAAATTGTTGATTGAGTACAGAAGCAGTAACAAAGTGAGGAGGAAAGACGCAAGGCAATGAAGGGTTAAGAGAGGAGGAGAAGAAAGTCTGAGTCAATGCAGAGTAGGAGGAGGTGATTAAGAAGGAATCAAAAATTTGAATTTTAAAAGGAAGGTTTTTGTTACAGTAAAATTGGAAGGGAAGGAAAAAAAATTGAAAGACAAAATCTTGAATAAGTAGAAGGAAGGCAATTGTACTCCACACCTTTTCTACAATGTGAAGAAACTCAAGCAAATGCAGAATAAATGAAAGCATTAGAATAGGCTAGCTAGAGAAGAAGAAAAGGATAGTGAGCTGGGGTAGGAAGGAAATTAGAACAAGTAAAAATGTTTGATGTATAGAGGGATAGAAGCTGAGGGATATGTGTATTGGTCTAAATATTATATTCAGCTTATTTTCTTGGAAAACGAACGAGTATTTCCACAGGAAGAGATACGCTGCAGTTGAGCACAGGAAAGGGAAGAAAAAGAAAACAAAATTTTATAAATTGGAAGAGAGGCATTTACAAGAGAAATACTACTTTTAAAAAGTAGTAATTTATGGACAAAACCATAATAGCCATAAGAAATCTATAAGTCAAAATTTCACTAAATATATACCTGCAACACATACAGAATGTCAGATACATTTCATACACTTCTCACACATTAATTGTCTTAAATAGATTTTGTTTGGTATGTTAGTTTGATTTCATGCTATTTACTAGCTGAAAACATTCCAAAGTAAAATATTTTCTCTGGCATAGGGCATTAGATTGGCATTTGGCATGCTACTGAGGTAAATAAAAGACCATGAACTTGACGTTGCTGTTGCGTAACCACAGATGATGTTCTTTAGCTATTATCTACTTATGAAACAATCCTCGAGCTTTTATAAAGCGACTCTGAGCATTTCTAAAGCATGAGACATTCATCGCTTTCTAATGTCTAAAACCTAAAGACATTGTCTCTTCAGGAAGAATTTCCCCCCAGATTGTCCCCATTTCTCTCAGATCCTTTGAATCATTCTCAAATGCCTTACTTCCTCTGTTTTTTGGTGTTTTGTTTTGTTTGTTTTATAATACCTGTGTGCCTTTCACTGTCATCAGCTTCCCACACCTCCATGGTTCTCTTTCCTTTTTTCTTGAGCTGTACTTGAATACTGTTCAGATACAGCTCTACATCTTGAAAGTGAGTAAGCATTAGTGCAGTGCTACCTAAACAACATATTTGGGAACAACTCTTCATTCTTCTACACAACACAGAAACATTGAAGCTCATTAGTTGTCTCTGAAGGAAAACTGCTCCATCAGAGAACACTGATTAAACAGGACATATGGATCCTACAGGAGTCCATCAAAAAATTCAGCAGAAATAATACAGGTTTCCAGGCAGTCTGCCTTGACAAAGCACTAGCCAGTTGGCTGGCAGCAGGGTGGGCAGGTTGCCAGCTCTCTGGGACCCTTGACTTCCCTGTCAGAGCAGCTGGGTCTTCAGGAAGCTAATAAGCCAGCTCAGCAGCTGGGACAAAGAGCATCCAGGAGAGCGATCGGAGAGGTGGGAAGAAAAAGAGTTTGGCAGATGGGAAAGCAAGAGAGACATTAGAGGAATCTCATTCCCGTGGAAAGAGTTGAGTTTCTGGCTTTTCATCCTGATCCAGGAACAAATATATACACATATTTATAATATACATGAAAAAAATACATGTATACATACCTGTGTATGTTTATATATATGTATACCTATTTAAAATGTTATTTCTTGTGAGAAAGGAAATCCTTCTAGCTGGCTGTAATAAATTGTTGCTGTCCTCTGCCATGAAGATTACAAGTAGGCAAATATAGGTCAAAATTAGGGAAGCTAGCTGATTAAAGTAAATGCCATGACATTGTCAGTGCACATTATTACAATTAAATATGGGATAACATGGGATAGGGTTGAACTGAGAGAGTGTATTTTTTTTAGTCCTGTGTCAAATGATCATCACTAAATAATTTTTAAGGCTTTATTAAGCATGGTAAAAATAGGATGGTGAGAAAAATAAGCATAATTAATATATTTTTACTTATAAATCATATCTTTATATTTGTAAATATAAAGATATTTACTTATAAATGTATTTACACTTATAAATACTTACCTCATAAATATAATAAGTACATTTATACTTATAAATATATTTGTAGCTGAAATAGAGCTTCTGTATCAGCAATATTTTTTCTTACCTTTCTCCTGCCTCATTCTTTATAAAAAAATACTTCCTCAGTTTGGCAATCTTCAGGGAAAAAAAAAAAAAAAGCTGAGAGGAGAGGATCTCAAGCACTTTTTGAGAACCTTCTAATCCTGGTTCTTGAAGCCAAAGAGCAAATTATGGGAAAGATTAAAGAAAACAATAGCAAAGGCAGGAACCACTCTGTTCTGTCACTAGAATGGACTCCTCTGGCATCACTGCTTCAGAGCGGTGAACAGTCTCTCTGTCCTGACAGCTCCTCAGGGAGGTGGCCAATAGAGCCACATGAATCTGCTGAGGACATTGCTTTCATCTGATCAAAAGCTGAAAGAGCATTTCAGGGGTTGCAGTTTTGGCTGACAGGACCAACCTTCCCAGTTTTGTCTGGCCAATATATGGAGTAGGGAAGAGAGGGATGACTGAGGCAGAGACACACTACTGTTGTGAAAGTGTGACTACTGGTGACTGACCAGAAGGACAAAAAATACAAAGCCACAGTTAACAATCTTTATATCTCCTTTTTTCCCCTTGTATGTATGACAAGGGGAAATTAAGAAAGAAGTGAAGTATAAAAGAAGCAGAAAATCTCATGGCTTGGATGTGGAAACCACTCCTTCCTATAGATCCTCCTCCTAATTTCTCTCACTAGCACTTTTCACCGCAGCATATGTACAAGGTACAGCTCTGCTGCTGAGTGCTCTTATGCAGGTCCCAGATAAGTTTTCACTCCTCTAAAAGAAGTTTCCTGCAAAAGATGCTAGAGATCATCTCCAGGCTAATGCTAGCTATCAACCTTGTCTCTCCTTTTCTTCCTGAGAAGTGATGATCCCTCCTTCTCTGGGTCACCAGAAGTGACTCGCCTGGCTGTCCTGCTGTTTCTGATTGCATCAACATCTACTCTCCACGGGACTTCAGAGCCGGTTCCCTCTGCCTAAGTCCACACAACAACTCACCTGTATGCCCATGGAAAGTCCTAAATCAATAGTTAAATATACCTGTCTGCTTTTATGCTATGAGAATATACACCTGTCAAATGTCTGATGCAAGGGGAGGGCCCATGAAAGTACAGTTCATCTGATTGTTTTTATTGATGAAAGTAAATAATGAATGTGAAAAACGCATTGTTATAATAGTATCTAATATAAACCAGTAGAGGAAAATGTAATATTTCGTTTTCTTGTAAAGGAATAATTTTCAGAATCTTATTTATTATATAATGCCAAATGAAAGATACTCTCCCACCCACCCCCCGCCCCCAAAAAGAAAAGAGGTCTAAACTAAAGTTAACAATATAGTATTTCTTCTTGTTTTGATAGTGAAATGTTTCTTCTCTTCTAAGTACCTAAATAATTTAATTCAGTAAACCTGTAACATAAATACAGCTTTCAATGCCTGCATGCTTTGATCTTCTTAATACTGGCAGGTCTCTGTTGCCTCCCACTCTTGATTTTGTTAACAGCAGTTTAAGCAACAATCCTTTTGAGATAAAAGGATTAAAACTTTGTTAAAATATTCTCTTATAAAACTCAAACATTCATAAAGCTTGTCAGACAGCTTTGCTTGTCTTGTACTTCCAGAGCGCAGTATGAAACCCTTGGTTTACGCCAAGCAGTGTGGCAGTCCCTGGGGACATTAAAGGCCCATTGCAAGGCAATGCCAACATTTCTTTCTCTAATAAACTGAGAGCATGACATCACCTGTCATGTTTGTTTTGCACAAATGCACTGCAAAAAGTGCAACTGTGGGCACACAAGCCCTGTTCAGCCCATAGTTCCAAGTACCCAGCAGCCCTGCTGCCTTTGTGGGGACAGTCCCTTCCCTGAGCTGCCATGGTACCTTGTTCCGAGGTAAGAGCCTAGTGCACTTCCACCTGGCCAGATTTCTCCTCTGGTCTTTTTGGTGATGGTAGGAACAAGCAGCTCATTTCATTGTACCAAACATCTTGGTACTGCACCATCTCTCTTTCCATAGCCAGAGAGCATCACTGGCTAAAATAGCCTGTGTTTAAAAAGAGGCAAAGATGCCCCAACTACATTGAAATAGCCATTTATTTTTAAAATAGAGATTTATTTTTATTAGAGATTTTCTTCTATAAAAATAATAAAAAATATTCCCTAATAGTTTTCCATATGGTATTATGACATATATTTTCTCAACCACCAGAAACAGTCTCTTTTTCTCATGACAATAATTGAGTGATCTCTCTGTCCTTACCTCAACCCTTGAGACCCTTCCATCATATTTTCTTCCCATCTCTTCCTTTGAGGAAGAGGAGTGAGTGAGTGTTTGTGGTGTTGTTTAGCTGCTTATCAGCATCCAAAATATATAATTGAAGTATAAAGCAGTAGAAATTAAGAAACTTTACTTTTGTATTAGTTATAACACAGTTGCAGTTATAGCATTACTTATAGTACATTTATGCCTTATCACCTTTCTAGCATAAATAGCTACAATTTCTAATAAAGTTAGTGACATTGAGCCATTGAAGGCTTGCTTCAAATTAGTTTTGACTGATTTTTTTATTTATGCATATGCAGATTTTCTGAACAGTCAAAATAATGATGCTAATTCCCTGGAGCTCTCCCAGCTAAGTGTTTTCTTCTGAAAACATGAGCACAGTCTAATAGTTACCATATAAATTATGAGCTGTGTTGTAACAGACAAAATCAGCCAAATAACACAAAGAAAATTAGGATAAACAGTGCACATTTCATGTGCTGTAGTATAATTTTTTCTAAAAAATCATCTTTAGACATGGTAGGCTGAGAAGATATATCATCATCTTTAACTATGTAGTATGTTAAATTTCAGGTAAATTATGTAATTTATAGTGCATTATCGTAGTAGGACACTATTGTTAGCTTATTTGTTACCAATAGATGGCAGTGATCACTCAGTTTCCTGCAGGAGTGAAAAATGTGGAACAAAAGTCAGGTGTCAGGAAATGGGTGAGTATTCAAGTAGATCTGCCTGTAAATGAAGGAGTTATTGCTGTTAGTATTGTGCTTTTAACCAGAACATTACCATATTTTCATACGTTCAAGAATAGTGTAGTCCTTGGATTAAGGAAACCTCTTTTGATGCTTACTTTGAAACCAATTCCATATCCTCATATCAACCTACTGGACTGAAGTATTACCATTGAGTTATTCATCCTTCCTGAGGAGGCACATGGATGAGTGTACATCCTTTGATAGCAAATATCACATGGTTTGTAGGCATCTCTTCTCTGCAGCCTTCCATTACTGCTTTCCACTGTGTTTCTCATGCTTAATGGGCAGCTAGCAAGGGTAACTCAGCAGGCAGTCACCTCTCTCTTTGGAAAGGTAGACTCAAAAGCAGAGGAGATGGACAATAAATTTTGGGGACAAGAATGAGAAATTTTCTGAATAATTGGTTTTGTGTTTCTGGTGATACAAACAATCCCCTCAGCTGTTGTCTAAGTTCAAAATCTCTCACTTGCTGTGAACAAAACAGAAATCCTCTTGGACTGCTACGCTATTAGCATGAAAGCAACAGAAGAGCAAAGTATATCTTTACTTAGTCTGTTTTGGTCTCTTTCTGATGCAGATGCTTCTTACTGTGCTTGAGCATTCCATAGTTCTCAGCAGTATGTGTGTGTTTTCTCCAGTGACTAAGAACATGTAAGCGTTTGTGGTCACTCCTCAGAGAGACCAGCCAACTCTTGGAAAGGCCCACAGTTACAGCTGGTGTAATATTTAACACATTTTTTTCTCTTCCAGCATTTCCATAGCTTGCTAAGACAAAAGATGACTTCAGTTCCACCCTTATCTCTAGCTGTGTCTTCATCATATTTCTGTCCATAGCTAACCCTCTCATAGCTTTGATAAAGGAATTATCTACTTTCCTTGTCTTACATGGCCACTCTCAGATATTTACTTTCCACTGTCTTAAAGGAAAATTGACCCTTCCCAACCATTTCTCAAGTCTTCTGAAGTCTTTGACTTGGCTAATCACTGTAGATCTATTAAACGGCTTAGGCATTTAACTCCTGCTTTAAACATCTAAGCCCAAACTGTAGATCCTCAAAATATCACCCTTATCTGTCACCTAATCATACTTACATCTGTAGTCTGAAAGCAATTCTGGTTTCATAGAGTCTTCTGAATATTTGATGGTCATCTAGTGATCAACACTATATTAAAGCTCCACAAAGATTCACAGATAAATACTTCCCTTGCTGAGCTGATTCTCAGAACAGTATTTATACTCATACACCCCAAAGGAGAAGTAACACTAGCAGCATATTTTTATTCATTAGCACAGTGATTATAAACATACCCGAAGTGAAGAAAAACAAAGCTAATTCCATTTTCTACCTAAGAACCTTTCAGACCACAGCTCTGAAGAGAATGGCCTAACTCCAGGCTATAAAGTGTTTTGAAATTTTCCAGCTGTTCATATCTGTATAGCTGAGCCTAACAGAGGCTGAGCCCAATCCTTACCTTCCCTAAAGACTTCCCAAGCCAATAAGTTATTTTTTCCTTCCATCCTCCTTCTTCTCTTTCCTACCACCATTTGTATTGCATGTAGGTTTTCCTAATGACAGGATAAGTGTTATGGATATGAAACTAATAAGGAAGAAATAACCTCTTTCTAACCTCAAGCTAAGTTCCTAACTGCCTAGAGGAACTAGTGATTTCTGTAGATCCATGTCAAAGCCTCACAGAATGACAAAAGGGCTCTGTCCCTATACCTCTGCAAGTACTAACCAAATTTCTGATCATTTCCATTGCTTAACAAATTTGTAACCAGGACATTTTCCCTAGAAGCAAAAGTCTCCACTATTAGAACGATCATGTTATCCAGATCTCAGCTGCAACACACTAATTAACATGGACGAATATGTGAGAATAAAAATTTATTCATTTTGGTTACAGTATCTTAGATTGGAAAAATCTTGGGTTTTTAAGAGAGATCACTGTAAGGATAAACAGGCATTCCTCATCTACCAAGCTTCTTCTGAATTATTACAAACACTTAGACAGTAATTTTCTCTAAATGCCTCAGTAATAAGTCAGTTGAGAGAGCAGGTTTTTCATTCATATCAGAAATATCACAAAAACACCTGCTCATGCTAATTTGGTGTTTCCATTCTGTGCTCATCTGGAAGCCAAAGATGTTACAGAAAGCAAAACACGCGTGGTTTATGTTTGTTGAAAGGTTTGAATGTTTCCATCTTACCTAATTTAGTGTATGAATTCATATACAAGAAAACTGTATTCCAGTAAGGATTATTATTTTTCTTAGTAGCATTGAGAAATCCCCATGCGAGACAGGAGCTCTTTAGTACTAGGCACTCTTATAGGTAACAAAACCCTGCCTGAAGGGATTCTCTGCATAAATAGACAAGACAGCCAAAACAAAGGCGGAAGTGTTTTACAGATGAGACACTGAGGTACGAACAGATTAAATGTCTTGTTCACTTATGCCTGTAGCAGCAGCAGAAACTGATCCAAGATCATTAAGTCCCACATCACCGCCTTAAGGAAAAGATAATTTGTCTTTTTCTTTCTTTTTTTTTTTTTCCCCCCACTGTGAAGATGACATCACAAGAGACACCCACTTGCAGTGAAATATCACTACCACACCCATTACCATCACATTCACTTTTCTTCTTGGAAAGAGAAGCAATATTATTCCTGCTATAAGTGAGCTGGAAATTGGAGCAAATTGATACCAAATTATCTAAGATGGAAAAAATAAGGACTAACTGTGAAGAACTGCAGAAGGACTACATGACTGGACTACAAAATGACAGATGAAGTTCAGTGTGAATAAATGGATCCTGATTCACATGGGGAAAATAATTCTAACTTTACCTATCAAATTAAGCTTTGAGCTGATCATTAGCAGTAGGAGTAAGATGTTGGGGCTGTGAATAATAGTTTCATGATACGGCAGTTTCATGCATAAAACTGCATAAAAGCAGTCAAAAAACCACTAGCCAAGTGTTAATACTTGCTAGGAATGGAATAGAGAAGAAAGATATAGAGGATAAAGCACCATTCTGCCACCTACAAATCTTCAGCCTGCCTGCACTGTGTATGTATTCCAGTTCTCCCATCTCAGAAAGGACAAAATAAAACTGAAAAAACAGAGGTGGACAACCAGGCTGGTCAAAGGTATGGAGTGGATCCTACCCTGAGGACCAAAGAAGAACTCTTTAATTTGGAAAAGAAAAGATTATGAGACACCATGCCAGAGGTCAACAAATTCATGAGTGTCACAGAGGGTTTGGATTGTTCAGTTTGTCTTCTGCTACAAGAAACTGGGGAGACTCAAATGTTTCTAGTAGGAACCAGATCAAACCAAATAAAAACAATGATTGTACAGGAGATGTATGATAATACATGATTCATCAGATATTTGAGCTATGCAACTCCTTGCCACTGAATCTTGTAGAAGGTGAAAACTAATATGAGTTAAGATGAGGGAAGACTGAACAGAAAAATTCATCCATCAAATGTCTCTAATTACACAAACAAATTTATCTTAAATTCCTCAGCACAAAATGGCAAGAAACTGGGAGAGTACTAAGGGGAAGTTTCCTACTACCTTCCTTGGTCTCATATTCTTCCCTTGGTCATCTGCTTTTAGCAGCAGCTGGAAACAATATGAGTTAGATGGACCTTTGGTGTTTTCTTATGTGCCATATAATGAATGATGATTTGAGAGAATATATCATTATTATCCCCAAAGTTTCTAAAATTCTCCTACTGCAGCCTAAAATTATTTCACTACAACAGGTACCTAAAAATCTTCAAGGTTAATTGGCTGATGCTGTTTAGCATAGTGCAATATGAAACAATTGTAAACAAGTTTGCAAAACCGAAACATCTCATTTTTTTTCTTTATATATACAGTATATTCACAGAAAAATCAGTCTATCTTTACACTGATGGTTTGGGTCAACGCCTATAAAACACATCTAACTCCCTTTGTTCGCACTGATATTTTTACCAATGAAAAGTTTATATTATTCCTCTAAAAATAATGATTAAAAAAAGAATATGTAATGTTTTGTAGACTACACCTGGTAGCAAACACCTTTTTGAACTTTCTTGCCTCCATCCTTAACTTGAAACATGAAAGTGGTGTACCTAAATACAAGGTTTCCATTCAAGAAAAACTAACTTCAGTTTGTCCTAAAAAGAAAAAGGGGAAATACACATAAAACATGCTTAATCTGTTGGTAGTTACCTTAGACATGTAATATAATGGTGGCTGGAGATCTTTCATTTACTTTGAAAAGCCATGTCGTCAATGTCATATAAATACACTGAAAGACATGCTGACTACCCAGCAACTCTGATAATCTAAAATAAGATTTAAATTCAGTCTGTGAAAGCTGTAGCCCCGTTAATAACATGCTGTTGTGGACCTTCACCATGTCACAGCAGAAGGAGATTGCAAGTGTGGTACTTAAACCTCAGAGGATAACTGCTACACACTTTGCCGTAAAAACTGCATTCATTCCATATGGCACCACCACCAACACTGTATCTCGTGCTCTCTTTAGCACTGTTTTACCAGCTTTCTGTTCTAGCTGAGGCAGCTCTATGATTGTTTAATCTCTGCCTCTTGCTTATATGCACCTTGATCCTACCTCCACTCCACACTCTGCTTTGACACCTTAATCTAAATCTTTGAAGTGTTTATTGCCTAGCCCAGTCCATCATTTCAAAGGAGAGAAGGAAGCCATTAAGAAGGTTTGAAAACTCTGGAACAGAAATACCAAGAGGGATTCTGAACACATTACCAGAGGAGGAACAGAAAGATTTTGATGTAGCCTGAATACAAAACACAGAGTATACTGCAGACAAACAGAGACCATGGACAAAGCTAGGAATATGGCCAACAACTGCAGAGAAAAAGGATGGGGACAAGATTGCAGGGACAGTTAAGATGAAGAAGCATGTTTAATCAGATAAGAGGGCTGCTAAAGAGGAGTCTGGATTTAGAACTGAATGTACAGTTAAAAGGGAAATCATAGAGATTGGTATAATAATGGTACCTAGAAATGATGTGAGCTAATGAAATGCTTTCCTTTGAAGATATCTAAAAATTCTAACTTAATTTCTAGCCTGTCTCCTGAGAGTTCCCCCAAGAACTATCAAAAGTGCCATAAATGGTGGTGGCAGTAGTTTTAGCAGGATAGTCACTACATTAGAATCACTAGTGAGTGCTTCAGTTAAGAAGGTTATGGAACAGGCAATAAGCCATGAAAAAATGGGCAAATCCACGAGCTAGCAGAACATAAATATCCAAGGGGAGGGAGACTAATTGAGGAGGGTCACAAATGACCTTCTAGAAAGACCATTTAAGTGACTTCCTCTTTGCAAGGGAAAGCACAATTTAGGATCTGTCTCATTCTTGTATTGAAGTGGGTGGACTGGGTGGGAGGGAAGAGAAATCTCTTCTGCAGAGACTAGCAAACCTCAAGCCACCACACAGGCAGGTTTGGGTACCTACGGTTTGTTTTACTTGTTTGTTTCACATAGCTGTCTGAGAGCACGCAAAGATGATGAGCCAGAATTCCCTGAAATGTTTCCACTAAAAGAGAGGATGTAGAAAAACTGCTGCAGCACTGACTGGGGCAAGTCATGTTCTCTGCATCTGTCTCTATGGAGCTCCCAGTGATGACAGCACTAAGGCTATCCTCAGTTTAAATCTAAGCTTCATGAAGTTTTAGGTATACACGGTTTTCTGATCATTAATTATGGAAAAAAAAATATATATATATGTATATTTAAGCAAAGAAAATAATATCTTCTGTAAAGCCAACAGTGTGTGACTAGTAGTTTGTGGCCCTGTAGAGGGGCAAGTGGGACAGAGAGTAAGGGATACTCAACTCTACCTAGTACTCAGAACTTGTTGACTGAAGAGGGTTTTTTTTTGCTACGGGAAATCACTGACTGAAAGCAGTTTGACTAGAGGTAGTTCCCTTAGTCAAGGATAGGAAGCAAAGATGGGAACATGTGTTTACAAGTCATTTTATTTTGGTCTTAACCCAGCTAGGTTGTGTCTGTTCAAAAGTGATGTTGTCCTAGGTCATCAAAAGTTTTAGCTTTAGAGGTGCTAGGAAACATGCAGTGGACTTCAACTGACTACTGTTCTCATTTCAATAGTGAATATAGTGAAGTGCATTACATTAAATTTACTGCCTTCTGACAAATTCTCACATTTTTTGACACATCATAAAATACACTAAAAGTTATTCATAGGATCTCCCCAGCTCAGAGAAACTGAGACAAACCCCATTTTAACCTTTTCCTTACTATATCCCCAGTCATGAAATGATTTCTGTGTGGAGGTAGAAACTGTGATACAGAGCTGAAAAACTTCAAAGGAGACCTCCCTAAGTCTGTTTTTAAGAAGAAACAGACATAATCTGATAGTCCAGATGTTCTTACTGGTCCTTGATGTCTGCCTATAACTCAAAAAGAAAGGTGACCTCCATACAGTGCAAGGAGGTGGCTTCAGCAGAGGGTAAAATACAAGACAACAACAGCTTTTTTGTCTGGTAATACAATACCATAATGGTGGAGGAAAGAGAGCTACCACAGGAATGCCCATATGCTACATGAGGTGAGGCTTTAATAAGGTGATTTTCTTTGTTTATCAATCTGTATATAACACGATATCTTGTAAACACAATATTTGATTAAAGATGTCAGGGAATGTTCAGTAAATACTGGAAAAGGAGATGGTGGGGAGAAACAGAACTCCTGTTCTCATGTTCATAATGTTTAAACAAATCTGTAATTATTTATAGATGAAACAATGAGCTTACATCTGTCATAACTATCTTCCAGGAAAATAAAAGCTCTTGGCTCAATTCTGACTGCTTTCCAGTGGAGCTAAAAATTCTAGATTTCAAGAAGTAAATCTTAATCTTAACAGTAAGGAGCATTTAAGTACAAGCAGGTACGTAAAAGTCACTGCACAATAACTTAGCATATGTTACAGTTAGACAAATAAAGAGGAATGCTTTGGAATATGAAGGAATAGACAAATGGCAATCTTCTGTATTTGAAAAACAATTTGCAAATTATTGCATCTGAAAGCTAACATTAAGTAAGCAAGTGAATATAGAGTATTTGTAACAGATATAAATAATGGAGCAACCACTGTTGTAGTTTTATTATTCTGACTATAAATTAATTGATTACATGAAAATCAGCTTAAAATATTACTTTGGTGTGGTTGCAACATTTACTTACACAATCCACTTAGATCCTAGATATACTTTTTTTTTTTTTTTAATATTATTTCCCATGTAAGCTAGTCTAGCCTGGGTATGCTCAGCGGAACTAATAATCACTATGGCAAAAATAAAACACATAAGACAAACAGAAAATGGCAGATAATTTTTTGTCTTTCTCCTTAAGTTGCCTCCAACATGAGGTGCACAGCTGAATTAACCAAAGCATGAACCCAAAACAGAGAACTTGCAGCCAGTGTCCCTTGTAACACCTCATTCCTCTGTTGTACCTGTTTAGTCATTGATATCAATTACATCCCATCCAACATTATTCCCATTTCAATATTAGTCAAAAGGAGAAAAGGGTGGGAAAAAAAGGGTAGAATGTGAAACCAAAGAGACAAAGAAAACTTTTCACTGCCTTGCTGATTTATCTTACAAAACTAATCAGCTGGAAAGCTTTTAAAAATGAACATTTATATATTGCCTTGTTTCTTTTCATATATAAATCTATGTTTAATTTGGCATTAGATTTGTTTTCTGCTTTGAGTCTGAAGAATCATCCCAGACTCCAGAGGAATAGATCATGTATTTTTTGGCATGTATTTCACTAGATTTTATTCCAGTGTAAAATTTTAAGTCATCTGTGGCCCACACTTCCATAGCTGACTCAGTGCATGACATTCATAAATAATGTAATTTATGACACAGAACTTAATACCACTAAGACAGGAAGGCGGGAAGTTTTCCCAGATCAGAACACCTTTTTTTTTTTCATATGAGCCTTGATAAGTGTTAACAATTTCTCTTTGACCTTTTTAGACAGGAGTTCAGACTTCTCACTCCTGGACTGCAGCTACAGAATGTCTTGATGATTTCTTGAGTCTCCAGTCAGTGCCAGACAAGAGCTTAGTTTAACAAACTTACTGCTGTTTATTTGTGACTCATTGGTCTCTCATTCACTTCTGAATAAATCCAGAGACATTGCTGCTTACCTTAAGTCTGCATGCATTTTGCATTTCAGAAACGTGAGAAAGTACCTCTTTTTCCATCTGTTACAGAAGCTCTGAAACATTTAAGCTCCTCATGTATTTGGCCTGAGAGGAATTTTTATGGTTGTAATGACTTTTGGGTCACAATGCCAGATTCATTGCTATCCTCAAGCGTAAGTACAAAAGGAATAGCTGTCATTAAGAGCCTGAAAATACCCGTTGATTTTGAATTCCTGGAAAAGCAAGAAAACATTATTAGATGTTTAATTCCACACTAAGACTTACAACAAGCATATTTGGTAATGCAAGTGATACATTAGAACCAATCTGTGCATAATAAATAATAATAAACAAAGATTATTTGTTAAGCTCAGGTGTCAAAAAATACCTTTCTTGATTCAGTGAGAGACCCACAGAGAGGACACAACAGCAATTCAATAATAGTATAATCTATATTTAGATTAGGAACAGTCTCCTAATTAGTGAGGCCACATGCATAACAGACCTTTAAAAAATAAAATCAGCTCTGAATAGTCACTGTCAGAAATGTATTTTAGCTGGGGCTAGCACCACTTGGCAGGTCACCAGTTGGGATCATTTCCAGGCCACACAGAGAAGTTGCAGTAGATGCTGATGCTGATAACTCTGTGTGGTTTTGCTCCTCCAGTAGCTTTATTAATATTCCTTATCTTTAGTCACTGACACAACTAGAGGAACATCTATAGAAGATTTTGGGGTGGGTATAAAACTACTCATTTCAAATGCAAGAAGGCTATGCTAATGTCAAAAATCTCATTCAACATGCTAAAAAAAAACAGCAAATGCATTTTAATTTTACCGATAATTTGCAACTTTTGTATAGGTTCTATTCTGGAACAGTTATCTTAGTAGTAACGTAGATTTGTTGAATCATGACAGATATATAATACTCTCCTGGATTCTGGCTAACTTGTTATGATGCTGGTTAGAAAAATCTCATTTGTAAAACCCAAACATTTCATATTAACAGATAAGTATTAAAATACAATATGATCTCTCAGTAAAATCTAAGAAAAATAAGCATGCTCTAAGGCATATAAATCAGGGTTACAGACTCAAAATGCTTTATATTAAAACACTGTACAGAGTTCTAACCTACAAAATTTAGAAGGGGTAAATGTTATAAAGTACAAACAACCAAGGCAAGATTCTCAGCTGAGAAAAATAATTGATCACCAGCTCTAACTAAATTTTTAAATGACTATAGCTAGAGTTAACCAAGCTATTAAGAGTATTAGCTGCTGCAAGGAGATAAAATATGACCAAAACAGTAATGTTACAAATACAGATCTCAGATATACAACTTGATGGTGAAAAAGAAAGGTTTACATCGCTCACATACCAGCATTCACTTGAGAATCCAAATGCCCTAAATAGGACGTTGGGAGAAAAAGTAGTTCCCTAGTAGGCAATATGTGTATTCTCTTTGAGACACAACATCCCTGATTCACTTCCTTTTGAAGTCTGTCTCCATCCAATCAAGAGGACTATCAAGTCAGATGATCTTTGTTTCAGGAAAGAGATGCTGGGAAAATAATCTTCACAACCCACCCTTCCCTCTGAGTCACTTCTCTTGCCACTTTTATTTCTTTCAAATGGATCTGTATCCTGTAAAGACACACACACACACTAAAAAAAAAAAAAAAGAGAGAGCAGGAAAGGTTTTCCACCCATTTAGCTACCTGTTGCACTGACTGTATGGCACAGATATAGCAAAAATAGATTCTATGTAATGAAGCAAAGGTGTGATCTACCTCATAAAGGAAGGGGTGCACAGTTCCTTTTTTCCAAGGAAAAAATGTAATTTATGTCAATTGAAACTTTAATTTTAATTTGGATTCACATAGGGAACTTTTTAATAAACCTCTTATTTTAAATGTTATCAAAAGCTTTTATCGTAGCTCTAGCTTTAAGGTGACATTAACCCTAATTTGCACATCTTTAACTGGATGAAGTCTACCACAGTTATGGTAAATTACTCCTTCCTCGTGTGGAAGAAAGCAGTGAGGGACCAATGAATTATAAAAGGGAGAGAAGCCTTTTTGTGAAACATATATACACAAATTTAATCTCTCAAAATTATAGCAGCACCAATTTATTGTACTCTGAACTTATTAAAATAAAATCATCCATTTTCTCTGACTTTAATATAGCTCCACTGCAAGTTTAAATGTGTCTTGAAAGAATCCTATTATGGCAGTATTTTGTTTAGCAATACAATTAAACTTGGACAGTGTTTCTGTCTAGATTAACCTCAATAACATTCCAGCCAACATGATCCTTGACATGACGTAGCAAGTGAACACATATGTATAGGGTTGAAAATGGGCTTACACTTATCTGCAAGTGAAATGGCAAGAGAGATGTCCAGTTAGTCAAATGGAAATTATTTAAACAGCTATGATGTCTTCTGAGTTCTTTAATCTCTGTCTCAGAAGACAAAACAAACTTATCTTTCAAAAGTATACTGGCATCTGTTGAGTTTCACTCATTAAGGGAATCAAAATGAGAACAGAATCCATGGACGGCTTTCCACCTGTTGTCATGAATATCAATAGTCTGAATAGACCAAATTCTTTTCTTCTTCTCATTAAATCTGTATAACTCCACTGGGTCCAATTACTTCACATCATTACTGAACTCAGCTCCATAAAGATACTAATTTAATTTATTAAGTTGTTCATCCCTTGCTAATCATAAAGTTAATATGTGTATACATATATACACAAGTATAACTGCCTTCCTTCCTCCTCCTCCTCCTCCTGCATCCTTTCATTTTCAATGTCATCTTGGCCAGAGATGAGAAGCACAACAGGTGTGTTGGACAAAAAATACCTACCATGAACAAAAGTGAGCAGTACAAAAATCCTTCATGTTGACCGAGGAGGAATAAAAAGATGTCATCAGAGAGACTAAAAGCATCCATGCACGTATTGTAAGGAAGATAATAGGAAAAAAAGAAAATCCATTCCAATAACTCAACATTTTCCACCCTCTGTGGCTGAATACAGTTTCAGAAACTGCTAATTTACTAAAAATTTGGGATTAAAACCAGAAATATTTACTGCTATAATTATCCTTTAAAGAATGTGTAAAGAAAGTTTTACTTAGCTGTTTTTGCTCTATCACTAAAGAAAGTGTATACCACTGTAATGTATCACAGATCCATGAATAAGTGAAGCAACTTCTATTTGATGATCATGACTAATTACTTATGTACAAACTTTTCTACTGTGTTTCTACCTACAGAATATTCGTAAGACTTTATGACATTCCTGTTCCCAGGTTATACTCTCTGATCCTGCAGATCCTCATAGGATAAATATATTATCAAGACAAATAAAGCTCTCCTTAAGGATATTTGTGTGATTTAAAGAAGCCTTGCAAGATAAGCTTGGAATATTTGCTATGTAGTTATAACTCACTCAATGATGATTTTTACTTTTTTTTTTTTTAATTTTCTAAAAAGGGGTTGAAATCATCACTGCTTCTGTTAGCTACTACACTCTGGGATGAATACTCAACTTTTCACCTTTGTCATATTCTTCCTTGATCACGTATTTGTGAATGATTTGCTGTTCCTCAGATTTACTCCTGGTGACATGAAATCAAAAATGTTTCTACTAAGGTATTTATTTCCAGTGTTTCCGGGTTGCTTTAGTGCTATTCTGGCATGTCACCAACCAGACTGAGATACAAAACATGGAATAAGGAGGCAAAGTCAGTGGATTTTAGTAAGTAGAATCTAGGTTTCACTAGAGTTGGCCTGTGTTTGTTAGTATGAAAGTAAGAGAGAAGATAGCAAATGCAAGGCCCTTTAGCTGTACACTCTAGCATGACTCCTGTTCCAGACAGGGTATCTCTCTCTCCCTAAGTTTATGAGAACTCTTTTCAATGCTTTGAATTTATGAGGATTAAAATTAATCAGCCAGTCTGAGGAACACTCAGACTTGAAGAAGTTTCTAAGTTTTTCTTTGAGGGTCTCCTGGGAATACAATACCTGTCCACTCAGCGGTAAGGATGACTGCATGCTTCATTCAGCTACTGAGCAAACTCTTGTGTTTCATCTAAGGTTGACAAGGAGTTCTGAGTTTTGTGTGATCTTGAACTGCCACTCAGACACTCCGTGACCCATTTTCTTCATCTGTAAAATGGTGTAGAATTGCTCAAGTAGAATCCTGAGATCCTCGGATGAGAGACATTATATAAGTGCAGCTCCTGTATGCTCCTGCAAGACAGTAACTGCTGAGAGCCCAGAGGAACAGCTGAGCTCTCAGAGTCTAAGACCTGTAGGAATCACACTGTGTGAGAGAAAATTGTGCCATTGTCACCTCTGGAGTTAAGCTGTAGCTAGTAAATGATTGCTCTTCCATTAGTAAAGATGAAAGCAGAGTGAACATATGCCCTTCAGGTACAGCAGAGAAATGGCACTGCCTTCCTCATCACCCTTCCATTATTGGCCATAGTGTTGTTCTCAGTCTTGCATTATGTGGGTTGATTCTCCAGCATTAGCACAATGGGAAGCAGTCTGCAGTGTCTGCTTTTAGAGGAGATCAATGTTGCTCTTTCTGCATGAAGTTCCAAGTTCCATCTTCTCACGGGAATATAAAGCTGGAAGTGATCACAGAACATCTAGTTTTACACCCTTCTTCAAAACACACCACTGTCATTTCTGACAGATGCATGCCCAGTGTATTCTGAAGAGCCTACAGTGGTGATAATCCACCACCTCCATAAGGAGACTACTTCAATGCTGTAAGAAATTTTTCTTCCAATATAATCTATTGTCACTTATTATAATTTAAACACATTATCCCTAGTCCTACTTAAATCAGGACAAGTGTATTTATTCTTTTTATGTCTATCTTTCACATAATTGGAGACTACAATCAAATTTTCCTCAAACCTTCACTTCCTTGAAATAACACCCATCTTTGGGAAAGCTTAGTGACAGTACTTTTCATTTGTTTTCTGAGGCTCCAAGAGAAGCTTTCTGCTTTTTTATTGCTTTTTTATGTCCTGCAAAAGAATTGCCTTGACCGTTGCTCCAGACTTGTTTCTGGGAGTGGCTGGTACAATAACACAGCCTGCACCAGCTCCTCAGATATATCATTATTTTAGATTTTAAAGGCAAAAGTTATTGTCTGGAAATATTAAATCATATCACTAAGAATTACCTAACCCTTGAACCAGGTTTTAAACTGTGATTCACTGCAGACATCAATCAATAGTAGAAATAAGCATTTTTCCAGGAAGGCAGAAACTCCTTAATAGAAGACTAAAGCTAATAAAAGAAGATCTGTCTCTTAAATCATAGTCCACCTTACAGAAAAGCCAAGAATCTATAACATTGTTGCATTACTGAAATTGCCTATTAGAGTCCTTGGAGAATTTCCCTTAAGACCTTTGAAACATTTAGACCAAGAAAGGAACAGAAGGGAAACTACTTTTGATTTTCATCTTGTGTTATTTAACTTGAAAGCAAAGATAAAGCAAGGCAGTGAATTCAGCTGGAGGCGTCATTTTCTGGAGGATGTATTTGCTTAAAATATTCTGACACCAGCAGTTAGGGGGAAAAAATGGAATTCTGCTGTAAAAGCATCAGCATTTTCACAGACCTGGGGCTCTTCTCAATGTTGCTTTGCCTTACTTTAGCAAGTCTGACTCTAGCTTCATAAAAAGACACACTGAAAAGGTTCATCTGAAAAGTAGGTTTCCCAAAATCAAGTTATTTTTCCTTCCCTTTTCTGCCCAGATTGTATTAGAAGTCACTCCCAAGCATGACACTTTCAGTAAATGCCCACCTACAAACAATATACTTGAGTAAGGAGAAAAAGAGTCACTAGTTAGTGACCAAAAAACCATTCTTCTATATCCTGAAAAACAGCAGACTAAAAGCAGAGTGCTCTCTCCAGAGAGCGCAAAATAAGACAATCTATCATTGTAAATGGAAAGGGATTGACTTTTTCAATGGAAATGGTATCTCCCAGTTCATGTAAGCCAAAGTGAAATGAAAAATTGCCATTACTGTGCAGATGATGTACTACCTACCTAAGATGGATTTTCTCTCTTTTACTTACTAAATACTCAGAAGTCCACAGAGAAAGGTGATGTGATCATGATAATAAATTTTACATCTCTTTTACTCTGATTTGCTGTCTGGGAATTGTAACTCACTTTCAAAATAGAAGCTTAACAGAGAAGAAAAGTCAGTTCCCCGTTGGTACCTCTCTGCAAACTGACAGATTATGAAATAGACTCAAGTAACAAATTGTGTAATCTCTCTGTAAATGGCATTTTGTTGCATGGCATAGATTTATACCAGGTAATCTGTAAGAAAGGCTAAAACACCTTCATTCCTCAGTGAAATTCTTAAGCCTACTTAAGAAAAAGCACTGGGCAAGCAGGAAGGAGGTGCAATTTTCCTCCTCCATCATCTTACTGTGCTTATGAAACCTCCTAAATTCTTTAAAAAGATCATCTCAGTCAACCAGGCTTCTTCATCTTTCTTCCTGAGACTGAGCACTGAAGTAACTGGTCTTTCTAAGCTTTACTAGGAAGCAGAACCATACCTTGTTCTTCACGGGCAGTGAAAGAGTTAGCACAGCAACATGCTCAGCAAACATAATAGCCCTACTACCTGTACAGATACTTGCTACAACAGGCATCTTCATCTTCAGTATGTTACTTATTTGCCCTGTCAACCTAAAATAGTTGGTCCAGAAATGAAAGGGGAAAAAATGTGTAAGATTAAAAAATGGAATAAAGTATGACAATATGCCAATGACATTATGACATTTTTAATGAGATGAATAAATATATTCAGAAATATTCTTACTCAGTGGATTTGTATTGAGTTATTAGTCTGCTTTTGAATCTATTAGATCTATTAATATCAGTACATTGTGAAAAAACATTCTGAAACTCTTCTTAATCATCTAAGAACTGGAAAAGAACTGGAAATGTGTTTTCTTACAAGCTTGTTTATATCACCATGCACTGCCTGGGAAAAACAGGAAAGGTGCAACTAGAATCAATTTAAAAAAAATAAAAAATAAACGGTGGTCAAATAAGCCAAATTCTCTCTTCTAGTCTTACCTGCCTAAAGCCTGATTTTTTCAACAAATCTTGAAAGAGAAAAAGAATTGAAGTCAGTATTTAGGTACCCAAGTTTGCAGATTTCAGGCTTTAACAGTTACACCTTACAGTCAGTGAAAATAATAATATGCTTACCTAATTTCTCCTCAAAATAATTAAAGTATCAATCACTAAAAGTTCTGAAACATTTTCTGATATTTGGTATTTGTTAGATAATATCCAATATATAATGAACAAGATGACTTTTTTTATTTTTTCTTTAAGTCATAAATGTATCAACTCCAACAGGCAGAAACAGGTATGGCAGACATTATTCAGACACCCATAATATGTAATCCCCTTCCTTAAAATGTTCACATGCTGCATTTACACAATGAAATATAATTTCCTTTCAAAAAAAGAAAGCATTTTAATTCATATAAATGAAAAATTTGCCAGTGCAAGAACCAAGGTGTAAATACACTCAAAGCTGTAATGCAGATTATATCCTCATAATGTTTACTGGTTTTGAAGGATAAACCTGATATTACTAAAATTCTTGCCCAAGGATAGGTTTATAAAAAACTTTTTTCAAACAAGAACACTCATTTTTAAGCAGCAGTGTTCCCTTTCTGAGTGGCAGATTCTATTTTCTGTGACTAACAAGTTAATTCAGTTACAAAGACTCATTCAGAATTACAAAATATTACAACTCAGATTGCAAAAATGAGCCATAAAGAAACACTTCCATGTGACAGCAAGAAGTTTTAAGCCCATCATCAAAAATTCAATTGTGTAACATAGGGACAGAAGCTGGTTGCAGGTGTAGCTCTGTCATTGGATGACTCATTTCATTGACTCATTTTAATTATTTTAATGACTCATTGTGATGATTCCAGCAACATAAATTCAGTTTGTTTTGTCAGCAACACACAGATATCAGCTAAATGCTCCAGAGAGAATCAAATAACATAATCAGTTAAAATTAAATAAAAAACAAATCTTATTTTTTCAGGGTATTAGCATTGATGTCACATGCATGCAAACATTTTTCTTTACAGTACTCCTTATTTGCTTGTGGCATTCCTCCCAGAAGACTGGCTGTTGACCTGTTAAATGATGTTTCGCAGACCATACTTCTGCATATCTGTTGACCTTGATTTATGAAGGCAAAGCTCACAAAGCCCTTGGCCATCACCGTTTAGCTACTACAACTCTCAGCATGTAATGTCAAAGCATTTGTTACAACTGGTGTGTTTATGCTAGTAAACTTGTTCCTTGACTGAATGCACTAATCAACCTCTCTCTTTGGGAGGGGGGTGGTGAGACAAAGCGGAAGAAGAAATTGTCACCCATCTCCTCCCTTCTGCAGACTTGCCATGGAAGCCGACAGATACGCACAATTTTCTTGAACTACCTGGGTCTGCAGCATCTAGTCTCCATAATGGGTTAGTAAAACCTCAAACCAAGCTGTGTCATCATTTCATGATGGAGCTGAGAACTTCTAAGACAGGAAGTATTACAGTCATGTACCAGTTTAATGCAGCTTTTTGAGTGGCATAGCAGGAGGACACAAACCTTGTTCCCTCAACTGCTGGTGCTTGCAAAGGTTCCCCATAAGAGAGGTCCCCCCGACTGCCAGAAGAAAGATGGTTCCCATGCTTAAGACACAAAGAACTATTTCCTAAATAACATGTGGGCTACCAGGCAAGTTGGGCATCTACACAATTTCAGCCATAGCTACCAATAAGCTACAACTTTACAAATAAAATAATTAACCACATTAAACCTTCTATTTAGCTCAGAGGCAAAAAGAAATGTGCCCCAAATGCCTTCAACTAAGTGGGTCTTATGGCCCTCAGCCATATACCGTCCTCTTTTAAATTTTCAGCACCCAAAGTTTCAGCAAATATCACTTTTAATTATGCCATTACAAAGTAGGACAGTTGGTGTATTCTTAGACATGCATCATGCCAGAGATTATCTGTTATCCATTTTACCAAAATCACTGATGAGGATGATATGCTTATTCTAATTTATTATTATGATATCTGAAACAATATGCAAAACCTTTTATCATATCAAAAAGTCATTATGTTTACGGTACTGGTGAAGAAAACAGTAATCTGTGAAACATATCTCTTGTTTTTGTTTTTCCCCATGACATTTAACAATTCTAGAGTTCTTATGCTGTTAATGTGAACTACTTCTTTTTTCAAATTGCTTTTTTTTTTTTTTTTTTGGTCAGATGGTGATTCTTGCTATTCCTCATTAACTTTTTTCCATCTCAGGGGAGAAAATATTTAACAGTAAAGCAGGCTTCCTCAATAAATAACTGACTATTTGAGTACTAACTTTTTGGTCTGATCTGTTTTCCTTTACTTTCAATATTTTTACATAGTAGTTTTACTGCAGGTCTGTGGGTAACACATCTAAAGAGTATCACATAGCAGTTTGTGGTAGAGACAAGAATCCGAGCAAAAAGAAAAACTCTTCAGGCCAGCACACTGCAAACTGTCATGCAAAATGGTGTGTTGCAAAGACAGTTCTGGAAAATCAGATCAAAATGCATGACACAGTTTCACTGCTGAAACCCCATCACTTTGATGTGAAAGCAATTCCCAGTCTGATGAGGAGGAGTTACAGGAAATAAAAGTAACAAAACACACACGGCTCTGAAAGTTAGTATGAGAGGTGCTGGTTTTTTTTCCTAGTACTAAACACATTGATGCCTGACTCTGCTAAAACCATTACTGTCCAGACTGCTTTAGTATACATCACAGTAATTTCATTTAAACAGCAATTCAATTGCATGATCTATTAATTTTAGTTCAAACATTGCACCCCCAATTCCTGACACCAGCTGTCCCATGTGCCCTACTCAGTAGATAGAAAGAAAGAAAAAATAAAAAAAAAGGCATCAGAAGGACAGGACACTCCACCTTTGTCCAGTAACAAAAAAAAACCAACTGTTTCCAAGGGATAGAAATTATTTTCAGTATTACTGGTATAGTATTGATTGATTGATCTATGAAGATTTTATCTTTCATTACCATTGGGGTGCATGGGGTCTACTTGGACCTACAAATACCTTATTGATTTGCTACTCAGTCACTAAGTTGTCATATCACTAATTTAACTTCTACTTATATGGGCAGCAGAGTACTACGAAAGCCAAAGGCTCTGCCATAAAATGCTTTTGTAAAACTTCTTTTCCCTTTTTTAATTGTAAATTGAAAAAGGCATAGCCATCACATGAGGATTAAATGCTGTGAGTGCACTGGGAACACTATCCAGATAGATTTCTTTTCCCATCTTTTCATCATTACAGTCACAAAGCTACTGAAAAGTTGCATACAATTCAAGATGAGTCCACATCTTCCAGGAATGGAATGAATCAGTGTAAAAAATTTCATGACTGACCTTAAACCTCATTACCGCCAGCTATTCTTGGCAAACAATTTCTTGATGGATTCATGTGCACTCTGGATTTTTAGTCAGATTTCCTTGATAAAAATGCATCTCTGCATTTTCTGTGCTTGTCTGTCCATAAAAATATGTCAGATGACCAAAAGTATTTAAATATAAATTTGTTGATATCAGACACTTTAGAATCTTCATGGTCTTGTTATATGTAGAAAATAAAATTATATCTCACATCCAAGTCAAACTATCTTTTGTTTTATATTCTCTGTTTTCTTCCGTTGCCAGATCGGGTTAATAACATTAAATGTTTCATTTCACCAAATAAACAGTGTCCTAGCCCTATTACAGAAAACATTCTGATGCCTCCTCCCAACTCCACTAAGAGGGACAATACAAAGATGTCCTCCCAGGAGAACCCTGAAAGCAACTGCACAGTTAGTCACATCCAGCTTCTTTAGTACTGTTCACCGGGTGCACTTTTCACATCTTCAGTATGGAGCTCTACATCAGCAGAGGAGTCTCTAAGGAGCAGCAGAGGAGGTAACACCCTGGTCTAATCCAGTTTTTGCAACAACAAGGCAAAATAAACCTTTGGTCTTTCTGATTTGGTACCATGATGGGTTTTATAGACAGAGAATTTCCAATACTTTGTTTTGGTTTTTGTTTTTCTTGAATATACATGTATGGTTAGGAAGATAATTTTTGTGAAGGATTTATCATTCTTAGAACCTCTTGCTTTGTGTACATTTACCACAGCATGAGACCAGAGCGCTGTTGGTATGGGGTAACAACGTTATGAATGGTAGCTAGACTTTAAAAATAAAGGTTTAGCTTACCATGAATAAGCAGTCTGGGTTGCTGGGCATATAAACCACATAGTCTCCCACCAACTTTAAGAATTGCATCCTTTGAAATAAAAGAATTTATTCTATTTTGCAATACCCTTAGCTGAGGTCAGCACTTTCACCTGCTGCTGCAGTAGGCTGAACATTATGACAGTATGTGGTGAGATTGCAGGTGATTTTATTTATTTATTTATTTATTTATTTATTTTGGTGGTTGTGTTGTGTTTTTTGTTTGTTTGTGTGTTTAAGCTCTGGCCTTGCCCACTGATACTTGCTGTCGAGGACTGTACTATAGTGCAGAGGTAGGTTTTTAATGAATAAGACCAGACCTGGCATGTTTGACTTCAGGAGGGAAATATTTGCTAACTTCAAAGCATGAAGTAGGAGCAATTCATATCTGCTTTCTAAATTTACAGCTAACAATTCTGATGTAGGACATTATTCTGGGGACAAGAAATCAACACAATTGCAATGAGAGCAGAACAAATGATTTAGAAACCCTAAACTTTTTTTACTTCATCAGTCAAATAAAAGTAAAGCACGTTTATGTGCATTAATGACAGCAAAATGCTTAAGTTTTCAAAGCACGAAATGCACTGAAAAGTTGCAGTCCTATTGCTTGTGCTGTATCTACTGATGACCTCTAGCAATCACCAAACTGGGGTTAGGGGGAGGCCTTCAGAAACAAGACACTTTTTTAAAACTTCTTTGAGATTACGTTTAAACTTAAAGAGAATTAAAACAAAACTTTAAAGTGGTTTCATCGGAAAGAATTTTGAACAAGCCCTTCAGAAAGAGCAAATCATGTGTAAACTAACATATTTATGTCCTAAAGATCATGAGTAAGTCCAGCCCATATTAGCACTGGCCAAAAAACATAATGGTATGGGAAATTTGATGTTCAATTCATTTTCCAAGAAACATAGCAGAGAAATGGTGTAGATTTTGGCACAGACAGTAGAAAGTCAAAGAGGAAACAGTTCCTACAGTCCTTTGAGGCCAAGAGCTGATGGCATTGTGTCAGCCTTCACCCATGCTCCTCCGATAATGTGGAGGAAGCCTGCAAAATTCTACCATGCTCACTAAGTAGACAGCAGCCTCCAGAATTCAGAGCTTCCTTTTTGTTATTTTTTCCACATCAGAGTTAAAATATATTTTTACATTGAACACAGGGAGTAGTAGAGCAAGGTGTGTGTGGACTCAATTTGGAAGAGACTGGTTTGCTTTGCAAACACTGAAAAAGCTCAGACATTGAGGTATACTTACCTACAAAAGCTAAGAAAAGGTCATCAACCTGTAGACAATTTCCTGGAGATTTTACAACAATCAGGTCAGGTAAGATCATTTTCTCAATTTAACATTTGGAAAACTGAGGCAGAAGATACCCTACAAATCTCTCTGATTTATATAATATACATCTCTACTGGGAAATTTTGCTCTCTTATTTCCAAGCTGACTTCATCATCCAACAAATTATTTGAAAAGGCAACAAGAAGTTAAACTAAAAAATATTGAGAATAAAATTTAATTTATTGATGAGGTAACCAATACAGAAGTTTCACCAAAAGAATAAATATTCAAAGAATATTTGAATAGTAGTTTTAAAACAAGAGTCCACTGGCATACAGTAAACAGATTTTTGCAGTACCAAGCCAAATAGCATTAGAGATAGCAGTTAAAACCCACTCTATTCTGTTCATTTTTAGTCTATGGAAAAGGAGTTTTTCCAAAACTGCAAAAAATGTAGTATTTTTGCACATTTCTGTTCTATTACTACTTTTTCTAGCAATTAGGATAAGGAAAGTCTTTAAAGAGTGCAATCTTAAGAATTTCCTTATGATAAATAACTGAAAGCCTCCCATACAGAAGGAAACACTTTTTATATGTCAATTTAGTCAGTTCAGCCATTAATCTGAAGTGTGTAATTGCTTCAGCCAGAGAACTAAGAAGCTTCTACCAATGAAGACTATGGCAGCAAATTACCCAGTTTATTATGATTTGTAGGGGAGATAAAGAAATTGAAATACTGAAGGATTGCCTGGTAAAGGCTATCTTTTCAACCAAGTGCAAGAACAAAATCTCAGCTGGAATCACTCTGTCTAAACTTCCTTTAATCATTCACACTGCATTTTTTTTTTTCTCTAAATCATAATTTCCTGTTTGTTTTTTGTTTTTTTTTTTCACTTGTACATAAAAAACAGACAGTATTTCTGAAGATTAGCCCTGCCTCCAAAGCAACAATTCTGGATTACAGTGTCAACAAATATTCAAATTTCCTTAAAAGAACAGGTTAAGGTGGTTAGGAGTGGGAGGATTATGTTTCCAACAGCAACCAAAAAAAAAAATATCCAATAACAAAAGAAAAGTGTTTCTCATTCAATTAAGGTTATGTAACTGAATTTTAAACTGATCTGTGTGCTACTACTATAACTGAAAAACATTTCAATCAGAACTAACTGAGGCTTAATTTTAGCCTTTGTATAAACATAAGGAAGTCTTAAATCACTGTCTATTTAAAGGTAAACCACAAACCCATGAGCTTCTGGAAAGCCATCTGCAGTGCCCAGAAGGTAATAATTAGTTCGACTCTTGCTGTTTTGTCAGTCCATTTGTAAATCACAAGACTTAAGCATCAGATCTGCATTACATGTACAGAAGAGTACAGTCCCACAGAAATACTTTATCACAGTAAGAAAACAGGCCGACAGCTAAGAAAGGATATTAAACACTTCATTCAACAGCAGTGTAGGCTGTATTTTAGGTCTCAAACAATTATACAATTATTTACACTTTTTTTTTTTTAAGTTAAGCTTAATTTGCTAGTAGTTTTGCTACTATTTTTGGAACAGGTTGCTCTGTGTTAATGGTTGGAGGCAGTTTAAAAGAATTTCTCTGAGCATTTTTATGTATATCATTAAGTCCTTTAGATTTTTCATAGCCACTAACCCATATTGATTCATCAGTGCATTTTATTTGTATAACCTTGTCTAACATCTAGGTAGAATTACACCTATGTGGAAAAAAAAAAAAAAAAAGTCCATTTAGATGTTTTGCCTTACAAGACTCTTGTGGTCTAAAAGACATTGTAGTAGAATACACAGAGAAACCAGAACATCACTGCCACACACCCACATTTTAACAGCGCCACTGGTACTGTTACACTGTTACACTGGTACACAGCAGTAGCTTGTGTGAATGACAGAAGCCACCTGTAACTTCATCAAAACAAAAGAATACTGATTGTGCAGAAGTAAAATCTTCAAGTTACTTCAAGTTTTTACTTGAAGTAAAGTAAAGTGCCAATTGTAAGCACCACTGGTCAGATTATATCCACCCTGGAGAAAAGCTTACAGGAATGGGGAAAATGATGCTTAAACCTTCTTAGGATTTTTTCATGGTCTTTTCTCCAAAAGTTCCCCTGAATGCACATTACTGTAAGGGATGAAGCTTCCCCAATCCAGCTCAATTATCTTCACCTGTAATAGCAGCTAATCCCAAGGCTACCCACAAGTCCTCGCCCACAGCTTTCTCAGCTTGACTCACACTATCCCATCAGCCTGAGCTGGGCTGCTGGTTGCAAACCAATGCCTGGTTGCAAGTCTTGCAGTTTTCCTCTCCCTTTCTCGACTGATGATCTGAGAACATTTGGCTTATGTCAGTTCACTGGGTAGAAATAAACTTAACCTATGTCATTACTGCCTGGAACCTTACAGAATCAAACCTGCGTTTGCCTGAAAGTACTGAATATACCACTACTGATGTACCATTACTCTAGCTGGCCCAAGACTGACTCTGAAGTCAAAACAATACATTTGATGAACATGTAGTTGCTGTAATTTTCACACAAAGTCATTTCAAAATGCCGTAAGAGCTAGGGGAAAGGAAAGGAAAGGAAAGGAAAGGAAAGGAAAGGAAAGGAAAGGAAAGGAAAGGAAAGGAAAGGAAAGGAAAGGAAAGGAAAGGAAAGGAAAGGAAAGGAAAGGAAAGGAAAGGAAAGGAAAGGAAAGGAAAAGGAAAGGAAAGGAAGGAAAGGAAAGGAAAAGGAAAGGAAAGGAAAGGAAAAGGAAAGGAAAGGAAAGGAAAGGAAAGGAAAGGAAAGGAAAGGAAAGGAAAGGAAAGGAAAGGAAAGGAAAGGGAAAGGGAAAGGAAAGGAAAGGAAAGGAAAGGAAAGGAAAGGAAAGGAAAGGAAAGGAAAGGAAAGGAAAGGAAAGGAAGGAAAGGAAAGGAAAGGAAAGGAAAACATCTGTTTTAATTTACTCTTTTAAACTATTTCCTTTTTTTTTTTTTTTTTTTTTAAGGATGCTAAAAGGAGAAAATAGTTTCCTCTATAAAATGTTTCATACTGAACTGTTTCCAAAGAAAATGTGGCACATGTTTGGATACCTGAGAAAAAATATGTTTCCACCTCTATTTTTTTTTCAGATGTTTTCACACTTTTAAAACACCGCTAGACCTCATACTTCCAGATGACCAGTTGCTTTTGTGGCCACAGTATCACTGTAACACAAGCAAGAAAAAGCTCTATAATGTACTGTTGCAACTGCAGGTTTGGAGGCCAGACTTTGCCCAGTTTCCAGCACTCTAAGGTTTAAAGATTTCCTGATCCAGATATTATATTGATATCTTCATATAAAGATTTATCTTATTGAAGTAAGCAACGCAATTTTACTATGCTTTTGGGAAAAAAAATAAAAATAAAAATGTTACTATCTTTTGTTTTGCATTTGCTGCCTAGTAATTCCACTTGGTTGTCTTTTTTGTATTAATCAAGACAAACGGTGAGTAATCACTCCCTGTATATAACTGTATGTATGACTCATGTTTCAGACACAGAACATGGATTGCTGAGAACAGCTTTCTCCTACAGTGAAATAATGAAGAAATAATTTAAAACAACCTGATGTATTCTAAAAAAAAAATACACATCAGACACCTCAGATACACATATTAGATATACACATATCAGATACACGTATACACAGATACTTTGAAAGAGGAGGAAAACACTGCCAGACACATACCCGATCCCTCCACTGCAACTATTAAACAAAAATAAGCAGTATAGGCTGAACTGTCATTGGAAATAGATATCACAGCCCCGGGGCATGAGGGATGGTGTGCAGTTGTGCTGTGGCAGTGACAGAACTTCTGCCCATCCCAGCTGGGACCTCATCTAGCCTCCATTTCAGCTGCCTTGAGGTCATAAAGGGGATCGTCAACTGGTGTCATTGCTTGCCAGGTGTCACACCAGCTTCAAGTAGCTCTTGCTTCTGGGCACCTGAGCCCCTGGTCATACACTGCAGCTTCACCTAAGGAAATAAGATCTCATCCACTTTACAATTTTTTTCACTCCTTTGCTGTCCAGGTCTCATTTCCTCTTTTTGAATCCAAAACTCTGCTTGGCACCGTGAATTTTGTCCTTGAACTTCTCTCCCCAAGCCCTAGGCCCTCCCATGGACCTGGCCACCTTGGCAAGTGTCTGAATTTCAGGAAAAAAATCAAAGTTAACTCACTGGGACAAAATGATAGAAAAATCATGAATTAATATATGGTTGCAGACTGCAATCAGTAGGGCTGCAGGCTGGACCAGGAACCTGTAATCACTGTGGATGTTAACACTGCTCTGAAAAATATTGGTTTTGATTGATGGTTGTTTTTTTTTTTCAAAAGAAAACATGAATCTCATAACCAACTAGCAGCATGGCAAGTCTGTGGGTGTGCTGTAACACAGAAATGGAGCTGGCGGCACTAGAGTGAAGCACTGACCAGCAACGTACTAGCCACCAGGCAACATGTAGTTCATCAATGACCAGTAGGAAGTGAAGGAGGAGGAGAGCAAGAATTGTCAACTATCGTGAGAGTCCTCTGTAGTCCCAAAGTTCAGAAAACATGAGATTGGGTTCTCATGTAAAAATTGTCAGACTTGGCCCAACTAGGATGGACCCCTGACAGCTTATGACTCTGTTGTGCTTGGACATTCAGGCTATCAGGGTTTCAGAGCAAGTAAATTAAGTCTTTGTATGCCTTTGCATTCAGTTGAAACAACTCTCTAAAAGCTTTGCAAAACAGACAGTGCAGGTACACTGTAGGATATCTAGAGTGAGGGATATGATTTCCTACTTCCAAGACCTGTATCTCCAGACAGCAATTCATAATCCTACAACAGCTGGAGCAGTCCAAGGCCTCTCGATCTCCTGAGGAGCACAAAAAGATAGCTCTGTTTAGTCTCCAAGGCAGTCACAATCCCTTCATGGTTTTACTTAACTGCTGTTTATATTTTAAAGCAAATAATAAAAGCTCTTTTATACAACCTCGTCAACAGGGATAAACTCTGACGCAGAACAATGAACAAGCACTCCCTGACACGCCACTGTATTTCGTAATAAAGATACTATTTACCATTTCCTGAATTGGAGGCCTCCAGATCAACAACAAGGTGATTGTAGCTTCTCAATACCATATTTAATAACTATGGAAGTAAAGGTCATGCAATAGTTTTATAACTGGTTTTCCCGTAACTGGTGATCTGTAGTCATCTAACACTACATTGATAATATAACGTGTGACACTATTTATAGTGTTTATCAGATGTTGGGAAACTAGGGGGCAAATTTTCCTTACAGAATTTAAAACAGTTATAGGAGGAGGAAAGAGTATGAAAATTTATTTCTGCATCACATTTTATAATAGTTTCTTCTCAGAAACACGAGTGTTTCATTCATGATGGAGGCCTGCAAACTCTCCTGCTTGCTTTGTCCCTCTTAGCACCACAAGTATCCTTTCTCTGAGTTCTTCTTGCTAAGTTTGTCAGTGATGAAATAGAGATTACCTCACACCTCTGTTCTACTCAAGGCTGTGTGTTGCTCATAACCCCAATTAAAGAGAATGCTCTTACTCTGCCTTAGAAGTTTCTACAAATTTACTAATTTTCAGTGTACTGTTTACATGTTCCTCCTGCCATAGACAGTCCTGAATGTCAGTGACAAAAAGAGACGGACAAACATAGGCAGTCTCAGAGAAACACTGAAGATAATCAAACTTGAAAATAAAACTTGATCATATGAAGTGAGACTGCAAAAAATAGCCTTAAAAAGGAGGAGAACAGTTGGTGTTGTGATGAAAACATACAAAGTAACTGTTATGGAAATAACCAGTGCTCCAGAAATTGTAGACAAATTTCTGTGCTCCTTCCCTGTTAACACAGGAACAAAGTAGACTTCAATAGCTGCTTCAGTCCATGTACAATTAAAGCATAGATATGCTGCCACAAAAAGCTGTCAGAAAATCTGCAAAGTTTGCTGAAAGAACAGTCATTTCTGTGGATGACAAGAACATCCACAGAATCATAATTCATTGCAACTGATTCACTGCAAGAGACATTAAATCCCAGTCCTTGGGATTTAAGATAATTTCAAATGATTACAACTCAGTATAAGCCTACAAATGTCTGTGGAGGAACAAAGGCCATGTAATCCCATTTTCTTCTGAAGTATACAACGCTAATCATTACTGAAGAAATGGTATGGGGTTAGGTGGATTTGGGACGTAAACCAGGATGGCATTTCCTATATGCCTGCTCAGTGCTACTTTTAGCTTTTCTGTTAACCCACTTCAAGGTGGCCAGAAGAAAAGCAGCTT
Organism: Anser brachyrhynchus; assembly: GCF_964034855.1. Taxonomy (NCBI): domain Eukaryota; kingdom Metazoa; phylum Chordata; class Aves; order Anseriformes; family Anatidae; genus Anser; species Anser brachyrhynchus. The sequence goes on from NC_137695.1 coordinate 119,554,620, forward strand.
TTGCACACTGCCTGCATTTGAGTTCACAAGATGTTCACAAAAACCTCCCAAAGTTGCAGTACCTCAGATAAGGGTCAGGAAATAAATCTTTCTCCCTGAGGAAGAACATGCTATTAAAATGCCCCCTAATTTCCGTAATTTTGAACAATGCCAAGGGAGAAGCCAACACTCAGGGAAAACTGTTGTTTCTGTGTTGTTTCCCCATCTTTTTCATGCTGGACTTGGAGGGCAAGGGCACAGATCCCTAGCCAACTCTGGCAGAGTCAGGAAGCTTAGTCTTGAAATCCATCAGGATTTGAGAAACCTAGGGAGAACCACAACTGGCTATTCCTAGCATTTCGGTACTTTAGAACAGATCTCAAAGCATCACATGATAGGTTTAGAAAGATAAGAATTAAATAAATAAATAAATAAAATAAAATAAAATAAAAGACAATTAACATTCAATTTATTTCTCTTATGAAATTAAAAGATTTAGTCAAGCTGCTTTTTCAAATTTATGCATACACATAAAGCTTTAAATTCCATAGTTCAAGATTTAGGAAAAAAAAAAAATCACAAGATTAAAAAGGTTGGGAGTTCTCAGTTCTAATGCCACTATAAAACACCCAGCATACCATTTTTTTTCCCTTTTCTTCTCTGCTCTGATCAAGCTGTGAAAAAAAAAAAAATGAAAAACCAGGGTAAACTCCTGATATCAAATAAAAAATTCCTATTTGATCTCCTGGAGACAGACTTTCATCTCATGAATTGCTATAATACAGCTAAGAATTATACCCAGACATTGTCCAACTAATCCAACATCTACTTGATAGCAAACCTATGAGATCCAGTGTAAATCATCATCTAGAGCTATGAAAGGATTCTTGGAAAACCCTTAAGTCATCAACTCCATCAACTCTGTTACAAATAAAGAATGTGATTAAAGAGAACAAAAACATAAACATAATATCGTACATTTCTTCCTGGAGCTTTTTCTTTATTGTTCCAAATAAAACGATTTACTTGATGCTTTTTTTTTTCCTGTTTTGCACTCCCTGTTTGCAAGCACATATTGCATCTGTTGTCTCTTCCAATTTCCTTGCTGCCTCTGGAGCCGCTGAAGATTCATCTTGGTCTCTGATATTTCTTGACTACTGGTATACTTCACAAGTGATTTTTTTGCAATAACAGATGTTGTTGCTTGAGGAAGACAACAGTCTGCATGCTTAGGCTAGTAAGTGCAGAAAAAGCAGTTAGAGCTAGTTTCTGCTTTTTCTCAGTAGGTGTTTCAAAAATATCAGTTCCCTAAATAAAATATATTTTCAGTGCATATGTTCAAAGTTTACAAAGCATAGAGAACTGCAGTGGGTCTAGATCAGTTTTGCTGCTCAAGAAGGCAAAAGGCAGCATCTTCTTCATATATATATATATATATATATATATATATATATACACGTATATAAAAGGCTTTAGCCCTGAAGGTGTCGTTAATTGCATTCAATTAACTTCAAAACAATTATTTGATTTTGAACAAGATATTAATATGTGATGCATCAAAAGAATATCAAAAGAAGATATTAATATATGATGCAGTGCTTGTTGGGCTACAGACACTGTATCAAAAGAAGTGTGTCCAGCAGGACAAGGGAGGTGATACTCCCTCTACTCTGCTCTTGTGAGACCCCAGCTGGAGTGATGTGTTCAGCTCTGGGGCCCCCAGCACAAGAAGGACGTGGACCTGTCAGAATGAGTCCAGAAGAGGGCCACGAGGATGAACAGAGAGCTGGAGCACCTCTCCTGTGAAGACAGGCTGAGAGAGTTGGGGTTGTTCAGCCCAGAGAAAAGAAGGCTACAGGGTCACCTTTCAGTGGCCTCCCAGTACCTAAAGAGGGCCTACAGGAAAGCTGGGGAGCAACTCTTTGTCAGGAAGTGTAGTGATAGGACAAGGAGGAATGGCTTTAAATTAAAAGAGGGGTAGATTTAAATTAGACATTAGGAAGCAATTCTTTAGGTGGTGAAACATTGGAACAGGTTGCTCAGAGAAGCTGTGGATGTCCCATCCCTGGAGGTGTTCAAGGCCAGGTTGGATGGGGCTTTGGGCAACGTGGTCTAGTAGAAAGTGTCTGGGGGGGTGGAACTAGGTGATCTTTAATATCCCTTCCAACTGAAACCATTCTATGATTCTTATGTATTGATGCTTACTGATTTAATTAATGCAATTCTGCTCTATTCTTTTATATTCTGTTTTTGTGCCTTCTTGCTCACTAGCCTACTGCATCATTTAGCAACAAAATATTTCAGAACAGAGACAGAGAGAGGTTTCAACAGACTTTCAGCAATCCTGCCAGAAGCACTCAGAGATTGCCATTCTGCTCATAATCATTATTTTAATGTATTAAATGGGTGTGTTTCCTTTCCTGAATTTCATATGCCATTGTAACACAATCCATATATTTTTCTTCAACAAAACCACAGGTTTGTCCTATATGAAGTCATAAGTGCTGCTAAAGTGACATGACCATGCTAGAAGCTGGCACACACATTTCAGTTCAGTCAGGAAGCGAGGGCTCTGAGCGGGCCTGCAGTTTCCCTCACACATTCAAAAATGTGCATCTGATACACATCATGTCTGCAGACATGTATGTCTTGAACCAGGGGACCCAGAAGAGGACATGCTATCACAGCCTCAGCTATGCCAAGGATGCAAAACAAAACCTTTTTGACAGCCATGCTTCTCTTAAAGTAAACCAGCATAGGGTTTACCTTACTAGTGATGAGAGACCACTGTTGCCTCATATTTAGTTTGGTGTCTGCTGTAATGTCTGTTCTTTTTTAGCAGAGCTGCTGTTCAGCTTGTTGTGCTACAAACGCTACTGATACTTGGGGTTATATCTCTGGGGGAGCAGATTTTGCATGTCTCCCTGCTGAAACTCATTAGGTTTCTATTAGCTCGAGCTTCGCTTTTCTCAAGATCCCTCCTCATTCAGCGTCACTTACAAATTTATTGAGGGTGTGCTCTGCCTCAGCACATAGGTCCATCACCTTCCCAGGAAAGGAGGTGAAGCAGCCTGTAGCTCCCCTAATTCTGCGTTTGCCCTTCCCATCCAAGTTCCCTGGTGCATCACTGGATGGTTCTCAAACCTGTAAAATGTTTTCCTTATGCCCCTTACTACTCTTAGCTCCAGTGGGGCTTTGGTCTTTCCAATTTCACATCTACACGTCCAAGCAATGTTTTTATGCAACACCTCTGCAGCCTGTTGTTGTTTCTCCGTTTTATTTTCTCTCCTTTTTCATTCTAGTTGATTGAAAAGCTCATCTCTTAGCCAAGTAGACCTTTTGCCAGAATTATCAATCATCTTTTATAACTGGTTTATGTACTCCCAAGCTTTCAGAGCATTTTCTTTGAAAATCAGCTACTTGCCTAGGTGCTATAGCAGCTTCTCATTAGTTTTGCCTGGCCATCCCCTAAACAAGCCAAAGATTGCTGAGGCTCATCTGGCTGTCATTCTAACACCCCTTTAAGAGAGCAAAGAACTGCCCCTGCCTTTGCGATATCACGAAGTATATTATATGCCCTTTCATAACATTAGATTTCCTGAGTTTTATGTTGACACAAGAGAAGTTCCTCACATACCACTGTGCTCCATTTGCTGCTTTATGTTTGTATCTTTCCCTTTATGTATCTTCTTTCCAAAATAGACATCCCATTTTTCTTTTCCATTCTTGTTGACCCACCTCAAAAACACTAATACCTTTTCCTCCTGTAGCCTTGATCATCCTCACAATGCTATGTGGAACTGCCCTCATATCCTACAGAAAAGTACAAAAAACTGCTCTTTATCCAACTATTTCCCCACTGGCACCTTATATAATGATTGTTGGCAAAATACTAGGAAGTGTATTACCGGGAGAGATGTGGCATTTCTTGTAGTGACCACCATGCAGCATTTCCTGATATTCAGCCTGTGTGGATCAGGGGCAGAGCTGCCCGTGCTACAATGCACTGCCCAGTGCAGTCGTACCATACCTGCTGCCGAGGGTTTGCTCTGCAGTGCAGTGCAGGGGAGCACTGAATCCTTGCTCTCCCCAGGTATGCTTTTGGCTGTTGGAAGACATTGTTCAGTCTCCTGCTCCAGATACACCCCGGCTGCTTCTTGGATGGCTCTGCACATTAAACAGAAGATTTTATTACATGGCCCACAGACAAAGGCCATCTGTCTCTTAAGTAGGGATGTTAAAATAATATAAACAATAGAAATGTAGTAAAATACTTTTTAAGACTTCCTTAGAAGTAAATGTCTGTAATCCTTTGGCTTTATTATCTCATTTTCTTAGAACTTTGCTGTTTGCCACTAGAACTTGGGTGCACTTGGAAAAAACTAACTGTTTGCCCACTTGTGTTTATTCAACAGCTATAATAAGAACTTCCTGAATTTCTGTACTCCTTATGTGGAAAAGGTGTCACAGCACTCAACTGAAAATATTTTTAGATGGTTGTGATTTTTTTCCCTTTATAGAGTCTTGCTGATTTTCTAATCTATCACATTTTGAAGGCTGAAAGTTGTTTCCCATAATACATTTTGCAAGATATTCCCCCCCATCCATGACTTCTCTAACTCATTCTGCTAACTATGCATTTTTAAGAACATTGTTTCAGCTTTATCCTCACTGGTCTCCTCTGTTTACTATTAAGCCTACTTTCTCCTATGTGTTAATTCTTGCTGTTCTGCTGCAGCACTTTTTTTTTTTTTTTTTTTTTTATTGCCCACGTTTGGGTAATAATCCTTCCAATGTCATTTGCTTATCCCTTCCAACTTCAGGAAGAAAGGATAAAAAAACTGGGAAAGATACAAGAGAATGACTAAAGTTATGCACACAGTTCTTCTTGGCAGAAGGTAATTTGTCTCCAAACTCTTGATATTACTATTTTAAATCTGCTCAGTGCATACTATATTTACACAACGCCTTAAAGTCAGATCATATCTATTTTGTATTCACTTATGAGGACTATCATTTTTCTAGGAGATAATTGTTTTTGAGTTGTTAAACAAGGCCAATAATTTTCATGATAAACATATACAAAATGTATAATCAATATATATTTATGTTGTATCCACTTGCTACTTACTCATTTGTAATTTAGTCTTACATTTTTTGAACAATCCTGAAAGTCAGACAGTGAATCCATAAAAAAACATTATGCCATCCACTGAAAACACATCCTCACTCTCGTAGCACTGGAAAAGCTGCATCTTTCGCCTTAAAATGGTAACGCAATAGAAACACAATACTGCTCTCTGTTGCCAAACTCTCATTGCTCTCAGCAGAGCCCAGACCTGTTCTCAGTTACAATATAGCACAGATATCTAATACAACAAAATCCTATATTAGTCAAATATTTTATAAATACAGGTCACATCTGTGCTATGATGAACTTCTCTAATGCACTGTGATGCACTTGTCTCTAATGTGATAAAACTATCAAAGTTTCTTGCAGACAGTTTACATTTTGTGATGACGTTCTTTTGAATCTTAAGCATGGCAGCATTTCTTGTTTGTGGGCTTAGAGCTCTCCTCTGGGAATGGAAACATTAGCTACTGATGAAAATATTCATGAACTCTTTGTCATGCTATTTTTATGGAAGGAAATTCCATCTATATCATGATCATGAACTGACAAGTAAACTAATCTTTGCTCTTATGTATTAGTCATATTTTCCCTCTTGTTCTTTGCAGAACAAGTGGCACGTGCGTATTTAATTTAATTTGTGCATACATATTCAACAGGGCCTTTATCATATCACCTTGATAGCTCCTTTGGGCTAGTAGATTTTTAGCCTTGAAGTCAGAAAAAGAATCAATTTTTTACAATTAATACAACAGCATGTGATGCTTAACAGCACTCAGCCTTGCAGAAGCGGGTCCTGAATTAAGAATAAAAAATCCTAAATATGAATGTCTTATTAAGGAACTGATCGATGACAATTGGAAACTCCACTTTATTGTTAACTTTCTGCTACGGTATTCATTGATTTATTGGCAGTTTTTCCTCATTACTGAGTGTAACCATTATTCAAAGAAGCTTTCAAGAGATGATACACAAATACATTGAATTCTCCAGTTAGCATGGCAATTGTTTTTCTGTACATTGCTGAATGGTTGACAGGGTAGCATATACAGTATGGATATATCCTGTATATGATGGTGACAATTATTTAATATTCAGAACAACTTTTTTGTGACATAAGGAAAATGGAACAAAACCTATTAGGTTCACAACCATATTACCTACAGACCAGTCTCTGCAACTTTCTTAAGGGACGTGTGTTTCCTGCTCACCAGAGACCTGTGGGAAATTTTCATATCTGTTTTGCCTTTTATATATTGCAGAAGGAGCTCTCCATACTCTTCATCAGTGGAACACATTTGTGCACCACAACGAACATTACATTTGCTGTTAACAGTGCAGGGCAAACACCTTCACTGCATGTAGCTGCACAGCCTTCCTAGGAAGGGATGGCGGGGGGGGGGAAGCTTCCTACCTAGCTCGGCTCTTCTTTACAGGATTACCCCAGCTAGTGCTCTGCCCCCTCGAAATGCAATACCTAACAGGCCTGGAAGGGGACGTAGTCATGACCATGCAGCTACACTAACTGCATGTTGGATGGGGCACAGAGAAGCAGCCTAGAAGCTCTGTGCATGAAGCTGAAATCCCTGGCTCTGCTCCTGCTTACCATTGCCAATATTACATCATTCCACAATGAAAGCCAAACCAGTATTCAGACTGCCATTGAACTGGAAGAAAACGGGATTTATCTTTTCCACCTGTGCTGTTTATATTCAAGATTTTTAGCAGAAAGTATATTACACACCAATCTATTTCTGACCCAAACATATGCTGAAAGGCAGCCTACAGTTATGTACAGACTAGATATACAGTGGGATGTAGGAAGGAAAATATTCTTACGTGAGCTCCAGCATCACTTACACTGTAATACCAATTGAATTTGCCCTACAAGCCAATGCTGGGTAGTTCAGAGTTATCAAAAGTGAGTTCAGCCATCTGAGGAATGCGCCTGGGCAGTCGATTTCTGTGATTCTGCTCCCCGATGCCTTTCTTACGTGGGAAGATGCTCTAGCTGTTTAACTTCATCTCACTGGAATGTGTTTTGCAAATGTTTTAATAAGTTATGACCCTACTTGTCTATGTAATGCAGTTCCTCAAATACTTCAGCTGTGCTCTTCTCCTCTCAGCTGTTTAAGCTGCAAATTCCTTAATGCCTGGGATGTTTAGGAAAAAGGGAAGTTTATACCTTGCTAAATAGGGTTGTTGTTGCCCCAATGATAAATTCTCTGGCAAGATGAATATCTAAGACGACTTAAAAAAAATAAAATCCATATGTTTATTATCCTTTACGACTCCTGGGAACCCTTCAGGCTGTGTTGGATGTTTCCCACCTCCTACAGTGCGACTGTCTCAGGAGATGTAACCTGCCTGCAGATCTCTCCAAGTCTGGCAGCTGGAGCAGCTGCAGACATGCAGATGGAGAAGAGCACAGGATCTCCCCTTTAGCTGCTCCTTCCCAGCACTGGCTTTACACCCTGCTTAGGAACAAAACCCAAGGCATGGGAAGCCCTGCCCTTTGTCAGCTATCAAGGTGCCTCTCCTTCTGCAGTAGCTGTCAGAAGTGTACCAAGTGTGTTTGAGACCTGATGTTGCCATATGTGGTAGTTTTACTCGGGTGGGCAGCTGAGTTCCACCATGGCCGCTTTCTCACTCCCCCTTCTCAATGGGGAAGTGAGAGAAAATATGATGCAAAGGGCTCAAGGGCTGTGATAAGGACAGGGAGATTGCTCAACAATTATCGTGATGGGCAAAACAGACTCAGAGTACAGAGACAGTAAGATTTATTCCCTACTAGTAGCAAGCTAGAGAAGTGAGAAACAAAGGAAAGAAACCAAAATCAACTTCCCTTCATTCACGCCCTTCCACCTCCTCCCCCCAAGTGGGGAAGGGAACAGGGAACAGGGGCTGCGGTCAGTCCCTGATGCTTCGTCTCCGCCGCTCCCTCACGGTCACTCTCTGCCTCTGCTCCGCGTGGGGTCCCTCCCACGGGATGCCGTCCTTCCCAAACTGAGCCTGTGGTGACGTGCGGAAAACGGACTCCACAATCAGCAAGATTGTAAAGTAGGTATGTTTATTCAGCGCTGGGCAGCACGGGGGGGGGTAGCCCCTCCAATGGCAATTTGCCATGGTTATATGCAGCAAAGAGTTACATATGCATGAAGTTTCACAATACACCTATACATATTCATAACCTGTCCCCGCTTCATATTAAAATTAGTTCCAATGAGTCATTTCCATAAACTCCTCCCATCTGCGCTTGCGCAGTGTATTCTGGTGGTGGTCTTCGGGGGCCGTGGGGAGGAAGATTGATGACTCTTCCTCGTCACCGCTAGTTGACCTCTTGTCTCTGCATAGACTCAGTTGCTTCTTGGATCTTGTCCATCCGCAGGACCAGTTTCTACCAGTTTCTTAAGATAGGCTCACACTCTTATTAAGAGACTGACCTTGGTAAAGGGGCCCAAGGCTTCTTGCTTTAATTAATTTGCACAAGCACCATAGTTAGTAAAGACACTAAGTAGGATCCTAGTTTCATGTCGTCAGCACTCTCTGCTCGATAAGATTCCCCTAACTCCCTCTCTCAGTCCCCCCTTTTCCAAAAGGTTAGTAAATAATTTTCTAAAAAGTTAGTAAGTTCTTTTCTAAAAAGTTAGTAAATTATTGTATTCTCCTAACTCCCTCTCTCAGCGGGGGCTGCCCACAGGCAGCAGCTCTTCAAGAACTGCTCCCACACGGCTCCGTACCATGGGGGTCCATCCCCCAGGAGCAAACTGCTCCAGCACGGGTCCCCCCACGGGCGGCAGCTCCCCCCAGACCCCCTGCTCCTGCGTGGGCTCCTCTCCACGGGCTGCAGCTCCGGCCCGGGGCCTGCTCCTGCGGGGGCTCTCCATGGGCCGCAGCCTCCTCCAGGCCACATCCACCTGCTCCACCGGGGGCTCCTCCACGGGCTGCAGTGTGGAGATCTGCTCCGTGTGGGACCCATGGGCTGCAGGGGGACAGCCTGCTCCGCCAGGGGCCTCTCCACAGGCCGCAGGGGACGTCTGCTCCAGCGCCTGGAGCACCTCTCCCCCTCCTTCTTCACTGACCTTGGCGCCTGCAAGGCTGTTTCTCATTTCCTCTCTCTCTCTCTCTCCCAGCTGCTGTTCCCTAGCAGTTTTTTTTGTTTGTTTTTGTTTTTGTTTTTCCCTTTCTTAAATCTGCTCTCCCAGAGGTGCAAACAATGTCACTTATTGGCTCGGCTCTGGCCAGCGGTGGGGCCCTTGTCTTACATGGGGCAGCTTCTGGATTCTTCTCACACAAGCCACCCCTATGGCCCCCCCCCACTACCAAAACTGTGCCGCTACACCATACTGTCAAAATGCTTGGGTAATCATTTTGTTTTAACAAATGCAGAGCAGATAAAGATCAAAAGCTAAAAGGGGCTTCATACCAACTTAAGGAAAAACAAATTAAAAAAAAAAAAATATGCCCATCTCATTTTGAGAAGGCCAGCCTGAAGACAACATCAAATACTATTTTGAAGGAGCCTGCAAAGAGGAAATCAAATCAGATTTTGGTTGCTGAGCCAACAGTAACAAATGGCTTTGAAGACCTATTATGATGACTTGAATACTAAGAGTATAAGTTGAGAAGTGATACTTTTCACTACCTATTACTGCCTTGATTGTTTTGATCCTGCTTACCCCTTGGTTAGGCAATGAGAATCTTCATGAACTGCTTTTTATATGATTTTATAATTTATATTACCATCTCTTTCAACGAGAGTAAGCCAGGACCTCATGACCATAAAGAAAGGCTGAACTTTGGTCTTTGCAGCTTTTGGGTAGCAGAAGTCAGTCCACCCAGTTAGTGGAGACCTGATTTTCACAGTGCTTCACTGAATAGAAACATCAGCACGGGACATGGAAGCAAGATTTGTCAGTAGGAGCTAGATTCTCAAAATTATTTTGTTCATGCTAAGCATCTGGCAACCTGAATAATACTAAGGACAGCCAAAGAGGTAGGTATAAGATAAAATAAATTCACTGAAGCCAGCTCATGGGGTTAAGATCCAAACACATCCAGAAAGAGAAGTGGAGGAAAAGCATGAGGAGTCTTGGGGAACTAGGTTTTCTTTAGGCAACACACAGCTGGGCAAACCTGGGGTCCCTCCTAATGACTCACATAACCAACTAGTCATCCTGACACCCACAGAACTGGGACTAAAACAAATAACTGTTCATAAAACAGCTGTGAAAGGAAATGCCACTTACCTTCTTCCTGTATAGAGGTTTATATCACAGGCCTGAGTAACAGGAGATGTGAAGTCAGCTCCTTCTGGGCCTGAGGAGACCTGAGCAACGTTTCTGATAAAATGCTTATTTACTGAAAATAACCTAGCATTTCTTTGAGAAGGAAGGCCATCACAGGCCTGCAGCTGACAGAATAGAAAGGAGATTGCGTCCATGAACAAGCCTGGAGATAAATCAAACTGTTGGCCAATTTAGGCTATGAAAAATACAATTTAATATAAAAATTCAGGTCCAAAGTCCTGTTTTATAACAATTAGACTCCAAAACAAATGGGAAAACTGAATTTCTGTCCCTGCTTGAGGGGATCTGACTCCACCTCTTCCACCATTTAGAGCATGTTTTGCTATTACATCTAACTGATGTCTCCTGGGAGGTTTGTCAATCACCTTTGTATATCCCTGTGTACTGACAACCACAGCACTTCATTCAATCATGTAAAATATTACCTTTCTCATGAAAAGTGCTGCTGTATGAGGCAACAGCTCTCTGTGAAATCTTGTCCCTGATACCAGGCCCACAGATTACTGCAAAAAGACAAAGTCTACCTATTGCCTCTTATAAAGTACAGGTTTTTACGGAGAATAGGAAACAGATTAAGTGTCAATTCAAGCTGAGGCTTACAGTCCTCGAGAGGAAATTTGTTCCATGGATCAATAACAGAGCTCTAATCTTGTTAGTTTATAGTTGGCTGTTCTGCAGCTGTTTTAATAGCAATTTCTATAGTAACAAAGAGAACTCTGCAGAGATCAGCAGTGCCTAATACCAGATATCAGGTTTAGGAAAGCAGAACTTTTTTTTTTTTTTTTTTTTTTTTTCCCCCAAACTGTCAAGGAGATAGGAGAGATTTTCTTTGGGACAGTATGCTACTTCAACAATACATGTATGACATGCAATGTCTAGCTTATTGTCAAAAGTTAGCTCACTGTATACCTCATACAAAACAGCAAGGATACGTACTAAGAAGAAAAGTGCAATTTAATTAATTAAATTGTAAAATATGGGTGGGGAAAATAAAAAAAAAAAAAAGAAAAGAAAAGAAAACTACTAAAAAAAAACAGAAAATGCATAGCTGATCTGAATGGAGATATAGGCCGTTTTTGTTCTTGTTTTTTAAAGAGATCACAGTTGTCATTTTGGACCTAATAGTGCCATATTAAATAAGTTGCTGTACAACCTATATTAGCAAAGCTAGGAAAAAATCATTTGTATAGGACAGGTATTGTTACAGCCAGCAGAGCTTTTTTTCAGTCTTCTGAAATGTGTCCCTTGTAAATTGGTATTTAACTTGCACAACACACTGGTTTTGGTTTACACTTTTATGTTTATTAGGGACTAATTCTAAACATTTGACATATTGACATATTTCTAAATACATATTTCAGTGTAACATCTACACTTCCAACACAAGAGAGCACCTTCAGCTATTTCCTCCCCTGGCACTGAGCCAATGCAAAGATGTCCTACAGACAATGAAATATCCACCCTCAGGTTGTCAGTCTGCTCTGGGATTTCTAGTCACAGAGCTAGAGGCTGGACAAACACCAAGAAACACATTCACAGATCTACACAGCAGACACAGTAACAGGACCATGCGCTCCCTCATTAGCGATGTGGAGTCTTTGCCCTTGGAGGTAGCCCTGATTAGGGCTGTCAGTCTGAGTGGTAGCTATTCACAAAGAATCACAGAATTGTAGGGGTTGGAAGGGACCTCAAGAGATCATCGGGTCCAACCCCCTGCCAAAGCAGGTTCCTTAGAGCAGGCTGCCCAGGTAGGTGTCCAGACGGGTCTTGAATATCTCCAGAGAAGGAGACTCCACAACCTCCCTGGGTAGCCCGTTCCAGTGCTCCGTCACCCTCACCGTGAAGAAGTTCTTTCGCATGGTGGTGTGGAACTTCCTGTGATCCATTTTGTGGCCACTGCCCCTTGTCCTGTCCCCACAAACCACTGAAAAATGTACCTCAGATCCCTCCCTGCTGCTCTCCCAGTTAGAAAAAAGAACCTCATAAAGACCTGTTGTGGTTTAACCCGGCCGGCAGCCAGGACAAGACTTCAAGAGGTCAATCTATGTGGTCAGTCAAGAAGAAGAAGAAGATGTAAGCATCTTCAAGAGGGAAGATGCTTTTCTGCTTCACATAGCCCAACAAACACAGCGTGGTCACTCAAATAATTCTGCATACTACAACTCCCCTTGGACACTGTCTAACGTGCCCTGGGCCACAGACCAGCAGAGCTAGACAAAGGGCTGGAAACTGAATTCAGGCCCATCATTTTTGTTCTTATTTTTAGAAAGCAATTTTAATCACTGTAACAAATAGTGAGGTGTTACTTACAGTCTTGACACCAAGATCAAGTGTCATTGTGGAAGACAGGTTCATGATTTAAGTCATTGTTATTTAGGCAGGTTATTATGTTTGATTCAGTCCAAATGAGGAAAAATATGATGATCTTTAATATGCCAAAGTAAGGTCAAACTAAGCAATCTAATCATCTGACTTAAGAACTTTAAAATCAGAAAAACAAACAAACAAACATGAAAACACTCATTAGGACAACAGCAGGAAAAGTCATCACCAGAATTTCTGGCAGATGGAGGAATTGATTATACTGGCTCAATGTCCACTCATTTTAAAGCCTTCAGCACTGTAAAAACAGATCAGATGGTCTAAACAAAAGTTATTTACTTTTTAAAGAGGATCATCTAATGAATCATGTAAAATAAATCCATATTTGTCCATGAACAACATACTTCATCACCATGAAATTACTCTAAGAACATACTTTCTAGTTAAAGTTTATAGCTTAAAAGAACTTCAAGCTATTTAGCTTGGAGTGAACGACCACTCTAAAGCAGTAACTTCCCAGAATACTTACCTAGATGGATAAGTTTATTATAATTAACATACATTTGTTTAGTCTCAGTACAATGCCGAGAGATTTACAATATGTTCATTTGAGTTTTCCCAAGATAAATCAAAAACAGACAAACAACAACAACAACAAACTTATGCTTTCTTCAAGAATACTTGTACTTTCCTCAGTCATTGGAGGTGTAGAGGAAATGTTTGGCTTAAACCTGTGGGGGGGGGGGAAGTTTAGGTGAGATTAGATGTTTTTGTTTGTTTGTTTTTGGTTTTGAAAAAAAGAAAAAAGAAAAAACAAGCATTAAATTAGATAGAACAGATATTGGGAGCTCTATCTCATACATGATTAAAAACATTCCTTTAAACTGGTATACCTCTAATAGAATCCCAGAAGGCAGCCCTTCTCATGAACTGTTATTTTATTTTGGCACATGCATTTTCTTGCAGATGGTTGCTGGCTACTTTATTATTTTTAAAGAAAAATGCTAGAGAGAGGCAACAACTATATTTTTCTGACCAAGCTAACCACTGCATGATCCCGCAACATCTCCCACAGTGTGCTTTATATCAAGAACTGTTTGAATTCTTGCAGAACACTCCATATTAGTTAACAGAATACCTTGTTCATGGCATTGCATGTGTTAGAGGAGTCAAAGGTTCCTCTCAGCAAGATGCTATTAAAAAACATTCTTACTAAAGATAAGGCTTCTAGTGAATAACGGAAAAAGAAATCAAAGGAGAATTCATCAGTTGTCTTTTGGTTTATATTTCCTGTCACAGATGACTTTTTCCTAGTCTGGGAAAGAAAAAAAGGAAAGAAAGAATACTTCAAAGCAACAGTAGGTTTTTGATTATTTTGATAACTTCATAGGAATTTACCACTCTTATAGCTGTGATAATCAAGGATTCAAAGTACTGAAAGATATCTGCTTTGCTCACTGATACCCATCCAATTACCATTGCTTTCACTAGCAGAAAAATCTCTATCCTGTTCTTCTGCCAATGGAGAAACTCAGTTACAAATTCCATCGTGGCTTTCTGCTACAGGAAAAACAAACAAAACAAACTCTGCCTCCTAAAATTTGGCAAAAATAGTTCAAAATTCCAAATGGTTAGAGTCCACTAAATTAAGTTTATAGGTGATTTGTTGTTGTCTGGACTTGTGGGTCTTCCTTTAAATAGAAGTGCTCTGCTATCAGGAGGCATTACATTCATTTCATCCAGCACCACATGACCTCAGAGAGAAGGAAAAAAAAAAAAAAAAGTTGCTTTTCTCCACCAGGATGGAAGACTGGCATTTTTAATTCACTGCTCTGTGTATCTTGAAGTAACGTAATCCTCCTACTTGCCTCTCTCTGAAGATAACTTTATTTTCTTAAAAGGTTATCTTGTTTGTAAACACAGTTATCAGAAAGCACCACCTTTCTCCCTGCACACACAAAGCATCATTCTTCTGCCGCATCATCAGATGCTGGCATCCTAAAGAACCACGGATTTTTTCCTGTTGATGTTTTTAATCAGTCTGTTTTGATATTTGTACCTGTCTGTATTCCTTTAACACTGGTTTCTAACATGGTTATTCTGGGTTCTCTGTTAAACACAAAGTTAGCCTGTAACATTACAGCAAAGCCTTAACAAGAAGAATGTTTTAAGAAATCAAGGGTAAAGGTGTAAGGCAAGTGCCTGTTTTTCCCCCGTGCAACACAAACTAGTCAAGCTAACTTTGATCTGTCTTTAGCCACCAGCTTGGGCTCTTTTGCTTGTCTGTATTTTTAGCATATACAACAAAGCCTTGAGTGTTTCCTGACAGGAGTACATCTAGCCAAGTCTTTATGAAAACGCCTTCTCAAATTTTTGAACTGGTCAGACGCTTATGTATTTTTTCATGAATATGTTAATGTAACGTGAGGGATCATCGTTCCGGTCCAGAATGAAATAGGCATGAAGGATCAGATGTCTTTCATTAAATACTTCACATATTTACATAATTAACTGTGAGGATTATGGAAACTTTTTTTTTTTTTTTCATGCTAGAAAACTAAGATACTGGGAAAAACAGGATCCATAGACGTCTTTAGTGAAGCACACAGTAGCCTTCAGAAAACATCCATAATCTTCAGCAGAAGCCAAGAAGCACAACGGAACCTGGAACTCAGGAGGCTCCATCTGAACACCAGGAGGCACTTATTTACTCTGTAGGTGGCGGAGCACTGGCACAGGCTGCCGAGAGAGGCTATGGATCTCCCTCCTTGGAGATCTTCAAAAGCCACCTGGACACGGTCCTGGGCAGCCTGCTCAGGGTGGCCTCTGCCTGAGCAGGGGTTTGGACCAGATGGTCTCCAGAGGTCCTTTCCCACCTCTGATAGTTATTCATTGAACTTGCACTGAGCCATTATAGGGCTGTGTATTTAGCTGATGGTACCAGCACATAATTCTCTCACCAGGGTGGAATGACACATTAGCAGATCTCTCTGGCGATGTCACACCAGCAGGACGTTGTCTTCAGGAGCTTGATGGCTTTCCTCAGGGTTGCAGTCACTGCTCCACTGCTAGGCTTGCTCCTCCCAGAGGTCTCAGCCAGCAGTCCTGCATCCTTTTGGCTGAGGCAATAGCTAGAAATTGCCTTCCCCCATTCAAAGCCAACAGCTGTTTCTATTATGAGACCATGAACTTTTGGTATTATTCTAGGAACTATGTTGCATTTCTAGTTTCCACCTCAAAAATGAATTACATCATTTTCACTCAGTTATTACTTACAGGCACTGAACCTTTTTCAAGCAGCTAATACCACGAATAATCAATTTTCACTCTTACCCTGAGGACAGCAGAATTTTTCTTGCCTCTTCGTAGCTTTAATATCTTCCTGAAATGGAGCAGCCATTTCCTCCTTAAAATTGCCTTAAAACTTAAAAGAGTCACTCAGAAGTTGTGAAGTCTTCAGGTCAGAAGCAAGCTATTGAGAGCTCAATTGAGAGTAGTCAGATGAGCTTCAGCTGTCTGGTGTCACCCTGCTCCTTCTGTTCTTCCATAGTTCAAGACTTTTGAGAAGTAAATGATATAATCTCAAGAGAAAAAAAATCTATACGTTGTCCCACAGTACCTAATAATGGAGATCAGAAATCAGGAGACAAGGAAAGGAAGGAGGGCTAGATGTACAATGGAAACTGGAAAACCTTACAGATGGGACAAAAAGAATAAGATGTAGAGCAGCTGGAGGTTGTAAGGCTTAGTCTATGTGAAACATGGACCTGGAGAAGCAGCTCAGCCAAGATGTTTATTTCCATCTACCAAAGTGTTATACAGAGAAGTGAATAGAATTACAAGTAACCACTAATGCTAAGAATCAGTGGCACTACAATATAGTAATATTATTTATAAATATTATTTATTATTATTTATAAAATTATTAAGAATACAAGTTCTCCACCAAGTTACTTTTTAGTCCAATAGTCAGGAAGTTAATTTATCCATTAGCTGTAGCCCTTCTTTTCTTTATGATTTGTTCTAGATCTACATTATTTTCTTCTATTTTCTTCCTCCAAAGCATAAATGTAGTCTGTATAGTCCCATGCTTCTTTGATACATATATATATTTTTTAAAACGGGAGATACATTCATTCACAAAACAGAAGTAGAACTTGGTGGAAAGACAGGAAACAGGCTATTTAAACTAATGCTTTGCAGGATTTTATTTTTTGATGTCTTTCTTCAAAATGTGCAACTTTTTAAAAGCAGTCCTAGAGGAAGTTCTTCTAGTGAAAAGTCTAATCTTGAATCGGACAAACAGGCGGCAGAACTACCAGCTTTACGTTATGCCCATTCAGAAATGTCACACATGTATAGCTACACACACAGCAACACTGCTTTCATGCTACATAACCTCTACACAAACATAGGCTAGAAGCAGGGTGTGAACACATCTCAGGTTTACTGCCTTAGTCACAACAATTTCCTAAAGGATGAAACACGGCAGGAAGAAAGCAAGTAATTTCATTGTAGCTGTTAGCATATTGTTTATTGCCTGCTTTTATTGTTCATGAAATAAACACACATGAAAAGGGTCTAAAAACCAGAAAAGACCTGTTTAAATATCCTGCATACATAATAACATGCGGTTCAATAAGAAAACTGTAATTTAATTCCGGTTTTAAAATATGAAAGCATCTAATTCTTTTTCTTTAAAAATAGATTTAAACATTACTTATGTCAAAAAATTGTATGAGACTAATAGTTTGCTTTCTTTCTCTTCATTGAAGTAACCCACGGATTTTGTGTTATAAAAAGGCTCCTGAATTACAGGGACACACTTGAAATAGCAACTTATCGAGAGCCATTTTATGACTTAGAAAACCTAATAATAGTCCTCTTCTGCACTGGAATTTCAGCAGGTGTTTTTTTTTTTTTTTTTTTTTTTTTTTTCTCATTTTAAATCTATTCTGTATGTGAAAATACGAACCAAATCAACTAGTTTGACTTTCATATTCTAATCATATGCTTGTTTTAACAGGAACAACTATGCATGCAGAAATGGAAGTGCTACTATTGTTCTGTCATTTACCTAATAACTGTGTTCATAGACTTAAAAATATTCCCTCAGAAAGAACCCAAAGGAGGTTATGCAACAGAGACATCATCACCCTGTAGAAAATATTTGTTCATTTGTAAGAAGCTAGAAGTGTGGAGAGCAGTTTCTGGAGATGTATTAAAGACACGTAAATGCCACATCTGCAAGTAGGTGGGACTCGGTGAGTAGTAACAGATTTTTTTTGTTTGTTTTTAATTTTTGCAGGTTAGTGAATCACTACCTCTTGCAGCACCACACTGTATAGGAAAGGACATAAGTTTCAAACACTGTCCTGTTGTGGCTTTTTTTGTTGGTGGTGTTTTGTTTGTTTGGTTTGGAGAACAACAGTGCAAGAACTGCTTTACCATTGATTCTATAGACTGCAACCCACAGCGCAGATCTACCTGGAGCACTCAGTTGAAGGATGAAATTAAACTTCAAGAAAAGTTCCAGAAACTCTGCCTTCTGTTCCTTGCACATACATTCAGAGGTCAGTGCAACCACAGCAACCTGCCTCACAGCATCCTGAAGCCCCTGCCTGTTGATCCTGCATCAGATGCATGGTCAGAGGCCAATGACACGGCTCTGGTCTCTGCACAGCCTGTCGCTCTGCAGCACATACTCAAATACCTGCTCCCCACTTTGCTCCTTTAAACTGGCTCAGTCGTCCGAAAGAGCTTACAATGACATGGATGGGACTCATAGTATAGAAACAAAACAAATTCCAGAAGCAATGAAGCAGGATTTGGTAAGCAGGTCAGAGGGCTAAAGAATCATATGGGAAAGAGCATTTCATTAGAAACAAATATTTAATTCACCACAATGCTAACAAAAGTGATAGGATAATTGCAGCATGAAACAGGCAACCTTAATATTAAACTTATAACCTTCTGTGAAAACACATCAAACAAGTTACTTGGGCAGCAGAACTGGCCATGAAAGGCACGTGCATTGCTCCTGGGGATGTGTACAAGGTGCCTTTGATGAGGAAAACTAAAGCACTTTAAAACCAGTGCAGAGCAGCAAGAGAGCTGAGAACATTCTGCTGGCGCTTTTCATTACAACCCAGCCCAAAGCCATTGCACTTGGTCTGCAGCAAAACAGTGCTGCCATTAGCTTGCCATCTGTAAATTCAACAAGAGGATTACAGTACTGAAGATAAAAAAGGTATGAGCATAAAAGAAAATAGCATACAGCCTGTAGCAAAATGATTTCAATTTCTTCTGCAGAAAACCCCTATAGCAAACTCAAAATCCCACCAACCCACAGAAATAATGAAAATAAAGTTAAATATAACAAATATGGAGCAACTGAAAACATGAAGGGAGGGTGAAGAATATTTATGGAGCCTGGTGGAAAGTCTGCAACATGTAGAAAGGAAAAGGCCATTCCTTGGGCCATTTCTTCCCTAGTTTTCCCTTTTTGTTGTTGTTGTAGTAGCACTGCATACACATGGATACTGAACAAAGTCATTTTAACCTCTTTTCCTTCTCGTAATTTCTTGATATAGCTATTAAAATAGTTGGTTATGAGAATGCCTTGTAGGTAGGAGAGGAACTGGGGGCACTGATAAGTCTGGCTAATAAACAGCTATTCCATTTCATTGATGGTGTTGCAGTTTTTGTGTTTAATTCTTGTAATCAGCTCAGGGAAAAAAAAAAAAAGAAGTGTGGGTCCCCTCCAGAGGTCTATTTAATCAATGGCCTAGTAGAAACACAACAAGGTGGCTTAACAGCAAACCCCTCCCTCCATGCCATATTACACTGTGGCATATCTGCTCCAATGTTAATAAGAAAAGTTTCCTAAATGTTAGATGTACTTCTATGGGACATTTCAAGTATGGAGAAGTTGGCATTTTACAAAAAAAAAAAAAAAAAAAAAAAAAAAAAAAAAAAAAAACCTGCTAAAAACTTACAACTAGAGCCAGTGTACAAAAGCTTACGTGCTATTCTTTGTCACCATAGGATAGGTTAAGCTACATACATACAATGGAAATTATGATTCATCTACACGAGGCAAAAACATTTGCTTCATTCTGCCATACAGGGATAAAGACAACGAACTTCGGTTATGAACAATTAAGTTTCTCTTTCCAAACTCATTGAAGAAGAGGAGAGTGAAGAGACTAAAAACAAAACAAAAAAAGATAATCGTAAAGAGTCAAAAGGTACCATTTAAAAATTAAGGCTTATCCTAAGTTTCCTATGCAGTAAGGAGTCAGAAGTTCAACATTTTACAAGATTATTGCAAAGGAACTATATCCATAGAAAGACTAAAGTTTCAAAATTACTCTTGTAGATTAGGAAAAAAATAATTAATTTGGCAGATGGAGAAGTACTGAGATGAAAAAAGATAAAGAAGGAAAAAAAAACAGAAAAATGCACAAGATTCCAGTAGGCAGAAATTGAAACCTACAAAACTCAGCTGAAAATAAATTACAGATCTTTAATCAACCATTCTAAAATTGAATTTCCTCCTGCGTGTATAATCTCAGAGAAATTCTAAGCAAGTTTTGTGTGATTTGCTACAAAACATCAGGGTACAACCGCATGGCTCCCATTGTACTGGATTAGAGCAAGAACTGGCTCTCAACATGCAGGCTTTCAACACAACAGCTTGCAGGGGTTCCTGACAGCAGAGTCAGAAACATCAGAGGGCACAGATTCACAGCTGCAGTTTTTTGTCCTGGTACTTTGTTCCTTTGCACACATTGTTTTACCTTCTAATCGCATTTTCTCTCTTACATAACAAAGCACAAACAGCAAGAACACGGTATTTTGAAGCTATAAACTACAATGCTCTGAAACAGTCCACGTGCCTCAATTTGGTCACCTTGGTTTTCAGGTACCAGGTATAAATGGAAACTAAGAAAACTGGAGACTCTCATTTCTTACCTACGAGGCACATAGCAAGTATTCTACTTGAAAATTGTCAACATAAGAAGGACAGGAATGTAATCATACACTTAAGACAAGGTTTTAATGTAGAACTGTGAGAAAAGATGTGAAAGAGAAGAGCAGGAAAATAAGAACTAATTAAAATGTGCATCCTCACGCATATGAAAGGAGTTTAAAAGTTTGTCAAGCAGTCAAATTGAAATTTCCTAATTTTTCAGAGCTTTAAAACTAACATTGCAAAAATCTAAGTGCATTCCATCAGACTACATGCACACAAGGCAAACATACATAAGTCTAACGAGATCTGGTATTCTGGACTGCGGTCACAAATCAAGCGTGTAACTATATGCACTTACATTTTAATGTCATTTAACAATTTTTACAAACTCTACAGTACGTTGTTAGAAGGTCAACACAAGCATATTTAACTGCATGCATCATGTTTGGATAATTATTTGTGCTTACAGAAGTTCACTTATATCCAAGAGCTACAAACAAAAATTATAAATACAATGAGCATGACAGGGTCTAAACTTAAAAGAGGGCATTTTACTTCTTATCCATTTTCTTAAATACTTTTACAGGTACAATCTCTGAAAAAGTTATTTTAGCTTGATTCAAGAAAGATTAGTATTAAACCAAGAAAGGTTATTTCCAGTTTAAAGCCTTTTAGGCATGTTCAATTTAAACAATCCTTTTTCTTTTTCTTTTTTTCCTGTGTAATTACACAAAATAAAGCTCTATCACAAAGTTTAAAAAAAAAACCAAAGTCTTCTACAGCAATATAAGAAACTTCTTTGCCAAATTTAGTATTCATCATAAACTGTTTCTACAATTTCAGTCCGAAAATACCCCCCCTCATGAGAGTCATGGCAGTCAATTTATGCTGAACAGTCCCCTGTGAGAGGCAACACTCAGCAGTCTTCTGATTACCATTGCAATTACATTAGATATTTTATATGCTTATGTTTCAGTTGCTTAAATTAATACAGGCTCAGAGATGAAATGGTTATTCAAATACTTTAAATCAACTTATTCTCCTTAAGTGTCCAGGATCTTTAGGTCACCTTTGTTCTTCCTCAATATTTTCTCTGCAGAGACTGTTGAAAGGATGAGCTGCCAAGTGGTAAACTCCAACAGAACAGAAATCCTTCAGCAATAGAAACACATAGGTCCTATTTCTGTAGTTAATCTTCGCACAAAAATCTTGAGAGGATATATTTTTATTTTTTTTTTTTCCTCCAGACCTCTGATACTCCCCATGCAGGTAAACGGGACCAAAATATAGCAAGTAGGTCAGTATCACTCAAGCATTTGTTGCACACATGTTCAGAGTAGATAGATCTCACGCAGAGATCTGGGGCAGAAACAGGTTTTATTACTTTATACGAATGTGTCAACCTAACTTCTAACACCCCCGTGGTGAACTTTACAAGTTCTTGATTATAAGACACCTTCAAAACTGCTCCTATTACAGAAACATCAGCTTCTTACACAATATTTTTCCTATTTTTTCTTTTCCAGTACAAGTTTTTCAGTACAAGGTGAAAGCAGTGCCTTAGGAAAAGTCCCAAGATAAATAGGTAAAAGGCAAAATTTAAGTCCAACAAGCAAAAGGTCAGGAAGGAAAAGAAAAGCAAGGCTGCCACCCAGGAGCAGTTTCACAGGATTAAAACAAGAATACGGAGCAGAATATTCAGCATATTCAGACTATTCAGCACTGCAGTGGCAAGCCATATGTTTATGGCTTGAAATATACTACAACTATGAAACAGAATTAACATATAGGGCAAAAAATTATTGTATTTGCTGGGAGCAGCCGTAGAAATATTAATTGGCAGCCAAGTTTGTTTTACTTAAGAAAAAAATATTGTAAAACAAAAACATGCTAAAAACCAGTATTTACCTATGATGATTTTCTTTTTTTTGAGGGGAAACATAGAAAACTTTAAAATTACCCAAATTATACCATCAGTTTCAATCCAGCTTTCAAAACAAAGGAAATAAATTGAACATTTTGAGTTTGTTCGATTGAACAAATTAGTTTCAATCTCAAATCCTCTGGTGAAAATGTCCCTGCAATTCTGCCTGAGCAGGGGTTTGGACAGGCTGACCTTGAGAGATCCCTTCCAAACCTTAACTGTCCTGCGATTCTGACACCACTTGAGCATGTTAACACTGAATTGAATTCTTTGCCAGTAGCTACTTGGAATACAGGACTAGACTTTCCCTTACTCCTCAGTATTATATATGGATGTTGTTAATACAAGTGATTTAATTACACTGAGTGCTAAAGGAAGTAACTGTTTAACATTTCTAATTTATCATCATTGCTTTAGGACTGTGGAATGGCTTGTAAAGTGATATTAAGACACTGTGACCTTAAAACACAGCACCGAGATAGCTTACTGAAGTTTAATAGCCAAATCTAACTTGAAAAGGGAACAGGTCTTGTGTGGTGAATGCTCCATTTCTAAAATTACTAAAATTAACCTTTGTACAATATGAAAAAGTAACTCCCTGTATTACAGCTTATTAATGAAAAATCTACCAGAATGAGTAAGCACTACAAACTACTATTCAATTTTTGCTGTTTACAGCCAACGTGGTTTCCAGCTGAAACTCCACAGAAAAAGAAGGGCTGGAATATTGGGTATGGAGGAAGTCTTGTACTACAAAACAGCACAGAATAATTTTGCAGAGCGAAGGGCATACTTTCCAGTCCTGCTATACAACATATGTAACGGCAGCTATATTTAGGGAAACACGTATACTTCTGTGTATGCTTAATCAGTCTTACTCATGCTTAATCAGTCTTACTCATTGGCCATCTTAAGATTCAAATGAACCACAAATGAATTCTTAACAGCACAAGCGCCTGACTGGAGACGTACAGCAGCAGAGGTGCAAAAGCCACGTAACTCTCAGAGCACTCAAACAGATACAGACTTCCAAGATTTTTTTTTTTAAAGCCATTTTAAATTATCACCTCCTTTCTGTTTAAGTCTACAGGATAAGATTTGCTCTTAATCAACTTTATCCACTCTTCATGTTACTTTTTGCACTTCAAAATATAGTTGCTATTGTTGAAAGCCAGACTTACAGACTAAATATATATTAGCAGTAGCACAAGAGGGTTTGTTTTTAAAAAAGTCAAATACATTTCCAACACACAGCCACACACAAAACAATGAAAGAAATCTCTCATGACCTAACTAATTCCCGGCCTTCCCCTACCACTTCTGAATATGCTGTTCCTCCAAATTATATAGCTATATACAAAGTTTTATTATGGAGCAAGATGAAACACATAGGTGGTGCATAACAAGCATAGTTTCAAGAACCAGTAAGGCTGTGACATACAAAAAATATGTAAACTAAATTTTTTTCAATGACTGTTCAGAATCATTACTGAATATGTTAGGAGTTTGTTTGACAGACTTTCCATTTTGAATATACATAGATTATAAAATGAAACACATGACAAATATTCCCAAAAACCAAAGCCATTGCTAGTTATTTATATTTTAGAAGTATGATGTCATGTAAAAATAACAGCTATATCCTGGTATTCTTTTAAGTGGCAGATATCAGCAGGGAAGGACTTTTTTCTGCCCTCATGGTTTGCATTACAGTACTTTATTTTAATCAAAGTATTTAGGCTAAACACAAGTTCACACTCAGAAATTGCTTGTGTGTTTCTTGGTTCTATAAGCATCAGTCACGTTTTTGTCTATGATAAGATAGAAATCAGAAGGAAATCAAGCAAACTTTTGTAGCACCATGCATCACTACTGCTACTGTCCACATAAAAGTTACGTATAATTTCAACCTGCACAAACAGCTTTGACTAATTTCAAATGAAAGCACAGACTTTTAAGACAAAGATAAAATGATTTTATTTTGTTAAAAAATTCCCAGTATGGAGTTGTACACTCAGGAAGATAATCCAAGCAGCTGAAATGACCTAATGTCATCCAAAATGTAGCAAGATAGAGACCTTGGTGCTGTCTTAAAGGTTGGAGTACCAGAAACACAATTTAATTTCTGAATGCCCTAAAAGTAAGAGTTTTGTAGGTGCATAGTTCTGTAAGCCCGTAATAAAGTTGACAGTTTTATCCAATCTAGAACTTCACAAACACAACCTTCTCTCCATGAAGGATCTGGGGAACCTTTTACTTATCTTTGAAGTAGGCAATTCAATAATGGCAGAGTGGGATTTACATTGTAGTGCTGAACTACACACTATTATGCAGATCCATTGCTACTCAAGGAGTAACCATTCTCCTAGAAATAGAAGGACTCTGTCTCATAGCTAGGCCCAGTGGCTTCTAGGAGATGAGTCCCTAAAAGACAAATAAGGCTCAAAGGAGTAGGAAGATTATCTAAGGACTGGAGAAATTTTTTCAGTGGAGTAAAAGTATCAAGGCAACTGAACACACAGCTTATTAGAAGGAATGAATAGTGCTGTGTGTGTACCTTCGCAAACCACTTGACCCAACTGACTACACGACCTTTAAACTTGCTTTATAGATTAATGTTATTTACATATTTGACACTGGGTAATGCTCAAGTATGGTAATATTGTTCCTGAAGAACAAGGAACTTTTTTTTTTTAAACTAAGTAGCTTTAAAAAAGTCCATCCATCAACTAGCAAATTTAAGAGTCAGGTTGGAAAGACACTTGGCGAAATGCCATCCTATTTTCCAGAGATTAACTTAGTTTTATTTTAATCAAAGGTGAGATACAATTCCAAGTCTACGCATTTCCCAATTTAAAAAAAATAAAAATCTGAATTTAATTTTTGTTTGTTTGCTTGTTTTAAAGTAAATCAGACACAGGATTTTCTGGGTATTCAAGTGAACTAGCTAGTCTGAAGGAATAATATTTTCAACATACGGGCAGAAGCATCGACATTTTCATGTGATCATTTCTTTATCTTTTCTCTTCCTCAACTTTATACCTTCCAAAGACAACTGATATAATTATGTAACGATAATTTAAGTCCTAGACATAAGCTTATTGTTGAATCCAGAATTTCTCTTTCAGCTGGTTACTCATTTGTGGTGCGTCTTCTTATAGTATTATTGAAAAAATAAAACAGAATAAAGTAGACTATATTTTTAAAATGTAGCCAGTATAATTGTTTTTAAAAATGTCACATTATCAGTCTTATTTGCTAACAAAATTAGCATCTACCTACTTAAGCTCTTTTTATTATTACAAGGCAATTACTGAATGTTGTTGAACACTAACTCCTTCTGGTGAAAACGTAGTTGTAATGAAACTTTTTTTTGAGTAATCAGCTAAAAGCTGCAACAGATTAACATGAAATAAACATTATAGAAAGTTAATATTTAAAAGGCACACAAATACTTCAAACATACAGTTTCAAATCTTTATTGTTTTAAAATTCTACATGTCTTTTACAATTACAATAATTTGTTACTTAAATGACTCTTGTATGGGTTAATGTACAATGAGTTTTTTCCTGAAACTCAACCATGAAATACAATTTCATCAATATGATTTTTCTAAATAGATTAATACAAGATTTCTGGTTTGTTGGGAAGAACAAGCACTTCACTTTGAATAAACAGCACGTGAGTCTTCCCTTCAGAATCTGTGTGATCAATCCATCGAAAGTGCTTTTGAAGATTGCAGATCTAACTGTGACTGATTTCCAAAATCAGTCCATCAAATTACTTTTTTTTTAAACATTAAAGAGCATTTTCATGTAATGAAACAAGTTGCAGTAGTTATTTTTATTCATCTACTGAGGCAAACTCATGTTGAAGAAAAATTATATGATTATCTGCATGCAATGAACACTCCTCTTTAAATAGTTGATGAATTTTACACATATAAAGAATCTGTTAAAGAGTGCAAGTACTTTGATAATGATTTCACAAAAGGACATATGCTGGTAATAATGGTAACTAACATTTAACACCTAAATACAAGCTAATGTATATTTAACAGGCAATTAACATGGCTAGCAAACCATGTTGCATGTGGTTGCCCTTTGAGAAAATGAACTCATTTGGTCCACACTCCTAAAGTTATCTGGGTAAAAAAATTGGAACAGGGCCAGAGATTCTGATGAAATTCTTGTTTCTAAAATGTGACCTGTTAAAAAGTAAAAGCAGTACATCAGTGAAGTATCTTGTCACATGACCTCAGTATAAAAACATGGCCTGGTATTCGGAGCGATGAACAAGCACTGAAGGACAAGTCAAAAAAGAATGGAGACAAAATGAACTGAAATTCTGTTGCGTTATACTTTCTTGTTCCACGGTACTGCCTTCACTCTGTAGAATTTTGTACCCAAAGGAACTTTAAATCTGTTTTGTGCCTACAAAAAAAAAAAGCACATCAGAAATGCAATCAGAAGATTATTTTTGTTTTTTGTTTTAAATAAAAACTGACTCCCATCCCTCTAAGTTTGCCAGACCCGGGCAAGGTTCCTCTGTATCTCTTCATACTAAAGTATTGCCTTATCTGGGTCTCCAAAGATACCTCATCATTTTCCCTGATTCCAGTAAAATTCTGATGGTTTCAAGGTACCAAAATCTTACTAGGAACTGAACGGAAGTTTAGGAATTGTACCCTACAGATCATTGAAATATTATTACACAGGGTTGATGGAAATAGTCACTAGGATCCAAACATAAACATAAAGTTTAACCACACAGGCAGGTTTTCCAGAGGCAAACCTACCCAAGCCACTTGCTCACTTACTCTTTTTTTCTACTTCCCCTTCTCTTGCTATTCACTGACTCAAAAAATATAGCAAGAATGGCAGAACCCTGGACAATCTCTATACTGAAGTACTCATTATGTGAAGAGTATAGTTTTTATAATTGGTACAAACATTTCATCTGTTTTTCTTCTCTATTAATGTAATCAGATGATGTTTCTATTCCAATTTGCTTACCTTTTTTGCCTGGCAATATTCCTTTTCCATAACTTTTCCTAGCACCCAAGGTCTCCTAGATGCACCTGAAGCTAAAGAGACAATATGTTTATTATTTTGGATAGTCAGCTACAGACAACAGGACATTATATTAACTATAGTTAAATATTATTTGTTAACATTCTCCTTGAAAACATGAATTGCCCAAAAACCATATAAAAAAGTTAAAGCCATGAAAAAATAAGAAATTCAAAGGTGTCAAAATGGGGTTACTGGCATTTTCAAATAAAAACGTTTCAGTTCAAACTTTATTTGAAAAATTAAAATCAGCAAGGAGGAAACCAAATCAAAATTGAAAATTTAATGACTCAGAATTATTCTAGTCAACCTTGTTTGACCTTTTAGTCAGATTTAGGGTGAGAATTTCTTGATGTATTTCAAAAGATTTAAAGTCTTCCATATAAAACTTTCAGCATTTATAGATTCCAGTAAGAGTAAGGACGTGTACTTGTCTATTATTCCAAGAAATTATATATATTTTATCAATGATCATGGCATGAATAAAGTATCAAAAACAGACTGAAGGAACATGCTCTGCATAATCAGTGCTTTCTAAACACATCTATGAAAAGCTGGATCTAGTAACTAGAACATAAGTCACTCAAGAACCGGTGTTTGAAGTTTTAATCTTACTCTTCAAAATTAATTTGGCTATTAATAATAAAGCAGATTCCATTCTGCTCAAAGCTCCTACATATCAGTAGAACGTATTCATATCTGACCTGAACGCTGTACAACAATATATTGTGATTTAAATACTAGATGATTTTTTTTTTGAATTTGCTTGTCTTGTGGACTTCATTAAATTCACATAAATTAGAAAGATGCCATCCATTCCTGAAATTTGCAAATTAAAACTTCCATATCCAGACAATGTGTGACAAAACAAATCCTGCAGTCTTCCAACCAATTTCAGCATCATCCTAACATTCTAAGTGTTCTTAATGGAGGACTATGACAGCCTAAGTCCCTGCCACTTAATGTTGTAGAGATCTATACAAAAATATTAACAATTTATACGTGTTGGTACCAAAGGTCAGATTTATGTTGTTTTTGGCAGACCTTAAAGCAATAATTTGTAGTACCTAGGTCCACACCAATTCTGATCTGTCACAAATAATACTGAAGTAACCTTTATTTCATTTTCCCTACTTTTCTGATACAGAAATAGAATCAAGACACTGTTTCTTGAAATGCTGAGCTAGAAATAAATGTGTTCCAAAGGTAAGTCTTCATGGTTGTTTTACGTGCAGTTTTCTCAAGCTTAACACTACCTCTGGTTAGCAAGTGGTAAGGACGGAACAAACTAAGTCTGTTCAAAAACAGAGTTCAGTGAATTGCATACTCAGAATAATATACAAACTGAAATGGCGGTTACCTTATGTATGTAAACCAACAGTAAGAAAGTCAGTCATATTTCACAGTTACATATGCAATGCTAATGCCATTGTTAGACTGTATTTGAGACTGTATTATATCTGTAAGATAGGAATTCTGCCCAGACATGTAAGAGAAAACATACAGCACAGATTCTTCAATAGTTTCTGAATTCAGTTAGAACTTTGTTGTCTTATCTTTCATTGTAACTGAAATACATAACGAGGTCTGCTGCTTGAGTATAAATTAACAGCTTCTGACAAGCAACAGCAGATATACATCTTCACTGATAAGTCAGAATTAATAAAGTTCCTTTTGATGCATGTTCTTAGATATTTCTGCAACAAAGATTTTTGAGTATGGTGGGATGGGGAGGTTTGCAAAACGTAATTAGGTGTGATAGATTAAAGACATTTACATGAATCTATTTAATTTAGCACAGTTTATTGTAATGCACTAAACATTGTTATTTTTCCTGATATCTGAAAGATTAATACTTCAATTTAGTTAAGTTTACGTAGCTGCCAAAAATTGCCAATGAATAACCTGAAGATTAAACAAAGGAAAAAGCAAATGTACCACCAACCTGGACATAAACAAAAGGTATAGAAACTACTCTCTGAAGAATAATGAGTCCTGCTAAACACCACGTAAATACAGTGGAAAAAAATTATCAGCAAAAAAATTGCTTACAAATCCCCCTATACTAGAGCTTACATTTTATTATAGACACATATTTAGGGCCGTGAATACATGAACCTAAATTCAAGTCACTTCACAGAAGATGAGTTAGAAAGACAACACATTTTATCCAAAGACAATCTTTAAAGAGAGTCATAAAGTCACATATTAAAAATAAGAACTGAGTATGCAAAGTTTTGACAGAAATGTTACAATGAGATTTCCATCATTTATCGGCAGTCCTGGCTATCGGGGGAGGTCCCAGTTGACTGGCAGCTAGCCAATGTAACGCCCATCTATAAGAAGGGCCGCAGGGCAGACCCGGGGAACTATAGGCCTGTCAGTTTGACCTCAGTGCCAGGAAAGCTCATGGAGCAGATTATCTTGAGGGTCATCACGCGGCACTTGCAGGGCAAGCAGGCGATCAGGCCCAGTCAGCATGGGTTTATGAAAGGCAGGTCCTGCTTGACGAACCTGATCTCCTTCTATGACCAAGTGACGCGCTTGGTGGATGAGGGAAAGGCTGTGGATGTGGTTTACCTTGACCTCAGTAAGGCTTTTGACACCGTTCCCCACAACATTCTCCTCAAGAAACTGGCTGCTCGGGGCTTGGACTGGCGTACGCTTCGCTGGGTTAGAAACTGGCTGGATGGCCGGGCCCAGAGAGTTGTGGTGAATGGAGTCAAATCTGGTTGGAGGCCGGTCACTAGTGGCATCCCCCAGGGCTCAGTACTGGGGCCAGTCCTCTTTAATATCTTTATCGATGATCTGGATGAGGGCGTCCAGTGCACCCTCAGTAACTTTGCAGATGACACCAAGCTAAGTGCGTGTGTCGATCTGCTCGAGGGCAGGAAGGCTCTGCAGGAGGATCTGGATAGGCTGGAGCGATGGGCTGAGGTCAACTGTATGAAGTTCAACAAGGCCAAGTGCCGGGTCCTGCACCTGGGGCGCAACAACCGCAAGCAGAGCTACAGGCTGGGAGATGAGTGGCTGGAAAGCTGCCTGGCCGAGAAGGACCTGGGAGTATTGGTTGATAGTCGGCTGAATATGAGCCAGCAGTGTGCCCAGGTGGCCAAGAAGGCCAACAGCATCCTGCCTTGCATAAGAAACAGTGTGGCCAGCAGGTCTAGGGAAGTGATTGTGCCCCTGTACTCGGCTCTGGTGAGGCCGCACCTCGAGTACTGTGTTCAGTTTTGGGCCCCTCGCTACAGGAAGGACATGGACGTGCTCGAGCGAGTCCAGAGAAGGGCGACCAAGCTGGTGAGGGGTCTGGAGAACAAGTCTTACGAGGAGCGGCTGAGGGAGCTGGGCTTGTTCAGCCTGGAGAAGAGGAGGCTCAGGGGCGACCTTATCGCTCTCTATAGGTACACTAAAGGAGGCTGTAGAGAGGTGGGGGTTGGTCTGTTCTCCTATGTGCCTGGTGACAGGACGAGGGGGAATGGGAGAAAGTTGCGACAGGGGAGTTTTAGGCTGGATGTTAGGAAGTACTTCTTTACCGAAAGGGTTATTAAGCATTGGAACGGGCTGCCCAGGGAGGTGGTGGAGTCACCATCCCTGGAGGTCTTTAAAAGACGTTTAGATGTAGAGCTTAGCGATATGGTTTAGCGGAGTACTTAGTGTTAGGTCGGAGGTTGGACTTGATGATCTTGAGGTCTCTTCCAACCTAGAAATCTGTGATACTGTGATAATGGGTTTTGCATTTGCTATCCTCATCAAATAAAAAAGAAACTGAAAACAAATTCCACATAATAATAGGCCTGAGACCTACACGATTACACACTGTTATTGCTGATACTGAATAGCTAAGTGGCCTGATAGAATGTTTTCCCTAAATGATCAAAAGATTGGCGAAGCTGCCCTATGAGGAAAGGCTGTAGGCAGGTCTTTTGACCCTGAAGAACAGAAGGCTTGGGCAGACCTCACAGTATTCCGGTACTTAAAGGGCAGCTGCAAAGAGGACAGAGGATCTCTTCACAAACAGCTACATGGAGAATGCAAGGGGCAATGGGTACAAGCTGCACTGGAAGAGGTTTGTCTTGATATAAGAAAAATGTTTTACAGTGAGAAGAATCAATCACTGGAGTCCACAGAGACGTGGTAGAATTCCCCATCACTACAGGTTTTCAAGATGCAACCATACAGGGTACTAGACAATCTCATCCAGGCTCCTTTATTCTACAAAAGGTTGGATGTGATGTTATTTTGAGGTCCCCTCCAACCTCGGCTGTTCTATGATTCTATGTTAATATACACTGGCTGTGCATAAAATTGGCATTTATTTATTACAGCTTGAAGATACAGATATTCTTTTCTATTTTTCAGAGATATCAATACCTACATGAAATTTTGATTTGAAGTGTTCTGTGTTGAAAAACATTTAGTATCAAATAGCAAAAGCTACAAAGAAAGCTAGTAGCTATTTATGTTACACACTTGTTGTATTTACCACATACGTATTTATATCACTTACTGTTAGAAATTTACGCGTTATTTGTAGGAAGACAAATATTGAAAATAATTTGACACTTACCACACTCACCTGGTCTGAGATCCAGTGCAGCAAGAGATTCTGAGTGCAAGAAATACAAGGTTGGACTAACAGTAAATAATACATAGTTGTCATGTCTTTCATCCAAGATTATTAGAACCAAATCGCCAACCTGAAAACTAGAGATATTAAGGAATTTAGTGAAAAAAGCACGAAAGTTTAAGACTACATAAATTACACGAAATATTTTTCCACATACTGCGCAGGATGAGATTAAGCTGCAAAGCAACACAGAATTTTTTACTTGTTATGCCAATTCATATACATTTTGTATATTCTGGAGTCAACAAAAACTCTACTGTTTAAAAAGTATGTTTTTGAAATGTTTTTCTATATCCATCAGCTCTTATTATTTTTTTCCAAAAGAACTGACAGCTTTGCTTTAAAATATAAAGAAGAATACCTAACAAAATACTAAGGTCTTTTTTTAAATTGACTTATATTCACCCATACTTATGATGATGACGACTGTACCACAGTATTTACAAACAGCCTTTTGATGTTTTAAACTGTAGCTAATTTGATCACATATAAATACACATTTGATCACATATAAAAATACTGCAAAGCATTTACGTAGATATCTTAAAATTTTAGGCACACAGGACAAAGAAGGGATGAAATATTCATCTGACTCTGACCAAAGGGATAAAAACAAAAATACTTTGGTGACTACATAAAAAGTTTCAAAAAGTCTCCTTCACAGCAGGTTAACACAAGCCACAAAGTTTTTCAGCCAAGTGACAGAAGTCAGAGAATTTCTGTCTCCAAGTTGTTTCACGGTGCAAATGTGTTGGAAGTGATTTAATTACCCATGAATGAAATGAAGTCTGAAATGGCTACAAATTAAGCATTAAACCATGAGAACACTAAGAATAAATACTATTATACTATTACTATTATACTGAATGTGGGGGAGGAAGTGTCAAAGAAAGGGGGGAAACACTTCTTGGGGGGGGTGGAAGGGCACAAAGATACTCAGGTATAGACAAGTATATCTGGAGAGAAATATAGCTCATATGCTTGAATGCACACTTTCAGATTAAGTAACACTTCCAGCTTTTCTCTCTGTTCTGATTATGATGACAGACTATGATGACAGACTATGACTCAAAAGATATTTCTCTTGGACAGATGAATTCTTCTTTCATAGTATTTTTCTCCCCAGAGAATACCATGAGAACTGCCATAATATTCAGATGCTCAAAGGAAAGGTTGATTCTGTACATACTGCCCTTGTTACAGTAAAAATGCAATTTGGTGCAGTTCAGAAAACATTATAGGAATAATCTGTATTTTTTTTTTCCAAAAAATCACTTCTGATGTTCCTCAATCTCAAACTGAAATATTACTTGAAAACAACTGTCTGTAGCTTTTGAATTTTTCAACAATTGACACACGCACACACACACAAGCAACAACTTCACATGTTAACAGTTCCATAATACCTAATATTTGAGTTAATTTCATTCTCTCAAGGTAAGTGGAAAGATTTTAGGAAAGTAGAATTCTACTGAAATACAATGGAGCACTATACAGATTCAGGATTAATAGCATTCCTTCTACTTTTTCTCAGCATGATTTCAGAAAGATAACAGCTAAACAAAAAGTAAATCTAAAAGAAAATACTGGATGCATTCTAGAAATCCCATGAAATACTAGCCTTATGAACAGCATAAAGAAAGGCAGGGAAATAAAGAAATCAAAAATTCAATAATGAATTCAGAAAGGCCTTTTTAAAAAGAAATGTTTATAAATTTTGATTTATGCTGAACTGGCATGGTTCAAAGGCTGATGTGTGAGCTATAAAGATGATCTATACACCTTTTCATCAAAGAGAATGGACAGAAGAACTGTGACATTCTTTAACAACTTATTACTGAAGGCACATCCAACTACAGGAAAACAAATATGTACTTACTCTCTAATTGCTATTTTTTCAGAATGTCTTGAGGATACCGAAGACATGCTCTGGGACATCTATAAAAAAACAAAAAGCTATAAAGAATTGGCAAACTATGATGAAATATAAACAGCAGGCAACAATATGGTTGAAATAAATCATTTGTTTTCAAACCTGCCTGCTCTTGTAGATCATGTTCACTCAAGAAAAGAGTATCTTTCTTTCAGCTTGTTCTGTAGCAGCTTTTTTTAAATAACTACCTTTATGAAATAGCTGATATCTCCTTTGTTATTAACGAGTGCTTTACAGATCAGTGCTACTGAAAATTTGTTCTGGGTATACAGAAGATCTATGATATAGCTACACACCAACACAGAATCCACTGGCATTCTAAGAAGTCTGATGGTAAAATAGTAGAAGTTAAACTCTGAATGTTATATTTGTCTAACAGCCATAAATTCAGTATATGGATCTTGGATTTACAGAGGATTGTCACGCAATCCAAAGTTTATTGTATTAAAGCAAGATCCCCTGGAGTAAAATTGTAGTTAGATGTACTAAGACCAAACAAAGGCTTAATTGTGAGAGTTTTTGCACATCTTTCTCATCTCCTATAAATGCAGTATTCGCCTTTAATTCAGTTTAAATTCCTCTAATACTGACACACAAACCAACTGTAACAAAGTAAATTAGATGCAAAAATGACCACGTGTACATACACTATCAGCAGTAACCATGATATAATAAGAAATGAAAATGGGTAAAGCTACTGCTCGGTATTTACAAAGATATACCAACCCATATACAAGCAACTAGAAAGAGAAGCTAATCTGATGTAAATTTATGCAATTGTCTACACTTTGATAAGTGTCCTGTAGAAACTCTGATTAAAGGTTCAGTAGTTTTTCCATTGGTTCCTACTTTCTGGATCATTTATGTATAAATGGCTAGACAAATCAAGGTTACTGAATCCAGCACAACACAAAAAGCTCCTGACTTCCTGACTTTTGATGACCCTCTCAGCAGTTTTCTTTATGTAGTCCGACTGCAGATTCTTTTTTTCTTAGATTCATTTGACTCGCATAGTAATTCTCTTACTTGAAGAGTTGCATCTAACAAGAAAAGTTGTCACCTGCTTATCATGTACTTAGATTTTTCTCTAAAAATATCTGAGAGTTTTCTTCAGATGTTAAGACTGAAGTTTTTCATTTAATTGGACTGTTAAATTTAAATTAAAATGCAAGCTAGCTTGTACCTTTTCATTAATTTCTAACTTAAAGAAAAAGCACAGAACAAATGAGAGCATTAAATACATTTGTACTACAACTAGGCAAAGCTTAAGAATACTCTAACTAGAGTTCAAATAGCTTAAATTGTGATGGTTTTACTCGGGTGGGCAGCTGAACTCCACCACAACCACTCTCTCCCCTTCCTCAAAGGGAAATGGGGAGAAAACACGATGGCAAGGGCTCAAGGGTTGCGATAAGAATGGGGAGATCACTAATTATTATCCAGGGCAAAACAGACTCAACATATGGAAATTAATACAATTTATTGCCTATTACTAACAATCTAGAGGAGTGAGAAAAACTAAAACCACCTTCCTCCTGTAGGAGGTAGAAGAGGGTACCTCCTCCCCCCAGGCAGCACAGGGGAACAGGGGAATGGGGGCTGCTGTCAGTCCCTGATGCTTCGTCTCCACTGCTCCTTCATGGTCCCTCTCTGCCCCTGCTCCACGTGGGGTCCCTCCCACGGGATGCCGTCCTTCCCGAACTGAGCCTGCGGGGGCTGCCCACAGGCAGCAGCTCTTCAAGCACTGCTCCCACATGGCTCCGTACCACGGGGTCCATCCATCCCCCAGGAGCAAACTGCTCCAGCACGGGTCCCCCACGGGCGGCAGCTCCCCCCAGACCCCCTGCTCCTGCGTGGGCTCCTCTCCACGGGCTGCAGCTCCGGCCCGGGGCCTGCTCCTGCGGGGGCTCTCCATGGGCCGCAGCCTCCTCCAGGCCACATCCACCTGCTCCTTTTTTCCTCCTTTCTTAAATCTGCTCTCAGAGGCAGAAACATCATTTATTGGCTCAGCTCTGACCAGCTGCGGGTTCCTTTTGGAGCTGGCTGAAACTGGCCCTTATATCAAATGGGGCAGCTTCTGGACTCTTCTCAGAGAGGCCACCCTGAAGCTGCCCCACTACCAAAACCTTGCCATGTAAACCAAACACACAAATAGAAGTTTTTTCAAGCTCATATAAAGTAATGAAAATCCTGTAACAACATTCCTGTCATTAAAAGAAGCTCCTTTTTATCTTGTA
The DNA here is from genome assembly GCF_964034855.1 of Anser brachyrhynchus. NCBI lineage: Eukaryota > Metazoa > Chordata > Aves > Anseriformes > Anatidae > Anser > Anser brachyrhynchus. The sequence goes on from NC_137695.1 coordinate 119,591,136, forward strand.
TTGCTAAAAGAGGTAACCCAAAAACTTTACTGCAAAATCCAGTCACCTGTGAAGATTCTTTTATTATGCAGTACACCTTCTGGGTTCCTTATCTGAGGTAGCTGGATATAAATAAATATTGATATGTTAACGTTGATGTATATTTTAGCTTTAGAAGAGTATTGGGAAGGGGGTGAGAGAAAGGAGGAGGAAGAGACGACAAAATATTTTATTTTTGAAACAGCTGACCTACATGTAAGGAACTGAGAAGTTATGTTCTCATGCCCATTTAGAAATTAATTTTGAATAGATTTAGACACCAATGATCTGCTAATTTCTCCTATACAGCTTGTTATTAATTACACTAACAAAAATAATTTTGTATTTATCTTGTACAACACCAGACTTCCTTCAATTTAATTTTACTCTTAGATGACAAAAGATCCAGAATTTAATTCAGGATACTACAGAGAAGTTTGGCAGACTGTCCAGTGCATTTGTTATACAGAAATGCCTTGTGTGCACTTTATTAGCATTCTGAATAAACAAATATGAGGAAATGCTTTAAAAGGTGTGCAATCATTTATGATCTGCAACAGAAGGATTTTTAAGGACTGTTTTAATGTGGAATGGAAAGCTTTTGAAAAAAAAAATCATTTGATACCTGAATGTGTAACAGAACAGGAGGAAATTCTAAACCAAATTTCAATAGTATCCCAGACAGAAAACTGACTGCTGTTATGTAACTGAAGAAATTTAAACACTTTTGCTATGACATGTAACTTCATCCAACCACACAGATACCAGTTCTTACAAAATTCCTAGATATATGTCAATATTTAAATAAATGGATATCTCCATGGCCAGTCCAACCACTCAACTGCCTGTAGAACTAACAATTTCCTGTATAAACTTTTTTTTAAATTAAGGTTAAGATCTGCTAGCAATACTATGCTGTAGCTAAATAAATCGAGAAGGATTCATAGCTCATGAATTAAAGGAACTCTGTCAGCATATTCTCTATCCTTCCTTAGGCATTGACTAATATTTCAGCATATAAGTTAAAAATGATGACTTAGTATTTTCAGTAGCTAAGCAAAATTAAAGTTTCACATTTGATAAAAATACACATGCAGGTGGAAGGGTCTCTGAGTATTCTGAATGCTTTATTAGGATAATTAGATTTTTGGCTTATAACTTAAAAGCACTTTGTAACAGAAATGTGACAGAGCCAACAGCACTGTTGGATTCTAATGTGCTGCATCCCTATTTTGAAAATTAAAAACAAAAAATCCTCTAAGAACAAAAAATCCTCTAAAATGCTAACATCAAAAAACAGTTTTCCAAAAACAATCTCCAGGTCATTGCTAAATATGCTTAATGTGCAGGCATATATATAAACTTGTAAACTGGCTTTCAATCTACTGTTCTCAAAGACCTTGGTGACACTGAAATTTAGTCCCCCCACACCAAGGCTGGAGAGTCTGTGCTTTTGGGAAGAAGTCTCTCCAATCATATTCATCTGTTCTATGGGAAAACTGCTAAACTGAGGTAACTCAAAGGTTATCAGATCACCAATTTGCCACTTGCATTACCATTTAAAACACTTTTGTAGTTAATAAACCACATTTTTATATTTGAACAAATTTTAACAAATTTAAAATTTGTAATCTTTTTAAGGTACTTAAAAGATGTGCATTGCACAAACACTTACCAATCTTTGATTTAATCTCTTATTTTCCTCTTCTTTCAACTGCAAAGTCTGAAAGAAAAATCTTACCTGATTAACTAATACAATTTGTACAGTATACACATCTTAAATAATGTTGACACTACCAGTTCCAGAGTAGTTGCACAATAGAAATCTTTACTTGCTTCAGTTTTAAAACAGTATCAAAACATATTTTGAATGAAGACTTGTGCAAAGATCAAAGGCCAGCAATTACTACTGTTAAACTATGCTTATCTCCACACACATTCTCCTTAACTTGAAAACATGCCATTGATAAAACAGAAAAAAATATATATTACTATTTTGTGGCTGCTAGCTACTAACCATGACAAATCCTTCGCAAGCAGAATACAGAATAAAACGTGCAAGTAGTCCTAATCAGAAACATCCAGTCACTCGCATTATGTGGTTCAACATTCAAGTTCTCCTGATGATCACAGAATTCAGTCTAAGTGATCCTAAAAAACTGAAGGCTAAAGACTGAAACTCGGGTTTCAATTTTGAAGAGGCAAAAAAAGGCAACTAGAGAGGAGTTAAATATGACTAGATTGTTAAAAATGACCAGAACCTGAAAGATTTCAGTTTAATCACTGAGGATTAATTTAACTGTTTACGAATAAGTAAAAAGCTTATTTCAAACAGGTTCCATAATTTAATGTATGCTGAAAGTTACATTCAAAATAAAAGGTGTAACAGAAGTAAAAATTAAATTAATATATATTATTTGGGAGAGGCAGGGAAGCAAGTCTTACGTTTAAACTTACAAACCTAACCTGCACGTTAAATAAATAATGTAGGAGCATTACTGTAAAGTCAGAAAATCGTAATATGAACATTCAAAATAGGTGTTATCTCACTTTTTACAGAAGCAAAATTAGGATTATAATGCATCCCAGGTAGAACTAAAATCATCGAAGTAGTAACAGTCTAAGAGTAGAAGTAACCTGTTTCCAAAGGAAACGCATAAAACCAACCTTGATTCACGTCCAACTGTTTTGGGATGCCTTGATTTGAAAATGCAAACTATTTTTTCCATGGTAAAAAATTCCCTAGATCAATGAACTGTTACTCCAAAAGAAGAAATACTACACATGACTCATTTATCCCAAAATCTATATAAACAGAATGAAGTATAAATGAGCATTAAGTTAGGCCTCGTATAAATACAGTGTATTAATACTTACTTTGAATGACTTCACTTATACCAATCTGAAATTCATACAAACAGAAAGCGTTCCTCGAAATGATATTTATAAGCTTTGCTGATGCTATATTGCACCAGAGTACATAACAGACATTTATAATAATTAGCTGTAATTCTTAATCTCACAAATAATCTACTCACTCTTTCTAACAACATGATCCTCTGTTTTTCTTCAGACATATGGACATTTTCACTAAAAGAGAAAAAAGAAAATGAGTACATTAAAAGCAGTATTTTTCCCCACACACTCTAAAGTGCTTCCCCCCCCTTCTCATTCACGCACAGATGAATGCTGTCATTCTGCTAGCATGATAAGTAGCTTACCTCAGAGTTTACAGAATATTTTGGTACTAGCATTCCTAGTATATAGGCAGGGTATATATTTAGGAAAGAAAGAATCAGGAAAGAGAAGAATCGGGAAAGTAGCTGAGAAGCTGGGGGAGAAAAAACAAAACTACAGCACAGAAAGGTAGTTTAAGAATCAGCACTGACATTTCTGGCAGAACCTTTGAAAAAAAGGAAAAAGCTTTTTTTCCCCCCTTCTATAATCCAGTGAATTTTCAGTTACTGATAAATAATAAGTTTGCGGTCATTTAAGAAGAATGGGGCCATTTCTGAATATTTCACAGGATTCAGCCCAAGATTTAGCCTAATTTCTACCAAGGGCAGGTATGTCCACTTCCCACTCATACATGAACACCGTTATGCAATCTACAGCAGTCACATGCTCAACCAACCATGAAGTTTCTTGTGTCTGATATGAGTCAGCCACTGTTCAAAAGATATGCCAAAAAATGCAAACACTCTACTAGCTCATCCTAGGTCAATTACAATTACTCTTAGCAATTAGAATTGCTCTTCTTCCACTTGATTTATATTTCATACACCTAGATGTAGTTTTCTACCTTATAATTGCAAGGCCCTTAAGGCTGTCTACTTCAAAGCCATCAAAACCACGCATTTCTGATGACTGTGATGCCACAATTGTATGTGTACATTTAAAAGAAAATTCTTAGTAATAATATCAAAGGTGGAGGGAGTGTTAAACATGCTCATTTGTACATTAGAACACCCAACAGCGCACACAAAGAATGAGAGCATGCTTCGTGCAATTCTACTACGATGCCCCATACTTACTGCACAGCCATCATACTGGTTTCCATTGTGGAATCCATTCTCCCTTCAGCTGCAATGTCAGAAGCCAATCTATCTGTGTCAGCAGGAATATCAGCTGCACATGCTCCACAAGCTTCTGAAGCTGCTGCTAAGTAGGTTGACGGAGAAAGATTACTACTTCTCAGCTTATTAACTTGTTCTTCAAGCTTTTTCTTTTCTTCAAGTAAACGAGCTCGATCTTCAGAAAGTGTTTCAATCAAATCTATGACACAAATAAATCAAAATTCCTTTAATAATAGCAGAACTAAGGAGCAAAACCAACCTGAAGCAAATGGAATTGTCCTAATAGAAAAGAAATACTTTCACAGTATGCTTACCCTTATCTTTTTCTTGCTGTTGTGTTAGCATTTTTAATTTATCACTAAGATCATTAATTATATTTTCTTTCTTCATTTTTTCTCTTGCCAAAACAGTGTTAAAGTTGGTCTGAAAACATAAAAAAGGATTACTGAAGTAGGAAATGTATGAGACAAGTAGAGCAAGAGAAGAGAGAAATGTAAAACAAAGGCCCAAGCAAGAAATAAGCTATTTGTTTTGATGCCATACTGAGGAAATTTTAGGCATTGGAATGGGTTGCCCAGGGAGGTGATGAAGTCACTGTCCCCAGCGGTGTTCAAGGAAAGGTTGGATGTGGTGCTAAGGGACATGGTTTGGTGGGTGATAATGGTGGTAGAGGGATGGTTGGACCAGATGGTCTTAGAGGTCTTTTCCAACCTTAATGATTCTATGATATGAATCCCTCTACTAACCATTACACCCTCATACCTCTTACTTTTAGGGCTGTGGTGATGGGAAACAAAAAATTAACAACCATCTATTAAGAGGATATTTTAAATCACAATTTCACTCAGGTGAATTTTAGGAGCCAGTCATGACCTTGATTAGCTTTAGATTCTCTATTTCTATTTTTTCTATTTTTTTTTTCTATGCCTACTCATCTCTCTTAAATCACAATTTACTTAACTGGTTATAGAACTTATTTAGTAAAGTCTGCAATGCACTATATGTCTGTCTAATAAAACTCACATGACATAACACATCACAAGCATAAGCATAAGTAAAAACTTAAGTAACATTGCTAAGGTGAAAATGACATCAAGTATGAGGTTAAATACACAGAGAAATCGGCAATCATTGGAGGCAATGTAAGTCTTGTAAGTTTTCAGCACTGGTGGATATGTTTATTTATTTTTATTTAGGTTCTGTATTTCATTGGAATTTGATGTTAATGCTTTCCCTACCACGCTCTGCTGCATGAATGAAGATTATTAGATAATGAGGAAAATGGCATACTAAGGCAGATTCCAGCACAAAAAGAAATCTTAAAATTATCAAAGTAATCTATAAAACATCCCTATTAACTATGTATGGCTCACTTCAGTATTAATGTCTGCAGTCCAAAAGTTTCAAAAATACTCTTTTCCTTATAACTGTCTGATTTTCTGCTCTCTGTACCAAGTGATTCAAAGTTCATTCACCAAGCTGATTGATTACTACACTCTCTGACCTTATTTGATCCTATTATAACTAAAGTAAGTAGAGGTGCTTAAAACAGAAAAACCTTTCTTAGTGGTTAAACGCTAAGCTGTAGATAATAGCTGTTACTAAGAGAGATTTAATTTCAGAACTGAGCACCTCTACAAAATCAGAGATTCACGACATTTTAAAAAGAAAAAAATGCACCATTAAAGATATTCTAATAATTAAATCAGTGTAGTATGAGTTTGTATCAAGGTGAGGAATACATAGAGTTGTTTAATATAGGTTTAGAAAGAAGTAAAAGATTACATTTGCTTTGAACCTCAAACACCATCTGCCCAGGCTAATAAAGGATAAAAGCCATTAAGTAGCATTCCAAATCAATTAGTATTTCAAAGCTTTAATCATGTATTGCACAGAATAACACTGTTAACTTAAACTGCACTTAAGTGACATCTTTCTGGAGTTCAATATATTAACAGATACAATTTACAGAACTAGCATAACAACACAAGCAAAAGTGACGGCAGAACAGTACTTGAATCTGGATTGCACATTTCACAGATAGTTAAGCAATTAATAAACAAACCATGGAGTGCTGAATTTCATTAACACATCATATGACTCCACAAAACAGTACAAATTCTGAATGTGTGTTACATAGCAAAAAAGAAGTCCGTATTTTCAAAACAGCAAAAGAACACATTCTCACAGGAGGGAAAGTAACAAAGAATCAACTTTACCTGCTGCTCTGCAGTTAGCGATGTTCTGATGTTCTGCATTTCTTCATTCTTTCTTCTCTCTTGTTCTTCAAGTTGCTCCAAGAATTTCATTTTTTCTTCCTGAAGCTTTTCTTGAAGTTCAGCAACCAAGCTTGATTCAGCAGATGATTCAGTGGGAGGACTTAAAAGAAAATGTTTAGGCTTTAAATTTATGTCATATACAGAGTCCCAGAATATATGGAAAGAAGGAAACACACAAATCAGAAGTCAGTTTTGAGACAGTTTTCTCTGAAATGTTTAACAAATACTGTAACTGTATTCCAATTAAGTCATTATTAATACTCCATTCTATTTTTAATCACGTACATCTCAACATATTCACACTCTTGGGCATTCTGTTTTCTAGTGCACTACAGTGACTATACTTTTGAAATTTTCTTGAGGGAGGGACTTTTTCCTTTTTGAACACAAAGGTATGGGAAGTGGTGAAACAAGAAACAATGACAGATCAATTCCATTGAGATTTTTAGCATGTCAAAATGCAAAGTCTACAGTACTGTTACAAAAATAAGCAATTCAGCAATAATTCAAAGGAATGCAGATGTAAAAGACAACACTGGCTTGCAGAATCTGAAGAACAGCAGTAATGATCATAAAGAAAAGAAAGCATTAACTGCCACTCAGGCAGAAAGATTAATAACAACATTAAACAGCTCTTGAAACAGTTTGGTTATACCACCATTGTGTACAGTATTGGGACAGACAAATCCCTTTTGTTCAGCAACTTTTGTGAAAACTTGTATTATTTTAAGTTTCAATTGTTCCGCTACTCCAGTTATATTTTATATAAATTAAATTTCCCCAAACCTATCTACATACATGTGTCATTTTTAAATTTTTTTTCCCCCGGTCTCAGCAGCCTGCAGGGACAGTCTCCTGACATTAGGTAGACTGTGCTGAAATCAAAACACTGTGTGCGCTAATATACCAACTCCCAGAAGCACATCTAATCTAAAAATGCTTCAAGAATTCTTCACTGTATCATCCAGCACAAACTCACCTGTTTCTGCCATCAATTCTCCCTATCCAGTTAAGAGAGCTATGTAAAAGGTTGGCTGGGAAGCGTAAGGAGGTATGCCTGCATCTTACAATACAAACAAAAAATCATTACTCGTGTTATTCCAGGTTGCCTGAGTGCCAATCTAATGCACCAACCTAAACCCAAGACTGTTAGCTGCACCAAACCAAAGGAGGTGTCATCTGCCTCGCAGATGAACTGAATGAACTCTCAACTCTTTGGAAAATGACACTCAAGTTCATTGTTATTCTAAGGATGCTCAATACCTATGGCACTAGTTACAATGCCTACCTAACCTTTATTTTTCTTTCAGATACGAAAAGCACCTTTCTTCAGGGACTGGGGTTCCTCTCGCAAGTAAGCAGTGTACTACCGTACTTTAAGTCGACAAAGGACATATTTAGGAACACTGCCACTGCTCTACCACATGGGCATATACTGAAGATACAAAATATGATGCAGTAGCTAAGCACTCAGAAAGCCTGTCAGAAGCTGTAAATACAAAGGCCCTGAAAGAACTAAGTGCACACAGTGACAAAACAACCTTTTGAGATTTCAGAAGTCAGAGGGAAAACAAGCAGAGAACAAAATAAGTTGTGAGACACCCAGGCAAGTCTTTTTTTTTTTATGCCAGAGAAAGCATTTTTGTGCTGGATTAAATTTAAATTTGTCTTTAAATAAATTAAAACCATCTGTAAGATACGACATGCATGCTTTATGGAAAAGCTTCACCACTGAGCTGGAAAATCCCAAGGCTGGAAGATATCAAATCGGTAATTCAGTTTTAAAACCAGTCAAAAGTCCTACTACACTTTTAATATTTTTTCAAAGTTATAAGTCTTTTAGCTAAACAAATTGCTTAATGACAGTAATTATAAAAATTGCATTGTTCAATTAATCTCTGTTAATCTAAGTTCGGAACAGTACATACTACATACATAAGAAAAATGAAATAGTTATGAATGCTTTGTACATATATTCTCTCTCCTAATCACAACGACTTGAGCTCCAGGCACTTTATAAACAAAATGCATTAATTTTCATGTCTTAGTAATGCATGGGCCATAAACATTTCTTTCTAGCTTCTAAATATTTTTGTTCACTTTCATGAAAGTTCAAAAAATTAAGTTTCTGATACCAGTGCCACACTCAGATCAAATTCAACAATGCAAGTCCCTATCAGTGACTTCTGGAATGCTAGTGTAACATTGATCTTGAAGAAAAAAGCATTTATCTGACAAGCATTTAAGCAGGTGCCAAATAAAAGTTGTTTTCTACTGTTAAAAATTAACGGCTAAACAACAACCAAGTGAGGGTAACAAGTCAACTCAAGTTACTGACATAGCTTGGGTTTTAGGTACTTGAAAACCAAACAGCTAGACAGTGACTTTGAAATACTAAGACACATTCACATAACATATGTGCCCTCTGGAGACGAAACACGTTGTGTCTTTATTCCTAAAGAAAAAGCCTAACAGCAGATTAAAGGCATAAAGAGCGGCCTTATTTTAACATCGCACTTTGAAAATTAAATCACTTGATAGAACGCATAACAAACTACTAACATGTCTTCAGACTGAAGCAGATAACATTTCTTTGAAATATATTGCTCTCCACTTCATCCAGTTTGTATAGTAATGCACACAGCTGTGTTCAGTTGTTCACATTTAAATGTCGGTCTATTTTTTAAATAAGTCTGATGACATAGCTACATCTTTTTCCTGTTGAGTCATATTTCTATAACTTCTACATGCATCAATACAAACAAAAGGAAAAGAACATAGTGCTTGATTTATTCATTTTTTTTTCCTCCTCATTTCAGTGTATTTCATTAAATTTAAAGAATATTTAAAAACAGAAGTTTTAATTTAATTGTATCCCGATCACTGAACCTTAATTCAGGAAGCACACTCATTTTGACCTTTTTAGTACATGGACACACAAAACACAGACAGTAATACAACACAATGACAGATATTAGCATATCAAAATCCTTAGGTAATGGGGATGAAGTGGATATTTCAAGTGAAGCGGATGTTTCTATTTCTCTACACAGAAGTGAACTGTGTACTGGATTCTCTGCATAAACTCTCCCCATTTTTATTTTTTTTTAAAAACATTACCTTGATATTTAAAAGGTGAATGCCAACTTAAGTTTGTGTTTGCGTTCTGCACTGTTCTTTTTATGTATATTCTGCTAATTTTATCACGGTTTTCACATTTCACGTACTTGATATATCATAATACCTAGAACAAAATGCTTCAATTGGGTATTGTACAAACAAGAATTATCTCCAGAGCTCCAAGACTCTACAGGAAGGTTAACAACAAGTTCTAGCATTTCAAACTAGAATATTGTTTCTAAGCCACAGTCGCATAGAAAAAGTCTAGTATTTCCATTATACAATATACAAATGTCTACTCTGTTGACAGGCATTATGAACTAGTAGGTAGATTAGAAACGGGAAGTCAGGAGAAGTAACGAGGATTTTATGGCAAGGATTTTTTTTCCCCAATTGGAAAAATACTGCAAAAATTAACAACGAAAAACAATTATGTTAGGATGTCCTTTAAAAGGAGATTGCCCAATAATGTTTCACCATAAAGCTCAAATGGAGGATCCTAGACTGTATAAACGAGGCAGCTAAAGTCCAGTTTTCAGTTGACCATGTATTCTCACACATTTTTTTCATGGCAGCATTAGCATCACCATGAGAGTACAACTAGCCAATATACGAAAGTTACTAGCCTAAAAGCCATCCACTTCAAGCTCATACAGTGCTAGCGCCAGAGCAAAGGACAGGACAGTAGAGAGGCTGAGACCATCAAATCCTGAATTTCAAGCAACCGTGGAAGTGCTCCTTCAACAAAGCATTACAAGACTGAAATAAGAAATCTTCATTGCTGTCTGAAAATCATACTGTATAAAGTATGTTACAGTCTTTTAGACTAAATGCAGACACAGGAACATCACTACCTATAAAACAGAAATAACTTGAAACCTGAATAAAAACAAATCAGACAAACACTACTACAAACATGTAGAAATTTCACCTACTGCATAATGCATCACGAATATACCAGATTAATTACTTTAGAATACTAAGACAACACAGCAACTTAATTCTTACAGTACCTCTGATTTACTTGCATCTCAAGTTGTTGTATTTTTTCCAAAAGCCCTTTTTCAGCAGCTTCTCTCTGTAATTCAAACTCTTTACAAGCAGTTTGCACTGCATCCTCTTTTTCAGAATTGAGCTTCTGAATGAGCAACTGCCTGTCTTGCTCTTGGTTAGATACTAACAGTTCTTTCTCTTCCTTAAGCTTATGGATAATAGCTTCATATTTTTCCTGCTGCTCACAGAGTGCCATTTTTTCTGTTTTTTCCTTTTCTAAGGCATTCACTTCCAACTCTAACTTACTTTGTAGTTCTGTTATTTGCTCTGAAAGTCTTTTTTCTGCTTCACAAGTTTTTTGATGCAGAACTGTTACTTTGTTTAGTTCAGTTCTAAGCAAATTTGATTCTTCTTCATATCTGTCTACCAGCTCAGAAATGCACTGATCTTTCTCAATTGTCATTAGAGTTCTCAGTTCTGACAAGCCCACTTGATATTCATCACTGCTGATTTGTATCTTACTGTTTAATTTATCAATCTCTTTTTTTAAGTTTTCAGTTTCCTTATCAATCTGAGATTTTAAGGTCTCTTGTTGCTGGTTCCTGCTTTCTTCCAAGAGAAGCTTCATTTCATCAGTTTCTGCTTCTTTCAGGGCAAGTTCAACTTCTAATTTGCACCTCAAATCCGACAGATCTGAAACTTTCAGTTTTAACTCTTCTACCTGTTGTTGTTTCTCTTGTACAACTGCTGCATGAGATTCCTGCATTTGTTCAAGTCTATGCTGGTTCTCTTTTTTTAATTTATCTAAACAGTCCTTGTGCTCAGCTAGCACTTTCTCAAATTCCTGTAAATGTCTAGCTTGTAGGTTGTTTTCCAGTTCTTTTAAATGGCTTTGTTCTGAACTCTGCATTTCTGCCCTCAGGAGTTGTAGTTTTTCATCATTTTCAATATGAAGTTTTTTCAAGTCTTCAAGAACTATCTCACGTGACTGTCTCAGTTCCTTAATTTCACAATTTTGTGTCTCCATTTGGCATTCTAATTCATGTAATTTCTGATCTTTTTCATTCTGAAGGCAAACTACAGCTTCTTTTTCATTTTTCACCATCGCAAATTCATTGTTTTTATTCTGAAGTACTTCCTCAAGGCCTAACAAGTCACCTTTTAACTTTGTAATCTTTTTTTGGCTTTCTTCACCATCCTCCAGTAATTTATTAATTTTAGTTTCATATTCACTTTTCAAAGACTGTAGTTCTTTTTGATGTTTATCTTTTAGTGTTTTTTCAAGTGAAAGTTTTACCTTCTCAATAGTATTTACTATTTCTAATGAAGTGCATTTTAAAGAATTAGAAAAGTCACACTGTTCTCTTTGTACAAGTGTTCTAAAGTGGCAAAGATCTTCTTTTATACCTCTTAAATGTACCTTTGAATCTTGAGCAATAATCCTACACTTCTCCATGCAAACACTGAGAGGTGCATTTTCTACTGAAACGTCCTTTACACAAGAATTTGTGTCTTGCATGCGTCTACTGTCTATTGCATTGATAACTGAAGAATAAAGAGATTCCACCATCATTTCAGGACTTTGTGGATCACTTATTACATTAGGAGATACTGGATTTTCTTCTATTACAAATTCATTTACTGCTGACATAAAGTCAGATTCTGGACTTTCTGCTAATGAATCCAAGTCTAATGATCCTTGTTTAAGAGCTTGCTCCAGGTTCGGATGGGCAATAGTTTCAAAATCAAATGTATGAGCATCAATGCTGTCTGGTGACAATTCCTCTAATGGAGCTGGGGGACACACAGGAGGACACAGGGGACCCTGAAGACTGAGCGATGGAGGAGTTTTTGAAGAGGTAGCAACTGTGGTTCCTGTTGTACTTTCCATCCTTGGTGTAGCAGCAGATTGTGGCGATGCTTGACTATTGGAGGCCTAGAATTTAAAGAACACAAAAAAGTATTTAAAGAGATTGGCAGAAGCATTGACAAATATTTTTGAATTGATCAATAATTACCAGGAAAAACTAGAATGAAGAAGTCAGCCTTATCTGTAAGGATCCGAAATAACTAAGACTGCAATTTAACTAAAAATTGCAGAAATTGCAAGTGATAATTTTTAAAAAAATTGAAAATTGATCAAACAAATATTAAATGTCCACCTATATAGAAATCCTACATAAATCACGTATGATTGTGTTTGAGAAGTCTGAAACAATTTTGGATGAAAAATGACGGAACTGGTCAGAAATAGATACCCTTTGTTTTCCAACAATCTGCTGAAATTGTTTTTCCTTAATAATTTTAAGTTATTTCTAATTTATTCTTGTTAATACTGCCGTTAAGATTTAGTTTAATTCAGATACTATTAATGAATATTAAAGAGATTTACACAAACTTTACCAAGACAAAATGTTGTCTTCTAACGTAAGTATCAAAAACTTGCAATGAGAATTGTTCTACTTCTGAGATCAGTAAGTGCAAGTGTAAAAGACTACTAATATAATAAAGAGCACCTTCTTATTAAAGGCAAAATTCTTACTTTTCAGAAGTCAGGACATAGCAGTTGGAGTGGATTTATTTCCCCATGTTGCTTCCAACACCAACATTTGTCATTTTGCCTAGAGACACCAGATAGCACTAAACCTGATTCTGTAACTCCAAACACTTGAGTCTTCAACTGAAAGGCTAAGGATTAGAACACCTCTCCACAATCACCCCTGAATAACAGCAGTTTGTAACCCAGCACAAGTATTATGCAAGCTTCTTCACCTTTGTGGAATTATTTCCAAAAAAACTCTGATCACAGTGCTTTTGATATTTAAAAGGCTAAAGACTACCTCTCATCTATTTTCCAATTAACTGAGATTAGATAACATGTTTAAATCTCATCACTATTACCTCTTGTTCAGCACTGAGGATTATAAAGCAAGAGTTCAAATTCTGCAAACTCTACTGTGAAGTTCATGTACAGTGTTTGAAAACAAATCTGAAGTAATTTCAAAGACAGGTGCTACAGTAAATTTCAGACGTGTAAATGCTTTTCTATACTGCCATGGAAAATATACTTTAAGTGAATTCAGTTGAAGGACATCTTCCAGAATGATGCTCAGTTCCAAAAAGCCAACAACCTCCTCCAGCTAATGATCCTGTGCACACCTCTTTTCCAAAATATACCTGCTGTCTCCATGCATTTAAATAGTGTGTCTAGTCTTCTCCAGGATATTAATTTTTACTGAAGAAACTTTTGTTATCTGTTTAACTCAGCTACTTAAATGACATGAGTTAGTAGAGCAGGGCAATAAATGGTCAGCAACAGAACGCCAAAACCAGACAAAAGTGGCAGACACCAGACTGCTGTTGCATAAATACCTATTTTTTTTGTTTTGTTTTGTTTTCTCAATCTTTTTACAAATAGCTGCTACCCAAAAAGGGACCTTATCCTTCTCTGTATTAGGTATATGTTTTCTTCATGGAGATGTAACATTACTAATATGAGTAAGAAATGAATACTAAACTAAGATTTAGGAATAACTTATTTCCAGTTGTGACACTCACCTAAACAGCAGACTTGCATATATACCTTACCTCCATTAGCCTTTTCATTTCTATGAAAGTAAATCATACAGTGATTTTTAAATTTGATGATCAAAACCCGCTGCAAAAAGCTTTATATTATTCTTTCAAAACACTGTCTTTAGCCATCAAAAATGAATACAGGACACAAGAGACAAAAAACATAAATGGAACAATTCCTTTTTTAAAAATACTATCAGTCCAGATTTCAACATGTTTCCCTTGTGATTAATTTCAGCTTGCTGTTTATCTAAGAAAATTGAGAAAAAGAAATGTTGAAAGATATTCTATATGTTGATAAATGCCTGGACTCAAACCACATGCTTTAACTGACAAGCATTTAATATTGATAAACCAGAGCTTTAACAGTAATAAAAGCTAGCATCACAGATAAAAGCAAGCACATGAAAAATGACTTTGAAGACTGAATATTAGAAAGCCCTACAGAAAGCCACATGCAAAGGAAAGATGGTATCAATTTTTGACACTCCTGGAGGATCATACTAGAAAGTGTAGAGTAAGAATACAGCATAAAGAAGAGGAAAATAAACCACAACTTTTCACTGCGTAGAGAAATACTCTGAAGTGAACTTCATTTTTTTTTACACAGTTCTGAGGGAAACCGAAACAAGGCTGTAACAAATTCAATGTCTTTGCAGTGGCTGCTGTGAACTAGGGTGGAACTCTGGTTGAATTACTACATTATTTCCTAGTGAAGAGTAAAACCTCACATTTTGAGGAACTGAAACTAGATGGAAGACTTTGTTTACTTCTGCTTATTTCCCTGAAAACTTGATGTCCGCTATGTAGTCCATTTACAAAGTATATGCAGTAATGCATGCATATGTCATATGCTGTAATTTCTGTGACAAAGTCCAGAGCAAACAAGGAAAACTAGAAATCAGAAGTAATTGTAATGCTCTGAGCTGTTACTGGATTACATGCCTTGTTCTAGTTAGATCAGTAGATAAAATCATAGGCAAGGAACTGTGCAACTCTTTGAAGGATTATAAACAGCAATGGATTTTGAACTCAACTAGAACAAATGATAGATACCTAATCTCATTTGAAAAGCCTTCTCTTACACTAGGACCTTTTAACACCACAGGATTGCACATGTTAATTACCTACTAACCATGGAGAAGACACCTTAATCCTCTTACCTCACTCCTATGGGCATCTTAACTTTCTCCTAGGTATCTTTAACCCAATCACTAATCAGATTAAACTTTGTATTATAGAAATGAAAGAACACATCAATCTGTGTGAGACCATTAAATGAAACAGAAAAAGCAGTAAGCATTACAAAGAAAAACACATTTCAAAATAGCAACAAATTAAACAAAAACAAACATTATTCTTTAAATACTTTGATGTAATACTAAAAAAAAGAAACCTCAGATAAAGATGCATACTATCCGTGTCATCAAAGCTGGACTGATAAGAATTAATGGGACACTTAGAATATATATTACTAGCTTCCCCGATCAGTTACTGGATTCCCTCTGACTTGCTCTTTGTTCATTTGGCTGCAGACAGATTTCCTCTCCTGCCTAAAGCAGCTATCAAAAGACGATCCTCCTGCATCAACCACAGAAGCTGAACTCCTGCCTGACGCAGAAAAAGCTAAACTGCTGCACTATTAATAAGCCTGAAAAACTATCACAGTCCAACTTGGAGAACCAGGCTTCTGCTGCTACCTGTGTGGAAATGGAGGCTGGGGTCAAGTGTGCCTCCCTGGGCAAATACTATATGGGCTACATGAGCAACATTCAGAGTCTGGACAATCATCAACATCCTGGGAAGATATCTGACAGTTCACAAACCATGAAAAATAGTAATATTCAGGATTATTATTAAATATGTATTTATCCTGCAAATTATATTGTGTAAATTCACAGAATGACAGAATGGGCATGGTTGGAAGGGACCTCTTATGATCATCTAGTCCAACGCCCCTGCCAAGCAGGATCACCTAGAGGACGTTGCGCAGGATGGCGTCCAGGTGGATTGTGAATACCTCCAGAGAAGGAGACTCCACAACCTCTCTGGGTAGCCTGTCCCAGTGCTCTGTCACCCTCACAGTAAACAAGTGCCCCCTCATAATCAGCAGGAACTTCCTGTGCTTCAAGTCTGTGCCCATTGCCTCTCATCCTGTTGCTGGACAGAACTGGAAAGAGACCAGCTCCATCCTCTCTACACCCTCCCCTCGGATATTTATGTACATTAATGAGGTCTGCCCTCAGTCTTCTCTTTTCCAGGCTAAACAGGCCCAGTTCTTTCAGCCTGTCCTCGTACGACAGGTGTTCCAGTCCTCTAATCATCTTTGTAGCCCTCCTCTGGACTCGCTCCAGCAGTTCTATATCCCTCTTGTGCTGGGGAGCCCAGAACTGACACTGCTCCAGGTGTGGCCTTACCATGGCTGAGTAGAGGGGGAGGATTGCCTCCCTTGGCCTGCTGGCAACACTCTTCAAAATGCACCCCAAGATACCACTGGCCTTCTTGGCCACAAGGGCACATTGCTGGCTCATGGTTAGAAATACCTAGCAATACTGACGATAAGAGGTCATTTTCATATTATCTCAATCATTTTAAATAAAAACAGAAGAGCATATGCAAAGAGGGATGTAGATCTGTTAGAGCAGGTCCAGAGGAGGGACATGAGGATGATCAGAGGGCTGAAACACCTCTGAAGAAAGGCTGAGAGTGCTGGGGATGTTCAGCCTACAGAAGAGAAGGCTCCGGGGTGACCTCACTGAGACCTTTCACTACTTAAAGGGGGGGGTTCAAGTACTTAAAGAGGGTTTATAAAAAAGATGGAGAGCAACTTTTTGCTCGGGCAGATAATGATGGACAAAGGGAAACGGTTTTAAACTAGAAGAGGGGAGATTTAGATTAGAGGTTAGGAGGAAATTCTTCATTCAGAGGGTGGTGAGGCAATTAGAACAGGTTGCCAAGAGAAGCTGTGGATGCCCCATCTCTGGAGATGTTCAAGACTAGGTTGGATGGGGCCCAGGGCAACCTGATCTAGTGGCTGGCATCCCTGCCCGTGGCAGGTGGGTTGGAACTAGATGATCTTTAAGGTCCTTTCCAACCTAAGCCTTTCTTTGATTATATGTTCTATGATTTAAAGCAAAACAACCAAAAAATACTGCTAGATCATTTGCAAAACAAAGTGACAAATAGAAAGGGCCCAATTTTCTATCAGGTGATAACAAGAATACTGACAAAAAAAAATCTCTTCAGACCTATTTGCTTCAGTTAAAAAGATGTTCAAATGAATCATTGAAATGACATACAGAGACAGGCATTTTCAAGATGACATCACGAGTTGCCCAACTCTGATTGTGTAATTTAATTTACTTAAAGGGAAGAGAGAATTATCCAAATCTGTCTAAGCATTTCACATTTTTGAGTCAGCCAAGAATCCAAACTGATCAAAGAACAGCAAAAAAAAATGTGGATAGAACATTCTCCTGATTTGGCACGCATTTTTTGTAAAGCCTGATACAGATACAGATTTCTCAGATAAACAAGTCTGAACCAATATTTAGGTGGACTTTCAGAGCAATAGAAACCATCCCTTCTATGACCAAGTAACCAACCTGGTAGATAAGGGAAAGCCTGTTGATGTAGCCTACCTAGACTTCAGCAAGGCCTTTGACACGGTCCCACAGTACGCTCCGGGAGAAGCTGGCAGCCCATGGCATGGACAGGTGCACACTTTCCTCGGTTAGAAACTGTCTGGACGGCCAGGCCCAGAGAGTGGTGGTGAATAGAGTGAAATCCAGCTGGCGACCGGGTCACCTGTGGTGTTCCCCAGGGGTTGGTGTTGGGACCCATCCTCTTTAATATCTTTATTGTTGACTTGGATGAGGGAATTGAGTGCACCCTCAGTAAGTTTGCAGATGACACCAAGTTGGGGGGAAGTATCGAGCTGCCGGACGGGGTAGGATGGCCCTGTAAAGGGACCTGGACAGGATGGGTGGACGGGCAGAGGCCAATGAGATGAAGTTCAACATGGCTAAGTGCCGGGTCCTGCACTTTGGCCACAACCATCCCATGCAGCGCTACGGCTTGAGCCAGAGTGGCTTGAAAGCTCTGCAGAGGAAAAGGATCTGGGGGTACTGATTGATGCTCACTTGAACACGAGCACCCTGGCCCAGGTAGCCAAGAAGGCCAATGGCATCCTAGCTTGTATCAGCAGCGTAGCCTGCAGGCCCAGGGAGGTGATCATCCCCTTGTACTCTGCTCTGGTGAGGCCGCACCTCAAGTACTGTGTTCAGTTTTGGGCCCCTCACTACAAGAAGGACATCGAGGCCCTAGAATGTGTCCAGAGAAGGGCTATGACGATGGTGAAGGGCCTGGAACACAAGTGCTATGAAGAGCGGCTGAGGGAATTGTGGTTGTTTAGTCTGGAGAAGAGGAGGCTCAGGGGAGACCTCATTGCTCTCTACAACTACCTGAAAGGAAGTGGTGGGGAGCTGGGGGTTGGCCTCTTCTCACACATAACTAGTGATAGGACTAGAGGGAATGGCCTCAAGTTGCTCCAGGGGAGGTTTAGGTTGGAAATGAGGAGACATTTATTCTCAGAAAGAGTAGTCAGGCATTGGAACGGGTTGCCCAGAGAGGTGGTAGAGTCACCATCCCTGGGGGTGTTTAAGGAAAGGTTGGACATGGTACTTAGGGACATGGTTTAGTGGGACAGTTGGATCAGATATCTTAGAGGTCTTTTCCAACCTTAACAATTCTATGATTCTACGATCAAGACTGAACAAGGCACCTTTCCTGTTTCTTGTTCTACTATTATATATATTTTGGATTCAAAGTTATTCTTTTGATTTATTTCACACTATCCTGACACTCCAAGCTTCAGTGATATTAAGAATTCCCTAGAACCCCTGTCACTGCCTTGGTTTCTTACAAGATAAATCTCAGTATGCTCCAAGATGGGGGTGGACTTCTACATACCATAGCGTGGCATGTTAGAAGAGTATATTCAGAAAAATCCCACACTTCACAGAAGTTACACTACTCCTAGCCATTCCATTGTCTAATACAGCAATCGGGCCCTAACTCTCGTTCACAATGGCTGTTCATAAAGAAAGCAACCTTCATAAAGAGAAAAGAGCTAAGCTGACAAATAGCACACCATTTTCATATTTCAGAACAAAGAATAGCCCAGATCTCATTTTATACAAAGACTACCAGTAAATATCTTGTTCAAGTTTCAAAGGAGTAAAAAGACAGGACTTCATGCATGTAGTTTAAGCAGGAATTTTCTAATTCAAAATTGAACATGCACATGATCTTGAGGATAAAATAGTTAACAACCTATTTGAAGAGTATACCTCAAATTTCAGTGGAACTAGGACAGGCTCAGTATAAAGACAGTTAAAAAAATTGCTTCTAGTCAGCATCAAAATGTATCTGAACACTCACACTGTAGATAGCATGGAGTCCTGCAAAAATTCTATACTACAACTACTAGAGAAGCCCAATATGAAGCAGTCAACTTTAAGCTATGTTTGAACTTTTGCTTGAAGTCAACAGGACAGGTTACAGTCACAAGCTAAAATGACTCCATTTGGCATACTATGAAAGAGGCAGAATGTGTAGAATCAAAAGTGATTGACAGGAATAGAGTTTCTAGGGCAAAGTATCTGCTTAACAGTAGAGCGAAACGAGGAAGAAATTTTTCCCATCTATTTCTTCTATACTCAAAGAACTGCACATATTACTTCCCTTCCCCAAGAAACAGGACTGCAACAAAAGGAGTAGATGACACACCAATATGCAGATTAATGGGGACAATCAATCAAGGTCCTGAATTCTCCCTTACCTGTTTGTGCCAGAAAGACTTAAAAAAAAAAATCAATGCAAGTATCTACAGGAAGAACAAACTAAAATACAAGCTAAAGCAACATTGGCAAAATATACACATTGCACACACAAAAGCTCACAAAGGCAGAAAAATATTCAGAATAATTCTATTAGACTCTCTAATTTATTTTCCTAATTTTAAAAATTCTGTAAAATATAAACATCTGATAAACGTTTAATATCTTTAGATTGCTTTCTAAATAGGCTCATTTTACTCAACAGAAAAGAAACAATTACTATGCAGTTGAGATAACCTAATCTTCATGTCTGGAACAGTTTTTTTCAGTTAAAACAATATTATGAAGATACACAACTCTTTTCCAATACTCTATTTTCTTGGTAAAAAAAAGCACATACCTTCTGTTCATTCAGCAGGTCTGTAATGGTTTGTGACATTTCATCCAAACTCTGTGCTGCTTTTACCAGGTTATGTAGAGCACGTACATGCTGGTGAAGAGGTTCGAAGTCGCAAAGTATGGGAACCCTTAAAAACAGTGCAAGATTAACTCTTTTCCCCTTACTGTTACATCTAATATTCAAATATATTAAAGTGTTATATAGATATTCCAATAAGGCTAAGCTTCTCTCAGTATAAAGTTTATATTTTCTTCGTTTCATCTATTTTACATGGAAAATCCACAAAAACACCTGGTATTTATGCTTTAAAATAAGAACTCAAGAGCTCTTAAGGACTAAATAATAATAAACACAGTAATGGGGAAGTAATATATCAGAGTCTTTCCTTCTGAGAAAAAGATTTACCACTAGTACCTAGAGTTACAACAACACTAACAGAAGAGAATTGATGGTGATTCGATTTGTAATTGAAGCACTTATGACTCAATTAT
Source organism: Anser brachyrhynchus (assembly GCF_964034855.1). Classification (NCBI taxonomy): domain Eukaryota; kingdom Metazoa; phylum Chordata; class Aves; order Anseriformes; family Anatidae; genus Anser; species Anser brachyrhynchus. The sequence goes on from NC_137695.1 coordinate 119,611,929, forward strand.
TCTCTTGGATTTTCTCCAATCCAGCTCTTCCTTTGAAACAACAATTAATTCTCAATTATGCTTTCTCAATGATAAGTAGCCTAAATTAAAAGGCTGAATAATGTGTTGTGATCATATTGCAAGTTTTGCACTGTAAGATTTCAATTGCAAGTTTCCTAAACCTCCAGGAAAGTAATATTTATTCCATTTTTCTTGAGAGCCTGTACTTCCAGAATATTTATCTGGAATTACTTCACTGAAGTCATGAAACTGAAGTTAATTTAGACTAACAACATAATAAAAGCAGATTATATTTCACTGTATTTTGCATTCTCTAATCAAAATATTATGTACTAGATAATAGTATATATACTAGAAGCATCATTTTAATTATGCAGCTCAGGGTGGTGATAGGTAAGGATTCTGTGCTAAGTTTCAGCTTGCTAGTTTGCTGATTTTCTTTTTAGATGTTAAATGAAAATACCAGACAAAGCACTGCTCTGAAGTTTGTTCTGAAGCTCAGAGTGTACCAACATGTGGGGCAACTCAGCCCACTCAAGTTACAAGTCCTCCACTGTCATCAACATTGCCACCAAACGTAAACACGAAACAGAGTGAACATGACATAATTCCACCTCTATTGCCATCAAGTGGAAAGCTCTATCATTACATCAGTAACCCGCAACAGTTTAGTTACTGATGATTTCCTGACAACAGAAAAACAAAATTCTTCCTGAATTCAATCTGAACTTCCTAGGAAGGCTGTAAAATTCACAGCAAATATCAGCAATACATATCATGATAGTTTGCTTTTTATCTCCACAGTGACTGAGATGCAAACTTAACAGTGTAACGAGGAAATCAGAATGGTTTATCAGTTGCATTGCGATCTATGGCAAATTCACTCTCAAGCAAACTAAACTCATTATACTTATTGTTAATGTCAGTAGCCATAGCACCAGGAGGATTTCCAGGACTTCTGAATTAAAAAGAATGCCATTACAACATAAAGGTGAAAAATGCAGTCAATTCAGCTCCTGCACTGTGGACTAGTAACAGGTTGCAGGTTGGTACTGTTGATGAACCTGACAAATGACAGTGGAGAAACTCCTTTTTACATTATCAATCCTTTGTGGGATTGTGGCCTTAGAGCTAGAAAATGAAATCTGAGAAAATCTCTAAATACAGTGACATTTGTTAGAACGGAGAATGCAGATACCTGTAGCATCTGATTACAGTGATACAGATAGACCTCTTCCTAGACAGCACCTTACAGAGGACTTGCTCCTGCCTATTTTGTGCTTGCCCAATTTTTACAGGTTTAAGACACATGAATTGAAAGTTCACTAACCATAAGAGCAATGTCCAACATCCTTTACATCTCCATACAGAATACATAGGGCATACATGTGTTCAGGTCATCTGAGCTTGTGTATAAGCATTTAAGTAACATATATCTGCACTAAGTCAGCAAAAGAGCATTGCTTAAGAATATCAGTTTAACAAAAATATCCTTGTCTGTTCCTTATGCAAAATAAATTGGAAGTGGAAGCACGACAGAAAGGGAAGTTACCTCCATATTGCACAAAGTTTAAAAAGGTGATTTACCTGAGTAATGGCTGTACTTCTGAAGGACAAAATGACTGCAAAAACTGCAAGTCACTTAATGAGATATCTGGAAGCTCACTGTCAAACCTGCGAGGTTTTCGTGTCTGTATTAACAAGAAATTAGTTTACATTGTTATAAAGGTGATATCAAGATGACTAAGGAACGATTCAAAAAAGGAGCCTAATTCATAATGGAGAAGTTTAACAAACTGATCTCTCAAAAGAATTCATTATCTTTTTAAGGAAACTGTGTCTGGCTACATCCTCACCCATACAACCCTAAAAAGTTAATTTACATTTACAGTCATTATCCATAGTGCCTCTGGCATCAGTACTTCCTCCCTATTACCAAGCTTTGTAAGCATTAATGATTTAAGTAGTTAAGGGATAAGAGATGGCACTGAAACTTTACTTATTGTGCTACTAAACAAATATTTAAGTATCAATCCGATTCAGTATTTAAAATAGAAAAGTAGCATTTTTATTTCTTCCCAGCATCTTTTCAAAAAAAAAAATGCTGCAAAAGAGAAGCTGCAAAGGGTAAACAAGGCAAAATAAGATGGCAACATTAGAATCACAGAGATAGATCTTACTTGAATTAACCAGTCTGTGCGAAATTAAATTTAATAGACAATACTTGATTATAGCTACACTTTTTCACCATCATGTTATCAACCAATGAAGAGATGAAAACTCTGCTCCGCTCATCTAGTAATTACAGGAAAACACGAAAACCTTTTACTTGTTTTTGCAGCATGAATAATCTAATGGCTGTATTATTCAAAATATTGGATTAGTTAGGCAAATTATCCCTCCTGGCCTCTGCTTTCCGATCAACAGCTTTTTTTATTCAATTCCAGAGGCTCCTTCTTAAAACGGAGTATCAAACTGATATTTCCTCTCCCACTGCAACGCAAGTTAGGAACCAGTGTTAATACACATCACTTTAAATAGCAAAAAATAGTAGTTTCTAGTTGTTTCTTTTGTGTCAGCAATGTGACAGGCATACAACATTAATTAAGCCTAGTTTAATTTACAGTACTGTTTACAAACATGAAAGAAACAAAGATGCTGAGTACATACACAAAATGATGGAGGCCAGGAATCAAGTCCTCTGAACAAGCGATTCCTTAGAAAAGACTTCCCTGGGCAAAGAAAAAAAGTGGTTATTTAAAAGAAATAAATGCAACATACAAACAATGCCCCATGAGAAACACTTTAACAACTGAACCAAATTTGAAGGTGTTACCAACTATGCTATTTCTTAACAAAAACTGGAACTTTTTGCATGGAACTTCATGCAAAACCCACCATGAAAAATACAACTTCGCACTCCATTTGAGATTGTTCCCTTAATGCTTATCTCTTAAAATCCTCAAGTCGTTTTTCAAATTTTCTTCTTCATAATCTTGCAAATCTCCTTTCCAAAATTTTGATAACCTTTTACTCAATTTTCTTATTTTAGTAGTTCATTTAGAACATAGGATACAAATTTAGTAGGAAAAATCCAGTTTCTCTGATTTCTTTTTTTTACTCAAACTTCATACTTTTTTTTTTTAAACCTCTGGTCAAGTGTTATACACGTGCAACTTTAGTTTTTGTCTTTCCTGAAGAAATATCAATGAAACTGTACCAATACCCAAATATTCGGTAATGGTTTCACAAGTGTTATTTAATGGAATAGTAAAGCTTGTAGAACATGTTCAAGAAGAAACTCCATTCAAGTGTAGTAATTAGGATTTTTTTTTTCTTTCAGAACCATTAAACTAATTAGAACTTTCACAATATTTTAGATAAACTATATGGAATAGATTAAATCGTAACATGATTTAGTAGCAAAATTTGTTCATAACAGGACCTCCTGGCACACCGTATGTTCTCTATTTAAGCAACAAAAAACAACATGCAGGTATTTAAATTACAACATAATGAAAATATTTTAACTACCCTTAAAGACAAAAGTCATACTAAACCATAGCTCTGATTTCACAGAAGAGAAAGTACTTACTAAACAGTTTACCAAAAGATTCTCTTTTTGCTCTTTCAGCTTCATATAGGTGTTTCCCATCTTTTATTAAAGCACCCGCCCACTGCAGAAAGGAAAATGCATAATTAGTAGTTAATTTATACGTTGACAAACTGTCAAGACCAAACCTTTGTATTTACTTACCTCCCTGTAGTGTTTTATGAACATTTTTCTCCTTACAACCTCAACAACAGCTAGACAGTACATTTGAGGAACAGTGCTGAGAGCCTCTACAACCTTGACCCTTTCTAGAAGCTCTGTTACAAGACGAAGCAAAGCTTGCAGTTTCTCTCCATCTTGGTCAGCATGAAGCATTACAAAACAACACCACCTACAAAAGCAGGTTACGCTTTAGAAGATAGCAACTTAGTCATCTCTTCTGCATTTTAATTTATCCAAAATTAGCAACGTCTTTGGATCAGCTAAACAATATTATTTTACACAGGTCAACAACAGGTTATCTGGAAGTACCAAGTAATTCAGAATTCAGTAGTTGTCTTCTCTATTAACTTCTCAGAGTAAAAAATCCACATAAATGTTCAAAGTAACACTCATCAACATTTAAGTTAAGGTATTGTTTTTGGTAAGTAATACTCTTAGCATAGATAACCTTATAATAATGTAATTTTCTCTAGAAGAATTTACAAAGAAGTTCGTACATCCAGAGCAAAGACGACACTAGTCTTTGTTTATAAATCTTAAAAATATGGAAAAGCATTAGCCAGAAATATCAGGGGTGGGGATACCGTTAAAGAGAAGATCTAAAGACTGCCTAGGAAGTTCACACCATCTACTTGCTCACTACAAATAACCGCCCTGCTAACATACAAATTTTCATTTTATGTAACCACACGTCCAACTATCTTATTGAAAATATACACATGCATTCCTTGGTCAATATAGTAATTTCAAACACAGACACCAAAATAATTAAATCACAGCTTAACTACTAAAAAGGTGATAACCTGGTGTCTCAGTGGAAACATTACAGCAACTTTTCCAAAGAAGTCATAGCACCCTTGCAGTAACAAAAAATCTTTTTGTTGACAGAAGTGAAGTAAAAGTGACAAATACAATGAAGCCAACATTAAACTAGGAGGAACATATGCTAACAGAAAAGACAAACATACACTTTTAACTTTCTCACAGTAATGAGTAGCAACAAATAAACAGAGAGCATTACACAAAGCCAACAAGTGGCCAGTTCAAGCACAAAAGGAAGGACTTTTTCCACAGAAGAGTTGCACGGCTGAACTTACAAAAGCCAGGAAGAGTTCGTGGATTCAAAAGAAGTAGTTAAAGTAATTACCCAGCAGTTAAACCCAGAACTACTTCAATATGTAAATATTCTTAGAGGAAAATATGTATTTTCCTCATTCCTGTTACAGTCATTTGCTACTAGCTGCTGCTAAAGACAATCTAGAACCACCTTTGGTTTGACACACAAAAGTTGTTTTTTTTTTTTTTTAATCTATGCTTTATTCTTCTCAAGATCTATCCTCCTTGCATTCATTCTCTGTGCCTCACTTTCTCCTTCCAAAGGGATGCAATTGTTTTCCTCTAGTAACTTGTGAATTAGGTACATAGCTACACCAGTACTTCAGCATATAGGAAATCAAAGGGATGTTTATGGTAAGCTAACTTCCACATACTAACCCTCTCTGCTTTTGAAAAATGGTGAAAAAACAAAAAATACATCTTTTCAGAAGGGTAAGAGTAGGTGCATGGGCACTGAAGAGAAACAAATTCCTATTCTGATTTCCCTAGCAATAATTCATCTTACAAACACAGAATCTGTCATTACTGCACTGCTGATTCTGCTTTACTTTTCCCTGCATCCTTAAACTACATTTTTTATACAAACTGTAATCTTGTCAAGAAGAAAAAATATCTCCTTGATGAATAACCAATCCAGTGTGCAAGTTTAACAGCGTCAGTGTTCATAGAACCACAAAATATCCCGAGTTGGACAGGACCCACACGGATCATCAGGTCCCAGCACCTGGCTCCACATAGGACCACCCAAAAATCAGACCATGTGTCTGAGAGCGTTGTCCAAATGCTTCTCGAACTCGAACAGGCTCAGTGCCGTGACCACTGCCCTGGGGAGCCCATCCCAGTGCCCAACCACCCTCTGGGTGCAGAACCTTTCCCTAACCCCCAGCCTGACCCTCCCCTGTCCCAGCTCCATGCCGTTCCCTCGGGTCCTGTCGCTGTCCCCAGAGAGCAGAGCTCAGCGCCTGCCCCTCCGCTCCCCTCGTGAGGGAGCTGCAGGCCGCCATGAGGCCTCCCCTCAGCCTGCTCTGCTCTGGACTGAACAAACCAAGGGACCTCAGCCACTACTCATACTTCTTGCCCTCTACACCCTTCACTAATGTTGCCTAATTATTAACAGCTAGTATAAACATAACCCGTTCTGAAGGAATGATCTAAGTCTGTACACTTTCCCTATGTATCTGACATAACATTAAATAAAGCTTAAGGATTAGGTTTAATAGTGGAAAGAACACTTTTTCCATTTAGCAATACAGACTACTTACTGCCTTCTATGGCATACGGCAAGGACGCTTACATGAAAAAATGACATTTTCACTGTCAGTAGACGTAATTATTTTTCATTAACTGCAAGTAAATAACAAACTAATGTAATGCTTTCCTGCTTTGATATGATCACAAGCTACTGAAGAATGTTTTACTTATATTTATTACACTCTTTTGAAAATATCAATATAATTGCCAGATTTTAAATACGATATTGATGGCTTTCAAGGTTGATGACAGGAGAGGGGATTGTAGGTTCAAGAATATTGTTTTATTAATTTGAAGGTCATTAAGAGATTTTTTTCTTACAGCTTAAGTAATATTTTGTTTCTTACTTACAGATGACTTGATAAACAACCTCAACTGATCCAACTTTTATTTTCTCTTCCATTGAGAAAAGCCTCTGTGCATTACTGAAGAATTCCTTATGACACTTTTTCTTTTAAGAATATCAATACAAGTGGAATTTGCAATGCCAAGTTGAGAAGTTGTAACTTACTTTAGTCTGACTTGAAGATTATTTGCAAGCTCCTGTTTGGCAGTGGTGCACTTCTGTTTAATATCTAACAGTTTTCTGTGATTAGTTAACATAATCATCAGCTGATTTGCATGACTCAAGCACAAGTCAGGCAGCACAGAAGGATCTTTCAAGTTCTCAGCTCTCTTCTGATTAGCCAAAAATCCCTATAGGAGAAAAGACACATTTGTTACACAAGCTTTGTAACAATCAAAAAGCACTGAAGTAATCATCTTCTCTGTAAGCATGCAAGACTTTTAATAAAATTCCTGTAACTATTAAAGGGTATAACAGAATCCTACATAGAGAAATCAAGTGTCAAGCTCACATTACTTCCATTCTCTAATCCAATACCAAATAAATCTCAGATGAGATTTTAATCTCCAAACATTACCAACATAACCTTTTAAGAACTTCCCACAACTAACCAGCACAAGTGAAAGATTTTAAATTTAATGCAGCAGAAAGAAGTAGATACTAATTCTAAGGCAATCAACCATCATTCTAATTCCTGCAAACAGCTTTTTAAATTCTGGCATATCCAAGACTTAACATTATAGCATATCCAGTATTATTACTGTGGGCGAAAGAATCTACCTCTTAAACAATTAAATTCATATATGAAAATAACTTTTCCCCCTCCTTCCTAGAATGAATGTATGTACAAATTTAAACATCATCTTCATTCGTTATCTGCCAATTAGGAAGTAGATCATAATTGTCACTAAATTTTCAGCCATGCAAGTCCTACCTAAGACAAATTATTGAACTTCTTTATGCAGCATGGAATGTATAACCTTCAAAACACAGCAAAATAAATACATGCAGTGACAATTAAGGATGCCTGATACTCCTTATTAGAAGCATCAATTTTCACTTAGTCTTCATTATTCCAAGATGTAATTGTCTGTCATTAGCTCTTCCATTGTCTACTTGTATAAGACTGTTCCTCACAAATTTCCTCTGAAAAGTCAAATACTGAACCATTAAAAATATAAACTGAGGAACATTAAGTGCTTTTGCAATATGTTAAAATTCTTATAATTGTTTTTACTCGGAAGTATTAACTTTCCTATTATGGGGCAGGAATTAGGAATTTGCTCTGGGTCTCTACAGTGTAAGAAAATGCAATGAAAGAGAGAAGGACAAAAGAGCATTATGACCAGGATTTTCTGTGGAATCTAGACCGCAACACAGACTCTCTGAAACGGTTGTCCATTTTACCAATTGTAGAGCTGAGAATACTGCAAACACTATCAGTAATACATTTTTCTTCTTTTATTCCTGTAAAGGGCGCTGGCTTTGCATAACAACCAAATAGAAAGTTTTGTTGGCAAACATCCTATTAATACCGTATGTGAGGGTGGAGGAAGTTTCATGAATGGAAATTCTCCCCACCGACTTCTCTTCAGTAATCCAGAAAGATACGAAAATATTTTAAAAGCTGAAGTAGCTAAGTCAAGGGTTACAAAACACCTGGCATAAAGCAATAGGGTCTCTTTATCCATATGCATCATGGTGGGGAGGGCTGACAAGTCTCTCCAATTGTGAACACTTGCTCTAAACTCTTCTCGTTTCTGATGAGCCAGTGGAACAAGAGGAAGTAGGCAGAGAAAGCAACTTCAGCGAGACAACAAGAATGGAAAAGTGCAGCCAGACATTTATTTGCAAGTTGGAGATTGGGCAGGGCAAGGAATTACTTGTTATGTTGTGGATGACAACAGGCAACCCCGTAAAAGGGTCAGGGGGCAAAACAGGAAAGTTGGACCATCTTAAACATGTCTTAGATTGATGATTACAGAAGGTAACATATGTAGACATACGCAGAAGAGGCAGCAAAGGCAGGGACAGGGAAGCATCCTGACATAAGAACTGCTGTGCCGGGCCATTGTCTCCTTTGTCACATTCAACAGGTGAGACAAAATACTGCTGGAGGCAGTGTGGTTCTTTGCATACGATTTTGCTCATTGATTTTGTCCACTTCCATGTTGCACCTGACACATTGCTTGAACACAGCGGACACTACATTTGTACTTCCATAAACTTGTTTATTAACCCTTTGTTTTCTTAATTAAGAAATAAAAGACAGACATTAGTTCAAAGCGTTTCTTTTTGATGTTGAAGTCAATGAGAACAGTAAGCCATACAGAATTACATATACCAGGTGACAAATGAAATTACTGTCATTGCTGGTTTAATATTGAAAGCGAAGAGGTCTTGACATCAAATACTATAAAGCTTATTCGCAAAGCCTGCAATAAGTATTTGTATCCTAGTGAGAAAAGCACAGAAATCAGAAAGTAAAGTATCATAAAAGTAGTTTAAGTGTAACGAAAAGAAAATGAAAGATGCACACAGCAGATGGAAGAGAATACTGAAGAGCTATGCAGTTACTGAACTCTGTGCAACTTCCGCATTGAATGAGGGAGGACCTTTTGGCAAACAAAAGCAGGTTTCCAGCATTTTAACTGTCTTATTCAGCCCAAGTGAATGGAAACTAGAAAAGGTGAGAAGAATTGTTAGAGATGATTGAGATTAGGAGTCTCACCAAAAGAACTTGAATTGTTTAGCTATGGAAGACATTGAACATGCTGTGGTAATCATTACGGAATTGCCAAGTACCAAAATCAAAGACAGGATTAGGCATGAGAAAATACAGATTTGAACTAGAGAAGAATACATGCAGATCTGAGATGAAAGGATGTTTATACATTTTAGGATAATCAGATTGTATAAAACTGTAACATGTACAGAGAAGTCAAGAAAATAATTGCTTTTAAATTGCATCTCAGTAAGCTTTTTAAATTGGTCACGTGGTGTGGAGCTTGCAATTACACAAAACTGGATACATTGAGCTAGGAAATTCCTTCCAGCTTTACTCTCAGTTCCAAAAGGCTATCCATAAGTTTGAATATCTTTTGAGGTTTCTGTATCTGTGAATCCATCTTTAAAATAAATTTCGAACTAAAATTCTCATAGCACACAGATCAGAAATAAAATTCTCAGCATACTAGAAAAAAAACAATGTCATTGTTTTGGCTGGGATAGAGTTAGTAGAGGCTTGCATAATGCTGTGGTTTGGATTTTTTTATGAGACTAGTAGTGATAACAGACCAATGTTTTAGCTGTTGCAGAGCAGTGCTCACACAGAGCCAAGGCCTTTCCAGCTCCTGGTGCTGCCCTGCCAGCGAGGAGGCTGGGGGTGCACCAGGAGCTGGGAGGGGACACAGCCATGGCAGCTGGCCCAGGCTGGCCAGAGGGATGTCCCATACCACAGAGCGTCATGCCCAGCAATAAAAGCTGGGGTAAAGAAGGAGAAAGGGGGGATGTTCAGGGCGATGGTGTTCGTCTTCCCAAGAAACCATTGTGATGAGCCTTAATCTCCTGGAAGGGGCTGAACCCCTGCCTGCCAATGGGAAGCAGTGAATGAACTCCTGGTTTGGCTCTGCCTGTGCACATGGCTTTTGCTTTACCCAGTAAACTGTCTTTCTCAACTCATGATTTCTCACACTTTTACCTTTCTGGTTCTCTCCCCATCCCACCTGGGGAGAGTGAGCAAGCAGCTGTATGGCACTGAGCTGCCTGCTGGGGTTAAACTACAACAGCTAGTTAAGAAAAACTACAGTAAAATAAAAAAAGCAAGGAAAACAATAAATGTTGGAGAAATCCAAGATGTAAAGTAATCAATTGTACCAACAAGTTCTTGCCTTTTTAGCCCTGAGAAATGGGAAGGGTTGACATGAGCATCACAGGTAAACTAAGAAGAGCCCTGAAAATAAACAGGTACGCTAGTGCTTTCGTTGATTTTCGCAGTGACTATTTCTAAATCAAAAAAAAAAAAAGAAAATATTTTACACTTTAGACTTAAATTCAAATAGTCAACAGGGAAAGGTGGCAGTCAGTGGGGTAATTAACAGCTGAGAAGACCTAGAAGCATGATAAATCCCCCCCCCAAAAAACAAAATAAGATTTCCCTAATGTCAATAAGTGGAAGGGATATAAAAGCACAAAATATGACACTGACAATATGGATAACTCTCCCCGTTTAATTCAAGTTCTTTTCTCATTAACTTTACGAGAAGCAGAACAATCCCAGAAACAAGAAAGCCATCTGAAAAGCTGTGTGTTGGCTATGGTTAACAGAACTAACAGAAGACTAACACTTCTATGAATCTAGTTTGTAGAAGTGAATTTTGATGTAACAATGTTTTAAAAAGCTACACTATTAATTGAGAAAATTTGGAAAAAAAATCAAATACAAAAAAATGCTGTAAAGGACAAGCTACTGGACAGAATCATACTGAAAGATTAAAGAGGCTCCAAATTTTCTATGTGAGTACACTTATTACATAATGCCACCTACTGACCATAGTTATATATGCTTATGCTACAAATCCTAGCTTCCACAGAGAAAAACAGTTTTTGAATTTAACAAAGCAGCTTTCCATTGCTCCAGCAGATGGAGATTAACTACTCAAGTACATAAATCAAAAAGTATTTTTTCATGTAAAAGGCTGTTTAAGGGTCAGTTCATTGAAAAGGCTAACCAGAGACAAAATAACTCTTAAGACAGTCCAAGGGACAAACAAATTATCTAAGCAACGAGGCCTTCTAGCAGCAGATGACTGTTCTGTGGGCTAAGTTTGTTCTGAATTTCAGTAACAGAACTTAAGTGGGAACAGAAAGTCAAGTCACATTCTAGATGGAACATAAGCTTTTTCCAGCCTGGGAAAGACAAGTATACAGCTTCCAATACATATACTGCTGCTGGAATTACCATTTAGATGTTCCTTACTCTTGTTCCATAAAATACATCCACTTGCTATTTCTTTATGAACAGAAATAGTTCACTGCTGAAAAATGTGATATAAAGGAAAAGTTAGTTTTCTTCTAGTAACACCAAATATCAACAGTTATCAAAAAAATTTAAGCACTCCCTTTAAAAATACCCAAGTCTTTGCCTATATTTTTGAATATTGCACATAGCTATCCTTTTTAAGATTTCTATGCAGACTATCATTCGATTAACATGATAGTAGCTCTAATCTCACATTAAGCATCTAGTTTTTTCAAACGGTATCTAAACAACTACATTAAATGTAGTAGATGAAATCATACAAGCATATGAAATGAAAAATGATGTACGATGTCTTCCTAGATCTGATTAGAAAATGCTTCCTGAGGCTTTTCCATCATATATGCAGCACATACAGAAATGCTTCCATATAAAACGAAGGAATAAAGCTATCTAGGAGTACACTTAGTACTTAATCACAAGCATTCAATTCACTACGGAAGAAAAAAACGTTGTCCTATCTAGGGTATAAGATAAGGCATACTCTTCATGATGAGGGTGGTGAGGCACTGAAACTGGTTGCCCATACAGGCTGTGGAACCCTGGAAGTGCTCAGGCTGGATGTGGCTTTGGAAAACCTGATCTAATGGAAGGCGTCCTTGTCCACGGTAGGGAGGTCAGAATAAGACGATATTCAAGGTGCCTTCCAATCCAAACCATTCTATGATTCCATCTCACTATTCTTAAAACAAAACAAAAAACTTGTGTCTTTTATGATACACATACAAAAGGAACAGCCGATTTACAAAAAAAGACAAGGCAAAGATGAAGATTTGAAAGTCTGAAGTCTGATAAATCTTCAAAAAGGCACATAATCAAAATGTACAGAGGTATTTAAAAAAGGTACCAAGTATCTTTCCAATTGACTTTTAGGCATGTCACTCAAGTAGAATTGGTAAACTTGAGGTACATTCCTCATTCAAGTGGAGAGGGAGAACACAGCTAAGACCACAACAGCACTGGGCAACCAAGTAGGGAGATGTAAGAATAGCTTTCTCCATCATGCTAAATTTCTCTTGGATTTAGCACCTGCCTACAACATAAACATGTATGCAAGATATACAAAAAAAACCATTTAACATTAAAAAACATTTAACAAAAACTTATGCCTGGACTTACTCATTGAAATTACTGGAGAACAGTCTCCACTTTTAAGTAATGCTGCCAGAAGAACTAGTAGCACCCACCTTTACACACCAGCCAGAGGATGCAGCTGGAAACCTGGGTCCTACATGACTGCCAGTCCAATTCTTCCCTAGGACTTGAAAGGGGCCCCTAACCACCCAGCTGACCAGCAAGATAGGGAAGAATGCTGCTCAATTATTCCCACTAATGATACACCACACCAAGCAGAAATGAGTAACTCGTTTGTTTCCTTATGGTCCCCATTCTGACACAATGGTGAAAGTCTACACAACTATTACATCAGGTAATGTTCGCATACAGGTCTTAATATACTTCTAGTTTCAAAAAGACAATCGGGTATAAAATTAACTGAAGCTCTTCACAGAAGCTGCATTTAATAAAGAAGCTTTACTACAGCACTATACTATTTAAAATGTACAGCTCGTGTGTTTGTGTATTTTAATATTTAGAAAAGCTTTAAATCAAATTTCTTACCACTTCAAATGACAGGCACACTACATTTTCTCCTCACTACAAGCTTGGTGATCAACCATTAAGCACATTACCTCTTCTCAGGTACTTTTATAGAGTGGCAGTTACCAAGGGCTAAGTATTTGCCTTCAAAAACAAAAATTAATCTGTCTTTTTCTTATTCTGTATCTCAATCAAGCTCTGATTTTTTTTTTCCCCTAGTTCTAGACAACAAGGATAACAATAAATCCCTCCATGACTGAAACCTGAAGGTGAACAGACTTTCTCTTACTCCTGAAGTATACAACAGTGGTAACTCCTCTTTTCAGATCAAAAGAGGAAAGAACACTTTGAAGTATTCAAAAGAATATGGTAATCAGCTGTGCACTGAAAACATAACGTAAAAATAATATTTAACTGTCCAATTATTATAAATATAGCGCTTTACTGTAACACATTGAAAACTATCTTGCATTAAGACATGCAACTGTTTCATTATAATCTTTAACAGCATACACATATCAAAAGTCTACCATCTTCCAACGTCACACAAATATACATTTGTATTACCTGAGCAAGTTCTTTTTGTTCATTCACCAGTCTGCTGCAACTTGCTATCATCTGATCCAATGCATAGAGCCTATCCTCAAGGCCTTTAATAGCCTTCATGTTCTGATTATCTAGTTTGGCAATAGTTTGTCGACATTCTGCCAAAAAGGGCTGGATGATCCTTGGATCGAGCTAGAAATAAAATAACGGAAAAAATTAGCACTTGATGTATTCAAAGGTAACATGAAATAGCTACATGAATTTTTATAACCTTAATGTTTTTCCTTCACTATTCTGTCATTTCTAGTACTATTTCCACTAAGTATTTTCTTTGAATCAAAGGCGTGCCTACATCTTTCATTTGTTTCAGAATCCTGAATTAATTAGATTGTGGATTTTTGATCAACGCATCAGCTTCTTTTAAGTTTTCCAACCAGATCATCGTACAAATCAGGTCCTTGCAAGGGGAAGGGACAAAGAGGGGACAGTGAGAATTAAAGCTAATGGACAGAGCGTACACTAGAACAGAGTCTATACAGCCATAATCAGAACAAACGACAAATGTGACTCAGTGGGAAGTGCAATAGGGAGGGTGGTAGGAAAGAGCTGCAAGACTCATTAGCACTTTCCCACTAAATGAAAGTGTTTAATTTATGGCGTCATATATAAGGCAGATCAGTACTAGTAACTGGAATACAAGCTACAGAAAAATAGTATATTTCTAATACTTTTCACTATTATTTTTGATAACACGTTGTTAATAAAATTGTTTCATCATACTCCTTTGTGACCCATCATCCAGGAAAAAATAAAAAAACTGTGAAACATTAAGAAGCTAAAACACCCACAGACAGTAAGGGTAACCCTTCAAGTTTCATTAAAGAAGCAGCAAAACAAACTAAAAGCATTAAGTGAGAATCTAATGAAAAGTATACAAGTACAAAGTCATACAAGCTGTCATAACACTGACTTCTTCCACTAATACGCAGGTTTTACATCAACCCACACCAAAAAGAATACTTACACCTTCCTAAAGATACACTTACGTGTATCAATATTAACATAAAAAAACTATTTTTCCCCAATCTAGTATTTGACTGTATAAAAGCTTTCCTATGCAGTACTTTCATTCTGTTACAAATCTCATACAGACACGTTACACTTCAATGAAAATCTTACCTGAATTCAGAGTTTCAAATAAGAATTGCAATTATAAGCCATTTGTATGGTTCATATTTCCAAGAAGGAAAGGGCAGGGGAAGAATGGCGAAGAACAGTAACAAAAAATGATTGACTTTTGTATTCTCACATTGAAGTGTTCTCTTAATATTTACTTGAGATGACAACTGTGTTGTGAGATACTTATTTGGTTGATTTTCCTTTTCAGCTACACACTAATTCTGTTTTCTAATTCTAAATCAATGGCAAACAAAGATTGAATCCTTTGTCTGTGGTACATTGAAGAGAGTAAATTAATGTTTTCCTAGGAGCTACCATATTGAAGCTTTTGAGTTTTTGTGAGAACTAAATCAAAATTGATCACTTATAGTTGGTCTGGTGGTAGCCAGAATAGATGGAGTATCTACCTGTCAATTATGGTAGGAAAAAAAATTGCAGGGGCAATTTCATTTCCCAACCCCCCCCACAAAAAAACAACTAGATAAGAAAAGCAAGGACAGAAAAGTACACAGTTACAATATAACCTACTCAAAACATGTGACATTGGTAAATAAGACTTCAAGCTAATCTAAAAAAGGTACAACAACTAACTAAAATGTTTTTTTCTTCAGCATCACTACATTTATTTTGAAGCAACTCTTTAATTCCTGTCTCTCAAAATATTGATAGATATAGGGATATAATACAGGACAACTTTAACTAGTATGAACAAAATGAATTTATTCTCTCTCAAATTGAACTACAGGGCTTTGTTACTTGCTTAAAACTATCAGAAAGCACCTTGTAGCGTTACCGAAGAAACAAAACAGAGGATTGTCTCAGACTTCGGCAAAGTTTTTCAGAGACAGCACTGAACGTACTTGGTTTTGGTAAAGGAAAGTAAAACTGTCACAACTTGGAAAGCTCAGTCATTCGCTCAGCCTTTTCTGTACTACTAAAATTGAGACAGCTCAAAACCTTGGGCAGGCCTTAATATTAAGCCCAATTCTCCACTTACTTTTAATGCAGAATTGAAAAAAAAAGCAAAACTGATCACATGGTAACACGCCTTGTAAAAGATTATGCTTAGACATAATTGAGAGTCTTCCATTCTTACCTTAATTAGAATAAAGTGTCCAAGACAATATAAATTATTATTTTCTTTGTTCCAGGTACATTGAGTTATATTAAAACAATACATATGCAAACAAGGTTACACAACATAAGAAACATAAGCTACAGAAAAAGGTACAAGCAAGAAAGAAGGAAATCTCAATGTAAAAGGTTACAACGTTAATTGGCTAAAGCAGTGACTTACAAAGAACATAAGCATGTACCAGTTAATAAAGAATCAAGAAATATCATGATTAACTACATGAATTTGATCTGTCTTTCAATAAATATTCAGTATTTTTAAGCACAGACTAACAGTGAATTTGGTCCAGGAAAATTTTAGTTTCATTATAAGCACAAAAACACAATCAACTGAGAGCAGAAGCTGCTTTGATAAAAGAAATTATTGGCTTTCCAGGAGGAGTAGCTACTTTTGGGAAAAAAAGGCAGCAGAACCCCAAAACAACAACAAAACCTCCAAGATAATGAACATTCATTGTGAAATTATAAATTTTCTCAGAGGTCAAATTCTTAAAACTCAAGAACTCATTCACAAAATATTTCCCCCACCCCCACTCTGTTTTGGTCTCCCTTCAGAAAGTTATTTGAGAAACAACAAGCTACAGAAAGTTGAATCACTTCAAAAGAACCGTCATCTGGAAAATAAAACTATCCCATAGCAAATTTTCAATATAATTTGAGTGAGAAAAAAAAAATTGTTAACTTACCCTGCTCATAGAATCAAAACATTTTCTGACCAGCGATTCAACATCGTTAGGTCTATCTTGAACGTTTATCCAGTCTAACAAAGACACATTGAATGAAGGCTGATCATCATCTTTCAATTCTACTGATGCTTCATTGTCCTGGACAGTAGCATTTTGACCAGACTCCTTATCATCTTTTACATTTTCAGGATTTGTGCCTTCCAAAGCTGAATGTTCAACTGACTTGCAAAATGATGCTAACATTGATTTATTGTTCATTTTAGATACATCAGAATAAAGCACCAGTTCAGGAGATTTCCCATCCTCAGTTTCTTCACTTTCTGCCCCTCCATGCTCAGCTGAAGAATCCAGTCTTCCTAAACACTCCCTGTAACTATGTCTTGTTAGGCACTCCAGCAGTGGTATCTTGGCCATGATAGAAACAGCAGAACCCAAGCTTTTTTAAAAAGGGTGAAAAAAAAGCCATCAGTATCCAGAAGCCAATTGCATAACAACTTTGACACAAGCCACTCATAATTAAAGTGCCATTTGTATATTTTAGAACTGAAACAGACTTCAAAATGAATTTGGTTATTACCCTTTCAAAGCACTGCGTTCAGTAACAACATCATGAGAGCACAGAAAGTAATTTTTGCTCTCTTCCACTGCTGAATATAAACTCTTCTAAACTTCAGGGTAAGCTTATATGTCAAATAAGCTTATATGTCAATATTATATGGCATAATGCAATGACAAAACCATGAAAAAACATGGCAGTTTGATAACT
The DNA here is from genome assembly GCF_964034855.1 of Anser brachyrhynchus. NCBI lineage: Eukaryota > Metazoa > Chordata > Aves > Anseriformes > Anatidae > Anser > Anser brachyrhynchus. The sequence continues at coordinate 119,629,365 of NC_137695.1, forward strand.
GAGACACGTCCATATTTTAAACACACAACTGGGACTTTTATGTTTGCATTCTGCATAGGTACACACCAATGCTTATTAGCAAAGATTGAGTGCCCTCTGGCTGACTACTTTTGCAGAGCTTGAATGCTCTCTACGTATTTGGTAAAAACTATGAAGTTCAACTTTTTTTTTGTTTTATTAAAAAAAGGTAAACCATATTTCTGCTTGATTTCTTTAAGTACCTGAAATTCGATTAGGCACTTCACTCACAGAAATACCACAATAGTATAACGTCTCCAGAAAGACGTCAAAAAAATATTTTCCTTCAAGCAACATCCAGAGTTCGCAAGGCTGTAAGTATACATTTATACACACACACACCCAAAGATGTATATATACACTAAGATTCTGTGTTATAAGTAGCTTCAGATTTGCAACATAGATCATCATTCTTAATATGTAAGTGTATTCAGAAGTATATAATTCAGAAGTGCAAATATGTATTTAAAATACTATTTAATGTCTAAATTTATTATCTAGATGTTTCTAGTGTACATTTGGAAGGACTCCAGCTCTTAAACAGTTCACATTAGTGAGCATAATCTTCCAGATAATTCAATACAGGTTTCTGTGTGCTGATGAATGCAATGAAAAAAAGTCAATTAAAAAATAACTAGCATAGAAGAGAAAGAATGTTTTCAGTGACATAAAAATCAAATACATGCCTGATTAATTAAAACTAGCATGAGATATACAACACAAAAAATGTAAATAAGCTCTGGAGATTGAGACTGAAGTTAAATTGCAAACCTACTGTGTAAGTTTCAACTTGATATCATCTATGGACTGCAAATAGCTTGAATATACATTTTCAAACTTGAAAAGTAGCTTTTGGTAAGAGTATGTACAATCTTCCAAGTTGGCCATTATGGCAGCCCAGCCTTGATGCTGAAGATGTTCATCATGTACAAGACCTTCACAGAATGAGCAAAGCTTCTTGGCAACTTCATACATTTCCTGGAAAAAAAAATCCAACAAAAAAAATGAAACTCTCTTAGCCAGACTTGTGATGTTTTATATAGCTACCATAGAAAAGTGAGACACTTAGAAAATATTAAGATAAAAAGTGTTAAACTGTGACAGCTAAAGCTGCACATCTCTTAAAACTTCAACCAAAAATAACTTCCTTTACTCTTAAGAAAATCAGTTAGAGGATGAAAAAATTATAGAGCATTTACTGAATTATTTTTCTTCTAAACAGGCAGATGAAAAGCTGCAGTTCAAAAGAAAAACTCATATACCTGAATTCTGCTAATATAAAATATTCAGTGCACACGTGAATAATAATGCTTGTACAAATCTAGCAGAAGGAGCTAGCAAACAAGGTAGATTAAAGAGAAAACTACTGAAGAGCCAAGCAGAAACTCAGAGTAAGACAAACAATTGCAGTATCCATCGATAGAAACACACGTACATCAGATGCAGGGAGAGATGCATAGTGTAAATAGGAGGGCAGATACTTAACTGAAGTCTTCTAGCAATTAATAAACCAGAGAAGCAGTGCAGAGAGCATACAAAACTCTAAAACACCCTGAAACTTGGTGCACCCAAATCAACACAGTTTTTTTGTTAAATAATCGTATGACAAACATTTAACCACCATAAGAAGGTGAAAATTTCATTACCACCCAGCATGGCAGAGATAAAACAGAAACCTAGATATGGCAAGTACCAAATCCTATTAGAAATGCACTAATAGCAATGCCTTATTCTATTCAATTCCAAAATTTTAACTATTAGTAGAAAATCTATTTAAAGTATACTAACAAACTGCATCTCCCCTACTACCCCCAAGGTGCCTACTTCCCAAACACCCAAATGAGAAAAATAATATAGAAGTCACACTTAATCCTTCAGCTCAACACTTTATAACATACTACATTAGAAATAGTCTCCTCAGAATACCTGGATGTTTGGTTTTAGTGTTTGCCTACCCACCAAGGAAAAAAATCCTACAACTTTTTGCATGTTGTTCATAGCATTGAACTAAACAAAGCATATCTTTCCTTTGTTATAGTGCACGTGAGAAAAGCATACATGGAGAAACAAGTTTACATTATTTAATCACAGTGAAAAAGCAGTAAAAACCTCAACATATTATAAAATACATTCACTTCTGACCACATGGTTTACAGCACATATGCATACACAAAATTTTCAAACAATAACACTTATCTTCCCAAAATAAATCACAAAACTGCAGAGCATCTTATCTGAACATTTCAGAATTAATCTTGACAAAGCCTAAGTTACAAACTCCCTTTAAAAACAAACAAACAAAAACAACAAAAAAGTCCAAGTATTGTCTCCAGCAGCATCACAAAATTCCATTGTCTTTCAAATTACTGGTATCTAACTTATCAGCATGCAAACAATGAATATATAACTACTTATATGTGAAACCCAAGGAAATCAAAAGCTATTACAAATTTCTACCATTTCATAGTACAGGCACTGGTTTGCCTTTAGTACGTCTTTGCAACTTGGTCTTGTTTTCTGAACTTTGTTCACCTTCTGGGCACACAACAGGAAGAATTTCTACTTTGAAAAGAACAGTTATTTTATTTGCATCATGAGCTCTCGCTTCCCAAGTCAAAACTAGCAATACAACTTGGACAGCATCCAGGTTGTGCTGACACCTTCAAGTCATTACCTCAATACTAGATCCAGTCCCTCTGTACAACTTAGAAATACACATGTAAACTAACGCAATACTGACAACTTGAAGAATTTTTATTATTCATTCTTGAATACAAATTGCTCAAACAAATTCTGCAGCAGATGAAAAAAAGAACTGCTGCTTTCTCAATTATACTGAAAACCAGAACAGACTTTTTTACCCTAAAGTATACTAAAAGATATACCAAAAATATAAAGCTGAAAGGCAACTAAATGTCTCCATTGTGTTCTAATGTATGCCCTGTGAAAGTAAATGAGCATTCTGCTTTCAACCCACAAACACTACTCCCTTCCCAAAGTCAACCTTCCCCCACCCTATTGGCAAGAATCCTATAAATGACAGCATATGGAAACCACACATTAGTTTGAAGACTAAAACAATTTAAGCTATCTACAAAATCTAAACTGATCTCAAAGTCTTTTTATGCAGCAGTATCTTCAAGTGAGTACCATCACTGTGTACTGAGGAAAATAAAGACTGAATTTGTCCCACCACCTAACTAAAATGTTTCTTTGAAAGACCTGGGCATAGAGGACTTTTAGTTCTATTTTCCTTTGGACAAACTGACTTGGTATTGCACAGATCAACTACTAGGCTTGATAAGAACAGATGCTGTGCCCTGAGACATACCCTCAACTCAGGCCACTTTTTTTTTTTTAAGCTAGATCTATTTACTGAGTTCAAAATAGGAGTCAGAAGCTGCAAAGTTAGTTTTGTTCTATTAAGTTTTGTGTGTCATCTTTGATACTCCCTGGAGAATTTAAGTGTTGTCAACTTAAGACATTAATTCTGTCAAGGTTGTCACAACACTTTCAAACTCAAAATAAAAATTGCAAGTTATCAAATTTTACTAGGAAAACAACATTACAGCTGAAATTGCTTGTTATACTACAGATGACCAGCACTGACACTTTTTACCTAGGAGTCTGACCTGCCATGATTTACCCAAACTTATCCGAGTCAGAAACTTGTGTCCCAGAAAAGTGAAAGCAACCATACATAAGATACTGAGACAAAAAGATATTTTATATGTAGCTCAGAAGTGGTTCAATTAAAATCTGCACAGGTGCATCTTTCTTATCATTCCATCACTACTGAATGCAGCTTCAAGTGATTGGGCTTGTTTTTCCTGCCTTTTCTATAAGCAATATTAAAGGGGAGGCATCCTTAAGCTACTTTAGAAGATAAACACCAATCTATTTTACACAATCAGTATTGCTGCATGAATAAAAGAATTAAGCAGTTCCCTTCCAAACAAGTAACATCTAAAACCGCAGACATATAAATAAAGGCCTGCAGTTCAACATGTTTTAACACTCCTCAGTAAAGCTCCAGCACAGAAAATGAAGCCTGCCTAACAACAGGTATGCTTTTGTCATTGATTTTTCCACAGATCAGTTTCAGAGTAATTTGCAGACAATCAATGGTTCACAGAACATAAAAATTAAAAACTGGATGACTTGCACAGCTACATTCATTTTACTCAAATATACCGATATACCTAGAACACTGAGTTTCACCATACCACTGGAATGTGGACCTCAAGAAGCACTACTACAAGACTAGACAAACCCAACTTGCCCATTTATGTTGAAGAGGAAATAAAGGCATCTTGACTTTTTAGTTAGTCCAAAAATCCACAGGCTCACCAGAAAGATTCTTTACCTCCATCTAGATTTTTTAACAGAATGTTTACTTGAATTATTTTATTCTATCAGCATGACTTCACCATAGGTTATTCTTCTGATTATAATTATTTCAATTTAGTAAGTTGCAACCAAAATCAGTAGAAGCAACAAAGTACATTTTATCTGAAACAAGAATTAACTGGTAAAGTGCTTCCCATTAATTTCAAGACTTCGCACTTGCATCCTAACACCCTAATTTTGCTCATCTAAATGGGGAAAAAATCATGGGAAGGTCCATTTGTCTTAAGTGCTTTTTTGGACTTACCTCTAAAGAACAAAAGTTCTCAGGAAATGCAGGGTTCTTTCCATTCTCTACAACCCTGTGGTAAAAGGAAACAAGGCATCAAAGTCCTCTATTGCCATGTGTCTGAAATTCTGTTAAAGGACTCCTTACAGGTTTGAGTCACCCTAAACAAAAAAGTAATCAACCTCAGGCCACCAAAAAGGTTCTCTGAAAGTGAAGTTACACACACTACACTAGAGGATAAACACTTCCACAAAAGGTAACCAATATCTTGGTTGCCAATACCAGAAACTAAGACCAATATCCCTTTTTTAACACCTCAACTGAAAACAACAGTTATGTTACTATATTAACCACTTCTGAGGATTTCAGCTTTTAAAACTTGAAGCTGAAACAGTTAACTTGACTGTGAGGGAGGCTTGAGATTTCATGATAATTTCTCGTCTTTCATTAGACAGCTGATTATTCCATTTTCCTTTAATATTGATCAATTTTGGTGACTGTCCTTTGAACATTTGTCCACACAGTTCATGACTTACTACATATTTATTAAGTATTTATTTCATCAGCGTGATACAGAGCCAAGCTATTCATAGCTTAGTGACTTTTTCTTCAGTCCTGTTTTCACTAGCTCTTGGCTGAGATCCTAAAAGCAAGCTAAGAGAAGTCAAGTGACAGAATTTACCACCAAAAAGGACACTGAGAAGCTGATATAAAACACCCAGACAATGAATCAAAGCAGGGTATGAGGTAAGTGATAATTTTCACTAGCTTTTCCAAGCCATCCAAGTCTTTTTTTTTTTTTTTTTTTTTAAAACACTCCCAGTGAATTTTCCAAAAGCTTAACCTAACGATTTTGGTCGCAAAGGCCAACCAAAAAACATTTAATCATAAAAGCTATTCTATTTTAACCCTGCCCAGCTCAAAGACATTCAAAGATGATGAGATTGATCATTGATGCAAGTTAAAGAAGCCTGGACTTCTGTGGAAGAGCTAGAAGTGTTTCCTGCTATTAGAATATTTAGTAAAAATGGATGAATAATAGCAATTTCATCACACAATTGCTAGAACCATTACAAATGCTTTAAGAACGCAACATTTTTTAGTAATTGTTTTCCACCGGGTCTCAAAGTAGCTTTCTAGTCAAAGTGAAAGTGTACATATTTAAACAGTAGTTACATCGCTTTCAGGAAGCATGATTATACATCTTCACTAGGGTTGGAAGCATTTGGAACTGAACCAAGAATGATGTAGGTACTACAACTACAGACATGGTTTTACGTAGCCTTATGAAACAACCACACAGTTTCTCATTGCCATCCCTATTTCTAAAAGAAAAAATGACTGGAATTGACAGTTTGATGATGTCAGCAACAGTATTACATGAAATATGAAATATATCCACTAACCAAAAGTGCAAGTCTCCAATAACCTTCTTCTGCAACTTCAGTTAAAATCAGGGAATTTCAATCACTTAAAAATATCTAAGTAAATCCTGTTCTAAAAGATAAGCTATCAGATTTTTTTAGCAGTAGTGTTAAAAAAACAAAAGATTAGACAAGATTCATAGAACAGAGTTCATTGCGCAATGCATTGTGTAGAGAACAGCTTGTTTTCTCCTAAGCTGATATGTACGCAACTTTTTGCAAACACTCTGTGCACCTCATTGTCCACATTCCGCAGCTCAAGGCCAAAACTGATGAACTGGAAGAGAAGCAGGAAAGTAGGGTAGCTGTAGAAAAGCACGCTGTAACACTTAAGGCACTTACATCTCAACAGTAAATTTTTAGCCAGAGGGCAACCAGGATACTTGGACATAAAATGAAAATAGGCTTAGAAAGTTGCTTTAACTGCTGTTTAAAAGCCAGACAGTAGATGAAACAAACACTGAACAAGGAAAAGATGATTAAAAAAAGTTTAAAACACTAAGACATCACCACATTTGACAAAAGCTACGGAAAGTATTTCAGGTTAATCAGCGAAAGAGCAAATTGTGGTAACAGATACAGCTTCTTTAAAGTTTTTATACTGTGAATTTTATGTAATGATATCTCCAGTTAAAAAAAAAAAACACACATACACCTTAAGGAAATTTGTTTAAGTGTTAAATTCAGGAAACGAAAAAGAAAATAATTTATCTTGATATGGGTAGTTATAGTACAGTGGAAAACCAAACAGGTGGCAATAAGCTTGACACAGGAAGGACTTTTGGTTAGGAGGTATTAAAACCTAAAAAAAGACTAAATGTAAGTTAATGAAATTAGCTCCAATCAGAAAATAAGAAAATTAACATCTCTATACCACGTGGATAAAAAGTTACAAGAATGCAAACATTCTGTAGGACTTTTAAAGTTCCTTGTTTAAGCAAAATCTATATTTGTAAGTGGAATTAACTTGGCTCATTCAAGTCATAAAAGCAGTTGAGCTATTCATGTGACAATGGCTCATTAACGTAGGTGAGAGCAACATCTGAAAGAGAAAAATGCAGGCCATGAAAAACAAACAGTCTTCCATGAATATTACTGAAAAATGTTACAGTTCTGCATATTTTTTCCCTCCCGATGATTCTAAATTACTGACCTGGAAGAAAAAAAACAAGCCATGAAGTTGCAAAGCTTACGCAGATTTCTTAAGAAACTCTTTAACAATAATTCCAACTATAATTATGCTGCTATAACTACGTTCCTGAAGAAATACACAGAATATGACTATTTACCCAACTCAGAATATTTGAGCTATCTGTAAGGCAGGAAAAAAACAGGGCCTCCACTGCGAACTAAAAGATAACTTTTGTTTTACCTGAACAGTAACCAAGGATGTCAGAAGATTATGACAAAAAACAGAAATCTAAATCAGTGGTGGTCAGCTCTAGCTGCCCATCTAACAAAGGAAAGATGGGAAACAAGATTTTAGGCAGGCAAAAAAAACAACGAGGAAGAAAATAAATACACAGACTAAGAGAAATACTTGTTAAAGGAAAATGTAGAACTACTTTTTACTGCAAACAAGTTTTTAAAACATCATATCCAGAAAGTGAATCAGATATCTGTCAGCTTTCTCTACAGTACAAATAAAGTTCAAAATAAGGTAAGATAAAAAAAATACCTTTTCATACTGTTTTACAGCATAATACAACCCATGGAAAAACTGATCAAATTCAGAAGTTTTCAGGAAGACTTAAAACAAGGGAAAACTAAGATGACAACAAAATCCATTACACCCTGAAACGTATATAACACTCCATACAAGAAAATAAGTTTGCCTATTACTAAATTAGAAGCAGGCCATGTGCTACAAGAGATAACCAAGAATAGTTACTGTACTCCTGCACGGTAAATTAGAAGTCATCTTCTAAGCAATTTTTACTATTTCACATACTGTCTTACTATTTCTTATAAAATCTGATTTTAAAGTTATACTGCATATCTTCTGGGCAGAAGAGATAGTAAATTAAATGTAAACTGGCAGATATCTAATTCTCCTCTACTTTTAAGTAGTTGCACATCACTGTTTCTTATTATTGACAATAAGATTTTGTAATCATAACAATTTAGATTGAGATTTCTATTCTAATACAAAACATATTTAAATGTAATTAATACTTACTATTAATGCATGACAATTATTTAAGTTCCCTAAACAATTACAACAGGCAAAACCACCATCAAGTACTGTAACTGTTTTTCTGGTAACACAAATTGTCTCTAAAATTAATTAAAAGATAAGCCTTCAATCATTATACTGCAGATTTTTCATGCCCATTTTGCATGAAATCTAGTGTACAGTATAGTCAGTGTGGTTTTGGATGCATCATTCTCACAACTACAGAGGTTCAGAGCCTCTCTTCCTCTCCCCAGATCTTAATTTTGAGAAGGACTAATATCCCATGTTCCATCTTCCTCCCAGACCAGAGGCTTACAATGAAGCTTGAAGAAGATTAATGATCTAACCACATTTCTAGCCTTTCTCTAATTTCTTCTGAATTACTGCTCAATGTGCTTCAAGTAAGCATCATGAAAGGCTGTAGTAACACTGCAATACTCCTTTATAATACTCCTTTATGAAGTCTTCACACCCTGGCATATCTCAAGTCAGGTTAGACTATTTACTCATCTTCTATGATACAGAGCTGTTTTCTTAGCATTCCCCTCAACTCTCAGAAAAGCACCCAAAGCATTTTCACAGCCAAATACAGAGCCCATGATTTTGAAATATTTCAAATATTGGACAAAGCTAACTGACGGTATAAAGGCACATCAGATTTAAGAACATAACTAGATATTCAGTCTTTATTATTTTTTTTTTTAGAAAAAAATACTATAATTGTTGCCCTTTTACCAGCAGGGAAGAGCTGGAAGAAGTGTGGAACATAGGACAATCTTTTACAAGATCAATGTGCAGGCTAAAACAACAACTCCATTCCACTTAAGTGGATGTTTAAAGACCTTTAAAATACTAAATCCGCCCTCCTTCAACAATAACAACAGATTCCATCAAGCATAGGAAGATTTCTTTACTTGGAAATCAGTTCAGGATCAATCTCTACGCGAACTCCACAGTCTTAAGCTAAATGTTATAGCTCCAGCTGGCCAATAAATGCTGTACTTCACATGGACTTTGAGAGTATTTCTGAAATACGGGTTTCCCTGACAGAAGACTTGCCAACAGAACAAGTCAGTTAAGATATAAGTAATTTAAAAGCAGAAACACTTGAATAAACTTGCTTGCTCTGTGTATTAATACAGCCTTCAGAATTGAGGGGGAAGAGAAGGTAGCACTAACAATCCTTCTCAAGTAGAAGTATACATTAAAAAACACTCCTGGAATATAAAAACTTACTCCACAGGAATCAAATCTGTTTATCTGTCAATGTATAGTAACTTTACTGGGTCAAAATAATAATCGGGAATCCCTGGTGTGTTAATTTTTCCCCTTCAGAGATGGGGAAAACAAAGGAGAGAAAACATCAACAATTAGAAACACGAAACTCATTAATACCACCTCTTCAAGTAAAGTTCATACATAAATACCAGAACTCCCATTCATATCAAATCAATTAATACGTTAAGCATTTAACAGACACTAGTCTTACTGACTTTTATAAAATCCTTTTAACACCTCAGAAAAATCAGTATTTCAGTCTCAGCTGCTGAAAAAACAATCTTCACACTCCTCAAGTAAGGAGCACAAATGAAAACCTCCTACTCCTAGATGAATTCACATCTATATCTACTCTTTTCAGTCTGACAGTCATATGATTCACAGATCCCTAATTACTCAAGGTCTTATTTACTAAGTCAGCAATAACTGTCAACAGGTGGTAGATGGAAGAAGAGTGTTTATTGGACTTGATCCTTGCCTTAAATTAGACAGGATGTCAATGTTAGATTATTCAAGCTAACCTCCCCACTCCTGATAGACCAAGGGGGAAAAAAAGCAAAAAGAAACTCTGTGCTATATGCATGACTTGGCACTTTTCTCTGAATTCTTCTGTACAGTATTTAAATAGTACATCATTTAAAATACAAAATACTCTTTTGGACTGCCTTAATGTTATTACTGAAACTTGCAAATGATTACCAAGACAACATGCTAAAAGCATGAATTACTATTCAGTCTGTGCTAAATGCTACACAACCACTAACCCACTCCTAACTGTTGGAAATCTAAATAATTATTAGAGACGGTTTTTTAAATAATTATTAGAGACTGTATTATTTAACGCATTTAGAATGTAAAATTTGAAAAGGAAAATGAGGACAGCATTTCGTAACACAAAGAAACGCAATTAGTTCAGCTACTGCGCACATCACATTCTAGAACATGCAGCCGTTCATACTGCTTGCACACTTGGTATTTTACTACCCTTGTTGCAGGGTAGCCCACTCCTCAAAGTAATATGAAATAATAAAATTGTAATTCTAACAAGTTTGCTTTCTATGCAAGTAGAAGCCAGCACTCAATAAGAAAACACGTGAAAGACATTTTGGGAAAATGAATCTTAGTTTTGCATGTCTACACAACTGGTGAGAAATCTATAAGAGGAAACAGGAGGTTGGAAAGGTACTTTGAAAAAGATCACACTGCAAGTTTTCTATCTGGGTTAATACTGTTTCTGAACTAACAAACTTTTCTGTCTTCAAGTTGAGACAGACTAAAGTCACTGAAAATGAGGCAGGGAATTGAGGCACGAGTCCAAAGAAACCAGATTTCTTTCATTTTGCCAGTGCTGGAAACATACGCATCCATAAAGCCATACTACAATTTGCTTTCTAAAGCAGCTTTGAAAATGCTACAGAAGCACATTTTAGTACCTATCTTGAAAATTACAGACAAAGGCTTCAAAGAATAGATCATTAATAGTATATCATTTTCACTGTCTTCTGACAAAACTCCTTCAAAATTTGCATCAAGTTACTGCTCTGACATAAAAAGGGTATTGTCCTTTTGTGCGCAAGTACACTACAAATCTACTTACCACAGCAAGTTGGGTCCGTGATGCTACCGTATGAAAAACTGCAGGCATCATTAGAGACTCTTCTACTTTCAATTCCATCTCATTCTCCGCTGAAAACGTAGTTTTCGGGATAGCTGGGGGACGCTCACACAAGATCATTTCTTTGTTGAATAAGAAAATTGGGTTGGTGTCCTACACTCAAGAAGAAAGTGAAACCACACATTTAGTAAAGGTATCATTCAGTCACCAGTTATTCCATCATATGGGTAATATGTCTTAAGACCATGTTAAAATCCACATGTATAAACTAAATAGATAAAAAAGGTTTCTCAAATGAAAGAAATTCAGCAAACATGATATACTGTAGAAAAATACTTAAAAATCCTTTACTAAAAGAGTTTTTTCTTCCCCTACCACAGCTTAAATGACAAATGCAGTATGCACTTACTGTTCCAGCACTGTAACTACACACTCTTCTGTCTGGTGCCATACACTCTCCTCCATTGACAACCAGTACCTGGTGCTGAATGGCAATCTTATACTTTGTTTGTATTGCATGTTTCAGATCAGCCACACTGAAAAAAAAACGGGGGATAAGATGACAATAAAAACGTTTGTGTGTCTAATTTCACATGTTCCTGTAATATAGACAGGCAACTTGTCTGTTTCAAGGCAGGACTTGTTACATTTGCATTCTGCACAATGAAATATCTGTAAGTTCGTAAAGGCTGTAATATGTTGTATTCTGGATATCCACCTAACAAGCTATCACCTAAAGGAGTAGAGCCTGTAGAACACTGGTATATCATCAGCAATCTTCTTCCAATAAGATCTGATAATGTGCTGAAATTCTAGATCAAATAAAGCATTTACGATAACAACTGTAAAAGTCGTATTATGTTCTTTGAATGCTTACTTTATGAGCATACAAATGACTTCCTGAAATTCTATAATATGACAACACGAGTACTCAACACTTCATTAAGCCTAATTTAAGCACATTTCCACTTAATCAACTCTGATTGATTTACAGTACATGAAGCACAGTACAATGCTCAACTGACAGGAAATTCAATCAATGAATATGCAACAAACGAATATAAACATTGCAGACATGTTTAATGCAAAAACAGTAGACCAGTAAGCCACCCCTGCTTTCATTCAGCATCCTAGCAGCTTTAATTCCAGGTGATGACATCCTCATGACACTGCTTACTTTAACAATTCTAGACTTTGTCTCAAAGACACAAACAAAGAATTCGTGAATATGATACAGTAACTGACTAAAACTATAATACACAGTGGTGACAACTGAGCAAAGGCACTGAAAAGCTTCAGATTATCAAGTGAATAATCAACGTAAGCATCACTGGTTTTGATATTATTAGCAGGAATCAAAACAAAGTTACTGGCTATAAGGTACTTGAAAAAATAAAGATCTGTTACCTAATATAGCCTACAAACACCTCAAACACAGGCTAGTACTCACTAGCTGTGTTACAAAAAGAATTCACCTATCATCCCCGTGTTTATTCAGAAAACTGATTGGCACACATTCAAGGAGATAGGCAAAGAACCCAAGAAAAAGGTCTTGCTAAGAAGAGCAAGTGTCTACAGACATACAGAACACAAAGTTAAACTACTCAGCTGAATAGTCTTGTATTTTGTCTCGTCCACCACTTTTTCCTCAAAAAATAACACACAGAGCAAAAAGTTGGCCCGTGCCAGGCTATTAGATACCCTGTCTGGCAGTTCAAATGCTGCACCTCATCATGATTTAGGCGATTTTGAGATCTCAGTGTACTAGATGACACACAGAGGTACTGACGTCTGCAAATCACGGAATCATAGAATAACTTAGGTTGGCAAATATGCTTAAGATCATGAAGTCCAACCATCAACCTAAAACTTTCAAGTACACCACTAAACCATGTCCCTAAGCACCACATCCACACATCTTTTAAATACCTCCAAGGATGGTGACACGTCCCTGGCTAGCCTGTTCCAATACCTAATCACCCTCTCCTGATTTCTAATCTAAAGCTTCCCCAGCATAACCTGAGGCTATTTAATTGTGTCCTGACAGTTGTCACTTGAGAAAAGTGTCACATCCTCCTTGCTGCAATCTCCTTTCAGGTAGTTGTAGAAAGTGATGAGGTCTCCCCTCAGTATCTTCTTCTCCAGACTGAACAACCCCAGTTTCCTCAGTCACTCCTCAGATCTTATTTTCTAGTCCCTTCACCAGCTTCGTAACTCAGTAGATCCAAAATAGCTGTGGTATTTTATTTCATCCCCAATACTATCCTCAGTTAGCTTTGCAAAACAGCATACAAAATCATTCAATGCATGCAGTGTTAGGGCTCTTCCAGCTCAAAAGTTTCAAAATCATGATTCAACAAGTGAATTTGGAAAGTTACAAACAGAAATTCAGGAGTATGGTAACAACGGACTTCATTACAAAAATCCATGGAAGTCTTTCAATCAACATTATCTAGCACATGTAACAGCATGTACATGAATTACTTGCAACTCATTCACCACTAACAGAATATGAAGACAACAGGTCAGGTTGGCTCTTGCTAGCTCCAAGGCTCATGGGCTATGATGATGTTACACAAGATTTATTGTATTAGATCAGAGTTCTACATGAGAACAAGTGTAGATGGTATAATACACTTAGTATATCTAAGTCTCTCTAAAGCATCATTAAGGTTGCAAGATGCATTTAATATGCAGTGGGGAAAAAAAAGTTGTAAAGTCGTTGGGATTTGACTGGTAATCTAACACACTGCTCACATTTCAAACAGTTCACAGTTTGGACGTTTATGTTTTATATAGAGAACGCTGTAAGATATGCTAGAGCCTATGCTAGAACATATGACAGAACCAAGTTTTTCCCATCCTGGAACATATGACAAAAACCTATACGCCAGTTCTTCAGCATCTAGTCTAAAACATTACAGAACACATTTTCTTCAAGATGTATAAATACTGCGAGTAGAAAAAACAATCCGCAGAACTTATTTTATGATACCAATAAACAAAAATGCTGTTCAATAAAAGATCACAAAAGACCAGAAGTAAATCTGACAGTTTTTCCAAAATGTAATCCCAAATATAACACCAGATAGAGCTAAGATCAAGTAAATAACACCTACATCCTATGTCACTACTGCAGAAAGTAACCTCCCTGCGCTTTCATGGGACCTCACAGAAGCACAACCACCTGCAAGACACTGAAAATGCTAATAAAAAAATCCCCAATTCACTGAAATACATGAAAACCTAGTGGGGGGGAACTATGTGGACATACTCAAAAAACAATTGAGTATCAACTCTCAAGAACTCATTATACAAAAAAACAAAGCATATACCACTTCTTTTATTTATTAAAAAAAATCAAACAATACAAGACTAATTTACTTTCTTACTTTTGTACAGCAAGTTCTGTGTCAAAGGTTAGGGTAGTTCCAGTGTTGACCAGAAATACATATAGCTTCATGATGATTTCTTTAGGTCTCTGAAGTTTATAATTTCCACTCTTAAAATCATCTAGAAACTGAAAAAAAAGATTGAAGTGTATTTCACATATGAGTTATGAAAAAGTACGTACATGCTTTTGAAAGAAACACTTTTAGCTACGTAGTGGGTTAATATATCAGCTCTCATATTCTGCAGTTCTTTTGCTGCTAGTAAACATACAGATGCTTCTCTTACGAGAAACACAGGCACAGGAGGGCATTCTCATATGCGGATGGGCTAGAACGCATGAAATTATACACTGGGGAAAGACAGGAAGGAGAGAAGACAACTTTCAGTTGCAGAGGCCATCATCTGGCATGATTACCTGGCTTTTGTCAGTTATGAAATATATTTTTAAATCCCCAGATAATCATTTCTGGTTATCTTTTCTACACTTTACAAATAGCAGCATGGTCTAAGCTGTAAGTATTCATTCCCCAACCTAGATCAAAGTTTACCTATCCCTATGCATAATTTTTTTCCTCTCAGATATACAGAAACAGTATCAATAAAAAAAATTGCTGAAATTAGTTTTTTAAAAGCTATTAGGTAATTACAGACAGATAAAAAAATACAGATTTCCCTTTGTTTTCAGCACTGCTAAATCTGTAGCTACCTTCTTAGTCACTACTAGCCACTATGGAGCGATCAAAGAAACATTGGACATTTTCACTCATGTACCCTACAAGTTTCTGGATTAATGACTATAAGCAAGCACATGTTTTTCCAGAGTACATAATAGAAGAAAAACATTTAATTGCTTTGCAAGACATTCTCAGATTTGATATTCTACCCCTGAAATATTCCATACCTCCAGGCCTTTTTCTCCACACTAACAGAGTGGCTGCAAAAGTACACTGTCACTGCAGTCACTAATGCACTGCTGTTTTTTGTTTTTTTTTTTTTGTTTGTTTTTTTTTTTGTTTTTTTTTGATGTGAAAAGAGTGATGAAAAGTTAAGCTGGAGAAGTTTTAGACTCAGCAATATTCCTACGTCATTACAAGAATGACTTTTTGGATTAAATTACTTCACAGGAAGAATAAGTAGTCCTCCTTTCCCTGAAATAAGAGGAAAACACACAAGACCCACACAGCTATTTGTATTATTTTAAAATGAGTTTGAAAATGCATTTATCTTTGTCTACACAGACAAAAAAATCTGACAGACCACAAAGAAAAATAACAAAATAACCATTAAAGTGTGTGAGGGGTCGGAAGATAGTTCTACCAGAAGAACAATTCCAGAAAGTCATTAACAGCTTTTTTTCAAGAATGACTTTCTGCACACTTTTCAAGCATGAACATAAACTAGTCAAGACATGCATTTTAACAACAAGGCTTAGAAAGAGAACTGTGTCAAATAACAAAAGCCTTAGTAAGGAATATACTCTATTAAAAAACTTACTAGACATACAAGAATTCCTGAATCTCAAGAACATACTAGCAGTAATTCATTGATTATTTCTATAGCTTAGGCCAGTGAATTTAATAGTCTCATGAGCACAGAGAGACTTCATTTGCCAAAAGTGTGCTTCATTTGCAACTATGGTCCATATAAAATTAGAAATACACATGTTAAATACAACATTTAAAACAAGTACCACGGAGCACGTAAAAGCTGCTGTTCTTGTCTTTCCCACCTAAGCAGAGTAAAATACTTGTATAGTATCTAGTTTTCACAGAAACATTACTTTGCAAGCCTGAGTGGTATTTAATAGACAATCTGTCCTGAAACATCATTTATTCATGTACACAAAGTGAAATTTTAATTGATACACCCCATTCTTAACACTGTGGCTAACCATTTAAAGCTTCTAAAGAAAAAACTGCATCAAGATCAGAAATATTTATGACAGCATCTGCCACACATGCATCAGTCTCAAACTTTTCAACTTCAAGCAAAGAAAGAATTACCTTCAGGCACTATACAAAGCTATCACCTTCTTCAAATACACAGGGAGAATAAATGCCTGCTCGCTTTACTTGATTTTGGCAACAGAGTAGCATGACTGTTCAAAACCAGAGAAGATCTGTAAAGAAAAGATACAGAATGTAATTACTGGTACCATTAAAACATCAGGATTTTATGGTTATCGCTGTATTTAAC
Source organism: Anser brachyrhynchus (assembly GCF_964034855.1). Classification (NCBI taxonomy): domain Eukaryota; kingdom Metazoa; phylum Chordata; class Aves; order Anseriformes; family Anatidae; genus Anser; species Anser brachyrhynchus. Next base: position 119,646,101 of record NC_137695.1, read on the forward strand.
ACTGAAGCCAAAGTATATGCCAATACTAGAAAGAATTATGTAGGTTTTTTTTTTTTTTTAAATTAACAGTGACATCCAGTTGTAAGTCTACGCAAAGCTATTACACACCTTAGTACTTTTCCCCACAAGTTCAATTTAAAATCACTGCAACATTTTTCAGTATTTACAAGGAGGTAAAGTTAGTTCACTAAAAAGAACTGCTTGTATTTCCATTAACCAAAAGTGTTCTTCAGAACTGGCGCAAAATTCTGATACGATGCTAAGAGTAATGCTGATATGGTGCTAAGCTTCAAAACACAATGCAATTGATCTGAGAAAAAAGAGAGTAAAGAGGCATTTTCCTAAACTGAAGATGTTACCAGACCCAGCTGCTCATCACTGGCATCTTTGCCATGGGCTTCCTCTCCCAGAAATGCTGTTAAAAATACAACAACCAAAGTGAGCCAGATCAGCAAAAGTGGTCTTTTAAAGCCAATTTAGTTCATTTTAACTGCTATCAGTTTGATAGCACGCTGAAGGAGAAGGAGCCCTTGGCAAGGAGGCGGTGACAAGCAGCAGGGCTCAGTAACTCGTTCAGTTCAACTGGTACAAAAGCAGTCAGGAAATCGCACAATCAAACTGAAACAAACGTTATTTCTACCATGTTAATACCCTAGCAAGCTCTCTGAGAAGATGATCAGGCACTATAAAGGGTGATAATCCACTACTAAAAATAGGATTGCTGAAGCCCCAAAACCATTAGAACATGTAACTTGTTTTACGCAACTCATGCCTCTAACAGTAAATTGGAAACAAACTCTCTTCATCCTGAATTTGTAAACATTATGATGGAGAGGAAGATTACACAACTGCATTTTACGTGCATGGAACAGATGGCAGTTTGTCAGGCAGTTTGTTATTTGAACTTTTAAGTTATCTTTCTCCATTCCTGCACACTCCCTCTTTCCTCCCATTCAAAAGGCACATACATCACCCGGTCAGAAGTAAAGGTGCAGTATGACGAAAAAAGCAATGTGCTTAAGTATCACCATTGGAAAAAGTACTAACTGAAGCATCCTCCTTTGGCTATCAGCAGTTTTACTCAAGCAAAATAAATTTATGAATACTTGCTTTAGACTGAAGTAATGAGTGTTACCATAAATCATAAGAAACTACTTCTACCACAAAGAAGGACCCCAGTACTATAACCTCTATCCTTCTACTTCCTCTGAGACCATTCAGAAGTCAGAAACCAAGTATTGTTTCTTCCACCCAACACTTCACCAAACAAGCTAACAAACAATCCTGAGGGAACTGAAGTATGCTCAGACAAGCAGGACAAATTTTTATGTTCACACTGTTAGGTTACTATTTAAAGAAGAAGGAAAAAAAAAAGTAGAGTTTACCCACTCCCACTCCCAAGGTTGCCACAAAATTCATTAAGTACTTCCACAAACAGAGGAGTCACATGAAGCAAGATTTTAGAAAATATATGCTTTGAATGCTGAGTTTTCCCGCACGTTCCCTAAGGAATAAGGAAGGCAGGCTGCAGCCCTCCATCCAGCAGGGGCCATCATCTGAAGACAGGACCAAGGGTCTCCCAGGCTGCTTCTTTTCTCAACACTTGAAGAAACTTAACATTGAGAGCTCCCACTATTCTCGCATTTCTGGATAATGCCTGCCCGAGTTTGCCCAATAACATCCAAGATTAATTAAAGGGAGATAGATACACATGAAATTCAGTCACAGGTGCCTCAGTCTTTTTTCTTCAAAAAGGTTAAAGTAGGCTAACACAAGTAAGGTCAGCTCCATACCACAAATCAGCTTTTAGGTTTGTTCCTAGAATTCAAGAACATGATTCAGCAGTAACACAAGTTTTTAACATAAGCTTGGAGTGAAAATCAGGAACCATCAAGTTTCAACAGAACATACCCATAAACAAATACATTTTATTACTCTTCTGCTTGCATTACTTCAATAGTATGTTAAGAGAATTTCACAATGCGTTACACTGTTACATAATATACAAGTGTTAGTTAGGATTTTTAGTGTTACACTGATGAATTATTTCCAGCAACTTTAAAAGAGGTTGAAAAATTACAAAATTTGACAACTACTGAAGACAAAGCTGCTAACTATGTAATTAGAAGCTGTAATGAAATGACTCGTCCACCCACATTTGTTGTCTGAACTGCATGACCTGCCTGCACCATTAGGTCAATGCTATCATAGAAATAAGATCTTTCAAGTCACGGGGTGGAAGCTTATATGATCAACACCCACGAATTATTGACAACGTCATTTAAAAGTGCCCAAAATTTGAAAAGAGGAATTGCTGTAGTAACCGCCGGAGCAGACAGAACATAGTACAAATGAATATAAAAAATGATTAAGATGATAAAAAGTGAAGGTAAGAATAGCACAAAGCAGAAAAACCTTCAAGAAGTGACTCAGATGTGTATTTTGTTACATTAGCTAATGCCAAAAACAGCCAGGAATATGTTATGCTGACAATATAACATTTATTTCATTGCTCCATGTTGTGTTTACATTGCAATACAATTACATCTGCTTCACTTCACAAGAATATTGCAAGCTTGTCCTATCCAATATAAACTCTGAAACACAACTGTGAACTTCTGAAGTCTGTGTTGATCAATACTTTCAATGTATGCTGTTTAGAAATTTTAAAATGCAGCTTATTTAGTTCAGAATATGCTCATTATTTCTACATCTTTAAAAGGAAATGAATGTCTGTTTACAGACCTTCCCTTTTTGTAACTACAGCACAGACATGATGGGTTTCACAGCACTCCACAAATAATCCTATGGCTACATTAACCATCCACTTCTCCCACTAAGTGCAGAATCCCTGCTCCATCATCCCACCCCGCCTGTTCCACTGCTTCACAGTGCAATTCTTTCCAACTTCACTAACCCAAACACTAGAATACAGCATGCAGGGTAGGACAAAGACAGCAATCAATGTTTATTATTGCTGTTTGTGTTTAAAGGGGCATCATCAACTTCACTTTAAATTTATCAGGTTTCCTCTACAATATTCTAGTATTTCAGTTTGCGCTTTTTTTTTTTTCCTCCTCTCTCTCTCACCTTTGTGTGTTTCTTTGTGTGTGTTTTTTTTTGGTATCTCATTTTCCATGCCTCCTTTATAAACCGGGTTGTTCAAGTTTCGTCTGTAATCCAAGTTATTAATACATTTTTATTTAAGCACCTAGAACTTAAAACTACATTATGTCAAAGTCATGGCTTCCCTTAAAACCGATGGGTTCAAGAGGGAACAGCAATGCATCAGCAGTATAGGGTACCTTTCTTTTAGTGGGGAAGCGTTACTTCATATCTGCAAAGTAAGTGCTGTACTCATCAGTGCTTCACCTCCAAGGTCAGAGTGGACCAAGGAGACTGAACTCCTTTCCCCCCGTGCTTATCTCCGGGTTGGAAGGAGCATGGCTCTAAAAACAGACAGAACTAGCTTTTAAGTACCTAAGCAGGGCAGTACCCTCGTTATTCACTCAAAAGCCTGCAATTTTCCACATTGCTAATGATTAGACATTGCAATAGCTCTTTATGAACATCATCTGTATAAGCTAATAAAGGATAGTTCTCTTCTCTTACTGAGGCTACGTTACAAGTAATAGATATTGCCCCCAACATGAGTCACAAATATTACCTGTGATTACAAGGGCCTGGTTTCTCACAGGGGATCAGTGTTGAATTCCTACCTCCCAAAAGGGCAATTCATCCGAGGTGAAGTCTGACAAGTCTGTCACATGCTAAAAAGACTTATATTGTATTCCTCATTCACTGAACATCGTATGTGGATTACATCTTTCCTCAAGGAGAATATGCCTTCATTACCTCTGGGGATGGAGAACCAACTCTGGAGCACATTATCATTTTATTAAGCTGCCCTTCATGTCCATGCAGCAAAAATTTAAGTTTTGCCTTTGAGCTGCTGCAATTCCTGTGATCTCACCTTGCTCTCCTCTGAGCAGGATTTCCTGTTTCACTTCAACTTAGGCAACTCTATAATAGACGAAGTAGTAGACTAGCACAGAATGTTCCTTCCAATTCAATTTGCTTTCTTCTACAAATCTGTGTTCTACCTCTATTTTCCTTCCTTTTTTTCTGGTGCCCTTCTAAAAAAAAAATCTCTTGATCTAGCTTCCACACCTCACTTCAGAAGCAAAGTGATTTAAATGTGATTTAAACATCACATTTCCTAATATCAAAGGAGAGGGAACATAGAGACTAAAGTTGAATTTAAGGAAAAAAACACCTTTCTTCATGCTGTAAGATCACCTCTAAAAGCAGATGTCAAGGAGCTTTCCTCATTATTGCCACCAATGCTTCTAACCAAAAATCTCTTAATTTTGCAAAAGACCACTGCAACCACCCAGAAAAAAAGACAGGATGACCTCACTACATTCTTCACTAATATTTTTAGCAACACAAACAGCTTCATTTCTAAAACACAATGCAAATGCATACCCTTATCTGGGCAACTGAAAGGAAACATGCTTTAAGAGGCACTTCAAAAAACAAATTCCAAACTTCTTCAATAAATCATGGAATGGTTTGGGTTGGAAGGGACCTTAAAGATCCCATGTTCCAACCTCCCTGCCATGGGCAAGGGCAATTCCCACTAGATCAGATTGCTCAGAGTCCCATCCAGCCTGGCCTTTGAACACCTCCAGGGATGGGGCATCCACAGCTTCTCTGGGCAGCTTGTGCCAGTGCCTCACCACCCTCATAGTAAAGAATTTCTTCCTTATATCTAACCTAAACCTACCCTCTTTTAGTTTAAAGCCACTTGTCCTGTCACTGCACCCCCTGACAAAGAGTCCCTCCCCAGCTTTCCTGTGGGCCCCCTTTAGGTACTGGAAGGACGCTACAAGGTCTCCCCAGCACCTTTTCTTCAGGCTGAACATCCACAGCTCTCTCAGCCTGTCTTCATATGAGAGGTGCTCCAACCCTCTGATCACTTTCGTGGCCCTCCTCTGGACCTGCTCTAACAGCCCCACATCCTGTTTGTGCTGGGGGCCCCAGACCTGGACGCAGCACTCCAGGTGGGGCCTCACAAGGGCAGAGCAGAGGGGCACAATCACCTCCCTTGCCCTGCTGACCACGCTGCTTTTAATACTGCCCATGATACGGCTGGCTGTGCTGCCTGACGGATCTACAACAGGACCTCTCCTGACCCAGATGCAGAGAGAAACCCCATCGCCCACCCCTTCAAAAAGTTTTAAACCAGGCCACACCTAATGACTAAGACACATGTTACTCCAGGTGGAAATCCCATCTCCCACGGCCACCTTACAACAAGTCCTAAAAATCTCATGTTGAAGCCACAGTGTAGTAGTCTTCAAGAAAGGCTGTCAATCCCTGACATCTGCAAGGTGCCATCTGGAGCTCTATTTATACTGTGCTGAGATGTGCGTCAGGCACAGAAGCAGTTACTTAATTAAAGAGTCTCCGACAGTCCCTGCCTCGTTAGCAGCCCTCACAGCCACAGGCTGGTCAGCAAAGCAAGTCCCTTCCACTCTGAAGGCAGGAAAGGAGCTGCAATTTTGCACAGGAACCAGGAAACGTGCCAAGTCCCTACTTCCCAATTCACTAAAAGGGGAATTTCAAAACTCAGTAATTCAGAACGTAAGAGGCATTTTTTACTTTTATTTTCATTGGGCATTTTGGCACGATGCCAACTTTGTGCTTAGCTTTTCACAAAATAGGTGTTACGCATGACCATCGTATGTATGAATAAAGGAGCAACTCAGAATTATGTGGGAGCTAGTTCTGCTCTCCCTGCCAGCAGGGCAGGTGCAGCGAGACCCTCACAGGTCCCCAACACCACCAAGGGTGGAAGAGCACGAGACCAGAAGCGACTGCAGCCAGGCAGGTAAGAAAACATGGTGCCTCAAAGAGTAACTTTGAAACTGATGTGGCCCAAACAATGCAGCTTCTTTCAAGTTCAGACAGAACTTGTACCAGGAACTGTAAGAAAAGAATAGTTTCAAGCATGTTTATGAGGCAAAGAGCATATTATTAGACATTATGTCGCGATGCCGTATGTATATAATTATAAAACTTCAGTTCTGAGGGCTAGCATCTATTTACATGACTCTTTTCACTGTATTTGTGCCAAAACACAATCCACATAAAGAATCATGCAAAAGTTCTTCTCTAACAGAAAAAAAAAAAAGTTGACTGGCTTTTGCAAAACCCCACATCTCTTATCTGTCAGAAAGTGAAATTTCTGTGCCTTGGTTAACAAGTAGAAGTTGGAAAACAAATCAAGGTTTTCTGACATTCTTATTGCTAGGAAACAGCCCACAGCTTGTAAAAGTGCTTTTTCTTTTTTTCTTTTTTTTTTTTTTAATTGATGGAAACAGTCTTTGCACAGCTGCCTGCAACTTTGTCTTTTGCAAAGTTAACTGAAGGTTTAGTCAGCTTTTTTTTTTTTAAAGTGTAATTTTGCCAGACTACACATCTCTCTCCAATTATGGAGATTAATACTTTGCAAAGAATGGTGCTTTTGGGTATGTAGAGCTTCAGGTGGTTTTATTCAAGTTACTGACTGACTCCATACTGGTGGGGAGGTTTCCCTGTAATAAGCTCTTTTAAAAATGATTAGCATGTAAAATTACGCAGTGTTTGCAAACAATTCTGCAAGAAACAGCCAACAAAAATTCCTGTACTTCTCACATCAAAATCAGACAAGTCAGCAGCAATGCCTCTCCTTCTTTACCACTCTCCCTCTGGCTAACCAAGACCACAAACACTGATTAGAGCACGAGCAGCAGCGTCCCCTCCTCAGCCAGTTGTCCTTCTGCTCCTCTCCCTGCATCAACTTTCAGTTGTGCAACTTTCCATAGTTAGATGCAGAAAACCAGATTACTTTGCTGTAGCAAGTTTGAAACAACACTACCATAATCATGGTAAAATCTTCAAATAATCAGCAACTTCCAAAACAGTTTCAAACTTTTTCTTCTTCATGTGGATACTTACGAACATGCAGAGTTCGTATCCTCCCTATGAACACATTTCAAAAAAAATCACATATAGATTTTTGGCAAATCAGCTTACTGCTCTATTTGCATATTACATAATTACAAATCTACTTCAGGTCTCTATTGGAATCAATCTGAAAGATAACAGCAATGTATCAAGAAATGAGAAGCGCAGGATGGGTATGAAGAATATTATTAAACAGCTTCTTGAAGTTCGATTTTACTTTCTCTTCAGCTAGCATCTTTACCTTTCTTGGCTAAATCTTTGGCAGTTTAAAACAACTAACAAAGTGCATCAATAAATCCTTCCATGGAATATCACCAACTTATGAAACAGACAACCTCAGACAAAAAAACACAGACAACAAAACCCACAACTCTTTATGTATGACAACTGTACCCCCACCTTATTAAACTCTGGTTGTGTTGACAGAACATTAATGTGAAATTGCTTTGTTGTATCATATACCTATGAATTGAAAAAAAAGCATATTTTATCTTTGAGTCTTCCACATAAGACAAGTAAAGGCAAATTTACACACTCCACCCCCTCTTTTTGTTCAGACTGAGATGAGAAGTTTTCTAAGAGATACTTCAGGGTTTTTGTTTAAAGTGTTAATTCGGTTTACATCAAGTTTCTTCCAATTAGTAGGTAACAAGTATCTGTACAGAGTATTTTTAATTACAATAGACAAATCATCTCAAGTTTACTAGTAAAATACTTGTAATGTAACAATAACATAAGCATTATATACTATAAAATAGCTCCTAGTCCAGTTACACAATATATTCTTACATAACAACCTTCCTTTCATCTGAATTTAATAGAAATACACACACTGGAGGATGGAAAGAAAACTGTATCAATACAAGCACCATTTTATCAGTGTAAACTGCCTAACCCAAGCACAACTACACTAAGTAAGAAACAAATATCCATACTTTTGACATACCATTACAGCTAGTAGGCAGCGATGAACCCAAAATAAAATTTGAGATAAAACACTGACATTTATAATCCCCGCAATATCAGGAAAACACCGCCATTCAAAAGGAAAAAGAATGAAAATTGCTGCAGCCATTTCTGCAACATATGTAACAGACAAAAGAGCGTATTTTACAGAATGGGGCACAAACATTCAACCATATAAAAAGTGGAGATAAATTACAAGATAAGATCAGTTACAAAACAGAATGTGAACACAAAATTTGGGAATTTAGAAGCAGCTATTTCAAACGTTCATAGAAATCAGGTCTCAGCAAAGTGCCATCCTGAACAGACTTTATATTGCAGCTTTGTTAAGAGAGGTCTGATCTGTGAATTCGTGATGAAAGTCTAACTTGCCCTTTAATTACTTCTCCAGTGCCACTTTCTACCTCAAAAATACACATTGCTTTCAATCTGTTCAAACTGAAAACGCCATGCTGGCCTTTCAAACATATCTTCAAGAATAGTAATGAAGATTGCTGTGCTGTGTTTCTATCATACAGACACTAGTTTCAACTCATCTGTCCAAATAAAAAACGGGCAATTCAAATAACGAACACACTACTCCCACACACACACTACCAAAACTTTCCCAATCTCCAGAAAAAAAATAGCAGAAATAGTGTTTCAAAAATAATCCTTAGCAGGTAAGAAAAGCTATTCATAGCAAGAAAAGTTCTGAAGTCGGAGTGGCATAACACAGCCAGACATCTGGGACCCACCTAGCCAACAAAGCAGCTTTACTTTTCATTTTCAATCAACAGGTAATCAATACATATTGGAGAGAAATTCATGTAACACTTCAAGTCTCAGAAAGCAGGCTACCACATTCTACAACAGCTGATTTTCTAGGTACACCCGCTACTAGAGATTTATATACAGCATTCTGTAATCATTTTACCTTGATGTGATAAAGGCAGCAGGCCCAGCTGCAAAATCTCTTCCCAGAAGAAACTGTCAGCATCTTGGATGCACATAAAAAAGCTCCACTAGCAACTGCCATTGGTTGCTTGAGCTCAGAACCCTGCTGGAGCAATGCAAACCCCAACAACAACAGGAAAATACACGCGGGGAGATGGACAGAAGACAAGCAAGAATTCTCCTGACACCCCAGGGGCTTCTCCTAGTCGTCCAAGAGCAACCAGCCCCACCTGAATCTCTGAGCAAAAGTATTTATATCAATAAATTTGTTTTGATATTTCTATCAACAAATATTAACAATCCAGAGATGTTAAAATCCCATTATCTTTAGAAAATATATCCACTTCCAACCCTGCTTACAAAGGGAAACAGCTGACACATGGCTAGTGTCCTCCAACTGAACTCAAAACTGAACTAAAAGCAGATCTGCAATATGAGTTAGCCCACAGAGGAGTGACTTTTGCAATAACCCCCACGGAATCTCTAACTAGTTTCCCGAACAAGTTACTGTTAGTGATTTCTCTATCACCACCAATCACACTGCAAGCTTTTATGACAAAGAAATCATAAAAACTTGTACATGGAAATCATTACTCTGAAAAATTGGATACAAAATGCACACATGAACTCTACCAACTAGGTTAGTAATTTACATGTTATATATATGCATATATATATTTTTTTTGCTTGCTTGGTATCAGTGCATTCAACCAGGCCTTGCAGCATAACATAACATTATGTAAGCCTGCATCTTGTAATCAAGCTTTGCTTCTTCACAGATTACTACTTCTAAGGACCTCACTAACAGCTAATGCTCTGGTGCCAAGTTGGTAGGGTATTAGATTTTTTTTTCCCCTTTTCGGAAACTCCTCGTGTGGTATCATGGAGCTGCAGACCAACATCAGGAGCATAACTGTTCTTGAGCAATACACACATGCAGAAGGAGAGGCATAGCAGCCTGGACACTGTCCAAATGACTCTGGAGCAGCTCGTGAGACAGCCTGGCATGCACACTATACTTTTCAGAGTACCCACCTTACACAACAGTTTTCATTTTGACCTGGTTCATTTTACCGTAGTATGTGAGCAAACCCAAACTTTGCAATACAAGCCTCAAGATCCTCACAGAGCAGAGCCAGTCATCCACTAAAATTATTGCTTTACAAACAAAGGCTTAAGAACACACTGATAACAACCAACCCCACAGGATAACATAAGGAAAACTTTCCAACAATTCTACTCCAACTGTCACTCTCATATCAAAAGGAGCAGAAGGACACACACCATTCCTATCCTCCCACATAAACCTACCTCCAGTTTAACCAGAATAACTGAAATTCTAAGAAATTTACAAGTAGCTTAGAAACTGTTTTTCACTTCAAGTTTTGCAAAATTATGTATAACCTTAGCGAAGTTTGGAGTACACAGAGGGACAAACCATGTTTTAAACAGACAACACAAAAGACCTCAAAATAACCGCTGCCCTCTCCTCCAGTAGGCGCAAATCTGCTTGGTACACTTCTAATTATAAATATGGTAACATGACATGAGGAGAGAGCCAGCCCCTTGAGGAAGATCTCAGACACTACTAACCCAAATCTGTGCCGAGCAAAAGGCCAGATCAATAGATTACAGTGCAATATATAGTGGGGTTGGTTGGTTTTGTGATTTTTTTTTTTTAAACCTACAAAACATACAGCTATTTATACAAAGCGTACAACGTTAACATACCTCCAAAGTGCAGTTACGTCTATCTTACACTAATCTATTATCCCAAAGGTTCCTGCTTCTATTTCTGGGTCCATAACTGGCACTGCTCAAGTCCTTTTCTCCACTTTCTCGGGTAAATTCTCTTCACTATTCCCCATAAAATAAAACCATTTGGAACTCTAGATGGCATTTAGAGTAAGTACAACTGTATCCTCTGCACACTTTTATTTAAACTAAACTTAATGATTTATACATCCAATTTCTTTCTTGCTAGTATTTGTTCTTTGGCGCTAAATTGTAAGGGAAAACATTAATTAACAGCGAAGTCCCTTCTTCATGTGCTTCATCTCCTAAAAACATCCCAAAGTGCTAGATATTAATTTATTTTAGGTCCACAACTTAAATATATCATAAGTGTGCACAAGCTTGCTTTATTGTTATGAAGTGTTTCTAGTACCTAGTACTCCTCATACTACTGCCAAGCCATATGAACTTCAACTCTAAGATGCACCTTTTTCCATCTGCATTATTTTTCCAACGCAGCTGGGATAACTTATACTGTGCAATCAACCCATTGATTTCAGAAGCGGTGTTCTTCCAGAAAGCCTACTACGCCAACCACTTCTCACATTTACGTAGTGGTAGGAAAGACACCCGACCTGCTCATTCTCTCCCAAAGTGAAATACGGGCGCAACTTTAAGCATGAACGCATTGCTCGGCTCGCCGACAGAACTCACCACTTAATTACTTCAGGCATGAAACAGATGGTAGAGTAAAAACAACTACGGCTAAAAGAGGGTTAAACTAACACGTCAAGGTTACTGCTGAGTACCTTGGTTTCAGGCACGAGTTGTTTTTCTTTAATCTCTAGATAAAGTAAAGAAAGACGGCGATGCCAGGCTCTGCTCACGCGATTCCCCCAGCACCCAGGTTAGCAGCCCTACCTCCACCCCGCAGTCAGACAAAACTTTGGGGTCACCGCAGAAGCAAAGCCAGCCCCGGCCGGCCCCGCAGCAAGGGGAAAGCAGGGTAAGGCTGGGCGCGGGGCACGGCTCCCTGGGGAGCAGAAAGAAGCCAAGAGCCGAGAGGGCTGCAGGTCAGCGCTGGCCAGCACGACGTTGCCCTGCCTGCCTGCCTGCCGCCGAGGGCGGGCAGGGAGGCGCAGGCCGGCTGAGTCATCCCTCGGAGCAACTTCGCTGCCAGGGCTCCGCCGTCAAGCCGCGGGCAGGGAGCGCCCCAACCCGCCCTCCCGGGGGTCCCCACCACCACCATCACTACCACCCCCCCCCCCCCCCGTACCCCGACTCCTCGCCTCCCAGCCCTCGCCGAGCCCCCTTGCGGCAAGGCGGTGGAGCCGGGCAGCCCCCCGCCGGCCTCCCCGCGGCTCCCTGCGATGGAACGGGGCGGCCGAGGGGCCCGCGCCCCCCCGCCCTTCCCAGCGCCACTCACCCCGGGGGCCGGCGGCGGCGGCCCCGCGCATCGTGCGGCGGGCGGGCGGCAGCGGCGCCCCCCGGGCCCGGCGGCTGGGCGGGGGCCCCCCGAGCGCTCAGGCAGGCGGGGAGCGGGCGGTGCGGGGCCGGGGGAGCCGGGGCGCAGCCGCCGCCGCTGTTTGTTATTGTCGTCAGCCGCTTCCGGAGCCGGGGAACGCCGGGAGGGGGCGGCCCCGGGGAGGAACCGGGCGGCGGAAGCGGTGGGGCCGGGCCTCGCTTCTCCTCCGCGTAGCGCCGGCGCGGCCGCCGGGCTGATTTCAGCCCCCCCGACGCCTGGGAACGGCCCGCTCTGCCCTCCCCAGGCTGGGGGGATCCTCTCGCCGCCTCCCTGAGTTGGCTCATGAGTTTTTTGTGATTTGTTTTTTGGCACGAAGCAGCCCCTGAGTCTCCTCGGGGGCTGGCCCCTTGTTCCTATGCTGGGAAAGCGAAAATAAACTTTGTACGCCTCGCTTTCGGGTTTCTCTTTTATTTTTGGTTTCTCTAGTGGTCTAGTCACGTACGAAAGAGCAGGATAGCGGGCGGCGTGAGGGGGTTTGCCTCAGCTGCAGGTGGGGGTCACGGTGCTTGGGTTCAGGACATCCCTAGAAGAAGCAAGGCTCCCTTATGTCATATCTTTTCCGTATCATATTCTTGTGTTATATTTTATGCGTATTGTTGGGTCTTATGTACTGCAGCACCGTGACCTCTCCTGTAACCTAAACCATAGGCAGCAGGTCAGGGAATAGAAGAAATTCAAAGCACGATGCCGCGGTCAGAATAGGAAGCAAGCGCATAAGAGGAGGGACGCAAAGTGAGAGCACAGGCATCTCATTTTCAGCCTGCAGGACAGATGCATTTACTAAAATAACTAGGGTCATTATAAAGAACATTTTCTTCCCCCCTCACCTGAGGTTTCTTCTTAGGCCTCTAAGTCTCATCTCGTGCACAGCCCTTCACCCAATTTTATTTTTTCCTTAGTTCATCAGCCAAAAAAACACGCTTCCTCACAAGCTAGACCAGGCTTATGGTTTTCACGGTAAACCCTGAAGTAGTTATTTCTGTCAGGATGAAGAGCTTCCTGCCTGTCTGTCATGTTAAAGACAACAATGAACAGCCACAGCTTGTGCAGACAGGTATTTCTTCTTGGAAAACACTGCTGTGGGATTTGCAAGTAAATAAGGCCTCGTTACCCCCAGTTGCCACCTTGTGGTACCTGATACCGAGCGCTTTCTGACTCCTGCAGCTTGTAGGGAAACGTGGCCTAGTTACCCACATTCTGGAAGATGACTTTGGCACTTCAGAGTACAACCGTGACTGGAGAGGAGAAGGCATTGGTACCGAAATGAGCAGACATAATTTAATGGGAAATATGATCAGGGCAATTGAGCAATTCAGGGCAGCTTTGTGTAATTTAACTTTGATTACTCAGACACTGAAGTGGCAGTGCCAATGGGCCTGGTAGTTTCCTGACAAAGCACCTCTGCCATTCAGGCTTTCAGCAATTCCATAAAGGCTCTAGGCACTGAAGCGCTGTTGTCTTTGACGGCACGTATGGGACACCTTGATTTCAGAGGCAGCTCAGGAAGGACTGAAGCAGGAACAGGAGTAAGCAAAGCACTGCTAGCAGAGCAGGTTGGTCTGGCTTGATCCTGTAACATTTCATTATGTTGCTTCCTCTCAAAGTGATCCAGAGCCACTTCATGCCAAGCAACTAATTACAGTGGCTTTTTTTTTTTTCCACGAGCCTGTCTGAACAAAAACAAACAAAAGTTTAACATCATATCTAGCACTTCTGCCCTGAAAAGCTGTATTTTGTGAAGACTATTTTGCTCCAGGATATGTATAAAAAAGCATTAATTTGGGGTTGCTGATAATTCTTCACATTTTCAAAGCGCTGGACCAAATTTAAGTTAGTATTCTTTCAACGTATTGTCCAGAATTCACCAGTACATTGTTTTCACATTCTGTACAACAGCCAAGGAGGTTGAAGGAGTTTTTCACTGTGTGCTTTTAATTTTGGGAGCTAAATTGGGTATACCAAGGAATGTGTCTCTTAAATTATGTGTTCATGCAGCTGTAGTTGGGGAGCAAAAAGAAAGGGGTGCTCTGCGAGGGCAGGCAAGCTGGCAGCCGAAGCTGACGGCGAGGTTGGCAGGGGCACTGTCATCATGAACAAAGAGTGCGGTCCCACTGTACCAGAAGGAGGTCTGGTGACGAAAACCTGGTTCAGCCACCAGGTCAGCAGCTGGGAGGCAAATCCATGGTGACAAGGCAGGCCTGGGGTTGAGCCAGCACAGTGCATCAGGATCCACGGGGTCACAGCTGCAGTGTACCTCAAGAAAAGGCCAAGGCCAAGGGCTGAAACGTAAATGCAGCTCCCGAGCAGAGGGGAAGCAGCCCCCCAGGGCCTCCCACACAGTCCTTTCACAGCAGCCTGACCAGGTCCCCATCACCACACCATGTCACAGCTGGCCTCGAGCAGGACAGCCAACCCCTTGGAAGGGCTTGCAGAGCCTGTTTGGGCCATGAGAGCTGCCATACGTGGGTATAGACACTGCAAATGTGATTTATATTTAAAAATTCCAGTTGCAAGCCAAAGCTATGTATTTAAAAAAATTGAAGCAAGGTTGGTTAGCTACTTACTACAAACTATGGGGGTTGTAATTTCATGAAGTCAAGAATGCTTTTTGAGTGAAAATGCTTTAGAGAAATATATATACATATGTTGATTTAATTCAATTCCAAAAGAAAACTAGGAGACATGAATTAGTCTGAGTACTCCCAAAACAAATGGGACAAGACTGTGAAAACTCTTGTTTGATTTACAGTGTTTTAAGAAAGACATCCAGTGTCAATCTAAACTTTCAAGGATTACAGTGGTTAATTAGCATCATATTGTTACCTTAACTGGGCAGTTTCACTGTCAGCCATTTAATCGCTTACACGCTTCTCTTCTGGAGGTGTTTGTTCACATGTGATTCCATAGCACCTCTGAATTTTCTCCGTGACACCAAATAAGCTAACTCCTCGAGTTCTGCTCCTAAGTGTTTATTCCCATAGTGCATCCCTAACACTTCTGTCAGGCATACCCTTTAAACTGATAGCACTAGGTCAGCAGAATGATTTCAGTATCAAACACGGAAGTAGCATATCAATCTTTATGTAGCTTCTTCATCTGCAGTTGTAACCTGCCTTGCCAGTAATGGACCAATACTGCTGGTATTTATTCAGTTCCAAATGTACTTGAAAAACCACATCTTCCTGTTTTCTTTAGCTCTTCTTGCCCATAACTGTCCCTGTGCACTTCTGCTTCCCTTACACTTGATATCTTTATCAACTTCCCTTCAATTTTGTCTTTTTTGAGGGGTGAGGGGTCAGGGGGTTAGGATAATGGACATAGCTGCTTTCCCTTCCCTGCTGAGCCAGGCTGATGTTTGAAACCTAAGTTCCTTGTCTCTCCATTCACACTCACTGAGTCTTTGTAGCATCTTTTAAAGAAATCTTGAACAAGTATTTGTTTTCAGTTTAAGTTTTCCTGCAACAAAACAAGTTAATCACTTTTTAAAATAGTGGGGTTTTTAAAGCACAAAGTAAATTACTGCTCTGAACTGGAGTGTACAAAGTGAATGCCAGCCTCCAACAACACAAGTTCTCCTCCATATTGGGCAGAGAGGCTTAAAGAACTTTGATTATCCCTTAATGGAGCCTGGCACTCCACAGTAAACACCAAGTACTGTCCCATCTCTTGCTTCTTTCTAGAGCACAGACTGGTCCATAAGCTCCCAGTAATTTGTTTTTGAATGGTCAGTGACTCAGGAGCAGCTGATGCCATTTTTGACAGCACACCACTCCCTCTGACCCTTTTATGGATCATTCCTAACTAGTGATTTTAACATCATGTGACTCTTCCCAATATATTTCTGTAATTCTGACTACATAGGTTTTGAATTCATAAGTGAATAGCTTGATTTTTTTGTGCTCATTGCCTGAGCTCTGTGCAGGAAGCTAATTATTTAGCTTCAATTTAACATCTAGGTCATGCGATCAGGTTTTGGTCCTGGGCAGAAACATGCAAATGACATTTAAACCTCAGATAAAATAGTCAGAATGGACATACCTTCAGAAGTGGTTAAGAGCAGGAGCTTTGAAAGGAACACAGGCCACCTGAATAATCATATAAAAATTCTCTTTGCTCATTTTAATTTAGAGACATCGTTTGTGTGTAATGTAACAACCAAACCTTCCCGCACCACCTCCTCCCCACAACACATGGAGGATACTGAACACAAGGAAAAACAAGTAATGCACTAAACATTACACAGAACAGTAATAATAATTACAATTATATAAAGGCATTGCTGTATTAGTATTACTGAGTATTTCATGTTGCTGGGAATAGAATTGACTTTTTAATATGTAGCAGCTTTTTTTTTTCCTATTAAAGCACTTAAGTCACATTCACATATACAACTATAGTTTTAAATGTTAAGTCTAATTCCTACAGACAAGAAAATTAATTATATAAACAGATATTCGGGTTGAAGAAGTTATCCCAGGAATTCAGTTGGCCTAAGTTGCTAGAAAGCTGTGGAGACGCCTCTTCATTTTAGAGTTATGGCATGGGATACGCTGTCCCCATTTGCAAAACATCATTCTAAATACCTGGTGGTCTTTCTGTTCACAGATCACATATTCCCATCCTCTCATGACTTGCATCAGTCACTGTCCCGGGTCAGTCACCATAAAGAAATAATTCACAAACGAAGGGGTGCAGGCTTACCTGTGAGACTGGAGCTCCTCTCAGCCTCAGCGGTGAACTTTACATCTCACTGTAACTCTACCACAGTACACAAAGCTACGTTTAAGTGGCATTATTCAGGGAAAAGGGATTTGGGATGTACTCGGCTGAAAACCCAGGCCACGAGCCAACCAATGTCCCAGCACCCAGCCTGGAGATGCCCCTCATCAGGCACTGCCCTGAGACAGCCTCATACACTTCTAGACCTTGTCCACTCCTATGTTTAGTTTTTAATGGACAGTCTATTTTTTAAAGGCTAGAAAAAGTATGATTACATATAATCTAAGTCAGTAACTTAGGCATTTTTTGTTTGTTTGTTTGTTTTCTTTTGTTGTTGTTAAAAAGGACTGCTTGGATTTTATATTAGCATATAACTTCCCCCCACCCACAAGCTTTGTATTAACACAAATTAGAAATTCAAGATGCAGAAACTCTTCATTTAATGTAATTTAAATGTAAATGTAATGTAAATAAATAAATTTAATTTAAGTAAATAAATTTAAATGTAATGTAATTTAATGTAATTTATTAATTATATTTAAATAAATTATTAAGAGCCTCAAACCAAATTTATAAAACCCACTTTGTGCTTAAATGAAGATGAATTGTGAAAAGAAAATATCACCTATTAACATATTGAATTATTTTTTCTCCTTTGGTCTTGTAGCTTATAGCATTCAGCGCTTTTTGTTTCATTTTTATTCATTTTTATTCCTGAATGGAAGGGAAACAAAACCATCATTTTCTTCTAGCTCACAGATTCTTAATGCAACGAATTAGTCATTGACCTCAATTAACTGAATAAACTGAAGTGATGATTCTTTGTATCACCAGAAGAGGCTATACCTAAGTACCATTCCTAAGTACCTAGTTTAAGTATTTGTAAAAGATTATGTAGGAGTAGAATAATTTAAGCGAGATTTTAAATCATTTTCAAAAAATAAAAAATAAAAATCTGACTTCTGAGTGTACTTGCATTCATTACACATTCTTAGAAGCTTTTTTATATTCATTGATGAGATCAGCTGTGGGTGCTGGCAGAATCCTCTTTCAGGGCTTTGCGGCTTTGGAATTTGCTCTGCATTTGAGCTTTGCAATGCAGCAACTCTGAAGTCTGCTGGTTTCATTGCATCATTTATGTTCCCTATGCATTTTAAAAGCATGTATAGATTGTTGAAGCCAACGCAGAGAGGGAATTGTTTAAAGAGATAGAGATCGTGGAAGGCTATTTTGCAGTTAAAAATACTCAAAGATCATAAAATGAATATTTTTCTAGAATGTATTTCTAAAATGATTGTGTTTGGTACATTTATGCATCAACACATGAAGGACACCAAAATGGAGACTAACAGGTAGAAATCTCTACTAAGAACAAATTACTGTTTTCTGCTGAAATAAGCAAATTAGCGATAATGCAGATCACTATCTGCATAATCATTTGGGCACGGAAAAGTAGGAAAAAATATGTCAAAACTGTAATCTCACCACCATCAAATTCTTAATAGGATTCTTTTCTTGAAGACTGGTTTGGGTTTTTGCTTTTCTTCATTTTTTACAGCATATATAGAAAATCAGGTTTGTGCATAGAGGTTTTCTGTGTTCATGATTTAACCGTGAAGAAATGAGCTTCAGTGAGTAGTATGTCTGTTGTTTCCTCTAATATATAACCTGAGTCAATGAAGCTTTACTGTTTTGGATGCATTTTCATGGAACCATTTTGAGCAGTATTAACGTTATTTTTAATCCTTTTAGCTGTATTAACTGAATTAAACCGTTGGCATCATGATGAAAAAGTGCTGTAGGTGTCACATCAAACTATAGGATATGGACACTATGGAACTATATGGAAGACTAGGCAAAAGGAATTGCCAAGTTTACCTATGCCCCCTTACCTGACCAAAGTACACCCATTTTGAATGAGACAAACTTTACTGGTGGTCACTAACCAGCCACACATTCCACTTGAATAATGTAGGTTTGTCTGCAGGACGAATTTTTTATTTTTTTTTCCAGCTTGCTTATAAGAGGTAATTTTTGAAAGACAGAGCTGGAGAAAACGTCATAATTTTGTTCATTTAATATTTCTCCAAGTAGTAACTCCACTTTGCAGTTTACTTAGTTCATAGGAGCACAGAAGCCCAATCTGTCCCAAATGCTGCTTAAAGTCTGAGTGTGCTTATGATTGATTTTGCATTGTGCTCTCCAGAGACATATGGAAATTCAAGCATTTCTTGTGGTTATCTTAAATTCAGAAATACTCCAGATGACCATCTCAATAAGCCATTGCTTTTCACACCTTCCTAAGTTCATTGTCCCTCTTCATATTTTGTGAGGTACA
Organism: Anser brachyrhynchus; assembly: GCF_964034855.1. Classification (NCBI taxonomy): domain Eukaryota; kingdom Metazoa; phylum Chordata; class Aves; order Anseriformes; family Anatidae; genus Anser; species Anser brachyrhynchus. The sequence goes on from NC_137695.1 coordinate 119,665,333, forward strand.
TTCCAGCACATGCCAGGGTGTTTTGTGATTTTGCTGCAGACAGCTCATCCCACAACTTGCACGCAGTGTTGGTGCTCTGTGTTGGATTTCAGATCACAGATGTGGAGCAGAACTTGCGTTAAGTGTTGCACATCTTTCATTGGTGATAGCACAGCTGAAGTATCACCTGCTCAGCTGTGGCTGCAAAACTGGTTTGTGAACTTGGGAAATTCACAGCTGGCTATCTCAGCCTGAGCACTATGTCCTTGCAGCTATGCCACCAGTAGTGCTGTGACCCATTGAGGGCTAGCAGAGTCAAACCTTTGACTGTAGGTTTTACAGTCACTTTTTCTCTAATGACAGGATTACATTTCTGAAACTAAGCAATAGAAATCATCTCAAGTTGCAGATATAGATTGACTAGTGTATTGCATAGATGTACTCTAAAAAAAAATAAAAATCTATGTTTACACAGCAAATAGCAATGAATTGGAGGCAATTAAAGAAAATTATAGAAAACTCTTGCAGATACAAGCAGTAACTCAGCAGTGTGCTTAATATTGTCATTACAAAGGAAGAAAGAAATGCTAAGAAGAAAAGTGAGGAGCAAGTGAGAGCAAGCCAGATCCCAAAGTGGAATTAGACATAGAAACACTGCACTCTTCAGTGCCTGCTGACCAGAGCAAACCCTGGAAGAACCCAGGAAGATGATTTTGTGATTTCAGTTCAGCTGTGTTTATGAAGGCCTCTGGAGTCCTCCTGTAAGATGCGCTAGGGTTCCACAGAGGATTTTGTTTAACCTTTTCAACCATCCTGCTGTGGCAACTTGTCCCTAAAGACAATTTTTTGTATTTCTCTGAAGCAGTTGGTATTTTCAATAGAACTGAATCGATCTCACTTCTCCAACAGATGCACCAGAGATCTGAAAGCAAGGTCTGGGCTGCGGGACTGAGGCCAAAGATTCTTGGCATATCTATGATGTTACTGAAGAGAAGTATTGTGTTCCCTCTCAAGCCCAAACAAGCAATTAATTTACATCCCAGTACTGTCTTTTTCTAACCATGTCTATGTATCTAGGCTCTTTCTGTTCAGGCTCATGGCTATTGAAGCCAATATGCAACAGGGGTATTTGTCTGTGTAGGGGACAGTAACAGCCTTATCCTTGCATGAAGGTTGTCTTAGAAAGCACTGCTGCTATATCCTTTCCCCTCAAAAGGTCTGTAGGATGCACAGCATAGCCAGCAACAGTATGAAATGTAATAGCCTCTCACTTGCTTTTGTTGTTGGGGTTTAATTGATTTTCTCCTGCTCCTCCTGTCTTGCCTGTCCTGGGCATATGGGCCAGATGGAGTGGCCTCTCAGCTGAGCCATTGTCCTTCTTCCCCATCCAGGCGCAAAGAAGAGCACAGAAAGTTTTTTTTCCCACTATGGTCAGAAACAGGAGCTATCAATCCAAACAAATAGAGTTCCGTAAGTTTTTACTAGCTTTTAAGAGAAATAACAGAGTACTTCTGCTGGTGTTAGCTTTATTTAATAGAATAAGCATTTTTTCTTCTCTAAAAGATCCTCTTCTGCATTACACCACATAGTTTAATGCAGTCTAGAATTACCTATTTCATGGATGCCGTGGTTTATTGCTGGCAACACTATATTGCAATTCTGAGAAAGCAACGCTAGAGGACATTGTTAGTCTTTACATGTTGATTCTGCCGGAAAGCAAGCGGAGCTCTCAGAGTTTATTTTTTTTTTCTCTTTAAGCATACATAATGTGGAGTATGTTTAGGAACCAAATCCACTCTTGATGCATGGTTTCATCAGTTTTCACGCTTCATCTTTTTATTTATTTATTTATTTATCAAATAAGAGTAGAACATCAATCCCAGAACAGACAAGGGAATATATACATTAAAACCAACACAGTGGTCTAACAACCTGCATGTCAGTCCTACACAATTTATTTATTTCTCTCTAATATTTCTTAATTATTTTTCAAATACCTCATTTAGCAAGGATGAATGTGAGTTTTAATATTTTCCATTAAAGACACATATTAGGAATTAATATTGAGCTGTGTGATATAGCCATATAGAGTGCTTGCTAAGGTTAGGCAGTGTTTCAGAAAGGAAGCGTATCTTTGTTCTGTTTCTTTTACAGTCCGATGAGTACAAAGTTGTCTGAATGTCATTTACCATATGCAGAAAGGCATGTCCTTGAATATTTCTAATATTCTAGCAAAGAGCAGGTAGACACTTAGAGGTCCAATATAGCACAATATTAAAAGTTTGAGTACCAACACTTAGATACTTTACTAGACACACAGAGACTTCATTTCACAAAGGACTGAAGTTGTACTATGCTGCTTAGAGGGTTTCAATTGAAGCTTACCATGTTCAAAAAAACAAACAAACAAACAAAAAACAATAATTTCATAATGAAAAACAAAACAACAAAACAAAAAAACCTTTTGGGAACATTTTTTCTTCTGTTTTCTTAAAGCAACATTTTAGCTGGGACAGCCACCCCGGTATAGTATTTTCTAGTGAGTTCTAAAGCTACTGTTAGATTTTATTTCTGCACACTTTAATGCAAGGAATTTATCATTCAGATTTATAGAATAAATTGTTTTCTCTATAGAAAATGCATTCAAACTCTTTTAGAACTCCAAGTACTGAAATTTCGTTAGTTACTTGATGAGGCAATAGACAGGGTAATAAATAATGCACATACTTATTTTGTCGGGTTCCAAAAGTCTTTTGCATTTGCCATATGGACCTCTATAAAGGACATACTGGGACTTAAATGTAGGCTTTTTTAGTAGGCTATAAAATAACCTAATAACCTTATTTTAACATTAAACAAAAATCACCTACTAAAAGAGAGTGACAGTAAGTTCTTTCTTTCTGACTAAAAACTGGTAAACATGGTTGGTTATTTACATAATTAGTAAATACAGGAAGAGAACTTAAAGGTAAAGAAAAATCCCATTAAGCAGATTAGAACTTTTATTGCACTTACCTAATGAAATTCAATATCTACTTTAACCAAGAATAGCAAGTTTTTTACATTAAAAAACAAAACAAAACAACAACAACAACAAAAAACAGCCTTTTATTAGTATGTTATATAATAATAAATTGCCCTTATGTCATCTTTAGTTATTTAACTTCACTATACTTCCATTTTTCCCCTTGGAATAATATTTATGAAGTAAATAGGTAATACACATTTGGCAGCAACTTCAGAAAAAGATATTAATGCCCTGGGTTAAGTTTGTCATATTAGAGTGTGGTGCCATGGTTCCTTGAAGCTAATTCTAGCAGGGCTAAATAACATAAATGACATCTCATGTTATCAGAGCTTATTTTAAATCCTATTTTCTTATGGATATGTGAGCACAGTACCTGCTTTTCTGAGAATGTCTTGTGTGCTACATGGATGTTGTAAAATGAAAACTGAATTTGGCCAGGTGGCTGTGGCAAATACAGGTAAGTAGAAACAAGAGTTTCATATCATCTTTCACTTTGAAAATTAACTGATATTTCTGTGAAATGATTGTCAAATATTCTCAGTGCAATACTTTTACAAGTTCTATTGAAACACTAATCTGAATGATAAACGGGGGGAGAGGGGGTGGGGGGGGGAGGCATATGAAGAGGAAACTATTGAATATGGCTCAGTTTTGCAGCATACCAGCAGTGTGCTCACTGAAAAACCACAGAAATGTGTTGGGGAACATGTCTCAAATCTGCCATGTCTGCTTTTTTGTTACTTTATGTGGGAAAGAGGGAGATTTCATGGGAAAGCATGGAATATATTGAATGCATGTTCTTGTTTTGCCAGAGTTTTATTTGTTATTTTGTTGTGTTTTTGTTTCGGTTTTCAATAATATCTTAATATCTTTCTACACTAGATATGTCTATTTACTTCTTACGTTTAATTGTGCTGAGATATTTTGACAGTGCCTTCTCCTAGCCCACATTCTTCTAGTTACCTTCAAGCTCAGACACAAGGAGGACCTGCAGTCCCTGTTCCTTCAACTATCATTTGTAATGCTGTTCTTTTTCAAAGCTCTGTATTGCTTCTCCATTTCACATTTCTTTGCTGGACCTGCATATTCAGCTACAAAGAGTTTTTCAAGGCTGAGTAACTACCAAGACAGAAGAAAATATCCAAGGTTTAGGAATTAATTTCTGTTTCTTCGGTTATTTTGTTGGTTGGTTTGGTTTGGTTTGGTTTGCTTGTTTGTGGGTTGTTTTTTTTGTTTTGTTTTTCCTTTCAATTTAAGGTGGGAAAAAGCAGCTTCTCATTCTTCTGTTTAATCATTAAGTACTTGCAGAAAGTTTATTTGGACACTAGATGACAGTGGAAGATAGTAATTGCAAACAAGATTTTGAAGGAGAACATCATTGGAAACATATTTGCTAAGGTTATGTGTTATGACTGGTGATAAACCACTAATGTTATTTCTAGAGTTAGATATTTTGCAGTGTAGAAGTTTGCATTATAGAACTTCTACAGAACTTCTTCTATAGAACTGTAATATACAAGGTAATGCTACCTTGATTTTACCAGAATTTTATGCTGAGACCAGACCATTTTTTGCTTATACTGGACTCTATATTTTTTTAGCCTAAGCTAGAAAAACAGATTCATAAAGCCTGTTTTAGTAGATACAATGAATGCATTCACAACCAAATATGATATTAAATATTCAGGAAATAAGATAGGCAATTTTAAATTCGCATACTACCAAAAAAAAAAAAAAAAAAGGAGAAGAAACAACAAAGAGGGAACATGGAGACGCACTGTTTTAAAGTAGAGATGACTAAATCTTTTAAGTGATTAAAAATATTTGAATAGTTCTTGAGAACTTGCTGGTAACATGCAAATTCTTTATTTTCAAGCAGTCCATTCTCTTAGTCAAAATACTACCTTAGTGAAACAACACATGGCATTTTTCATTACCAGTTAGTCTTTTCAAATAAATACAGTTTCCTGTAAATCTTTTCTATCATGGAAAAATTATTCACAAAATTTAAGAATTATGCTGAAGGCAAACTTAAACTAAATATTCTTTCCCAAATCCCATAATCTTCAGTACCTGGCAATACAAATCAATGAAGGCAGGAACATTCTGGCTCCTGCATCATTTTTGAAAAAGAAACCTACAGAGCTATGAAAGTTACCACTAAGATTGATCAAAGTTATCCAGAAAGGGAGATTGAGGGTTTCAAGGAGCACCAGCCCTGCAGTCAGTCAGAACAGGGCTCAGCTTTGTGTAAAACCCATTCTCACAGACCCCATTTTGATTACTTGTAAGTGCTCAGCACCATCAGGTACAAGACTCCTGGTCTAATGGAGATGTGCAACAGAAATCAGCACAACAAAAAATGCCATCTGCTCTGCCTGCTAGGATAGACTTTCTGAAGTGTTACTTCTTCACTTTCTATATATTCCACCTTAATAATGGCAAGGGTAATTCCCTGAGACTCTAAAAGAAGCACTTTCTCATCAGATAAATGCCTCTCCTGAAATGATTAAAATTTTCAATATACACCAAAGGCTTCAAAGATGCCTGCCCGCAAATTTCAGGGATTTCTAATAATCCTTCACTGCAAAAGGTGAAGGGAAAAAAGAGAGAGAGAGAGAGGTCTTATGATTGTCATTTTCTGTTACTTATTCTTAAATCCCTTTCGTTTCTGTGGTTTTTTTTTTTTTTTTTTTTTTTTTTTTTTTTCTGGTAGGCAGCCCAGACACTATCCAGCAAAGTGAGTGCTGTCAGCATCTTTGTGGTGCGCACTGCCTCTTCCAGCTAATGCCCAAATGTCTTTCTAACACAGGTTTCATGCTCCTTGGATTGCTTGCTAAACTTTTTTTTTTTTTTTTTTAATTTAAGAAACGAGTGGAGGATTTTCAAAGGAACAGTTCACACATTCAAATTCAGAAGCAGTTTGATGCTGTGAATTTGATCACAGGGGTGCAGGTAAATGTTTAGATCAAGAATATGATAGGATTTCTGCCTGGCAGTTCTTCTTGGTTGGTTTAGCAGTCCCTTCAGCTCAGTATCTTGCATTCTAGGGACTTTCTTCTTGGTTATTAGTCTCTTATTATTATTAGGCAGTACACTGCATGGAGAATTTAGACCTCCTTTTCAATTAGGCAAATTCTTCTGTAAGAGCCAGCCTCCACAACTGAAACAATTCCTGTCACTACACTGATGTTTCTTTGTGGGCTTAAGTTCCAACTGTCATTTCCATTATCTTGCTTTTATCATTCTTCAACTGGAAGAGGAAAAAGGAGATTTTTTTAACTGTATGTTTGACTCGATGAACATTTGTTCTGCTGATAGCAGCGGAACGAAGACAATTTTTTTTTTACCATTGCCTTTGTAAGGCTGGCAATTTAGAGGACATACGCTCAGCTTGCAAGTCATGATATTCAGTATGAGACAGAAGGTGTCAAAAGCATCCTTAATATGCTTGTTTTTCACAGCAGTGGTAAACTACTTTGTTCATCACCAAACTGTAATGCTTCGTGGTCTTCATATGAGCACAGAAGCATAAGTATTTTGCCAGAATTTCTGGCATGCTCACATTTTACTGTAAACAAAATACCAACAACTCTGAATACTGCACAAGATTAATTCAAGTTAGTTGCAAATGCTTACAGTTGCTTTCATTTAATCCCGCCTACTTTGACTGGTCTTGTAGTTTTCTCTATGGTATGTTTTGGACAAGTCTTTGGAAGGTCAATAAGAAGAGCATCAGCAGAGACCTGATTTCCGTCCTCATCCCAGGATATTAGTTACTGCCCCAATTAGCAGGAGTTCTTTATGCTGTTCTGATGTAAAAATAGGAATTTTAAAAAACAATATTTAGTAAAAATGCGACTGTGGTTAGCTATCTACTCACTGCTCAGAGATTGCCTTAATACCAGGCAAAAAGTTTATTCTATATCATGCTTAAGGATAGTACTTATTCTATATGAAACATGCTCTACAGCCAATGAAAATTAGCAGATTTACCTTAGATTTCTTCAGTGAGTTTAAATCAAGAACATATGAATAAATGCATGCCTTTTTTAACATCACATGATTTTATTGGTTTCAGGATAGTATAGTAGTATATTGAGTGCAAAAGAGCAGCATGAATTGTCATGGTAGTACTTCATGTCTGACGTGTTTCTACTGTGGTACAACAAATACTTCCAAATTTATAGGTGAATTGCTTCATCAGTGTCATATTATGGTTAATAGTATACTGTTAAAAAATGCCAAATTATAAATGTAGGTAGAGGAAAAACTGAAGACAGGGCTGGTTCTTTTCAGTCAAATAAACTTTAAGGCAGAATGAAATCTGTCAAACCAAGCCAGTGTTTCCACATGTTTCTCTCTGAAAAGCAAGCGAAACTCAAAGAACACACAGATGTCTTTCCAAACCACCTGCTATTTCACGAGCCCGTGAGTCCCTAGGGAAGTCCTCCCAGGTCTAGCTTTATTCAGAGGCAAGCTGTGCACCAAGCCACAGAAGGCAATGCAGTTTACACAGAGGGTTTGCACCTGTTTAAATAAAGGAATTTTTCTTCCTGTGACGCTCTCAGCTGGACCTCTGCACCCACAAGCAGCATGTAGTTAGTCTGAGCACAAAAGCAGACCCAAAATACAGGCAGTATTAAGAAGTGCACCTTCTCCCTACCACTGTAGAAATAAAACTACTTCCTATTGCAAATCCACAGTAAACAAAGAATATGTTTAAGCTCTTTGTTGATCCTCAGTCCCCTATTGCCTTCCTAGTAACCTAGAAAAAACACATCTCTGTTCAGTCTAGAACTCAATTTTAGGGTAGAGGACTCATCCCTGGGAAGGAACACGTCACCAGTGCTTGTAACAGTGAGCACCTAAGCCTGCCTCTTGGCAGCAAGGGCAGCTGAGGTGAAAGTACAGCTGTGTAAAGCCTCCAACAATCACAAGCTGGACAGCAAATGATTTTTCTGAGTGATTTTTGCTTGGGATTAATTACCTTTTGCTCAAAACATTGCTTGTCAGCATCAGTTCTGTACCACAGAAATACAGAATGGTTGAGGTTGGAAGGGACCCCTGGAAGTCATCTGGACCAACCTTGCTGCTCGAGCAGGGACCCAGGATCATAACCCTGTGGCTTCTGAAGATAAACAAGTATCATAGACTTATGGAGGAAAACCTATCCAACAGAGACAGGAAAAAATTCACTTTCCATGGGAAATGAAAATACAGCCTGACAAATTTGTGTCAGCATTTGGTAAGGACTCCAGTGAAGACAATCCTGGCATAACGTTGTTGTAGGTGTAGGAGCAAGTTAGATATGGAACAAGAAATGCTTTAAATAATGTATAACATAAAGCTAAGCTCAAAACTGTTCTTTATGCATAGTTTTTAAACCATTAAAAATCTTCTGATGACAGAGCAGCAAACTTGCTACTGCACAGAATGCATCCTTTCATTTCCAGTTTTGTGGTTAAATACTAAGAGCTATTTGACTTCTGATGTGATATAGTAACACTGTCTCCAGAGGCATTGTTTTCTCAAAGAAAACAATTTCTCATGCATTTTCAGAGATATTTTCATGGTCTGATTAATAAAACTGCTTCAGCCATTACAATCAAACAAACAACTGGGGAAAGCATCATTTGTTCTTTCATTTTGGATGTTGGAAATCATTGTCAATGTTTCTCTCCAGACTCTTCTCCCTCCACCATTTCCATGAAAAGTCAATTGAAAGCTCCTATCCCATATGGAATATAAAAACAGCTATTTCTGTGCAAATTCAAAATATTTTGGTTTTCCTTTCATCGATTCCTATTATTGTGCTATTAGCTGCATATATTTTTCTACTGGAAATTTGTAATGTGATACAATTGTTACATCTGAGAGAAAAATCTCTCTACTGAGAACTATTTTGAAGAATTTGGCCTAAATTTTTTTTTCTTGCTAATATATGCTTAAATTATTTTGTTAATTTCAACTTGCTGACTTAAAACTTGAACTTTGCTTGCCCAGCAGTGATAACATTGTAAATATTTAGATTAAGCAGAACCAGCTTTCTCTTTTATTCCTCTTGTTTCACCAGTCCCTGCCATTGCCGCTGTCAAAGGCAGGTGTGCTTGAATGTCAGAATTATTAATAAAGGACGTGGGCCAAGCAGTACTGCTGCAAGCTTATGAAACAGAATTAATTTCACATAAATTTCAAGCCTCAAATAACCACATTAGATTTCAATTCTGAGGTGACAAATCTGCCAAGGACTTGCTTGAACTGCTATTATACAAAGAGAGGACAAGAGTAAAAGCTTACCTTAAAATTAGAGTTTTGCTTTCAAAAATGAAGGATTTTGCATTATGATCATGTTGATGTCAGTGTTTGTTGAAGTTGATTCTGATTGTGATGAAAGGAAAGAAACAGACTGAGGTTAACACATTGATGAAAAAGCTGAATTGGAAAAAGAATGTTGAACATTTTGCTGTAGTTACACAGGAATACAGTGGTGGTTGCAGAATCAGTTTTCTCTGCATTACCGCAATTAGTTCAAACAATGAGTTGTGTGGTAAATATCTTTAAATTAAATCACTTGGTATAAAGTGTAACAGTAAGCTAATCTCTGAAAACACTCCAGACTTTTTCATGAATCACAGTTAAGAATGAGGGAATTATTAGTTCTAATCAACTTTACATTCAGTCAAAACAAACACATTAAATGTCAAAAAAATATCTAAAACAACCATCTTGATCTTGAGATAAATACAGTTAGTATGGTTATTTTCTATGTGAGAATTAATAACCACAACAATATTTATTATTTGTGGTATAAAGAATTCATCGCTGTTTTTTCAGACCATAGCTCTCATTATTGCTGGTCCACAGCCAGCACCTCAACACCCACTGCAGCACAGAGGCTGGCTGAGTTGTGCACCCTGGGCCTATTTTGGTAGCCTGCTCTGGCTATCAAAAGCAAACTTATATTTGAAGAAATACTTAATGAGTGAATATATAAAAAATGCTGAAAACAAAACAGATTTGCAGAGTTCTTAAACACTAATAACCTCAAAATAGAGAATACATCCCCAGTATAATCCTCCACCAGTGGTTTTGCCTTGGTCTGAAGAGGACCTGCGCATTTATAATCACACTGGAGCCATATGGAGTCCCATTACCTGCTCCAGTTTTCTGGACTGCTAAAAGAAAGGCATTGATGAGATCCTAAATATTCACGGTATTTACCTTTCCACACAGAGGATGTCATGGCAGTTAAATGGATATGTTTAGCATATCTATGTAAAGAAAAGAGTAGTGGATTAAAAATACTAAGAATACTGAACTATCATCAGTACTGAACTGAATATTCTCGAAAAGTAGGGAAATCTAAAATTACTTAATTCATTTTTTTTTCTTATGATATATTTGCACTGAATGATATGCACTGAATTTCTGACCATAAGCTTGAATCCTACTGTTCTCTGGTACTTGTTTTTTTGGTTTTAATGTTGTCTGCTTAAATCGAGAGTCCAAATTATACTATCCAGGGAAAAGATAAAATACTGCTCAACAGTTGGACCCGGCTTTCAGTTCACCATTTGTGCCTGACCTCAGAAATCACAAAGTGTTATCAGTGCTAGCAGTAGGGTATGAGCAGCATGTCTTGTCTTGCTAATGTGTGGATCTATCTTCTTTTCACTAGGGAATTGCCTTAGCCTTACTAATAGTTCTGTGGAGCCAGCTGCTTGAGTTGTAGCTTGTAAAACCTCTATTTGTACCAAGCCAGCTGCTCAGCAATAAGGCTACACCATCAGCTGGGTTGGTATAGCAACATCAAGTGGCTGTTAACCCAAATAACCTTCCATTGGAACAGCACAGGCTACAAAAAGCTGCAATCCTGCAGGAGATGAGACCACAGTCACGGAAAAATAAAATATGTCGTCTGTTTGTGTGAAGGAAATGTGACAGTGTGCTCCCACCCCCACTTTGGTCTGGCCGTTCCCTTGCTCAAAAAGTGTCCTGGCTGCACCAGAGGCCTTGTTCAGGCAGAGAGCAGCCATGGTATTGGCTCAAGTTGGGTGCTGGAGGAGCTGACAGACATATGAGATGTCATTTTAATTCCAGTTCCAAACTGCTGCTTTGAAAGTGAATGTATGAAAAGCCAAATCGCACAACAGAAATGTGCCAAATGGGACAGCCACACTTCTAAGTAATAGAAAGGACTGATTGTGCATATATAATCCTTCAGACATAAACCTCTGACCAAGCGTGGGACTGGGATTGTATTTAGCTGCACCTAGGCTCCCTACCTCCTCGGTTCAAGGAGTTTAGAGAGCAAGGAGGTGCACTATGAACTTTGGGACTCAATGGGAGGCCTCCCTGATGATCTTGTCTGTCCTTATCCTCTGTGCAGTAAATAAAAAAAAAATGCCATCATCAAATCTTTAAGTCACATAAGCTTCGTTAAATCACTACTTCACATCAACAAACCATATTGCTGTTTCTCTCTTCCGAGTGAAATGTTTCTCATCTGTGACAGGAAAGGCATGTTCACTTGATTAGACCCAAAGTGTTGACTTATCAAGCTAATAAGAGATATGTTTAAAAATTGAAATAATTGTTTGACTTACTGAAATACCTAAAATTATGGGGAAGGAACACCATTAGTTTTGGTGCTAGAGCAACTACTTCATGAAATCCCTCCTGTAAAAGTGGTATTGAGCAAGTGGACCCACCAAAGCCCATAACTTACTCTTTTCCAAATTGCTGCCTGCATGGAAGTGCCTGCAAGTTCAAAAGCAGCCACATCATTAGAAACGAAAAAGTTGAACTGTAATTGTTGCAAGTGTCTGTCTTCATTTTTCACACACACACCCTAAAATCCACTTAGAAGTATGTTTTATTTTCTCTCCAGATACTGACTCTGCCACTGCTAAAGGTGAATAAGTCTCAGCTCAGAGAAGAATAACTTCCTTGTGTTGAAAACCACTCGTAGTTGCCTAAAAAGATTTCAATTGGATACAGACAAAGAAAATATATTAAAAATGGAAAATTATTTTCAAAACATGTTTCTTTCTCTGTTCTTTTTCAACTCGGAGAAAATAATTATGATAGCTTCTTGTTCCAAGAATGGATGTTCTCATGAATGGATCTACTGAAAGATACAGATACTAAACAAAACTGAAAACTGTAATTGTACTTCTTTATCCTGGTTGCAGCTGGGGTAGAGTTAATGTTCCTCCTAGTAGCTGGTATGGTGCTGTGTTTTGGATTTAGGATGAGAATGATGCTGATAACACACTGATGTTTTAGTTGTGGCAGAGCAGGGCCTACACGGAGCCAAGGACTTTTCAGCTCCCTGTGCTGCCCTGCCAGCGAGGAGGCTGGGGGTGCACCAGGAGCTGGGAGGGGACACAGCCAGGGCAGCTGGCCCAGCCTGGCCAAAGGGATGTCCCGTAACATAGGGTGTTATGCTGAATGATAAAACGGGGGGAGTTGGCTGGGGCTGCTGCTGTTGCTCAGGGACTGGCTGTGCATTGGTCAGCAGGTGGTGAGCTGGTCGTGAGCATTGTGCATCACTTGTTTATTTATTTATTTATTTATTTATTTATTGTTTGGTTTTATTTCTTTTATCCGTCTTATTAAAGGGTTCTTATCTCAACCCGTTCCAATGTCTGACTACTCTTTCTGAGAATAAATTTCTCCTAATGAAACTTACAGAAAAACTGGGGAAACTAATCAAAAAGAAAAATATCATATTAAGCAAAAGAAAACTAAGGTATTAAGAACTACTCATGAGGTTAGTACATATTTCTGTAATGTCAGGATAGGACAATATCTAACCATAACCTTTGCATAAAAATATGCTTAGGAGAGAAGCCGCCATGAACAAATATTAATATGCATAGGAGAGAAACCAATGTCAACCAATATTGATATCCATAGACCTGTGAATGTTTTGGTAATTATGTTGAAAACTTTATGTACATTTGATTTCCAAATGCTTGAATGCAGGATTGTGAAGGAACCATGTTGGATGGCTGCTTCTGCTAGGATAAGAAGTCATGAAGCAATTTGCACTTTGAATTTTCACTCTAGCATCTTTAGATTTCAAACTTGGTGTCTCATTTAAACAAATTAACAGCTCACAGCTCCCACAAAGATTATTTCAGAAAGGTTAAGCAGACTTTCAAGCACTTGTACCCAGCTCATCATGACAAAGGGAAAAAAAAATCATGTGTTTAGATTTACGTTTCTTCAACAATCACATTGACTGCTGCTCCAGTATCATTGCTTGAGATGCACCACTACAATTGATTGTGGAGCTGTGTGATAAACAAGAAACAGAGGTAGATTAAAAATAGGTTCAAAAATCAATTTCTCCTTACATTACAAAAGTAGGACAGGAGCAAGGATCAGGTCTGGAAGCAGCTTACTCTGGCCCCATAATTGAAAGAAACAAGCAAATAGCTGTACTTGGAGGTCAGAGCAAAATTTGGCATCAGAAATGTGCACGGCATGGGAATTCCTGGATTTGAGAAGAGACCCAATTATTGTGCCTGTGAATCTAGTTACAATGTTAACATTGCTAATTTTCACCTTACCACTTGAGATCCAGCTATGCAACTTGTTAAATAAACCCCCTCAGAATGTGACCAGGGAGAAATGTGGAGGAGGCAGTGACTGGGCTTGTAGGTGACTGACAAATGGAAACTCCATTCCCCAGAAGATTCCAAAATTAATTACTTCTATTTTCAATCCACATCACATCCTCCCATAGCTCAGCCAGAGGAAAATATTGATAAAGCCCAAGTTTGAAGCACATTCTGTGTCAATATATTGCAACATTCATGTCATTTCTTCAGAGAAATTCAATTTAAATACTTCTTTTCCCATGAAATTGTTTGCAATGAAACTCCATTCCTACACATTAAGTGAAGAAACTAGCAGAGATCTTATGGCAGAGAAAACGGTCTTTCTTCTTATTAGAAGATCAGTATAGTGCAATACGTTTGATTTTTTTAAATGCCTTTCAAAATGTACAAACAAAATCTTCACACATAGTCTACTCCATCTGCTTTAGTTATCTAAAGCATCACTAAAGTGTTTTTGTTTTTAAACTAAGTTTTTTAAGCTAATACAAATTCTAGATGAAAGGAACAACAATTTGCATTAGATCCAAAAGTTGTTCAACATTTTCAGCATTTTCCCTTGTAGAATCTAGCAAAGAGCAAAGCAAGGACCCAGATATTACTGGGGACAAAACATACTCTCTGGCATCCAACAGTGCCGTCAAAGCCAAATGTGCTCCCACACAGGCTAAAGGCTGTTATTACTTGCTAGAGGTGCCAAAACTGGTGTTTGGAGAATGATGTTAGAAAATGAAATATTAATCAATATTCATTAATTTTCTTCATAGCTCTGTTAGTAGAAACTGTGGTATTATACTGCAGACACCTGCACTTCATATTTGGTTTTGCATAGGTCCTCTTAAGTAACGTTTCTGTAAGCACCGAGTTAAGGCTCAGTTCCTCTCACAGAAGAGCAGTGATAAAGGAAAGTACTAAAGGTATTAAGCACATTTCCTCTTCCTCTCGTCCCCGTCCCCCCCCCCCCCCATTAGCCAGTAGAATATCCAATATCTAATATTCCTACAGACCTGAGTGCAAGTCCTATAATAGTACCCAAAATGACAAAGGCAGAGAAAAGTGTAAATCTCACAGAGAACACCTCACAATACTTAAGACAGATGCTTCAAAATCACACTGTGGCTAGCATCTATCATTTATTGTTTGTCAGATCATCCTATCTTCTGGCATTGCCTGTATCAGACATAAAAGTATTCCTTGATTTCTTGTTTTGTAAGACAAAATATTAAGTCCTCTTTTGCATTATAGAAAAAAACAAACAAACAAAAAAACAGATTTATTATTTATTATTTATTATATATTATATATTATATATTATATATTATATATTATATATTATATATTATATATTATATATTATATATTATATATTATATATTATATATTATATATTATATATTATATATTATATATTATATATTATATATTTATTATATATTATATATTATTATTCTCTATTTATTATAATAGAGAAAGCAAAATCAAAGAAATCCAACTTGTAATTGAAAAGTGAGTGGTTAGATCTGTGGTAGTAACTAGCTCTATTTTCTTTCAGAATATTTCTTAAAAATTAATCCAATTATATTACTAACCCTGCCATGGTTAGTAGCAGCTGTGCACTTGCTCCCCAGCTCTCCCTCTCCCAGCAGTGGGACAGGGGAGAGAATGCAAAGAGCAAAAGTAAGAAAACTCCTGAGTCAGGACAAAGACAGTTTAATAAGTGGGGAAAAAAAAAAAAAAGTGACCAAGTGGATTGTGACCAAGTGACCATACGCTTCAATTCACCAGCTCCCTCAGGCAGATCAATGCCCAGCCAGTCTCTAGGTAAGTCAACTTAAATGATGCAAATTACCACCTTCTTTTAATTCTACCCCAGTTTTTATTGCAGAGCATCACACTATATGGTATGGGAATTGATCCTTTGCTCAAGGAATGAGCAAGGTACTATTGATAGTCTTGGGTGGAACAAATCTTGCTGCCTTTTTTCTCACAACACCTAATTTTGCCCCACAGAAATACTTTCTTACAAAGGAGATATTACTCCATACTACATATTATACACGAAAAAATCCTTTTTATGCTGAACAAAGAAAGTAGTCACTATGAAATGTGATGAACAACAGTTCAAAATAAAGTCATTTTATGCTTTCATTTTCATCTGACACAAATCACTTTAATGAAAGTGGGCAGTACAGAATATAGGATTTCATTTTACATGGGAAATTTTAACATTTTAATTACTGAAAATATCAATTGTTAAAAGTACTTTAAAGCAGAAGAAACATAACATTTAAATGGAAAAAGTAAGTTTCTAAGGAGAAATAATTCAAATATTCTTCAACGTTAAAAAAATCAAACCAGCTCTTGATTAGGAGAGTTACAATAGGAAACATTCTCAAAGAGTTCTTGAGGAATATCTGAGACAATCCAAAGGACTTCACCAATTTTTATCTATCCTGATTTTATGGCTATAAACATATTTACGGCCATTGGTGTAGGTTCTTATGGCACTCAGTGGAGCTGAACGAGATATGCATTACCAGACCCACATAAGGACTGACAATGTCGTCACGTGGAAAAGAGTTTCCTTACGTCCTGTTGGCACCTCTCCTGTTTCAAGTCATGCCTATGATCTCTCATACTCCCACTGTGCTCCTCTGTGAGGAGCCTGGCTCTCTCTTCTTCAAACCATATCCAAGGTATTATGCATAAATATCAAAAACTGTTTTCTGTCTGGGGATAGTGTAAAATATGCCCATTTCATACGGTTAATGCAATTGCATTTCCAATTGGCTGCATTGATTTTGAAGATGACAAAAATAGATAGCAAAAAGTAATTTTGACATTTCCAGAGGATGAAAACAGCCTACTACAGGTACTACTGTAAGGCACCACAGATACTACTGTAAGGCAGGAAGCTGCCTTACATTTCATGCTTTGTTTTACATGTGCTCTCTCCATAATACTCCAAAGGTCAATAATCTGCATGGCTTTCCAAATACTTAGGTTCTAATTTCATTTTGCAAATTGCACAAAAGCAAGGAAGTAAGTGCTGAGATACTAGTTAAAGCTTGTCAGAGCTATGATCAAGTAATACAGTTCAACCAGTCTGTCTCTGTTCATGTGATGAGCCGACCAGACAACCGTGCATAGATGTCTTCAAGCAAACACACCCTCTGCATGCACCAAACCATAGTTCCCAAAGACTGGCAAGGGACTATCCACTGCAAGCTTTGATTAAAATGTTCCTGCTAATTTAGCATAGCTGGAAAAACTGTTTAAAATAAAATAAAAACCATTAACTTCAATGGTGGGTGTTTGTGTGTTGGAACAAGGAAATTAGATGAACCTCAAAGCATTCTATGTAACTGAGTGTGGGTAGAGAGATAAATTATATGTACGAAACCACATTTGAACTTGTAGGCTTTGCTTCACTGTAATTTTTTCTGTCACTGCAAACTGTGGAGATAAAAATGACTGCAATCAACTCTGATTTTTGTTTTCTGAACAGGCAGCAGATTGGCAATTTTATTAACATTTATAGACAGGTGGGTTGAACCTTTAATTCTCCCTCTTAAATATATTTTTCATTTCCAACAAATTATTTCTGTTGCATTTTCCTGCATATGTTCAAGACAAAGATAATAATCACTTGTTGTTAAATAATTACTCCAGTTGCCATATGTTGACATATTACCGTTGCATCTAGAGACTGAAAACTGGCTTCTAATATGATCGGTAGAAAGTAAAGAATATGGCTTATTTTAAATTTAGAAAGATGAGACACAACTCAAAGTGAATAAAATAAAATAGAAAAGCCTTTACCATGAAAGAGAAGATTAAAATGCCGAAGAGGAGGAAAATCATAGAATCACAGAATGGTTTGGGTTGGAAGGGATTTTTAGAGATCATTTAGTCCAAAAATATACAAATACGTAAATGTGAATGATAAAGGATAATTATTTGAAAATATTTTAACATGCAAGAGAAAGAATGCTCTGTTAATTTAAACTCTGTACTTGTTGAGTGTAAGTAAATACTGTAAGGAAAACAAACACTCCATCCTACCAATGTATAATAAATGGAAAATATACACAACAAATTGACAGCAATTAAAAGCAAGTGAAAATGACAGTTATAAAGAAGAATATATGAAAATTAAGCCCATAAAGGGTAAGAATAAGGCATTTTTATGTAAGTATTTTCTATAAGTATTAGAAGAACTACAGTCCAACTGTAGCACAATAGTGCCAAGCATTGTAACTGCATTTCAGGAAGGAGCTTTACCAAGTGGAGAGGATTCAGAGAGAAGTTGCAAGGTCAGAAAAATATCTCTTAAAGTTGTTTCCTAAAAGGCTGAATTATTCATTTATTCCTGAAGGAGGTTTAAAAGATGATTTCACAACAGCCTAACAGCACCCACATCGGAGACCAGCTTTTGATACGAATATGGAATCTATATTAAAAATAAATAAAAGAACAAAAACAACAACAATAACAAAATCCAATGGTAAGTCATTGAATCTACAATGTTTCTACATAAATACACTAAAAAAATATATATCTCAGTGAGGCCACAGGGCTGCCTTTCAACATAGCTGAGAAGATGCATTCTAGTTTTCAGAAAAAATGAAACAATCTTGATGCAGAGTGTATGGAGCAAGTCTCTTCAGCTTTGTGCTCCTCAAGACATTTCATTACATGCATTAGACAAATCAGCTGATCCTTGCCCATTACTGTGACCAAGGAATCTGTTTATGTGATTATTATAAAAGGGACTGATTTCCAATGGGCTCACAGATTCGGAAAGGATAAACAGCCTTGGGAAGCTCTGCATAAGAAATATCTAAGGCACTTTAGTGTGCAGAAGTGGTTCGAGATGTAGGCAAGTATAGAACTGCCTTCATGATGTTATCAATGTATTTCAAATGTTATCATCTCCCATGGGCTCTACATGCCACAGGGGTTTCTTGTGTAACATTGGACACTGAGAAGCAGATTCCTGCTGTTGACATAGAGCTGTTTAAGTAGCCCTCAAATGTACTTAGAAAACTGTTGAAGGCACAACCATACATTATGGGTACTCTTGAGAATTCATGCAGTGTCCTTACTGCAAGAGCTTTCCCTGTAGCATGGGTTTAGGGATCTTAATATTGGCGGGAGCAGAATGGCCTGATGCGTTAGAGAACTCAGGATCAATTTTATCCCTGTAGATCTTTTTAAAAGATAAAGCTGAGCACTTTTGAAAACACAGGCTTCCAACAGTGCAATAAATTTAAAAAAAAAAGAAATCTAGACTAATAAAATTCCACTCAACTGGAAGGATTTTGCTTGGCATCTCTATCACCCCATTCATTTGTACAGAAGGCTCTTCACCTTCTGCAGCTAAATCCAGTGCTGTCATCCTGTAAAGTTTCTTGTTGTTAAAGGCTAAAGCTGCTTTGAGATTTCAGTTTCTTCTATGCCTTAAAATGGAATTCCTGTATTTACTGCATCTCCACTTTTCCTTATCCCTATGTCCAGGTTATAGTACATGCTTTTATGAAAGAGCCTTTGTACA
Organism: Anser brachyrhynchus; assembly: GCF_964034855.1. Taxonomy (NCBI): domain Eukaryota; kingdom Metazoa; phylum Chordata; class Aves; order Anseriformes; family Anatidae; genus Anser; species Anser brachyrhynchus. The sequence goes on from NC_137695.1 coordinate 119,684,528, forward strand.
GTTCATGCTGCGTTATACATTTAAAACTTGGATAAAACATAATATTTTTCTTTTCAATTTCTATTACTTATAAAATCTTATTGGTACACATGTGATGGTGCAACATTTTTTAAAGATATGTGTTGTGAGCCTTGGACAGCTTTTACATGGGACGTCTTTTACAAGGCTCAGTGAAAGCTGAATTGATGATAATGTTGATCTGTCATTCACCACCCACCTCACACTTGCAAAGCTCAGAAGATGCAGTACAGACTGCCTGTTGCCTGTGCCAAAAAAAAATCACACTTAAAATGGACCATTGACATCTGGTCATCACATTTCAAAAAAGCCTTCATTTATAACAGATTCATTCACAGTGTCAGCATTTCAAATCCTAAAATCATAGAATGGTTTGGGTTGGAAGGGACCTTAAAGATCACCTAGTTACAACCCCCCTGCCATGGGCAGGGACACCTCCCACTAGATCAGGTTGCCGAAAGCCCCATCCAACCTGGCCTTGAACGCCTCCAGGGATGGGGCATCCACTGCTGCTCTGGGCAACCTGTGCCAGTGCCTCACCACCATCATAGTAAAGAATTTCATCCTTATATCTGACCTAAATCTACCCCTCTTTAGACTAAAGCCATTACTCTTTGTCCTGTCACTACACTTCCTGAAACAGAGTCCCTCCCCAGCTTTCCCGTAGGCCCCTGTTAGGTACTGGAAGGCTGCTACAAGGTCTGCACGGAGCCTTCTCTTCTCCAGGCTGAACAACCCCACCTCCCCCAGCCTGTCTTTGTAGGAGAGGTGCTCCAGCTCCTTGATCATCTTTGTGGCCCTCCTCTGGACTTATTCTAACAGCCCCACATCCTTCTTGTGCTGGGGGCCCCAGGCCTGGATGCAGCACTCCAGGTGGGGTCTCACAAGAGCAGAGCAGAGGGGCACATTCATCTCCCTCGTCCTGCTGGCCACGCTGCTTCTGATGCAGCCCAATATACAGTTGGCTTTCTGAGCTGTAAGCACACACTGCCAGCTCATGTAGAGCTTCTCATCAGCCAACACCCCCAAGTCCTTCTCATCAGGGCTATTCTCAATCCGTTCTTAAGGCTTTTTTGGCTACACTTTTATTTATTTATTTATTTATTTATTTATTTAATTTATTTATTTCTGGCTACGCTTTCTACATCTTCTTTTGCAGTACTTTGCCACTTGTTGCAAATGTGCTGCTCCAAAAAATCCACATTTGCATTTGTCTTCTGCCTCTAGTAAAACAGTCTTTAGCTCACATAGTTGTTTTCTTAAGCAGACCTGACAGTGGTTCATCCAGGCTCAGTTATCCTATTCCAAAACAAGCTGTTTTTTTTGTTTGTTTGTTTGTTTTGTTTTGTTTTTCCTCCAGAACCTGTACAAGAGGCTGTTTATGCCAACATGGCAATGCCCACCTTCCTGCGGCTTTATCCTAGGCTTCCCTGCACAAAACTCCTTAACTTGCTGGGGCAGAAAATGAGCTGAATCTGTTTCTGTTTGGAAGATGCAGCTTTCAGAAAACCAAGCAGCTGAGATATTTGAAACTCTACCTTATGTGAATAGCTTTTCACTAGTGCATGAAATGTCTTTGACAAAGAAGTTGTTGATTTTATTTCTCTTCTTCTCTATGAAGCAGAATGAACACTTTGGAAGCTTTTCAGAGGCACAAGACTGAATTTATGGGCAACAAAAGTATAAGCTTCTATGCAGTTTGTACAACCAACTATTTAAAATGTATTGTTAAGTGGAATGATTATTAATTTCAGTTTCTGAAATGGATTGGTAATACTACAAGCTATAAGTTTAAATAAAGTGTTTCTGGAAAAAAATATTGCTTTTGCATTTCAATTGTTGTCTACCATTCAGTGAAGTAAAATTCATCTTGTGTTGATTTGGATTTTCTAGTTCAAATTATGTTTTAAAGACTCAGAATTTTTCAGGCACAAATTACTAATTATGGCTACAGAGTTACTTTATGAAAGATATATATATTTTTTTTCCCGCATACAGAACCACATGCAGTTCACTAGATGCAAAAAATTTACCCTTACTTAGAGACCAAGAAGGAAAAAAAAAAAAAGGAAGAAGAGAGAAAGCTAGCCCATCTGCTTTAATCTTTCAGATAGATAAAGTACTCTCAAACATGAAAAAGTTTAATGGCAGCACCATGAGTATGAGGAGAGAGATAACATTAAGAAATAGAGAATGGCAAGACATCTTTTCAGATCTACAAAAGAGAGAAGAAAGGAAACTGAGTGGATCTTCATTTGAATTTACATGAACTGAAATGAAAAGAAAATGTAATTTCAAAGTGAAAAATGAAATTACATTTCTGTGTAACTGAAATTTTTATAGAATTACCTTTACGTAGCTACAGAAATGCAACAGAAAGTCATTGTGATAATTAGTTTCGTATGACTGTAGTTAAACTATTGGCTTGTTTAACGATCCTTGCCCACTAGTATTGTCCAAGCTAATGCATGCATCAATTATTTGTTTTGGGCACAAATCTTTGGCACTTTATCACATGCCATTTCAGGACTGAGTTTTGTTTCTTTCTTGCAAAGACTATATAAAACTAAACCCTTCTAGACAAAACAGACGAAGGCTGTGCATCAAGTCGTTTGTTAAAGGCAGTATAAGTTAACAACTCAAACAATGGTATCTCAGTCTGTACTTGGGCTAATTATAGCAGCATTTTCACAGAGTGTTTGAACACACACAAAGAAAGCTAGGTGAGCCTAAAAAGCCAAAGTGAGAGTCACTAGCCAGTGCATGAAAGTGAAGGCAGCAGGTTTACGGTGCACAGCAGAAATAGTAATTCTCAAAGAGTAAGTGAATGCCTTGCATATTGAACTTCACTGTCAAAAATAGCAGTGAAGCAGAAAGTTTAACAGAATTCAAAATAGGATAGGAGATGCTTAAATAAATATTTAGAGTTGCAATAGAAGGGGATGATGAGAAAAATATCAAAGATGTCTGAGCAATACATGCTTCTGTGCACTATCATCACTGTCTTGCTGTCTGCCACAAGGATCTGAAGAAATTATCTCATTTCTTGCAATTAGTTGTAGACATGGTAATGGCATCGATGGGTCACTGGTCAGAACTAGTGTTATAGCATCCTGGTTGTCCTGTGCTATGTCCTATGAATATGCTGCAAGTGCTCCAACAGTCTCCTTACCTCATTATCTGTAATAACAGAAAACTCAGTTTTAATTCTGGAGCTTATAAAGACTAACAGGGATATTTATTTACTCATCTGCTTCACTCAGATGCCAAATTTAGCCAAGATGACTTAATTGTACAGAAAGTATGCTGGAACAAGACTGTGTCCCTCACCAATGGGAGAGTCAATGCCATTATTTAAGTATATGTTTATAGACTCAAGACATGTTATGGCATTACTTTTTTTTAAACAATTAGATTCGTTATACAAGGATGAACTAAGCCTTCTATAGAGTCTACTTCTATAGAGTCTACTAACACGAAAGAAAAACGTCAGAAATTCTGACTTATTTCGGGTAAGTCTGACATTTTGGATGGTTGTTTAAACCAACCATTTTAAGATATAAACATCACTGCCTAACACATATTTAGAGGTTTAATACCTTATGATGCACAGTATTAGAAACAATAGCAAATGCATATATGCACCTTGCTGAGCCTGATATAAGCCTGCATATCTGAAATCATCTCTTAAATTGCACTTAACAGTGACCTAAACACACACACACAAAATCCCTTGACCCTAAGGAATTCAACATAAAGAAAAGAGAGGGAAACAAATACTGCATAAAGGGCATTACTTAACTTTAACAAAAGTGTTTGTTTAAAAAAATATAAGATTTGTTCTTATATCTTTGTTCACACTTTGTTAGCTATGGTATCACTGAAAGCCATGTGACTCAGCATTCCACCTTCACATTTCTGTATTAGTCAGTGGTATCTCAGCCTCAAAACAGTTGAATGCACAAAGCACTCCCACAAACATCAGAGATCTAATTATCTTCAAAAACTTTAAACAGTATTTTATGTAACACCTTTTTTTAGTGATCACCAAGTCCAGAAAAGAAAGATTTTCATCTTGCTTCTGAAAGTTTTGTTTTGCTCATGCCATCTTAGCCACCTGAGAAAAAAGGAATCAAGCAGTTCAGTTGAACCAGCTGTGGTGGTTCACACTGATAGACCTCTAAAAGCAAAGGCTGAATGGAAGCAAAAGGAGAAAACAATTATTCTCTACTTTCCATCAGCTAGCAATGTTCAGCCATGTCTTGGGAAGCAAAGCTTCAAGGCTCATAGTGGTTGCTTGGGAAGACCACACTTTCATAACAAGAGACCCTCTCAGGTACTGGATACCTCCTTCCATGGTGGTCTACTTGCTTTGGAAATTTACAGTATCTTCTTTGAAGGGATTCCTTTCCTTTGGACAAGACAGGAGTCACATCCAGAGGCTGAGGACTTGTGCCCATTTTCCAATCACTTTGCCAATGCCCCTTTCCCTACAAAAGTATCCCAACTGCTTGGCTTCCTTGCCCTCCAGTTCCTGACTACTGGCTCCAGTATACCAACATCAGAGCAGCTAGCTGACCATGTGCTCGCCTGGGTGACAGTTGAAATCCTCTCACATACCTAGTGGCTTACTCAGGGACAGAGATCGGGTGGTTTCTGACTCGCTTATGATTTCTATCTCTCTCCCTTCCTGTTCTCACGGTGGCCCGGCTGCAGAGCAGCTTGCTTCTTCCAATTCTTCCTCCTGCTCCATCCTAGAAGTTTCCTCTAAGTGAGTTGACTTCCTCTTTCATTGTTTCGTCTTGATCACGGAAGAAGATGAGATCTAAAGCTTCCCAACACCATTTTATCAGTAACTGGCTCTTCTGAAGTGATTGGCTGTTATATAAAAGTCTTTTTTTTTTTTATTTTTCCATGTCAGTCCCCATATAAAGCCCAAGCCCACGTCCTAGGTATATGTAACTGTCCTAGCTTTAATTAAGTTACACAGGACATCCTGGTAGCACCTCTTACTCCAAGCCCACTCCATAACTGCAAGTGTTTTGCTTTACAGATTCTTGCTCTCCATCTGCATCAGTGACACTTTTAAGAGTTTTTATCTTTTTCTGCTCTAACTTGTCTCCTGTTGCTCCACTTGACACCTTCGTATCCCATTAAAATGTGTCATTTTGCTGCTCTTTAAATATCGCAGCAAAGTCCTTGCTTCCCAAGCTGAACCAAACTGCTGTTTCAAGGCCATTTATGATCTTAACCCCATCTCCCAGTTATCTTTGATTTTCACTCTACTAAAACCTGCATTTTAATTTCACTTCATAGCTCAGTTTCCACAATGCACATTCTCACTTTCATAACTTTTTCTCTGCTATCTCAAGTGTCTCATTTAGCTCCTGGAATCAGCTGTAAGCTGAAATCAGCATACATCTCAGCAGATCACTTTTGGGGGTCTTTTTTTTTTCCTTTTTTTTTTTTTTTGAGGTCACCAACACATCCTATAAATAATGACATTGACTTAACCAGAGGGGTTAGAGGGGTTAAGATCATAATATTTACTTACTTTAACAAATTTAATGAAAAACACTCTGTAAAGTCAAAAGTTTTGAAACAAGCAACCTGTTAATATGATTAAACTTCACTTCCAAATACAATCTCTTGATAATAAATATATGATATGTGACCTTGTAGTAAAGGGGAAAGAATTGTATTTGGATATTAAAGCATCAATATACTAAATCTGATATGTAAATCTCAGGATTCATACTTCACAATTTATAATAGAGTATCTCAATTTTCATTAATATCTGTGCTACATAGCCATTAAGCATGTGTGGGTACTTCAGTGTGAGGACTTATACTAGAAAATATGCTGCCGCCTTAGACTGGAGTAATAATTTCCAAGTTCAAAGAACAATTAGGAAGAGGTATTTGACTTTTTTTTTCTTCATTCTAACAGTGACAAATACTTTGTCCTGTGTCATATAACACTCATACCATTAGTCTTAGGTAAAGCCCCCTTTTTCTCATACAGCTTCAATTAATGTACTAAAGATTTGTATTACCTCAAACTCCAGCATCTGGGATAAGCTAGAGGCCCTTGAGAAGGGCCAGCATTCATTCTGTCATCAAAATTGATTTAATCTTCCTTTTCCTGGGAAAATATGTGATGGACAGCCTAAAAATATGCTGGAAACAGTGAGTAGTTTTAGCCAGACAAGCTTCTGTCTTGGGTTAACGTGGCAAGGTTTTGGTAGCGGGAGGCTGCAGGGGTGGCCTCTGTGACCAGAGCCCAGCAGCTGCCCCATGTCAGATCAGAGCCAGCTCCAGCAGGCTCCAACAGGGACCCGCTGCCTGCCAGAGCCAAGCCAGTGAGTGATGCTGGTTGGGCTTCTGGGAGAGCAGATGTAAGGAAGGTAAAATATTGCTGTGCAACAGCAGCTGGGAGAGCAAGGAGTGAGAACCAGAAGGAGGGCAGGAGGTGCTCCAGGCACCAGACCAGAAGCCAATAAGTGATATTGTTTGCACCTCTGGGAGAGCAGATTTAAGAAAGGGAAAAACAAAAACAAACAAACAAAAAAAACTGCTAGGGAACAGCAGCTGGGAGAGAGAGCGAGGAAATGAGAAACAGCCTTGCAGGCGCCAAGGTCAGTGAAGAAGGGGGGGGAGAGGTGCTCCAGGCGCTGGAGCAGACGTCCCCTGCGGCCTGTGGAGAGGCCCCTGGTGGAGCAGGCTGTCCCCCTGCAGCCCATGGGTCCCACACGGAGCAGATCTCCACGCTGCAGCCCGTGGAGGAGCCCCCGGTGGAGCAGGTGGATGTGGCCTGGAGGAGGCTGCGGCCCATGGAGAGCCCCCGCAGGAGCAGGCCCCGGGCCGGAGCTGCAGCCCGTGGAGAGGAGCCCACGCAGGAGCAGGGGGTCTGGGGGGAGCTGCCGCCCGTGGGGGACCCGTGCTGGAGCAGTTTGCTCCTGGGGGATGGACCCCGTGGTACGGAGCCATGGGGGAGCAGTTCTCGAAGAGCTGCTGCCCCCACAGGATAAATTCGGGAAGGACGGCATCCCATGGGAGGGACCCCACGTGAAGCAGGGGCAGAGAGAGACCGTGAAGGAGCAGCCGAGACAAAGTGTTAGGGACTGACCGCAGCCCCCATTCACGGTTCCCCTGCTCCACCTGAGGGGAGGAGGTGGAAAAGGGTGGATGGGGGGGGGGAAATGGTGGTTTTAGTTTTTCTTTGTTTCTCACTCCTCTAGCTTGTTAGTAATATGTAATAAATTTCTCCAATCTCCCTATGCTGAGCCTGTTTTTTCTGTGACAATAATTGTTGAGCGATCTCCCTGTCCTTAATTCAAACCTTGAGCCACGCCATCATATTTTCTCCTCCTTTCCCTTTGAGGAGTGGGAGTGAGAGAATGTTTGGAGCTCAGCTGCCCAGCAGGGTAAAACCACAACAGCTTCAGGAAGACTTCTATTATCAAAAGTCATCAGATGGGACATGCTTCTTTCTGACTAATAGGAGACATTTGTAAATATTCAGAAGATGTTTATGGCCTATGTAGCTTGCAGACTCCAGATTAGAACAGGCATCAAGACCTTGTGATACATTAAAAAGCCATTTATCAGCTGCATTTGGCACTGCTTAAATGTAACTTACAAAATCTATATGCCTTTAAACTGGAATGCTGAGATGCTTTTCAGAAGCTGAAGATAGTTTTGCTGAATTAGCAAGTTTGGCTAACCTCTTATTATATTATGCACATTCTAGATACCAAAGCAATTAGGATAGTAAAAATTCATGGATCAGTTTGATATATGTGCAATTGATACAAAATTACACAAAAAGAAATTTTAAAAATTTCTTTTGGATGGAGGGGTACAATTCTTTCTGCTAGAATTTTGCAATCTAGTCTTGCTAGATTTTTCTATCACGTAAGGAAAAAAAATTAAAAAAAAATAGGCATTTCCCAAGCAGAATGAAGCAAATGACACACAACTTTAAGTATTGTATTTAAATATGATCTGTAGTCTTATCCAGTTGAACAGAGTGTGAGGAATATTTCTCTATGCAGGAATAATTTACTCTGAATTTACCAATAAATTAAAAAGGATAATGAAATTAATTGATGTAAGATGAATAAGATGAGCACCAAAGAGTGGGTTATGCTCCACACAGTAACAGATATGGAGATTTAACTGTGGAAAAGACACAACCATCAAAGGGACTATCACAGATTCATTGGAGACAGCTCTCAGTTGCCCCGCAGCATGGGGCTGGGCGCCCACATTTGCTCTGTGTTGTGGTCACTCTGATGAATGTCAAATGGAGGCAGATGAACCAACAGAACAACTTCCAGTAACCAAATATTTAAGAAAAAATGTACTTGAAGTCTTCTAGCTTCAGAAATTTCTGTGAAATCCAAGAAGGAGAACAGCTAGGGTCAAATAAAAAATTCTCCCTCTGCATAATACCTGACTGCAGGAATTCTCCAGCAATAGATGGGCACAGGCAGGCACTTCAGTAGACGTCATCTCCGTAGGGAAAAAAAATGTGTTGTGTGTTTTCTTGACAAAGTGCAGACAATATTTAAGAAGCTCTAGTTATAACCTCCCCAGTAAACAAGCTATTATGGTTAATTTCTTTCTAGTTTTCAGAAGTTTAATGCTCCTTGATGGGGTTTTCGATGCTTTGTTTACATGATTTTGTCCCTTCTCAAGAAAGCCTGCTGTTTTATTCCGGTATTTCTGTAAGAACCAATAGCGCACTATGTATAATCCAATTAATTTCATTTTCGCTAATGATAGCCTTCAATATTAGCCAGTACCCAGCCCTTTTATTTTGTGCAGTCCTGCTGTGCTCTGAAATATGGTATATACATGTGAAAGAAAAAGCCCAATAAAACAGACAATGGACTTTACATAAATGTCTGGCATAATAAGGATTTCAAATAAAACATGCTATATTTTAATGGCTATATATATATATATATATAAGAGGACATTTCTAAAAAGACTTATTGTGGAAGTCTATCATTAAAAGAATAACAGCAGTGAAAGCAGAAGTTTTCTCAGGTTTCGAATGCAAGTATCTGAGAGCAAGAGGGGTTCTCAGAGCATCCAAATAACAGTCTTGCCTATATTTAAATAATGCTTATTCTTGCTTTTACTTCTTTCATTATGAAAATTCATTTTAATTTTAATTCAATTGTGGAAGAAAACCAAGAGCTGGAACATCACCTTCTTTTTTTTTTTCCTTTTTTTTTTTTCATTCAGCTATTATTCTTGTTTTCTGAAGTGCCTACTTGAAAATGTTTTGGGAAATTCTTTTACAAATTGGAAAATCTATTCTAAATTTATTTCACATTATCAAGTTAGAAAGAGAGTAAGTTTAGTCAAATATACCTTATCCAAAACAAAAAAAAGCCTTGTTTTTTGTAAAATAAAATATATCCAAAATTAATGCTTTTCTTTTTCCTCCTTTCTGTTCCAATCTCATTTAAATTTATCTTCTGTTCAGCCTCAACCAAAATATTTCCCTACCTTCCACAAAATATTTCTCTACCTTCCATTTGATTGCTTTTCATTAATTTCCATTCCTGAAGCCACTGTAACAGTGGCAAAGTGGAAATGAGGCCCTGAGCAACCTGATCTAGTGGGTGGCGTCCCTGCCTATGGCGGGGGTTTGGAACTAGGTGATCTATGAGGTCCCTTCCAACCCAATCCATTCTATGATTATATGATTCTATATATTCAAATTCAATTACATACTCTTCTACTTTGAGTAAAGAGGAATAAGAGATGTGATAAGAGAAATTTCTTATGCATTTCCTTCCATGAGGTTGAAAATTTCCAGACAAACACATCAGTCAGTTCTTTATCTTACCTCACTTAGAGTCCATTGTCTAACTGAATAAAGCATGAAATAAGGCACCACTCATTCTCACTGAACTATCACACCAGGTGTTTTATAGTTTAATCACAATGTTCTGAGATGGAATGTTTTGCCAGGAGAAAAATTTTAGTGTAAAAAGCAAAGTAGGCCTAGGTAGAACATAACTGTTGCCCTAAACAGAACAGGATACCCCTTCTCTTCAGTTGGCTAGTAAGAGTTTGTAGTGAAGAGGAAGAACACATTATCAGGAAAGAAAATGTTCTCCAGAGAAATTGAGGGATACTCAGATATGAGGCTTGTGGAGAAATTGAAAAAAAAGACACTACATCAGCCATAGGGGTAGAATATGATATAATAAATACAATATCCTGAGACTTTCAGATTTTCCACAGAGATTGCCAAGTAAAGATGACAATTAGCATGGCCACTTAGATCTTTCAGGATTCACGAATGCTGAAAAACGGAGTCATCTTTGCCCAAATCTGACCCTGACCCTTCAATTCCTTCCCCTTCTGTGACACCCTAGATGGTCCCACTTTACTGTTTGTCTACAGTAGTAGACAAACTTTTGACAGCCAACAGGAGGAGCTGAAAAAAAGGAAAAAGGAAAAAGGAAAAAGGAAAGAAAGAAAAGAAAGAAAGAAAAAGAAAGAAAGAAAGAAAGAAAGAAAGAAAGAAAGAAAGAAAGAAAGAAAGAAAGAAAGAAAGAAAGAAAGGAAGGAAGGAAGGAAGGAAGGAAGGAAGGAAGGAAGGAAAGAAAGAAAAGAAAGAAAGAAAGAAAGAAAGAAAGAAAGAAAGAAAGAAAGAAAGAAAGAAAGAAAGAAAGAAAGAAAGAAAGAAAGAAAGAAAAGAAAGAAAGACTAATACTTCTGAACCTTTTACTATAGTGTTTTAGACATGATACAGTAACAGGTACGAGCCTACACTCTCCTCTATCCCTCTATCCCTTCACTAAAGGACCATCTTTGTAGACAGACAAGGAAGAGAAGCATACATTTCCACCATGCTTCCCCAGCTGACAGTTCAGCAGTTTCATTTCACCCACTTCCACCAGCAGTGAATCCAACTGAGCAGGCATTTAAATGGTGTGGTGAGACGTGGGCTCATAAGGCGCTCAGGCAGCCTGCAGCTTGCAGAGTGCAGCAGGGAGGCCAGCTCAATGCTCAACTGCTGCCACTGGTTATGTCAGACATCTCCAGGGGCCCTTAGAAAATGTCAGAAGATAATCACTAAATACCCCATCAGCACATCAGCTGGAGTGGCAACCTGCACTGAGACAATTAAGAAGCCATTGTAATTACTTATGAACTAAATTGGTTTGCTATTTTCAGTTTAATTTTAAAGGGCAGAGAAGAACAATTTTACTGCTGAATATGTTGCCAGCTATATAACCTTATTTGAACAGGCAGCTTAAATAAAGAATGCACTTAAAGTAAGATTGAATGACCTAACTTTCTCCCTAAACACCAAATAACCTCAGAAATCTCCATCCGGCTGCTATCTCCCCCTGGGGATCTCTGATTCCATAGAAATATGCCTGGAGGGTTTTCTGACAGAGTTCACCAGATACTTCTGTGGTACATGTGTAGAATTACCCAGCTTTAACATCGCTGAACAAATATCTGGCATATTTAAACAAGTAGGAGAGCCACAGAGAGTGAGCTTTGCCCTCCTGTAAGGGATCAGCCTGGCAGGCTCTCTTGGAATATGGGTAAACACAATGTCTGAACTAGAGTCTGAGCCTGACAGTTCAAACAAAAAGCATTCATAACAGCTGCTTTTTAATAAAATACAGCAGGAGGAAGAGCTACGGTTAAGCCTACCTGCCTGAAACAACAGCATACTTGTTGGAGCACTAATCCAGAATGTGTTTCTTTACCTCTTCTGCTTGATTCTTGGTTACAGCTCACATATTCCCAGCACACACCTAAACACTGTGGTTATATGATCAGAGAATCATATTATCATAGAACGGTTTGGGCTGGAAGGGACCTTTAAAGGTCATCTAGTGCCAACCCCCCTGCCCATGGGCAGGGACACCTCCCACCAGACCAGGTTGCTCAAAGCCCCATCCAACCTGGCCTTAAACACCTCCAGGGATGGGGTATCCACAGCTTCTCTAGGCAACCTGTTCCAGTGGCTCACCACCCTCTGAGTGAAGAATTTCTTCCTTATATCTAATCTAAACCTACCCTCTTTTAGTTTAAAGCCATTACCTCTTATCTTATCACTACAATCCCTGACACAGAGTCTCCCCCCAGCTTTCTTGTAGGCCCCCTTTAGGTACTGGAGGACTGCAATAAGCAGTCAGGAGCCTTCTCTTCTCCAGGCTGAACAACCCCAACTCCCTCATCCTGTCTTCATAGGAAAGGTGCTCCAGCCCTCTGATCATCTTTGTGGACCTTCCCTGGACTCACTCAAACAAGTCCATGTCTTTCTTGTGCTGAGAGTCCCAGACCTGGACGCGGCACTCCAAGTGGGGCCTCACAAGGGCAGAGGGGAAGAATCACCTCCCTCCACCTGCTAGCTGGTCATCCCCTTTTATCAACTGTTGGGACCAGATATTCGAATTAGCTTCTAGTATATTTTTAATCTGGGTTAAGGACGACTCTGTGAGGCGAGAGCACATGCATTTCTTAAACTGCTTCACTGTTGAACTTAATGGATCTGTTTAAAAATAAGCAAAGGATAAAAATATTAGATACGCCAGATTGACCATTTTTTCACCTCAAACGTCTCAGGTAAGGGCAATTCAACATTAATTATACTACATTCAGCTTCATCAGATGGTGATGTTCACAGCTGATTTCAGCTCCTGATCTGCCAGAGGGGTAAAGCTGTGTAGGGGACATGGATGTAACTGATTCTTCATCTACAATGGTTGTGTTAGAATCATAGAATCATAGAATCATAGAATATCCCGAGTTGGAAGGGACCCATAAGGATCATCAAGTCCAACTCCTGGCACCGCACAGGTCTGCCCAAAAGTTTAGATCATGTGACTAAGTGCACAGTCCAATTACTTCTTAAATTCAGACAGGCTTGGTGCAGTGACTACTTCACTGGGGAGCCTGTTCCAGTGCGTGACCACCCTCTTAATGAAGAACCTCTTCCTGATGTCCAGCCTAAACCTCCCCTGCCTCAGCTTGACAGCGTTCCTGTGGGTCCTATCACTGGTGATTACGGAGAATAGGTCACCTGCCTCTCCACTCCCTCTCGCAAGGAAGTTGTAGACTGCAATGAGGTCCCCCCTCAGCCTCCTCTTCTCCAGGCTGAACAGGCCCAGTGACCTCAGCCGCTCCTCATATGTCTTCCCCTCTAGGCCCTTCACCATCTTTGTCACCCTCCTCTGGACACTCTCCAACAGTTTAACGTCCTTTTTGTACTGTGATGCCCAGAACTGCACACAGTACTCGAGGCGAGGCCGCACCAGCGCAGAGAGGGACAATCACTTCCCTCGACCGACTAGCAGTGCCGTGCTTGATGCATCCCAGGATACGGTTGGCCCTCCTGGCTACCAGGGCGCACTGCTGGCTCATATTCAACTTGCTGTCAACCACAACCCCCAGATCCCTCTCTGCGGGGCTGCTCTCCAGCGTCTCGTCGCCAGCGTGTTGCTGTCTCCAGATTAAAAAAAGGAGGTCTAAAATATTCCTTCCATATCCTGATGTGTAAAACATCAGCAGAAACTTCAGAAATCCTTGGAAAGACTGTCAAATGAATCTCCCTGCCTATCTGGTCTGTATCATTGTTGACTAGGATTTAGTGTTGACAGTACTCATGTGGTATTGCATGTATTGCAAACATTGTGTTGTATCGTGTTTTTAAAGTGTGTATGATGAATGGTGCCTAGGAGCGGGAAAAATATTTTAGAACCCAAACAATTCAGTTTCTTCTCTAAAATTCACAACAGGTCTGCTGAGCATTCCAATTCCCCCAGTCCCAGTCTCCTGTCATGCATTATACTAACAACACAAAACGAGGTGTGTGTATCTCTGCTTTCACTTCTCAAAAAAAAAAAAAAAAAAAGTAAAAGAAAACTATGAGAAAAACAGTATATTCAGACTGCATTTTCTCTTTTTTTCTGAAACAGAAAGTTGGCATATGCGTCATAACAATATGAGCAGCGGCTCTCACACATCATCCCATGATCTTGACTATATAAATGTAGTCAAGCTGGAATTCCTTTTCCAATTAGTAATATGATTAAGGTGAGGAAGCTTTCCTTCATTAGAAACTCTCTAGGGTTATTAATTCACAAAGTTGAGGGAAATCATGATCCCACATGTATGTAATGGCCACTACTTATATATAATGACTTCGAGGGTCAATACTGCCTCCCATGTTGTTCAATGTCTTCATTAGTGATCCAAATGATGGGACAGCAAGTTTGCTGATGATATAGAAGTTGGAGGAGTGGCTGAGGGACCAGAGACTTGCACTGCCATTCAGAGGGAATGCAAGGGCTGTCGAAATGGGCTAACAAGAACCTTATGAAGTTCAACTAAGTGAAGTCCTGCCCCTAGCTAGGAATCACAGCAGGCATCAGTACAGGCTGTGAAACAGTATGCAGGAAAGCAGTTTGGCACAAGGAGACCTGGGTGTCCTGGTGGATGCCAGGTGATACATAAGGCACAAGTGTGTCCTTGCAGCAAGGAAAGTGTCATACAAGGCTGGGAGAGCTTGGACTGTTTAGACTGGAGAAAAGAAGAGTCAGAGGAACCTTAACAATGTGTATAAATATGTGATCAGAGGAAGTAAAGAAGATAGAACAAGGTTCTTCTCAGTGGTATACAGTGAAAGGATGAGAGGCAATAGCCACAAACTGAAACATGAGAAATTCTGCTTAAATATAAGGGGGGAGACTGATGGATGGATGGACGGACAAACTTTTTTTACTGTAAGAACGATTGATTACTGGAACAGATTTTGGAGACTGTCAAAAGCCAACTGAACACAGTTCTGTGCAGTCTGATCTTGTTGACCTTGTCTGCACAGGAGGATGGACTAGATCATCTGCAGATGCACTTTACAACTTCAGCTTTTCTGTGATTCTGTGGTTGTGACTCCAGTACTATACTGGTAAGAAAGAATATGGCCAGTGCCTGATGATGTAGTCTTTTCAAGATTCGCTTCTTGGCACATCATATGGAATCACCAACACTGTTTTTTTGTTGTGTGTAGGGTGGGTTTTTGTTTTGTTTTGTTTTGCTTTGTTATGTTTTGTTTTGTTTGATCTAAGGTTGGCTTCAAGTATATTTGCACTTATTTGATCAAAGATGAAAGTTACAGGCATCTGTTTTACATAAAAATTCACAATATCTGGGAGTTAGCAAGGTTTCCATTTTTCTTCCACATTCTGTATGTTTACCTTTAGCATTTAGAGAGTTTCATTTTGAGAGACTCAGAACCGTGACAGGAAGGGAAATAAAAGGAGAAAGGTAAGTAGCTGAAAAACAAAACCAAAAACACTATATTAAAATATCAGGGTTAAAATGAGCAACAGAAATTAGATCTCCATTTATTCTTCAGTCCAAGCACAATGTATCCAGGAATAACTAGATATTAGCTACAGTACATAATCATCATAACGGAAAAAAAAGTCTTTGGTAAGAAAATAGTGAAAAATGATTTGGAAAGAATGGACAGAATTTTAAGGAACTGTGATGAACATCTGTATAAATAAAAGTAAAATGCTGGATTTGTCTTTGAAAAACCTAGACTTTAAATGGCAATAAAAAATCATAAGCAAGCTTGTTCATAAATATAACCCCACACCATCAAAATTAGCAACTTTTTAGAATCAATGATAAAGCGAATCAAAAGTTGCCTTCTGTTTCATAGCAATCAATCACACCTGGCTTTAATTGTCATCACACTGGTTGCGTGGAAATAGGTACCTTTCATCTAATCATTTATCTTTCCATCTACATTTTTTCTGTTTTTTACCTTGTAATCAATTTATTATATGAATTTTATTTCAGGAACATTTGCTCTTCCAAGATGGAGACCGATTACTTTAAGATTAATTTGCAACAGCAAGCAGATGCTAAATTAAACCTGCATGAAATACACTAAGCTGTATATCCATCACTCACCTTCCAACAAACCTGAGTCTCAGTGTGAGTAGATTTTCTATGAATTTTGTGCACAAGCATGTTATTCACAGTATACCGATCACCTTAACTCATTTCTTAGGACACATGTTAGGACACCCATTTGTTAGAAGAAATCAAACAGAACTGCATGAAGTCAATTTGTGGGGGAAGAAAGTGAGAGAGAGATAGAGAGAAACAACAGAGATGGTTTGTTAACCCTTATTCTGAAGATGAGAAAGAAAAAAGGCATTAAGTCTGTTACAGCCTTAAAAGATACTCTTATGTCACAGCAGCCAGCATTACGCAATAACAGAAATACACTAGTCAGTTATTTCTTTACTATGTCCAATAACCATGGCATCCTATCTTTTTGTTCCATGTTTTTCTTCATTATCATTTCCATTTTATTTCCTCCTTGCTATAGTACTTCCAAGTGACATATTTTCTGTTTCTGCATACACGGGTGCACATAGTTGGGAAAAGAACAAACTTTCCAAGGTATTTAGAAGTCTTACATTTTCCTTGATAGATAACATAGGTAGCATAGAAATCTTAGAGGTCAGTATTAGAGGTCAACTGAGGATTCATTTTCTCCCAACCCTCATTCCATTTTGTCTTCGAGGAAGACCTTTGGGAAATCTTTCTGTTTTGTTTGTTGATTCTTTCATACAACAAAAGTCTCTACAGAGCTAGTGACCTGTCTCCCCTGCCTTTTGGTGAACTGTATCCCTTGCCGAGGAAAGCTCCTGTGGTCCAACAGGGAAAGAATTACTGTAGTTTTTTATTTATTATCGTCACCTAAGAAAGGACTCTCCATCAGTCTGCTAAATCTTTGTTTCTATAACCAGTCCCTTAAAGTTCTCTACTGTTATATTTACTAAACAAATACAAACAAAAATACAAAAGCCAGCCTTATGAAGGCTCTCGAGATGTGGCACAGGAATTTCCACTTTTTTTTTTTTTTTTTTTTTAATGTGGGAATGAGCAATGGTGCTGAACAAAATTTGATTTTAATACATGGTCTTTACTTGCTTTTCTTACAGATCCTTCTCTCAGTCACATCATGAAGAAAACATGACAGAAATGCAAAAGTATAAAAAGCTGCCACAGCAACATTTTGTCTTTTCAGTGAGTAAATAGATGCAAAATAAATGCTGCAAGTATCTATCCACAGTCAAAAAAAAAAAAAAATCTTGATCATCTGCTACTTTTCCTATGTTCAAAGACCTTTCGGTGCTAATGAATTTTGCTCTCCAGTATCATAGGAAATGTATATTATCTCATATGGGCATGTTCATAGTGTTTCCAAGTACTCCTACACCTGCTTTTTAATGAGAGATAACACCTCCTGTTATTCAGACTCTCAGCATTTATTCATTGTCTTTTTTGTTATTGACTTATTTATACTCATGCTGGTGCAGTTTCTTCTTTCTAGGATGTATCACCCTGATACATTTATTGATTTCTCCTTTGATTAATATTAACAAATCACTTCTTTCTTCATTTCAGCCTTTCTTAATTTTCTTGTTTTTCCCTGATAATTATGGCTAATCCTTCCATACTAAATTTCCATACTATCTGTTTCATTATCTTCTTTTTTTTTTCCTCTTTCTTGTTCGGTGTTTATTTTCTCCCCACATTTAAAATATTGATAACCTCTAAGTTATGATATCGAGTTTATTCGTCAGACTTTCCACATCTACTTTCCAGACAAAGTTTCATCCTATTGGATACTTCTTGTGCTTTTTTTTAATGATCCTGATAACTTCTTTCATTGTGGTGTCTATTAAGCTATTGTTAAGCAAACTTTGCTTAAGGGGAATGAAATAATTATTCCCCTAATTCCTGAGCATGAACTCCCTTTTCAGAATGCAAACCTTTTCCTGAAACATAACAACGTCAGGATTTGCTAAGGTAAACAAGGACTGATTTTCAATTTCAGTAGCTCTCCTAGATCTCTCCAGCTCTGAAAGCACAGCAAACCTGCAACAAACTTGTAAACCCTTGAATTTCAGGCAGCTTCTCCCATCCCTAGGGAGTCACTGTAGAGTCTCATCACAAGAAGATATCTTCACTATAGAGAAGTAGCATTACCAGATCTGTTTCAGCTCCTCTAGGCAAGGGCACCTGTGCTTTTTCCCACAAGTACCTTAAAGGTTATACTGAGCAGAGTTATCTACATGCTTCATTGTTTGCCAAGAACTCAAGATAAGTAAATATTAGGAGTTCATTTTCATACTCTGCGCATAGGCAATACAGTTAAAAGTTTTTTTATGGATAGGTTCCCAGAAATAAACAAACCTGCAAGCTTTCATCGGTATCAATGTAAGATCTCTCTGTGTCATCTAACTACAAATTCAACTCTGTGTCTGGTCTTACATAAACCTTACATCTGATACACAAGAAAAGGACTGCAATCTCAGGACGTGGGCAAATCATAAATCTAAATCTCTCCCTTGGTTTCTTTAAGATGTATCCCTTTTCCCAGCATCTCCTTCAAGATTTCTGAGAATAGGAATCATTTAGAACTTTGAGCATAGCTTTTTCCTGAGGGAAACTTCCTCACATACCCATAAATTTAGCAAACATTATTGGCTAAGTGAAGCAATCTTTACCCAATGTAAACAGCTTATCAGTTTCTGAGACAAAAGTGTTCTTTTTCTCCTGGCTGACAGAGATGGAAATCTCAGGGCACACACCTCAGGGCACAAGTCAATCTATAAATTATAAATCTATGCTATGTACAAATATAGATATGAAATTGTGTGCTGTTTTTAGTTGAAGCTGGGAAAAACAATAACAAAACACATTTTTGGATACATGACTTCCTGTCCTTGGTTTGAATTTTGCTATGCTGGACACCTTACATGTTCCTGTGAACAGTTATCTGTTCTGCTTCATACCATTGCCTGTTGTCAGAGCAGCAGGACTTCCATTATCTTCTTGTCAGATCATCAGCTGCTGCAGAAGGAGGTTTTCTCTAGCTGTCTTCCTTACTAGTTCAGTGTAGGCATGTTTATTCATTCCTGCCTGCTTCTGTCCATTTTCAGGGCCCCAAAACCTCTAATGTGTATTCAGAAACCTGCCTTTTTTCTGGTGCCAAGTGCAAATCATTCATAAGCAGTTATAGAGGAAAATATTTCTTAGCATGTGCTTAGAGAATTAGACACTAAATATTGGTCGTGCCAAGAAAACTTGCCAACCAGAGAAGAGTGAAGCAATTTGTATGTAAAATAACTGGTAGCAACAACCCATGACAACAGGAGAATTTTCTGATACTCCAGCTGTCATGCCAAATGGGAACTTCATTTATTACTTGCCTATCCTCCTTATTTTGGAATTTTTCTACTACAATAATAGTCTATATAACATGACAATCAAAGGCAGTGACAAGCAGTTAACACTTACTTTACTTCGTTCTGAAAGTTTGCTCATACTTGCCAGTTTAATCTGCATATAAATTTATGGCCTGGCAAAATTGGCCTTTAGAAAATACATATGGTAGAGTTAATCACTGTGAAATCCTTAAGGCTTTGCAGATCATTGGAAAGACATCCGAGCAAGCTGTTCAGCAGCATTAAATCTTTGCAACTATATGTTAGCTACAAGAGATCAAAGTCAGGCTGCAATACTTTATATCAACATAAGCTAAAAATTATCTGCCACTGGTGTGGAAAAAAATTACTTTTTTAAATCTGCATTTGACTTATTTGCAAGAGGTATTATTTGTTATGAATGATAAATTACCAACATATGAAATTGTTGATTCATATTTGTTCATAAATATTTATAAATAAGTACAGACCTATGCATTATATATAAAACTATTACTATTACATTATTGCTTATTGAACTCCTCAAGATATTTCTCTGGCACTTTAATTTTCTGTTGATTATTATGGTAAAGACAACAGATACATAAGGCCTCTCACCATACATGAACACAAGCATGACTATGGAAAGACTGGAATAAATTGCTACTTCTGAATTTTCTGCAAAAACACTCATAAAAATTCAATGCAAGCTCTTGTCAGGTTTGTATTAATAAAGGTCATGTGAAAGTTTCTTCTAGGAGCCTGCTATTTTATTAAGAAACTTGGTAAAAATATTTTAAGTTGGATCCCAAGTAGCAGATTCTTTAGTCAAGCCCCTTTTTATCACAAAATAAGAATGCAGTGGAAAATGCTCTCTATTTAAATAATTATGAAATCAGAAATTACAGATATTATCAGTCTCCTTTTTATTTGTTTGTTTGTTTGTTTATTTTAGGTGGGATACATTGTATTTTACAACTTAAAGAGACAGAGTTATAAATGTTCAAATGGCTCAGACTTCAGTCCTAGAAACTCAGTTTTTTCAGTTATCCTCAGGATTCATTTCATTACCTCACAACGATGAGATATGAAATCTGTGGGCCATCTATATTTTCTCATGTTCTCACTAATCAAGTGATCAGATTTTGAAAGGAAAGCTACAAAGTCAATGTCCTCTTCCTCAGGAGTTCCTTCCTGGCAACTGAAATTGGGATTAAATAAACTTTAAAAAAACAGCAACAACAACAAAAAAACAACTGTGCAGGTTTTGGCCATTTTATTAAACAGTATCCAAAAGCCAAAAGCTTACATGACAAGAAGATACTCTAAAGTTTTTCAATGAGTTTTATATTATCTCCAGTTAAGGGAAACAAATATAGTGAATTTGACTGACTATCTGACACATGGACAGCAAGACATAGCCTTTTTTCATGTAAAACAGTGAAAATGTTTCAGTTTCCAGCCCTCCAGCCATCCCGATCTAATTTTTCTTTTCCCTGACTAAAGAAAATGAGGCTGGTGCCCTGAGCAGCAAAGGATTTGTATGACTTTCCAAAGCACAGGCAGGACATAACAAAACACTTCCTGAAACATTCCAGCCATCTTGAATAAAGTTACTTACTAATTACTGCATAATATTTTCATGGCTGTTTTTTTCAAAGCTTGTTTCTAACCTCCCCACTCCAAGCCCAGATCAGCATGTCCAAAGAGACAGGCAGATTATCAAAGTGCTCCTGCTGTGGGTTGCATGGCAACAGCACACCACTGCATGCTTCTCAACAGGTGCCTCCATGTGACTCTTCTCCATCACTCAAGCATTATTTAGCAAGTGATATCAAAGCAAAAGAACATATTCTGAATTTAAAAGCCTTGAGAAAGTGAAACGAGTCCACCCCATTCAGCTCCCTGCCAACAGAAACACACACCTGTCTTTTCCATGTTTTTTTCCTACCCCACAAAGAACTTTGCTTTTACCAAAGGATAGATTCAAAAAAGAGATTTAGTCCTTTTGTAGCACCTCAGCTGCACCAGAGTGGGCCTCAGTCACTTAGTGTATGTTTTTAATAAGCTCAAGGGCTCTTATTTTTCTAACAAGAAAGATTAATCTTGTATCCAAAACATCCCTTTTACTTACCATGTAGAATAGATCATGAATCAATATTATTTAAGCCACTGGGATTAACTTAAGACATGTTTCACAGAATATACTATTGGCCATTTATTTTCCACAATACATGTAATATATATCAGTTGCAATTCATGATTGTTTACACAGACATCTGTTTTACATTTCTTTTCTCCAACATATCAACATTTTTGCTGATATTGCCACTCTTGAAAGTCATTATACAGATTTTGAGCTCTTCAGAGTATAACCCTTAATAAACACCTTGTTATACTATGGTAACACAATCAGAATCACATTCAGATCCACATTTCAAACATCTCCTAATCTATCAAGACTTGCGCAACTTTTGCAAAACAACTGGTTCCCGCTTCACATTCATCCATGAGCCATTCTTCACTGACCTGCAATGTGGTGTTGTGGCTCCTCTGCCAGGGCTGACCTTGTCCATTCCCGGTCAGGTTGCATCTGACCTGAGTGGTTGCACAGTGCTGCAGCTGCGGCCATTCCACCTCAGGAGGCTCCCGTGGCAGCTGTGGCTGCCCTGCATTGAAAAATTTGTTGTGGTCAATAATGTAACCTGCCACAGAGCTGCTACTCACTAGATGTACAGGATTTGATAGACACGTGCCTAAGAAGTTTTACAGAGAGGACTCATTAACATTAAGTGCATTCACAGGATAGTACACAGCTAAGTAATATGTGCTTCCTGGGCCCCAGCCAAAGAGCAGCAGAGTGCAGAAATTGCATCCTATTTCCTTTGCCTTCTTTTGTTCTTGTTTTCAGAGAAACAGAGGTCTGATAGGAACCATTAGGGAATCAAATACAATTTAGTCTAGCCTGTTCCTATTCTCCCACTTCCCACTTCAACATTTTCCTTGCAGTGTATGAGCCTGCATCTTTCCCAACTTGACATGAAGTTTCAGTTTAGATTAATTCTGAAACTTCTGAACTCCACTCTTTCTTTTCCCTTTCTAAAGAGAACTGGAAAGTCGGTACCTTTCACATACCCAGGATATTTTCCAAGTTACATGTTTCCCTTCACCTCAACTCAGAATATGAAATCTTCATGCAAGAAGGAAATTACTGACCAAAGCTACAATCTGGTTAACAAGATTATAAAAGAAAATCAATTTATTCACACATTCTGAAAAGCTTTATCTCCTATACAGCTTGCTATTTCACAATAAACTCCTAAAGCATATTTCAGTGCTTTGTCCAGTCCAGTGTAACAAATAAAATTTGCTTCCATTACTCAGGGACCTGTTATAGAGTTTGATAGATATTACCATAATGCATTTTAAAATCTGCTGTGTGGGGCTGAGAGCCCAGGAGGACAGGTGGTCCGAGCCCTGCCATGTTCAGACTGCTTGTACCTCTTGGGAGCTTCTTGGAATCACAGTAGGAGCCTCCAGAAGCACTGTTGTCATGGTCCACTGGGCACATCCCAGACTGCTGGCTGGAGCAAAGCCTCTGTGCCATCCCTGCATCTCCCAGATGTCCAACTGGCCGATGAGGTTCACTGGTGGACCGTACACCCCAGGGTCTGCTCTCTAAGTACAGAACGTTTCTTGCAGGTTAATCCCAAGCAACAGCCTCCACCAGTACCATCTGGCAATGAAGGGACTTTGCCTCTCAGTCTGTGAGTTCAGCTGGAGCTTCGTTTGACACAGCAAATTGCTCAGTTGTTAATTTGTCTTTCTCTGTTTTCTGTGGTTTGCTCTGTGGTTTGTTTCTTGTAAGGAACAAGAACACAGAAGTTCCACTAGCTGCAGCAAGGTCAGCTGTCCCACCTTTGGCAGTGGTGAACACAGCAGCAAGAGGAGGTAAGCCTATCATCTCCTACCATAACAGTTATTGGTGATGGAGCCATCCTAGAAGTCCTTAAGAAAGGCTTCAAAATAAAATGCCAGGCACTAGTTCTTAAAAAGTTCATATTTCACCTGCGATCATTTCTAGGAGAGGAAAAAACAAAAACAAACAAACAAACAAACAAAAAAACCATAGGCCATATGCAGAAGGGATCTCAGTACCTTCATTTTTTTTTATTTATTTATGTATTTTTTTCCCTGCACTGCCCACTAGAGAGCAAAGCAGTCTAGGACAGCACAGTGCAGGCAAAACCAAACAGTTGAGCTTGGCATTTTGTAGAAATCATGGCTTAAATTCTGGTAGCACTCCTGCTGCTCTGTGGGGCTCTGCCCAAGGAAATGTTTTAGCCTGTACACCTGGGTTGCCAGCAAGGGACAGCAAGGGTTTATGCTGCTCAAGATCTGGAAATAACTACATCATAGCTACCCAGGGGCTGCAAAAGGGCTCGTAGATCCCTTTACACTTGCAGTTCTCTAAGGTTGTTACAGTTGTTTATAAGGCACCAAAGCACTACCATATTCTTTGCCAATAATAGCTCTCTCTTCTGTGCTATAAACAATTCCTTTTAAATTGTGTCCCTGTGGAAGAAAAAGATAACAAGTTCTGCAGAAACCTCTTATGTGGACTTGATCACCAAGGTTCATCCTCTTTCTCCCTGTCCCATAATGAGAAACAGCCTTTCCATTTTGTCCACTGCTTTGGCAAGAGAAAACATGCACTTCTAATCCTCATTGCAGTAGCAAAGGAAGACATGAAGAAGGGCTGGGACTGAGACTGACTGTGTGTAACATACATGGGGACATGAAGAATCCGGGGAAGCCACACACACTTGTAACCAAAATACAGTGGCCTGGGGACTTCCACGCTAAGCATATGGCAAGATAATGTTCCTGCTGATTTGAAAGCCAGGTGGCAGCTTCCCCACTCAATTGCTGGCAGAAAAGTGAAGACCATTCACAGCTGAACACTGGAAGACAGGGCTATACACAAGACAGGGCACCTCAAAGGGTTTCAATGCCCAGTTCCCCATTGCCACAACACCCCATCATACAATCACATTTATGAACATATTGTGCTCCATCTTAAAACATTATTGGCCTTTGCTATGCTCTGCCAGACCTTCAGGCTGATCTAGAATCTGCCAATCATCCTGGAGAATTATGGTCCTAGCAAGACCAGTCTTCAGAATTGCAAGGCCTAGGAGATGAAGGGGCGAAAGTTTGTAGCAAAGAAGATGGACCCTCAGTGAAAGAGAAATATGTTGGATTAGGTAGAACAGAATCAGGTTAGAGAATATTTAAGCAAAGTGGACATGCATAATTCCATGGGCCTGATGGAATGCCAGATGAAGGAGCTGGCAGATGTAATTGCAAGGCCACTTTATAATCTTTGAATAATCCTGGTGACTGGTAGAGGTATCTGAGGACCAGAAGAAAGCAAATGTGACTTCTATCTTTTAGAAGGGCAGGACTGAGGACCCAGGGAACTACCAATAATTCAGCTTCATCTCTATGCCTGGGAATGTGAGGGGAAAACTAATCCTGGAAACCTGGAAACATGAAGGACAAGAAGATAACTAGAAGTAGTCAGCATGAGTTCACCAAGGGGAAGTGATGCTTGCCCAACCTGATAATCTTCTATGATGAAATGAGCTGGCAGTCTAATGGACTGAAAAGCAGCTGAATGGCAAAGCCAAGAAGATGGTGATTAGTGCCACAAAGTCTAGTTGGAATCCAGTAACTGGCAGTGTACCCTAGAGGTCAGTACTTGGTTCAGTCCTTTTTGACATCTTCATTAATGATCTGGAGGATGGGGCAGAGTGTACCCTCATTGAGTATGCAGATGACACAAAACTGGGAGGAGTGGAGGATAGGAGGAGGAATGGAGGGACCAGAGGACCATGCTGTCATCCAGAGGGACCTGGACATGGTGGAGAGGTGGGCTGTCAAGAAACTCATGCAGTTCAACAAGGGGAATTGCCGTGTCCTGCACCTGGTGGGGAACAACCCCAGACATTAGTACATGCTGGAGGCCATCTAGCTGGAAAGCAGCTTGGCAGAAATGGACCTGGTGGTCCTGGTGGACACCAAGTTGAACACAAGCCAGCAACGTGCCCTTGCCACAAAGAAGGCTGCATTAGACAAAGCACTGCTAGCAGTTGGAGGGAGGTGATCCTTCCCCTCTACTCAGCACCTGTGAGGCCACGCCTGGAGTACTGGGTTCAGCTCTGAGCTCCCCAGTAGAAGATATAGAAATACTGGAGATAGCCCAGAAAATGACCACAAAAATGATTAAGATACTGGAGCATCTCTTCTATGAGGAAAGGCTGAGGAAAGATCTGTGACTCTTTAGCCTGGAGAAGAGAAGACTTGGGGTGATCTCACAGAATCATAGATCAGCCCAGGCTGGAAGGGACCTCAGTAGATCATCAGGACCAACCTTTCATGCGAAAAGGGAGCCTAGATGAGATTATCTAGCACCCTGTTCAATCACATTTTGAAAATCCCCAGTGATGGGGATTCTACCACATCCCTGGAGAGGTCATTACAATCGTTGATAGTTCTCACTGTTAAAAATGTATTTGTTATGTCAAGATGAAGCCTCTCCTGGTGCAGCTTGTACCTATTGTCCCTTGTCTTCTCCATGTGCCTCCTTGTAAAGAGAGCCTTCCTCCTTTTTGTAGCCACACTTTAAGCACTGGAATACTGTAATGATATTCCCCAGGAGTCTTCTGTTCCCCAGGGTGAATAAACTTAACTCCTTCAGAACAGATTCTTTAGCCTTTTGATCATCCTCATGACCCTCCTTTGAACTATTTGATGTAATTTTATTGTAGGTGATCAGGTTAGTCAACCACGATTTGCCTTTGGTATATCCATGTTGGCTTTTTCTGGTAACCTGCTTAATTTGGTTTGTGATAGTTTCTAGGATAACTCATTCCATTACTTTCCCTGGGATTAAAATAAGACTAACGGGTCCGGAATTTCCTGGGTGATCTTCTGGGTCCTTCTTCTATGACACTTGCCCTCTTCCAGGGCAATCCATATAAATGTAGCAAATTAATTTTTACACAACTTCGATTAAGCAGCAATTTAGGATTTATTAATAGCTTTATGGTAAATCACAAGATTGGGTTGTGTAATTCTTAACAGCACTTAAGCATCAGCCAATTTAATACAGTGATTCAACAGAATTTACTACAATTGAAACAGTGACTTACTTAAAGATTCAAGAATGGCAAGGTTCACACAAGATTTACTGCAGGATATTGTAGGGACAAGGTTCTAAACTCAGTTGCATGCTTAAGGACTTTCCCTCCTTTTTGGTGAATTACTTTTCCTCCTCTGCCATCAGCGTTTGTCAGCAGATAATCTTTGATCCTCAAGGAATCTGCCCTGAGAGACGTCCCACCTCAGGAGTGCCCTGAGAGGTGTCCCAGCTCAGTGGGAGATCAAGGATCACAGCCCACTGAAGTCCTGGAGATCTCCATGGGCTCTTTGCTCAGGACGACTATTTATAGGACCACGAGATGATCGATTCTTTAGTCAGTACTTTTCCATCCTGGCTATGTTTCAGATAAAGCAGTTTGGCTTATTTTCCACCAACTTTGCCATTCTGGTACCTTCCAAAATGTTACTTCCCAGATTAGGCTACAATCCAGGCCACAGGGTCCAAGACATGATCAGGGAGCACCTGTTTGTTCTCACCTGTTATGCCAGTTGCCTGTTGACAAAAGAGGGATGATAACATTAGTTGATCTGGAACCATAGCTGAGCTGGGGAAAGAGCTACTACACCACAAATCTTTACTTCGGTTTCATAGCAAAGGTTTTATTTATTTTGTTTGTTTGTTTTTGTTGTTCTTCTGTTTTTGTTTTTAACTTTCCAAGCTAACTAGAGATCATCAAGCAGACTTAAATGGATCCTTCCAGAAAATTGTCTTCTTCTAATCATATCATAATATTGACAAGAAGTGGGCTTAGAGTACCAACAGCAGCATCCTTACTGCTGTAATATATCAATAAACTGGAGGTCTGCACACTACAAATGCCTATCATCCATGACTCCATTGGCACACTGGAAAGCTGCCATGTGGCAGGAAAGAAGCACATGAAAGAAGTCGAACATAACTAAATTTCTCTCCACAGAGAGGAAGGTTTTGGATCAAAACAGTGTTCATAGAACATCTGGTACAGTGAGTCACTGCAACTTACTCAAGTCTGCTAGTCATTTTCTTATGACACATTGCAGTCAGGCAGGCCTATGTTTTGCAAATGCTTTTGCTTTTCCTAGATATTGGCTTCTCTGTGAGCAAACAACGTTTTTGCCTGTGAGTTTCAAATTGTTATTTTCTTTTATTTACTGCAAATTACAAAATATGAAAATAAAACCCACCAAGGAAACAGAGCAACCATTTCACTGTTTGGTTTCACAAGTCCATGCAAATCATCTTCAGACCCTCAGCCACTATCAAAGAGATGAAGAATAGCTGCAGGACTGACTCACTGACGAGGCCCATACCTCAGCTGCCAAAAGTGTTGGTGGCTAAACTTGAAAAAGTAAATCACAGTAATTGTACTTAAACAAACAAACAAACAAACAAAACAGGAAGCAAAGCATAACAGTTACCAGCAACACATATGTAAATAAATACTAATAATGAACTTGCAGGTATGTACAAGAAATCACTGTTGTATTCATTATGAGTACATCTAGTAACAATGGGCAAATCTCACAAAATGCAGCAGGCAGCAACAGAAGACTATCAGGTCACTGGAAATTAATACTTTAACTTTCATTTGAAATCAAAGCTTTAAAATTCATATTAAGCCAGTCTACAACAAAATATAGCTATTTTAACAACCAAAAAATGAAACGTATTTGTAATTCACATAGATTTAGTAAGATCTTGCTTAATCTGAGCTTTGCATTTGTCAAGGTAATTGAGATTGAGTTTATTGCAGAGTGACTTATTTTCTGAGAAAGATTTTAACAAAGTAAAAAATTTCCATATATAATTCAGAAAACTAAAATTGAATATATATTATTGAAAAAGAAGCACATGTCACTGACCACTGATTTTGTAGTCCCCTCTGAAAACTAGATTATAGAAAGACTATATGTTCTCATAGGGTATTATCATCTTGTTCTTTTGTGAAGGCCTGTAATGGATCATGAGAAACAGAGGTCAGCAAAAAAGCTTGAGCCCCAAAGGAGAAGAACTATTCTGGGTCATTAATGTGTTCAAAGAGCTGTGACAGTGCATCTGTCATACTGTACCTGCACATCTGAACTATCTTGGTTTATGATAAAAATATTTTAATATTTGTCTAAAAACATAAATACCTTCATAGAGTTGGGTTATTAAGGCAAAAGTATCTGGGAAAACAGACCTCTTTTCCTGAGATTTCTGAGTAGTTTGTCTGTTGTATAATCTTCAGTGATCTTTCTTCTAAATACTTTTGTAGTTTTATTTTGAATCCATTTTTTTAAAAACCATCTCTTCTGCTAGTGAGATATATCAGAGATCTACTTTTTTTTTTTTTTTGCGTGAAGAATCATTTTGTTTTGTTTCTCTTGATTCACACTAAGTTTCATTTGATGGCCAGATTTCTGTCTTGAAAAATAAAATAATAATAATTAATAATAATAATAATAATAATAATAACAGTGAATGGACCTTCATAATTTTTTCTCTCTCAATAATAAACACCTTAAGTTGTCTCTTTTACAAGACAAAGACTCATAGCTTTATCAGTCTTTCTTTGTGTGGAAGTTTGATCTTCATTGTGTTCATTGTATTTTTTCCAAGTTTAATTACATCTCTTTTGAAATGAGGGGTCCAATGGACAGTATTAATATCATGCACTTCAAATGAAATCCTTAAACTTAGTTTGTGTTGTGCCTAATAGTTAAAATAGTTAAAAACTATTAAGTGAAATGTTATAAAAGAAAACAATGACCACTTTATGTGTCAAAGTATTCACTTTAAGAACAACAAAGGAAAGCTATCAAATATCACAGGATGTTTGATCACTTGCAAAGAAAAATAGAAGACAAATAAATCAAACAAAAAGGCCACTCTTTATATTATATAGATAGAATTATGAGAAACAATGTTAGAACTCACCATGCACAGAGAGAAAGCTGGAATTTAATGATGCATCTAGAAGGTGTCAGTGAAGGGCACCAAGATATATTATTTTTGTCCCTGTTTCCTGAGAAGAGCTTCACATAGTGATAAATCTCCTCTATCAGGGATGATGGTATTTGAATCAGGAAAGCAGTAAGCCTGTAGGCTGAAATTACATGTAGGATGATATCAAGTGTGGTGCTTTCCGCAGCACAGAAATGACACTTCCATCTAATAAGACGGGTATTGAGAAATTCTCAAAATCAAACTTCATCATTATTAACCTTACTGATTGTTGGTTTTTTGTTTTGAGCTGTAGGCCAAAGTCAAATCGACTTTCCAGAGAAATCATTTCTAGTTAGTCAGTATCTAAGGAACAATCGTGCTCCCAAGGCAGCAGAACACAACAGAGGTAATTGACATTCACAATCAGGATCCCAATAACTCTACTTCTATTACTCAAGGACGCAAACAATTAGATAAGTATTATGGGATATGACTATGCTCATGTCACAACTTTCCACTTGAAGTGAAAGACATCCCTCTGATGAATAAATCCCATCTATCTTGCAGAGTATTTCTCCAAGTAATAGAATACAGGCTTGAGGGCTGTCCTGGCCCTATCTATTTTTTACCTATTTGTAAAGGCCATTTATAAGACGGAAAATTTGCAAGAGGGAAAATGGCCCTTCTCGTTCCTCCTCCACACAATTCTCAGACCCAGTTACCTGAACTTTATTCAAAAGTCTGTAACAACACAGCTCCTCAGCAGAGGTATTTATCTGCACTACACTCTGCAAGGAAGGTATATTTTGATGAACTCTCAAGACACGTTTGCCATACCAATAATTTTCTGTCAGCCCTGACAACTTCTACCATTGACATAAAAAAGTGAAGCTAAAAGTGTAGAGTTTAAGGGAGGAAGCTATAGAAACATTTACTTGTCTTTAAAAATCAGAGAACCCAGAGATGTTTGGACTTGTTAAGAGAATTCTGTGCAATGTCTTACAGAAATACTGCAAATATAAAAAAATATTTATCTGCTCGCTTCAAAATGCATTGCTGAAATTAAGCAATTGAGAGCTGTTGTAATAGATGTCCCCTTACCACTCTGTTCAGACAAAAATCCATATGACCATTATTTGCGATCAAGTGTGTTCAGAAGTTTCATTTACGTTTATAAATTCAAGACTGATATATACCACTCTAGTATGTCATATATACAATAGGGTCTTGATAGCTTTGGAAAAGGCTTACATGACAAAAAAATAAATATAAATAAAAATGTGTATGAAACTGAGACTCAGATTGTCAGAAAAAAAAAAAAGATGGTTTCAAAGTACTAAAGGTACATTATTATGTTAACAATTACAGCTGAACTAAGACAATACTGCATTTGGATCTTCAGCAACTCAAACCTCTTCAGAAACATGTTTATTCATTAGTGAAAAAAGAAAGCTGACTATTAAGAAAACTGCCTTGTGAATAAGGCAGACATTTTCCCAAGTTGCTCCTGCAGCCAGAGGGACATTAAGGCCAGTGTATAATGTGCATTTGAATGACTATACACAGTATGACCATATAATCCAAAAAGGGTTAATTGAAATTAAATGAGATGAAAAAGTATAGTGGTACACATCAAAAAGCTACAGAAACTCTCATAACTTGTGTAGCCTATTGATGACAACTAAGAGAACTAAGCTTTCCATAGTATCACCCCTAATGTAGCCACTTGGTGGTCTACAGCACAGTTCTCATTGATTTCAGCTATAGCTATCGTTGGTCATCATTTCTGTCAAAGAACTATCAGGTTTTCCAATATGTCTCTGTAACATACAGACTAAATGATTAAGTACCATTGTTCATTTCATTTCATTTCATTTCATTTCATTTCATTTCATTTCATTTTATTACACTAGAGAAAAGGTGACCATTCAGAGTGAGGAGCTAACGTATGTAAAAATACTATTTCCACAACTCAAGAAAATCAAGTTTTCAAATTTTGAGTGTGTGTACAAATTGACCAAAAAGGTAATCAGCTCCAATCCTTTTGTATCACACCCCCACCTGCAATCCCCCAAAGACTGTGAAAAAAATGTTTTTTTGAGGAGAAAATGCCAGTCCCAGGTCAGGTCATCACTAAGCAGGATAAAGCCAAAAAAAAAAAAAAAATGGGCAAGTCAAAGTTGAATTTTTCTTCTTTTGTTTGTTTGTTTTGTTTTGTTTTAGAAGAAGAAGGGGATTCAAAGTTTATAGCAGGCAGCTAAGAAACAGTCTCCTAAGATGAGTTATTATAAAGAACATTACAACTTGGGATTTTATTGTTGCCTACAGTATTGGGAAATTAGATTCCCTGGGATATATTAACTTATTGTGAGTTACACAAGAAAAAAAAAAACTAAGATAGTGCTTGTTTTTTGAACAATGGTATTTTATAGAACTTTGTTGCCTTTGGGAAACCTTAAGTTTGTGTCAAAAATTCTTCTAATATCCAATGGCATCATGAGAGGTTACAGAATCTTTGAGGCAGGAACAAATCTGAGCTACTGCTCAGAGCTACATTGTGAAGCCAAGAAACTAGATTTCACTGAGCCACTGTAATAAAATGCTTCTCAGATATCATCTATTTTGACAATCATTGTGTAAAGGATTCTCCTCTTGATCTTCATTTCTTTTTGATTTATCAGCCTGTAAAAACAACAATAGGTTCAAGGAATCCTATATTTATTATCTACATATTTCACCTATTCCTGCTGACAACATGCCAGGTTTATATAGGCAATGGCTGTTGTCTTCTTGGAATTGGATTTTGATTAAACAAACACTAGCTATAGACTGTTATTTGGCCTCAGAGCATATGTACTTCTTCACTACCCATGTGAAGGGAAGCTGAAGCAAAAACTAGCTGTAGTTTTACAGAAGAACAACTTCAGGATTTCCAAGCTGAACTTCACATTTAGAATATACAGTGAGTGCTTATTCCCATACAACATGTCACATGGAGGAGTACACAGAAATTATGACAAACATCAAACTAAATGCAGCAACTTTGCCTGAAATAAACCTTGTGTATTGTCACCAGTTTAAAATAAGCAAAGGAAACTCATTAAGGGAAAATTAATTTGGTTTTAAAAAGGAACTTGCATGTTATAGAATAATACCATGTGGAAAAATTTTCTCAACAGGCTTGAACTTGGCAGTTTGGCCACTTCTGATGTAAACACAGTCTGGACATCTAAAATCAGTTATCTCAGAATAGTTAGGATGTGCCTGGGGTATCAAAGAAACAATCCTTTCTCCAGTGCTTACACACCAACCTAGTTTATATTCCAAGGCTGATATTCTTCACTGCTCTCTGTAATGTCCCACCGTAACCTGCATTTCATTCAAGTGTAATTTTGTCACCTTGTGATCACTCAGAAAGAAGAACAGAGGATCTGCAGTCACAGTTATGGGAGTTATGGGAGATGACTTTACTGTAGAGGTTGGGGAAGAAAAGGGATTTTTCCTGGCAGAGGGACTGGCAGCAGACCAGGGAGTCATGTCTCAAAATCTATTGAGAAAACAGCAAACTGTCAAAGAATCTGGAAAGCTTTACTTATTCATGTTCCACAGCAGCAAAGTGTTAGAGAGTAATTTACACTTACAGCTGTGATCTAATTTAGATCCCTAATACATCATCCTCATACTCTGTTCATCCCACTGGCCATTTAGATCATTAACCTTGTTCCTACACCAGATACTTTACAGAAAGTCTAATGTACTCTAACAGGGATAGTGTATAATCTGGTTGCATTTAAGGTGAATTAGTATTCCTTTAACATTTGTTTGAAGAACATCTAGGAGTAAAGAAAACAACTAAGTCTCTTGCAGATCTGTTTGCCTTAGCTTCCTACAATAATAAATTCAAAAGAAATCAAATCCTTTTAACAACTGGAAATTCATTACATTTCTAATGTCACTTGTGTCCCTTTTACATCTGGGCTATTGCTTTCCAAATACAAATAAAATCATTGGTATTTAGTTTTCAACTTTAAATTTAAATTTAAATTATACCATTCCCACCATCAACAGGATGCTTTGACTAAGGACATCAGAAGAAAAACTGGAGAAAACAGCAGCAGAGACCTGGAGTTCTAAACATTTGTAACAGATTCACTTAAATAATCTGAAGAGATATAGGAAAAAGTGCTGGAGTGAGAAACGGTTATCTCCCAAAAGTGATGGCTTTTATGTTTACACCATCTCACTGATCTCTGCTGGGAGGGTTAAGGAGATACAAAATGCTGAAAATAAAAAGACTTTCAGGAAAAGTCAACAAGAAGGTTAGTATGTGAATAATAGTAAAATAATGTTAGTAGTGATTATGACTGCTAGCATCAAGAAGTTAGAATGCATCAAGAATGCATGAAGACAATCACATCTCATTAGTTCTGTACAGTAGTAGGAGAAATAGCCTTGCTTTATGATAATAACATGTAGCAAAGGAATTCAAAAAGGTAGTAAATAGCTTATTTGTCCGAGATCTACTCAAAACTAATTATTATTTTTTTGTTGTTTCCTTTCTGTAGCTAGGAATGTCTGCCCGAGAGAATGAACTGGCCTTTCAGATGTCAGGTAGTGTGGGGCTGAAGCCTGAGGTAGAAGAATGCATAACTATTTAATTATGTCCTAAGAACATATATGGAGTGGAAAATAAGCAGAAAAAAAAAAAAAAAAGTGCAGGGTAATACTACAGGCAAACCTGGAATTTTTATATACTATCCATATGCTGTGATGTGGTTCATCTTATACTGAATGCATTGCACTTCTAGCCAGTGTTTACTGCTTATTGAAATCGCTGCATTTTCTTATTTTTCCCTTTGTGTCAAAGTTAGTGTCAAAGTTAGTAACTTTAACCTACACAGATCAATTAAATCATATGCTAATAATAGCCATAAACAAGAAAGACTAAGCATAAAATGCAAGCAGATATTAAACAAGTTTTCATGGTATTCTTTAAACTTTAGTTGCATATTAAAGATGTAATGCAAGAGCATCAACAGAGCAAAGGATTTTTTAAGCAATTTACTGACCCCATAAGAGAGAATATCTATGTTAAACCTTTAAAAAAATTCTGCATTATTTTAACACTATTTGAAACTATGATCCCTACATTAACTCCCAAGATACCTCATGTAATGTGCTAGTTATAAAGGACTTGGCATATTTGGTCAAAAACTCCTCTACAATGCAACCAGGAAGTAATTGCAAACAACATTGCAAACATATCCACCAGGTTCAGTGCTGGTGGTATCACAATAAAGTACTATGTGGTGGCACCATCATTGCTCCATAATGTTAGTCAATATATTCTGCACTGTGTGGTAATGTAGAATTGTCATAGTAGCTTTACTGTGACAAAATTATTCTGGAACAAACCCTCAGGAACAGAAGCACAGATAAGAAATAATGTTAAAATTGATTTTTTCTCTTCCTTTTCAATTCTACTCTTCCCTAAACAGTACCCATAGAGGCACAAAAGCACAGCATGAAGCATACAGCACAGCAAGAATACCTCTTGTAAGGGGGAGGCAGTTCTGTCAAAACATTGTTTGCCTTTTTCCCATTCTCTGAGTTAATGCATGAAGACAATCACAAAAATTTATGGCAATGAACAAATTACCAAGAGAAGAGAAATTAACATCCACTAATATAGTATTAAACTGTTAGCTTCTGATGTAGTACCTTATGAAAACATATCATACTTTGAGTTCTTTTTCTGTCCTCTCTTCCCTTTCCTTATCTCTCAGAAATGACAAAAAGGTAACTTGGCTAAGCTGCTTATGCCTCAGAAAGGTATCTTGTTGAATGTTTCCCTGCCAGGCTCCTTTTATCTGTGATTGCATCCTGTTTCAATGGTCACCCTGTGAGCTTTATGGGTAGGTAACTATGTTTTTATTTTATATTTGTACAACATCTGGAAAAAACGCTATGCTTACTGATCACCACAATGGGAAGGGGCCTTATTGTCATCTCACTACCTCCTTTGGATAAATCAGTCTTGAGAAAAAGAGAAGATCAGCCGGGAAATTGTAGATTTAGCAGAAGAGTGAAGATAAAAGGCCTGTGAAATATTTTAGAGACATCTATAAACACTATGGATTTCTTTTTTCAGTCATTTCTTAATTATTTGGTTTACTTCTTTAAACTTGTTATTATGGCTAAAATTACAATGCCTTTCTAGTATGTTTCACTGTGTTTCTTTTTAACATTTCTGTCCATAAACCCACAAGTAACACTTAAAAAATATTTCACAACATAAATGGTAATCTGTGTTCAGCTTCTCAATCCCATTTCTTAATAATCTAAGCCATTTTCTACATACAGGGTCCTAATATTTATTCCTGGCTGTCACGACACTTTTACTGTAGTTGGTGAACTTTGATCAGGAACTGGGAAGAAGATGCAGACAGTCTCTCAAAACAAAGGTCCAAACAGGTAGAAAAATATAATCACAGCTTACCTTGGGACAGGGAAATAGGTCCATATTTATGCTACCAGGCTTGCAGTGAGTTTCAGCAACTCTGAATTTGGTACAAAGTTAATAACTCAGTTCATTAACTTCATATTTCTGGTGCTGCTTTGTGTGTTTGTTTGTTTTTTGTTTTTGTTTAGCAGCTAATGTAGAAGCATAATGTTCTCTGAAGTCTACTGTGCACTGTAGCATTTTGTTGCCTCAGCTTGTAGCATGCACCCAATTCAATCTGTGAACGCATAAAAATTCTTCACACAGCAGTGACGGCTAGAGGTAGAAGTATCTATTCCATTTAAATTCCTAAGAAAAGCAACCTCTAAAAGCCTCTGCGAAGACAATGCATTATCGGATGGGGGTTACATCACTGAGAGAAATCAATGTCCCAGCATATTAATACAGTAGAATTTTCCTAATGGGAATAAATAAATAAATAAATAAAAGCTGCATAGTTATTTTACTTAAGTATTCTTTCCAGCAATAAAACTCTTCAGAAGAAATGCAGAGCCTCACAACTGAGGATATGAGTAACTTACAAATAATTTTCAGATTCATATATATATGAGCTAAGCAACAAGCTTCTCTTTCAGTGATTCACTTATATGTCTTCTATCATTTTTCTAAAAGCCATAAGAACAGAATACATTTGAAGCACTTGTAAAATTTTACTGAAAATGGACAGTAAAAGCTTAGGAAAAGGAAACCATGTTCTGATATCCGAGGTCTGAGTGCTCCCACAGAAGGGAGATTTGCATTTTTTTCCAGTGAAGATGCAGCACCTTTGGGAACAGAAGCATTCATTGGACATCCTGGGTGTTCACAGGTAACACCACACAGCTGAAGTAAGTTTTTGTAACTAAATTTTGCATAACTGAAAATTTCTGCTTTGGATTTTGTAGCTACCTGTGATTACCCAACATGTTTTAGCAATCTTTTCTTTCTCTACCTGATCTCAGCAGTGTACTTGAGTAAGACTCAAGTCTTAACTCAATTACTTACTTACTTTAGAGCTAACTCTTACTTAAAACACTCCTAACAAGATACTCTATAAAAAGCAAGTTGCTGCCATATTTGCAGTGCAGTCTGAGCTCACTACAGGAGATGTTTATAAGATTTTTAATCTGGATTTTAATTCTTTGTAGCCAAATGCTGACACTCATTAACTCCACTGTCAAGACATTAATTAAATCCAGTGTTATTTGCTCTTCTACAGGAATGAACATAAAAATTTTTTCCAACACAATCCCCCTCCTCCCTCTCACTGAATAAATGTGATTTAGTCCATGCTGGAGGTGAAGCTCAGACAGATGACTTGAGTGTGTTAGTTTGAAATCTTAGCTCACCCACTTTGTTTGAATGGTGGATAGAAACCCTGAATGTTTATAGTTAACAGTGGTCTATGTTTGTCATCCCTGTCACAAAATGAGAAAGACTTCTTTCTGAGAGCAAGACTTCCCTTCCCTCTTACTGGGGGTTTCAATATGAAAGTTTCATTAACACTATGTCTATTGCATACATTTCAGTAGTAAAAATGAGAGTTAAGCCAAGACACCTTGTCTTTTGGATGATGAATATCTTGCCACTCATTTCCAGTCATGCTTTCAATGGTGATTTAATTGCATTTCAATAAATTGAGTACTCCAATCAAAGCTACTAGGATTTGAGGAAATATATTGAATTGTCTAGTTTCTGTGTTGGTATCATATAAGATGGGATTTATTTCAGTTAATATCTGCATAAAGACAAAATTGAATGAATAGACAAAGTCTGAAAAACAAATATATCTGCAAAAAAATATATATATATATTTTCTGGACAAAAAATGGATGACATGTTTAACTCTTTTTTTCTGGGCCTGGGATGATCTGTACTTCTGAACATAGTCTAGAAAGAATAAGAGTGTTGTTTTACTTAGGTGACAGAATATTATGATAATAACTGTAAAAACCGGCTTAAAAAATGTCTAAAGATGACTTAGACCAATTGAGCTACAGTATATGTCTCTTTTGTTGTCTGTGAAAAAGTACACTGAATATCAGTGAAAGTGAGATAGGGGCTTTATATGAGAAGCCCTTACTTGGTTACTTGGTGACTGTGCTAGTGATTTACTTTCTGAGGCATTCAGGAAATACAGGAAATATAATAGTGTTGGGTGGTGGTTTTTTTTATAATTTCCATCATGAGAAAGCTCAGGAAACAGTAAATAATTGAAGTGACTCTCTGGTATTTCAAAATAAATAAATAAATAAATAAATAAATAAATAATAAAGGAAAGTGTTACATGGATTGTAGTCAAAAAACAGCACAAAACCTTAATGGAAATGGACTTCTTAATCCTCATGCCTCAGTTGGAAATTTGACAAGTATATTTTCTGGAATCTTTCTAGCAGGTTTGTATATAGTAGCAGCAGCATTTCTGAGCTGATTTCTGATTACCGAATCAGGCAGAGAACTCTGAAGAGCTTTTGTATTGATGAAAAGATCAGCTTTTTTTTTTTTTTTTTTTTTTCCGGTTAGAAACCTTGTCAGTGCATCTGGAGAACTTCATATAAGAACATCTAAAATGATGGCAAAACCCATCAGAAGTAATTGGAAAAATCAGGACTGCAAAATCAAAACTATAACTTCCTGTTTCTTAACAATCACACTCAGTTTTAAAATAGCAGTTTAGGAATGATGGAAAGTGAAGTTTCTTCACTTCATCACCAAAAAGATTAGGAAAGTCTCCAAAGCAGCAGTAGTAAGCAAGCAGTTTTATAAAATTGATAACATCTAGCCACAATGTTATTAACCAGAATGCTTTCTTACAAATACACCTTGTCTACAAGAAATGTGAAATTCATGGTTCCATAGGGAAAATATTGCAGACAACAAAAACAAACAAATAGAAATAAAAAATGATAAAGAAGCTAGGACTTCATGCTAATCTCAGTATTTCAACCTCTAAAGTTGTTCAAGATTTGTCGCAAATACTGTACTTTGTGACTTTAACACTATTCCCTCCCCTGCATCTTCAAACAACACAGAAAAAGCAGAACTGCTTAAGAGCATGTTTATTTGGTGGAGGAGACAACTATGGGCTTATTCAAGATTTCAGGTACGGTAATGTTGTGGTTTAACCCTGGCAGGCAGCTCAGTGTCACACAGTGGGATGGGAGAGAGAACCAGAAAGGTAAAAGTGTGAGAAATTATGCTTTGAAATAAAGACAGTTTACTGGGTAAAGCAAAAGCCATGTGCACAGGCAAAGCCAAACCAGGAGTTCATTCACTGCTTCCCATTGGCAGGCAGGGATTCAGCCACTTCAAGGAGATCAGGGCTCTCACATGAAATGGTTTCTTGGGAAGACGAACACCATCGCTCTGAACATCCCCCCTTTCTCCTTCTTTACCCCAGCTTTTATTGCCAAGCATGATGCCCTATGGTATGGGGCATCCCTCTTGCCAGCCTGGGCCAGCTGCCCTGGCTGTGTCCCCTCCCAGCTCCTGGTGCATCCCCAGCCTCCTTGCTGGCAGGGCAACATAAGGAGCTTGGAAAGGCCTTGGTTCTGTGTGAGCACTGCTCTGCAACAGCTAAAGATTGGTGTGTTAGCAACCGTGTTTTCACCAAAAATCCAAAACAACACATTGTGTGGGCCTCTATGAAGAAAATCAGCTCTATCTCAGCCAAAATCTATGTTGCAATTAATCCAAAGATAGCTTATTTTCTTCCCACATATGTAAGCATCAGAAATTGTATTTGCAGTCTGAGATACCTGCCTGAAACTATAAACAAGCTCCATGCACAGGTGCATCAACTCTCTTACATCTCACACCGCAAAGCTGCAGTGCAGATGTCAGTTGGGAGAGTGGGATTAATTCTGTGCACACACACTGGGCTGAAATGCTGAACAAAGACTCACTGTGTCCTCCAGTTTGATTCACACGTGGTATTGCACACCAGGAGAAGTTTTATGGAGCAAGTTACTCTAAGGCACCCTGAGTGAGAGCAGAGCTCTGGCAACAATGTTCAATACCACTCAGCAGCAGACTGAGGACACCTGAATGAGGCCTTACACCATGGAGGGAACAAGTACCTTGTGAATGCATGTCCACTTCGTGGTGAATGCCACAGGTACCAAGCACTCCAAAGAAGAATGAAATCAAATATTCCTGCCAAAATTTACCCAGTGGAAATAACTTGGTCATCCAGCAGCTCTGCTTTGTGTGAACAAATCTTTCTCCTACACAAAGACAAAATTCAACAATATTTTTTTTAGTTTTGCTTCTAGTGTTTCCTTTCACTTGTCAAAAAATGCTAGCTTTCCTTAGAGAATTTCAATGCACTTTGCATAAGCTTCAGTTAATTAACCCTGGAAAAAAAAATAAAAAATAAAAAATAAAACAAAAACCCACCCCCTTTGAGAAATGTATTACCCAACACTTTAAAAGGTGACATAGAAATAGATGGAACATTTTTGTTTTGTTCTGCTCTGTTGAGATATAAATCATGTCAGTAAATGAAGAACCCAGATTTCCTCAACACAGTTGAATGATATCACTCATCTTGGCCTTTCCAAGCTTAGTAATCAAAAACAAAGGAATCAAGACATATAGCAACAAAGAAGAAAGATTCGGGCACAAAAGGAATTTATTTTGCTTGTCTCAGATAAAAAAATCTGTGAAATCATTCAGTTGAGGTTTCAATTTAACCTTGAAACTTGAAGTAAAACTTAGTAATACTTAAAACTGCAGAGTTAATAAAAGATAATCATTGAGTGCATTCCTGCAAAGATTTTTCATTCATAAATCTTTCTGTGTAAAGTAGAACAAAATAATAATTATGTGGAAAGGGTTTCTGACCTTTGCCATCACTGAAAAAATAAATAAATAGATAACACTTGCTCTGATTTACTTCATATTCTTCATCAAACAGAAATAAAACAGATCCAGAGCTTCATAATGACATTCTCAGTCTGAGACAACAGGCTGTCTTTAGAAAATGTTGTCACAATTATTAATCTGATCATCAAGAAAGCAACAGGGAGCTAAATATAATGACATCAGCTGAAGAAAGGAAAAAAAAATCAATATCAAGCCATAGGGAAAATTCTTATTCCATCCTTCCATTCTTTAAACTTTTAAACTTGAATTTTAGTCAGTGGGAACACACTTGTCTTATACCAGGATGACATGTATTACTAACATCTTGAGCAAAGTGGTAAAATCAGAGCTAGGCTCTCAAAGAATTAATGTCTGCCTCCTCACTACTCGGTACAAAATTACTATCTGCCAGACAAACTGGTACTAACTAGTATAAATGTCAATACCTTTGATGTTTTGACTGGGCAGTCTGGGCTCAATACCTCCAGGCTTTGGACAAAGGACTGTGGAGGCAACAAAACCTTTGAAAACAGCAAGGATGAAAAGCAGTGAGTGAGCAGCAGACTTTTGCAGATGCAGGAAACACTCCAAACGTGTCAGGGCATCCAGACCTACTCCAACACTTACTTATGCCTGGCAAGCACTTGGCACTTTCTTGTATCAGAGTTCTCTCTCATCAATTTTTTTCTCATACATTTTTTTTTTTTTCTGTGAAGGATGTATCTCAAGGCCTTATGCTAGTACAGGGTGCTACTAACTGATGAATCTGTTCCAAAAGTTGGAGGATCTTAGGAGTTCCCAAAAAATTACCCCAAAAGCAAATCTGGCAAAATGACAGTTGCTTGAGGAGCTGTGTGGTGCAGACACTGAATAAGCTTAAAAGGCCTGCTTCAGAGGCAGCTTCTCAGGCCAGGTGCAAGAGGGACAGGAGATCCAGGAAAGGACTGAAAACAAGAGCTCCTCATGTGCTTTATGCTGAAATTGCCTGACCCTGGGCAGGTCAGAACTGGCCAGCACTGCGTAGTTTCCCTGAACTCTATAATTAAAATTGGTTTCTGCACTTCTACAAAGACTTTCTAAAAAGGAACAGGTGCTGAGCAGACCACTTAGGATTTATTTGACATTACTACAGACTAAAGTAAATTCCTGTGACTTTCAGAGCAAAGTCCAGCCAATTTGTAAAGGAGAAATTCTGCTCAACCATAACAAGTATGAAGCCATACTATGAAGAACAACCATACAGCTAAAACAGATTTCAGGAAGAATAGGCTCTTAGAAGATAATAGCACTGCTTCTTTCATATTCCTGTGGGACAGTATATATTTTCACATGATTAAACTGTTCCTTTGCCTGTCCATTGCATTGAGCAGAGATGGGACAGGAAGGGCATATCTTGCAATGCAAATTATAAAGACATTTTGACATCTGAAGTATGTGGAAGTGTTATTTAGGACTAAGTGACCACCATATGATTATTTAATATTATATACATCTCTCTCCCCTTCTAAGTAAGAAAATTATTAAAATCTTTTAGGAGACTTTTCTCCCTTGACTCAGCAGTTCCCACAAAAATCTTGTTTACCAGAACTTGTGTGACATCAACATTTAAAGCAATAAAAAAGAGTTGGATA
Organism: Anser brachyrhynchus; assembly: GCF_964034855.1. Lineage (NCBI taxonomy): Eukaryota > Metazoa > Chordata > Aves > Anseriformes > Anatidae > Anser > Anser brachyrhynchus. The sequence goes on from NC_137695.1 coordinate 119,726,969, forward strand.
AATTGTTTTGATTTTTGTTTTTTTTTTTTTTTCAGTCAACATGTAGGCCTCAAGGAATTCAATAACTGATCAATAAAAACAGTAGGCAACAAATCAAAAAAAGTCATATTGCTAATAAGGAAAAGATTGCCTTTGGAATTTAACATTTCCCCTAACTCTTGATGGTCATATCCATTTTTCTTTTCTTCAATTCTTTTAATACCTTCTTTCATATTAAAAGCATCATAAACTGTGCTATTAGCAAATCAGAATGTTTTCCATTTACACCTATATATTTGATTCTGCTCTTCTGCTACAATTTTACTAGAAACAAAGAATTGCAAATAGAGCAAATACCTTCAGCTGATGAAAACAAACAAAAAAAAAAATCAGTTATATGTTTAAGATATGTTGTGTGGATAAAAAAAAGTAATTGAGGTAAAAAAAAAAATTGTTTTTTGAATTGTTTTCAGTTTTGTGCTACCATACATCTAAGTTACATTTATTGTAATTATATTACCCCAGAAAAAGTGAAAGACAGATAAATTGAAAGTCAAAGCAGGCAGTCATTCGGTATCCCTCAGAACAGTGATCTCATCTTTACTATGGATTTCAACCCTGTTGAACTTACAAAGCCTCAGAATTTCCCAGGCATTGCACTTATGAAAAGTTGCACCAGATCTTGTTATATTTTTGGAAAGTATAACCGAACTATTAACTACCCACTCATCTGAATTCATCAGTTATGAAGTCTGGGTCATACATAAAACTCAAATATTCCTAAATGTACTATATAAATACAAAAATATCTCAAATGAACTTGTTATTTTCTATGAAGCATCCCTGGTATTTATTATATTCTTCTAAAAATGTTGCAGAACTTGGAGAGGTTTTGACACAGTATTTAGTCAGCTCATTAAAGAACAATATGGATTTTATTATGTACATAACCAGAGGTGTTTGAGTGATAATATTTGTAATAAACATTTGCCAAAGTCTTTGGTGGTAGAACAAACAGCTAAGATCATACTGCATTGAAAAAAAAAAAAAAAGGCTGAAACTTTTGTGCCCCATTAAGGTAACTGCTAAGCAATATTAAAGCAAATGGCTTAAATGTCTTGGTTCTACTATTGAGTAGACTGAAGAGACAAATAGAATTCAAGCACAACCATAGAGACTCCTGTTATTTCCAGCTGTAGTACCTGTTCTGTAATGGAAAGAGGAACCAAGTCACTGGTAGACATGGGGAAAACTTTCCTTCATTTTGCCACCTTATATCCCCTTGACTCTACAAACTGTGACTTTGCAACTAAGTTGTTATCCTCATAAAAAACTTGAATCACGGGATGCTGACAGCCAAGAGAATTACAAATTAGTTGAAACATTCCTCTATTTCTTGCTTAATCAAGTAAAGTTGTATTTTTTTGTTTTAAGACCTAGATTTTCCCAGAAACTTCAAAAGTAGGACTAATTTCTTACTCTGCTCTCCTGGAAAGTATCAATGGATATTTTAAAATGTGGTTTCTTATCTCTGTCCTTAATTCAGAGGATAATCTATTAAATACCTATCTCCTACTATCCACTTTGTGTATTAAACTGTTCTTCAGGGTTGCCTGAAGAATCTGACAAGACCACCATCAGTGAAGATAAATAACAATCTGTTGGGAAGTAAAATTTAGGGTAAGAATGATAATTAGAACAGCAATAAGATTAACCATATATTTATGAGTACAATTAAGCATATGCTAAGGGTTAGGAGAACAAAACATTTTTTTTTACATAGTTGTTAGACATATGACAGAAGGATTATAAATAAATCAGAAGTCATTAACTGTGAATTACAGGTCTAAGAAACAAAATCAAAAAAGTTTTATTGCAGAAAAAAATCATTTCTTAAACATATGTATATTTCTATACATGTAATGGCTGAAGAATTAGAACAGCTTCAGAAGTTGAAGACTACTTCTGAAATTTCTCAATTATATAAACAACACCCTGGAAAGACATATCAAAAGATGATAAATTTTTATCTTCTTATAATATAGTTAAGCAGATTGTGCTCCTAGTTTGTCAACAGTTGCTACAACTGGGAGGTGCCTATATTAAACAGGGAGGTGCCAATATTAAAAGGTGAAGATCATTTGTGCTCTACACTCTCTATTTTTCTGTTCAGAAAAAATGTTTTCCTACTGTTTGTGAGAAATGCAAAGAAATTTAAATATCAATTAGTTCTGTGATAAAGTTCAAAATTTTCCAGACTCTCTTTTTATGTTGCTAAATGCTATTACACTGTTGCAAGTTTACATAGACTTGTAAAGTCTTGTAAGTTTACATAATAAGATTGTGTTTATTCTTTGTGACATATACACATTTCTTATATTGGTAACAGGTGAAAAGGAGGGAGAAAAAATATTGAATGTTTTCAACTGATACACAAGATAATATGATCTAAACTTGTCAACAATTTGGCTGGTAAATCCACAGAGGTATATTGTTCAGATGGCTAATGTGGAAAGACATAATAAAGTCAGTGATATCTTTTAATATTCCAGCCATGAATAGCATCATCTAATGCTTCAAGTTAGAAAGAGTTCAATGGGAAAAGATAATTTTCTTTGATGTACTTATAGCAATTTTACTTCAATACTTTACTACTGCTTTTCACCTGACTGCTACTATTCCCTGTGGGAACACATGCTTTTTTGAGATATCTGAAAGGAAAATAAATAAATAAAATAAAATAAAATAAAATAAAATAAAATAAAATAAAATAAAATAAAATAAAATAAAATAAAATAAAATAAAAACAACAAAAGAAAGAAAGAAAGAAAAAATACAGAATTGAAAGAAATAAGAAAGAATTAATGGTACAAGACTAAATTGTTCTTTTGGCCAATCAAAGTTTAAGCGCACTTGTTTCTCAAACTGCTTCTTCATTGAAAACTTGCTGAAGGAGACCTACAAGATTATAGAATAAATTAAGTTGAAAAGGACTTCTGGAGATCATCTTGTCCAACTCTCAGCTCAAAACAGGGATGATTTTAAAGTTAAATCTGTGGTGGTTAGATACTTTGGTAGAATTAACGAAGGTGCTGTTTTGGTGCCTGCACTCTTAGTGCCAAGATGAGAATTTTTCACTCTTCCATGTCATCTGAGGAGAATGCAGTGAGGTAGATCTCAGTGCTACTTTCTGTGATACCTTTTACCAGAAGCTTTAATTTCAGCCTGTGAATTATTTTCATCTCCTTTAGAGATTTTTTTTCCCCTCAAGCCATGTACTAAAGCCTGTTCCTGCAAGTCAGAATGAAAAATCTGTCTGTACTAATTGTTCCACACCAAAGCCAATGTTTGAGAAAGTATCTGAAAGCCACAGTCTCACTGAGGTGATTTATCACATGACAAGTCCTTTTAAACATCATTTTTGATAAAAAGGAAAAGTGTCATTATAAAGGTTGACAACTGAAAGATAAATAGAACAGAAAGACACACAAATGTACTAATAGATTAATGTGGATCACTATAATACATAATGATGCTATATTCACTCCACAGCTAAAATAAGGCAGCTAATTAATCCTGTAAAGCTTAGATGCAAAAAACTGAGTGATCCCAAGAGAACAGCACTCTTCACATTGAGAGGAAAGCCTGTACTGGTGACAGCTACTCACTGAGATAGTTGAGAATTCAGGATCTCCAGGAAGATGTCAATGAAATATTTCAGCTTAAAAATATCAGTTTTATTAAAAATAAATGCTGTAAAGAGTATTAACTCATTTTAATGAGTTAGACTCCCCAACACCAGGTTGGCTGCAAGTCCTAACTCCCACTGCACTTCCCAAGTTACTTCCCAGACTTACTGGGTCCATCTGCAGTTACCATGAGTTAAGACACTTTAGAAAATCCAGACCTCTAGTTTTTTCTACTCCCATGCTGCATACCAGGGTACTATGTCCCAACTACAGATGTGATGCTCTTTAAACAAAACACTCATGAAATTAATGTATTGAAGCTGAAGGAAAAATTCAGTGTTGTCTTTCTGGCATATACCTGCTACTAGCCCTCCGACAGGGCTCAGAGCAATTCTGCAGTGTCAAGTTCAGCTCCTTGATTAAAGAAAGAGACATATTTCCACAGTCCTAAAACTCTGACATTTGGCATGACAAACTAATGTCTTTCTGTCAAGTGTTTCTCATTTTTTGGACTTAATCAGATAACAAAACAGTGGTTTTTTTTCAATAATGGGAATGTTAGCTCTGACAAACTGTTGTTTTAAAAATTAGTCACAGTCTTAGTGTTCTGGTTCCAAGGCCTCAGGGCAAAAATATACAATTCATTCACTTCAGGCATCCCAATACTCTCCCCTTCCTCCTAAATAAAATATTTCTTTTTTTTTTTTTATTGACAACATGCTTTGAGGAAAACTCTTCCAGCAAATTTATTATTTTGTATATTGTGGGTTTTTGATTTCCCTCTGGGGCCATGAGGAGGAAAAGGAAAGGCAAGAACACTGTTTACAGTATCCAAAAAAACAGCCTGGAGCCAGCTCAAGAATGACTTGAACACCAAGCCAATGCATCAGCGTGCAGGTAGGTAGGTGTAGGAAGTTTCCTCCAATCACCTCACTGCTGGGTGCTGCCACTTGAACTTGGCCATATCATGTACCCAGAAAAGGACAAACCAGGCTTAAATATTGACAACTTGTGCAAAGGTGTCTTATCTTTAGTCCCCATCACAGCACAAAACACTGAAAGGAGAAAGAGCCTTAGTTTTTATTCACAGAGCAGTTTGTGTAATGGACTTTTAAATTCCTTTCTGTTCTCCAGGGTTTCATTTTCAATATTTACTATTGTTTGTTGCTGAGCAGTTGTTCTCTGAAGACATATAGTAAGAAAGAAGGGTTTAGTTTCCCATGTTGCTCCATAATGGTATTGATAATTTGCAGCCTGCAAAACAGCTAAGCATTACTTAGCAAATCATTGCTTTCCTTTTCCATTGCTTTTCACCTACTTTGAGTAAAATACAACTGTAAGTAACACACAGAGAACACAATTGTGACAAATGATGTCCTGTAAAATAATGTGTAATAACACTAGAAAGTATCTGACAGGAAAATGTTGAAAGTCAAAAAAACCCTTGTTACCAGGCTGACTATCTCCAACATCACATTTTCTCCATGAAAAGTTATTTGAGAGTTATTGGAAGAAAATGAGAATATCTGCAAACACTTTGCTGTAGAGCAAATGAAAAGCTTAAGATGACCATTCATTTTCTGCACAGTTGGAATATGCAGGGGAGTAAATTACTTGCAATCAAAACCAGATTGAAGTGTCCCATAACAATTGGCTCCTAAAAAAAAAAAAAAAAGTAAGCCAAGTGCAGACAGGGAAATCCTATGCTAAAAGGCTGTGTATGGATTCTACAGATCCATACTCCCAATTTCTATCTTGGTTTTGGAGATTTGAAAAGCATTCATTTTATCTGAAAAGCAATTTGAAAGGGCTATATTTACCGCTATAGCTTGCTAGAAACCTATGTCAGTGTGGTGACAAATCTGACGAGTTCTAATAGTGTCATTGATTTAGAAGCAGACATTGACGTCAGAGTCACTAGCCAAATAGCCAGACAGTGCAAGCTTAAAACTTCTTGCTTGCCAGTGATCTACCTTTTGTGGTCAGAAGACTGATTAAACTGAATCAGTCAGACATCAGGACCAATGGCACTCAAACAGTCCTATTTCCAGGTTCTATCAAGGACAGCAGTATGTGTTCCTCACTTTTTCATTTTCAGCTTAAATAAAAGTTTCTTTAAATTCTAGAGGATGAATAAATCAAATAAACAGACTTTTTAATTGCTATCAACAGCTGTTCTATTCCACTATAACATCTTCTGCAATGCTGAGAGATTAGAATATCAAAAGGTAATCCCATAACTTTATTTTCTCTACATCCACTAATATGAAAGTGATGTATTCTCATCAACTGCTGTCAACACTGGCCTCTTTTTCAGTGGGAATAATATTAATAACATAACCTAAGTTCTGTTTTTTAGAAATCTTCAGAGATGTGGTATAAAATATTTTCTTCTACTCAAATTCTACGTTATGTCTTATTATCAGTTTTATGCAGGATTATGCAAAGACCTATATTAAAATTTGTACCTTTAAGCAAGGGGAAGGAAAACACAGAAAATCAAACCAATACCATGGATACAGAGTGAAAGTACAATATGTTGCAGATGACAGGAAGCAAATAAAATATTTTAAGTATCAGGAAAGACCATTATATATTTTAAAATCTAATGATTTTCCAGCTGCTTAAGCAACACCTCCCTGTCCTCACTAAACCACCTATTTTTCTATGTCTAGTCCAGCACATGCCAAGCACAGAAAAGTTCCTTCAAATCTTACATTTTTATATCTTTACATACAACATCTCATTAGTGCAAGTGTCATCTTTATACATACTGAGTGAGAAAATGTAAAATGTGAAAGTTCCCTTTCATAGGATATAGTAAGTACATAGATTTTGGAACAATCTTTTAGATCATAAAGCTATGAATCAATGGTCTATGATTAATGAATAAATTATGAATATGGTTACATAATTCTGCAGAATATTTCAGATCCACTGATTTGCTGAAGCTGAGTTTACTTATATAGCTGAAGATTTAAGGATTGAAGAGTCCAAGAGCAGCTGGTCTGGGGTCAGGACAGAGGTCCTTTCAACATGGTAACTGTCTCCATCAACGGCCATTGGCCACTGGGAAATGGATAGCTAGAGACCAGTTCAAGCTACAGGTGTTAGCTGGAAACCAGAAGACTGGCCTCTTTAGTATGAGAAGGCGGCAAAGGAACAACTCATACAAATTCATTTGGTACGTCTGATTGGAAGCATTTGTTCCTCAAAGTTCAGGACACAGAGGATTTCCTAAATTTATTACAATCTAACCATAACATGTAATTCAGAGGGCTTTGGTGTTTGTGCAAAACCTTAAGTAGCAAGTTTTTTCACCCTTGGCAATTTGTTTCAAGGTTTACTTTTCTTCAGCTAAAAAAGGTTTTCCTTCTTTCTCTTTTTATTTAACTACCGCTGTCTAAGGAGTTCTCTGTACATTAGTCGTACAACAGGGAGAAAAGCCATCCAACTTTCAGCTCCTGAATATCTTCACCGTGCTTTAAAAATGCGTGTGAGAGTAAAAAATAAATAGAAACTGCAGTGAGAAAATGAGAATCTGTGGTTCTCACACAAAGAATACCAGAAGCATAAAATAACATTTACATGAATATAATTTCAATAGGATGGCAATATTAATGTGAACTTGATATTTTATGCTGCTGTTCTGAGCATAGGTTTTGGGATACAAGGAGTCAGAGAGGATACCAAGCAGAAATCAGCTCTGCTGTCAGTAGATTTTGCAACCTCTGCAGTTAAAGCGAGGAAACTACAGATGTTCGTGTAGATATTTCTTGATCTTGTGATGACTCTAAGATTCAGTCTTGACTGATTTCAAATAGGGATTAGGGGAATTTACCTCTTTATATACAATACCACATTGCTTTTATTTAGTATGAAATAATGTCATCAATAAGGTGGTTCAACTGAAGAGGGTGGCTTGCCAGAGATTAGTTTAGCTAATACTTTTACCAACTAAATTATAACTCAGCTTTGACATTTTGCAGTTTATCTTGTCTTGTTAAAAAATTAGCCATTAGGCAAAATACTGAGTCATTATTTTTCTTTCTCTGAAGTAGAACGGAGAACAAAGGATGGTAAATTGCTGGTCACCATGGATACCTGCTCTTATCATCATATGATTTCTTTATGAGACTTACTTTGAGGCAAAAGTGAAAATTATCTGTTCCTTTTTTTTTTTTTGGGGGGGGGGGGGGGGGGAGAAAAACCAAACAAACAATCAAACAAAAAAGAAACCAAAACAACAACAAAAACACATCTTACCTTTACCTTAACCTCAAGAAATTAAGAATAAATTATTTTTCTATAACTTAATTAGTGACAAAACTCTCAGGTGCACGAGGGATAGAATTTCACATTTTTTCCAATCATTTGGCAATTATCTTTAAGATTAAAAATTCTTGCTTGTGAAAATTGACATTACTATTAGTATAAACCACGTTGTTTCCTAATATAAACCAATAACACTAACAAGGAATCTAACAACATCCCAGTGCTACCTGCTCTGCTTCAGAGGAAACTTTGTGTTTCAGGCTGTTGTACCTACACGTAAGTGGACACAGTTTATGTCCTATGCTGCTTATAGATGACAGATGGAGGACAGGAAAAAATATTTCTGTTTTTCACAAATAAAGCACTAAAGTCAAGTTTTTTTTATGGATTCTCTAGAGTACATACTATGACTGCATTTGCCCTTGCAAATCAAATCTCAAAGGCAGTTCGTCATTCTCCAAGGCTTTCTCACAACTCATGAACACATATTCCTATGGATCATTCAAAACAGAGTGAACTAAACTAAGTTAGATGGGGAAAAAGGTAGAAAAATAGTACAGTGCATATGACTGTTCAGCTGAAGTAGACAGAGCAGTTCTCCCTGAGCTTAGTTTTTTCAGCTGCTAAGCCTTTTTTATAGTAAATGGGTTAGCAAAACAGAAGTATTTGGCAATGACTAAAAAGTTGAAGTGAGAGGTCCACTACAGAATAGTAAATGTTCTGTTTGGTGGCCAGATCTCCTACCTAGGGTGCTGAAGAACCTGGATAAACCAGCGCTCCCGATCTACCCCACTAAACTGAATCCAGGCTCAGGCTTACCTCAGCACTTGTTCTGGAGAACAGATCCCATAGGCAAGAGAGTGAGGATGATATCTCACACAGGGATTCCAGATCAGTGGCTAGATTTTGGGCTGGGCTGGACACCACTGGGAAGAGTCTAAATAATAATAAATAATAAATCTAATAATATCTAAACAACTTAACATTTGAGGTCTTTACATTGTTGGAAACATTTTTTTTGATTTCAGTTGATGTCAGCTGCAATTATTTTGTTGTTGTTGTCGTTGTTGTTGACTTCAATGCAAGGAGGGTCTCAATCCAGGATTTAAATTATCAGAATGAGTTAAGTGGATATATTTCAGAAAGTATTGGACCTCAAGCAAATATTTTAATATTAAGACTTGATTGGTTTCTTATTAATCACTCCATTCATTTACAAGCAGATGCCTCTGTAAAGATTATTCTGTACTTGTCAAATGCTAACCCTGACTTTATGAACCTTTTTTTTTTTTTTCCTTCTTTTCCCTCTGTACTCATTGCTGGCTATGTCCAATTATTATACTAACAGAACGTTGTTTCTTTTGGAAATGGTCAATCTGAATGTGCTGTAAACAGAAACACTTCACTTGAAGACAGCATTATCTGGACACAGGTAAATAGAACTGACAGCAAGTAGTTATAGAAATCTGCTTCCTGCTAAAGAATAATGGTTTTTAGCAGCTGACAGTTTCCCTAGTAGTATTTTCAGTACAAGAGGATTATTTATTTCTAGTACGTATTATCCAACTGAAAAATAATTAGAACCTGTTAGCAACGAGTAAACAACATTGTGTTTGGATATGAATAATATCATGAATCCTTTGTTATTTTATTCACAAATGGGCAAAAATCAAATGTGTGAAAGATTAGGAGAATCAACACACTGTAAATTAATTTTTAAAAGGTAAGTCTCATGCTACCTTGTGCCAAGAACATTGTTCACAGTGCACTTCTGCACAAACTCATGTACCCAATTCCAGGACTTTTGCTGTGTTTCCTACCCTGGAAATACCAATACCAGCACGGAGACTGTGGATAGCTGCTTCATATAAATGGATTTCCACAGTCCACCTTATCTGCTTTACCAGCTGCATATGGTCTTTTACATCACACTGCATAAAAAGGCAGACAAACTTCATTTCCATCACATATACTATAGAAAAGAGACTGTGCTTGGACAGCGTCTTTGCACAGTGAATGAGGAATATATGGGATAGATCTGAAAGCCCTGAATAAGTCTCTTGATTTTCTATATCTAAGACTAGTCCTGCTCAAAACTCACTGAAGCCCTTGAAGCATGGGTTATTGTTTATTTTGTTCTACAGAAGACACGAATCAAGGAGAGTAAACACAAGTTTTAGTTAAAAAATGAGTGGAGGACATTAAAATGCATACACAGAGAAAATCAAATTACACAACAATAAAAAGTGCTCAGTAATATAGTAAATAAATGCCACCATAAATTGCTAGCTGTGAGGGACATTGCATCTGGCTGTTCTTCTCCTGGATTAATAGTGTACTGGGAGGCAATTGTAGAAACATTCCATCAGTCCACACAAAAGGTGATAAGAATGGACAGTGACAAACTGCACACAGTCTGAGGGCAATCGATGGCAGAAAGCTGGAGAAAAAATGGATTCCATTCCATTCCATTCCATTCCATTCTTTTTTTTTTTTTTTTTTTGGGGGGGGGGTCGTCTCATTTCGAATACAATAAACACAGGTTCAATAGGCATATGAAGCTTGAGAGTCTCTAGAGATGTTTATAAGTGCATAGAGTTGCTGTTCCCATAATAGAGATCTCAAGCTTTGTTTGTTAAAGATTTGTTTGTATTGAATGGAGCAGAAAATAATGTTTTGAAAGAGTTTTGAATTTTTTGCTGTTTCAAATTATGATGCAAATTCCTAAACAAAGTAATTTTTAATAGATTTTCCTTTGAAAATATTTTGTTTTGTTTTGTTTTAAATGCAAATCAAGACCTTAGTGGCTGCTAAGAGACTTCTAATTAGTCAATACAGTAGCTAGATGCAGAACAGGTGAAGATTTATTACTGAGGCTAAGAGGGTCTGATGTACCCCACAACTATATTGGTACTAGGCAGGATGGATGACTGAATGTAAATCTTCTGATATAGAAGAGGCTGCACAACTGCACAATTCTGCAGAAATGTGATGCTATCCATAATGTGATGGGTCTTCTACCCCCTAATTAGAAGTGCTCACCAGTGTCCATTTTAATGCAGTAAACAGAGTAGGACTTTAGGAACTGGCATTGTCTGAGATAGACAAGTAGGTTTTTACAATATAAGAGATGACTACCACTCAAGAATATTCTTAGTTTACTTCATTAAACAGAATGAAGTCCATGTTGAAATTACTGTTTATGCCTTACTCTGTATGCCTCTTGTTTGGAGTAGCAAAACTGTTTTGCAAATTAGCTGTCTTGCTGTGTTTTGCTGCTGTCTTCCACAACGAGCTTGCTGTATGCAATGAACCTGACTTTTCAGGCTACTTATGGACTGGAATAGAAAAATATTTATGCAACATCATCTCACTTTGATGTTCATGTTTCTCACTTTCATTTCAGCTGTCTCACTGACTTCCAATGCTCTAATGTAATTGGCAAAGAGTGCTGTACAAAAAGGAACTTGATAACTTTACGGTGGCAGTTTCTTTCATGATCACATTCTGCTCCTTCAGTAAAATATAGTAATTCTCAAGGCGCATGTAATGACAGTTTATAGCCATGATAGTTTGCTATAATTTTCTGTTTTTTCATAACTTCATGAAGTGTATATACAACATTAGAAAGCTGCCTTTTCAGAGAGCCCTTGAGATCATGGCTAGCCCACATCCCATAGGTTTAGGCCACAAGACTGAAGCAGGACCTGGCTTACAGTATTCTACACGTAGACAGGATTAAACTGTAGAGCTACATGTTGATGATCAGTTTGGGACATCCAGCTTCAATAAGACTATGAGTCAGAAGAGATCAATGAAAACCAACAACAAGAGGAAGTCTGGAGAATAGGACTGCACAATGATGAAGAAACTGAGTTATTTTAGTCTAGCCAAAAAGGACTTATATGCTACCAGCCTCCTAATATGTAAAACATTGCTGAAAAAAGAGTGGTAAAAAACTGGTCCCAAATATTCCAAGCTGTGTATTCCAGAGTATCTCCAACAGATTTAATGAACTAAGTATGATTCATAGCCCTATGCAACAGGTTTTAGTGATTTGATAAATATTTTATCTTTTCCCCACTGACATCAAGTAATACAACTTGCTTCGTGTACATGTACCTCTAAGCACTAGAGATCAGTTTTGCTCCTTTGCTCCCAGCTCCAAAGGGATTCTAAATCCACAGTGAACATTTTTATCTCCACAGTCCTTTTTTTTCCTTTATTTTCTTTCTTTTTATCTGTTATATTTGCTTTTATATATGTGAGCAAAATTTACAATGATTATTCACTCTGGGATACCTGAACCCACAAGCAGGCTGAGTGAGATCTAATTTTAAGTAGTGTCAAAAGTGCTATAAACATAAAAATTAATCCACACTTTCATAGTATGCAGAATGTATCCTTTTATTTTTACATTTATTTTTCCATTAAATATACAAGGATGCACTGGGAATACAGGCTAAATGAAATTCAACTGGATTTTCCAACAAACCCCCCTTTCATTGAAAGATTCTCTTAGATTATTTAACAGTGTTCTTGGGTATATTCTAAGATCATATTCATAAAATTGAAATTACATTTCATAGTAATTCACAATAGGAAACATACAATTGTGTGTATCCTTTTATTTTCAAATGTGTAAATACGTATCAAGTATGGAAGATTAAAACATCTTGAGAACCCATGCACATCTGAACCTGGACTGATAAACATATCAAAATTATGACTTGTCAAATTCACCTGCAAATCAGATCAGGTATACGGTCAAAAAGCTTTTCCAGGAAGGAGTGTTGATTTGTGCAAATTCTATGGTAGCTGCTTATCAGGCAGTGCTTTAAGATCCCAGGAAATATAACAAAAAGATTTTTAATAAAGGATAAAGCACTCCCTTACATCTAGAATATTTTTGTTTATATAACATGTACGACTGTATTTACCTAACTCATTCAATTAAAACAAAGCAAAGCAAAGCAATACAAAACAGAAGCAAGACAAAAGAAGAGATAACCTGAAGCTTATGCAAGCTCTGCAAGAGATACTATTCTGCATCAAAAAAAGTAAATGATAAGAATATTGAGTAGAAAAGCAATACATCTAGCTAGCTTTCATCTCAATAAATTGCCAGAAGACTCAGACTTTCAGCTGTCTTGGATTTATTTAAAAATAAAAAAGGTGGTGGTGGTGGTGGGGAGTTAAGGGTCTTGTTTTTCATCTAAGGCAGAAAATGCATACAAGAAAATGATCTAGCCAATACTGAATTCTGAGCCAAAGGCTATATAAGAACAAAAAACAGCCATATCAAATGACACCCAATGTCCTACAACAGGCAGGAGAATATAGAATCATAGAATCATAAAATCACATAATATCCCAAGCTGGAAGGGACCCACAAGGATCATCAAGTCCAACTCTTGGCTCCACACAGGACCACCCAAAAATCAGACCATGTGTCTGAGAACGTTGGCCAAACGCTTCTTGAACTCTGGCAGGCTCAGTGCCATCACCACTACCCTGGGGAGCCTGTCCCAGTGCCTGTCCGCCCTCTGGGTGCACAACCTTGACCTAACACCCAGCCTGACCCTCCCCTGTCCCAGCTCCATGCCGTTCCCTCGGGTCCTGTCGCTGTCCCCAGAGAGCAGAGCTCAGCGCCTGCCCCTCCGCTCCACTCGTGAGGGAGCTGCAGGCCGCCATGAGGCCTCCCCTCAGCCTAACCTGCTCTGGGCTGAACAAACCAAGGGACCTCAGCCACTACTCATACATCTTGCCCTCTAGACCCTTCACCATCTCCATAGCCTTCCTTTGGACACTCTCCAATAGTTTTATGTCCTTCTTATATCATGGTGCACCAAACTGCACATAGTAACTCAAGGTGTGAGGCCGCACCAGCACAGAGCAGAGTGGGACAATCATTTCCCTCGATCGGCTAGCAATGCTGTCCTTGATGCACCCCAGGGCATGGTTGGCCCTTTTGGCTGCCAGGGCACACTGCTGGCTCGTGCTCCACTTAGCATCCACAAGAGCCCCAAGATAAGATTCCAGGATGGATGGGATCTTGGCCAACCTGGTCTAGTGGGTGGCAACCCTGCCTATGGCAGCGAGGTTGGAACTAGGTGATATTTAACGTCCTTTCCAACCCAAGCCATTCTATGATTCTATCACAAGGAAGAAATTCTTCACTGTGAGGGTGGTGAGGCACTGGCACAGGTTGCCCAGAGAAGCTGTGGATGCCCCATCCCTGTCAGTGTTTAAGGCCAGGTTGGATGGGGTTTTGAGCAGCCTGGTCTAGTGGGAGGTGTCCCTGTGCATGGTACAGCAGTTGGAATTAGATAATCTTTAAGGTCCCTTCCAACAAAAAGTGTTCTGTGATCCCATGGGGCTGCTCTCCAGCCTCTCATTCCCCAGCCTGTATATTACCTGTTCCTGTGCTCGTAAGAGGTGGTACTTAAAAAGTGACAAGCAGTGATGGACCCTTATGTCTTCAAAAACAGTCTCCCTAGACCTTACTAACTAGTTCCCTGAGCAACCTGAATTCTGTTCTCCCTGTATCTAGGGTTGAAGTTTTGGTGGCAGTTTTCCTCTTACCCCCAAAGATTTTAAATTTTACTACTTCACAGTCACTATGTCCAAGATGGCCACCAATCACTACTTCATCCATGAGCCCTCTCTCTTCATAAGCAACAAGTCTAGGAGGGCATCCTTCCTAGTCAGCTCCCTTAGTACCTATACCAAGAAGTTATCATCAAGGTGTTTTAGGAATCTTCTGGACCAGTTCGTATCAGCTGTGTGGTATTCCCAGTTAACATCTGGTAAGTTAAGTCACCCATAAGGACAAGGGCTGCTGATCTAGAGGTATTTTTCCTTAAAGGATACATCTAAGGGAAAGTTTTAAAATGTTGTGAGCGTATTGCAGTACTTCCCTAGAGAAAGTCACAAAATTCCTGACCTAAACCAGACAGTAAAACAAACAAACATTGCTAAATTTTAAGCCTGTTTATTTTAAATCTGTTTTTTTTCCCTGTATCTATCAAATACAAGAAATTACTTTTTGTTTGAAGGACAAAGATCTCAAGCAGCTGCTGCAAGAAAATCCCCATCACCACTCCAGAAAAAGCTGATAAGGAAAAACAGTTTCACTTTCACATCAAGTACTGAAGATCTTTCTTTCTTTCTAAAAGGGTACTGAGAATAAAATGGCAAATAAAACACAAGTACATACAAACAGTTTTTGAAGATAATAGTAATTCTCAGGTAACGTCACAGAATATTTCTTACATTTATTTATTCCAAACAATACAGTTAAATTCTGCAAATGTCGTGATTACAATTAGATATCTGTAATCTTATGAACTCATTATCAATTTAACCTACCTTTCATCTGGGGGGAATATGGATGTTCCACCCATAACACAGATTATAGGAGCTAATATTGAATTAGTATTATAATAGACTACCTTACACGATTGGAACACCATAATTTTAAGACTTTTTGTACATGCAATGTCAGTTACTACTCTGAAGATTTTCCAGTACAATTTATATATATTATATATACAATGTAATATATATATGTTGAACATTGTTAAACGAAAGAGGAGATAAATACTAGATAAATATTCTAGTCACTAGGAATGTCTCCTAAGCTAGTTCCTAGTTTTTGGAGAGATGCAGTGAAGTACTTGATTCCTGTTATTTTTTTGTTTTTGTTTTAATTTGTTTCTTTCATTGCTGTTTTTGGTTATTTTACCAAAACTGCTGGGAGTATTGGTTGATAGTCGGCTGAATATGAGCCAGCAGTGTGCTTAGGTGGCTAAGAAGGCCAACAGCATCATTGTATAAGAAACAGTGTGGCCAGCAGGACTAGGGAAGTGATTGTCCCCCTGTACTCGGCTCTGGTGAGGCCACACCTCGAGTACTGTGTTCAGTTTTGGGCCCCTCACTACAAGAAGGACATGGAGGTGCTCAAGCAAGTCCAGAGAAGGACAATGAAGCTGGTGAGGGGTCTGGAGAACAAGTCTTACGAGGAGCGGCTGAGGGAGCTGGGATTGTTCAGCCTGGAGAAGAGGAGGCTCAGGGGAAACCTTATCACACCCTATAGATCCCTTAAAGGAGGCTGTAGCGAGGTGGGGATTGGTCTATTCTCCCACGTGCCTGGTGACAGGACGAGGGGGAATGGGCGAAAGTTGCACCAGGGGAGGTTTAGGTTGAATATTAGGAAGAACTTCTTTACTGAAAGGGTTGTTAGGCATTGGAATGGGCTGCCCAGGGAAGTGGTTGAGTCACCATCCCTGGAGGTCTTTAAAAGATGTTTAGATGTAGCACTTAGTGATATGGTTTAGTGGAGGACTTGTTAATGTTAGATCAGAGGTTGGACTAGGTGATCTTGGAGGTCTCTTCCAACCTAGATGATTCTGTGATTCTGTGATTCTGTGATTTTTTTTCCCTGCTGGAATAATACCATCACAAATTTCATAATAATAAAAAGAAGAAGAAGAAGAAGAAGAAGAAGAAGAAGAAGAAGAAGAAGAAGAAGAAGAAGAAGAAGAAGAAGAAAAGATAAGAAATCACCATTCTATTTCTATCATTCAAAATAACTGAATTGTAAGAATGTTTGCTGTCATTTGCTGTTTTGCAAAGCCTCTTGTACACAGGCCCCTCAATACAAGAAAGACATCGAGAGCTACAGAGCTGGTGAAGGGCCTGGAACACAAGTCCTATGAGTAGCAGCTGAGGGAACTGGGGTTGTTTAGTCTGGAGAAGAGGAGGCTCAGGGGAGACCTTATTGCTCTCTACAACTACCTGAAAAGAAGGTGTGGGGAGCTGGGGGTCGGCCTCTTCTTGCAGATAACTTGTGTTAAGGATAGAGGGCATGGCCTCAACTTGTGCCAGGGGAGGTTTAGGTTGGAAATTAGGAGACATTTCTTCTCAGAAGGAGTAGTCAGGCATTGGAATGGGTTGCCAAGGGAAGTGGTGGAGTCACCATCCCTGGGGGTGTTTAAGGAAAGGTTGGACTTGGTGCTTAGGGGCATGGTTTAGTGGGTGACATTGGTGGTAGGGCGATGGTTGGACCAGATGATCTTGGAGGTCTTTTCCAACCTTTATGATTTTATGATTCTAAGAAGTGCAATTAAAATATGTGCTGTTTAAACTTAAAAGCATTTTTATATCCCATTCATCAAATTGTCTTGGTCCTTAGCTCCTTGAGTAAAGTAGTTTCTTTTATAGCAAATGAAGAGAATGCAGACAAGTCATTCATCTCCAGAAAAATCACAGCATTAACAGTTACATCTCAAATGAAATGTTACTATACTATAAGCAAAGATGAATATATCATGGTGGTTTTACTTCTCAGACCCTGGCTTTCTGTGCATTATAGTATTATTCCATCAAAACCAAGAGTCACGAAAACAGTTAGGTTTAACTACTAGACAGCAGTCCCATAAGTATGAAAGACCACTTCCTCATTCTCCTTGCCTAAGGACTTCCTAGAACTTATTTTTAAAGCCTGGCAAACATAAGGATACTCAAGAAAGAAAAAATTGATTTGGATTAAGTTTGTCAAAGAGCTTTGAATTAATGCAGTTTGTTAGGACTAAGCTCCAAAAGCCAAATTATTACTCTTTTTTTAATATCTTATTTTGTGGAGACATACTACTGCTCAGTGCTTATTAATATCTTTTCAGCTGTTGATGACTTTATGCTTCTCAAGTATATGTTAATTTGTTATCAGGGTCCTTTAGAAAAGTCTATGTTGGACTTAATCGCTACCAGCTTATGCAGGGGGATCTGCTTATGTTGACAGATTAAAAAAAAAAAAAAAGTGTACTTGCCCAGCTGTTGATGCTTAAGAAGAATATTTTCACATGCTCATCTGTGCCCTGCTGAAGCCATGGACATTAGTCAGTTTTTTTGCATGCAACTAAGCTAAACCACAATTTTTGTCTCCCCACCTTCACACATTCCCAAAGGAGCTACAATTTATGGGTGTAGTGGACATACAGACAATAAAATAGTTATTCACTGGTGTGCTCATACTGCAGCTGGCAAATTCAAACATAGAAAATGTGTAGCAGCTGATAATTCTTATGGAACAGATGTCTTTTCATAGTGAATCTGGCAAAACATGGAAAAAAAATTTTATCTGCTTCTATATGATACATTTGATGCACCAGTGGATATGTTAAGTAGCAATTCTCTATGAAGATTCCTTGAGAAATGAAAATCTTGACTGGAGAAAAGACATGATCATAGAATAGAGAAAACTCCATTAACTCATTTTTCCTCTTTCAAAAGCTAATTTATTATAGAAGTAATTCCCCAACTGCACCCAAAGTGAACATATTCCTCATTTTCCTTCCAGACTTTATCCTGACATTAAGGTAGAACTTTTCCCCATGCAAAGTTTTGGTTTTTGTTTTCCTGGTAAGGAACAGCAGCAGCAGTGATGTTGTGGAGGAAACAGCAGCTGATGGGAGAGTCTTGGCTCCTGCACTGGATATGCTCTCCACCAGTCAGAACTACAGCTTGGGCCTTTTAACACTATGGTGTCTCTCCCTGTCTCTAGGCATAAAATGGTCCAAAAGAAAGTGAGGGCCTCTGACCAGGTATGCTACTCCTACCTGTCTGACTTTTTACAACCTAAGCACTAAAATAAAATGCCTTGATTTACAAAGTGAAGCAACTGATGTGCAATTAAAACTATTTTGAGATAGGCAGTGTGTAAAATCTGTGTCTGTATGAGGAAAATTGTCATCTGGATTTTTAAATTATTTTTTAGACACTGAGGGCAGTAGGCATGAGCAGTTAGTCTGCATCCCTAATGTTAAATCATGCCTCTAAATCATGGTGGCTTGAGGAGCACTGCCACCAGGAATGTTCCCTGATCAGTCGTGAGCCATACCAGGGAACTGGCTGGGAAAAATGGTTGAACCACGTGGACATCACGTTGGGGAACATTCACAGTGAGAAAAAAAAGAGATGTTACTGGTGGAACTATTTGGCCTGCCAAAACAAATTAGTGATTTTGGTGAGATGACTATGTTCATTTAACTTACATATGTGCATACATGTGAAGCCATATTGTCTGGAGTCAATGTCTGTCAGCATCAAACACAAGTGAGAAATTTGATACTGTCAGTCCCAGCTCTTTGCCATCAGAGCTACTGACCTTTCTTTGTAAACACTGATATGCCACTAATTTCAGCCACAGGAACTGGGATTCTTGTATGCCTGCAGTAAATCCATACAATGTTTTAACATTGTGAAAGAGCTAACATTAAATTTTCCTTTTTTACAATGGACAACATAGTAATTATACTAATAAAGAGTCATTTTATGCTACATTGTTTATACAACTGCATTAGCAAAAGACACACTTGGGTGAAACAGGAAAAACACAGGTGAAAACAGAAAAAAAAAAAAAGTGGTGTGGTTTCAGGTACATTTTCTTGTCAGGATCTGAGGCTTGGTCCTTTCTGTAGAATGAGAGCTACTGAAGTGAAATAGTCCACTGATGAGACATAGTTAAGAGCAACCGTCAGGCAGTTTTAGGTAAAAGGTGGATTACCCTGAAGATATCAAGGAAACTAAAAACAACAGAGAAAAGGTAAAAAAGTTACAACACACCTCAGTATTCAAAATGAGGCAGGAAAAGATGATGCTTCATTCTGCCGCAAGTCAGAACAGTTAATTCTGAATCCATTTTTCAAAATCTTGGCCAGGAGCTTTTCTTTTTTTGCCTCCTTATACTGCCTGGCAGTATCACAGGTCCTGGGAACAAATTTAAATTAATTCTGTGCTTGTCAGTAGTGAACTATTCATTCCAGGAGAATTCCTGGCTGCTTGATGCTATACAGATTGAGTTGAAGATGTCAAGAGGTTCTCAGGGGAAAAAAAAAAAAAGAAAAAAAAGCTCGTTTGGAAAGCACTCTCTGTGTTAGTGCTAACATGGTTAGATCAGGAAGTGCTTGAACTCTCTTTCCTCATCCTGTAGAAAGTGCTACCTGTAGAAAGAGCAATGTACAGGTTGCCAGACTTGTTGCTGTACTGCCTAGGTTGACTGATATATCTCCTGGGACACTGAGGCAGGTCCTCTGAGAAAGGGCTAATGCTTCAAATCTACTCTTTTGGCTCTTTAATGTTATTTTAGCTTTCATAATTAATAACAAACCTCTCTCCTCTGCCTTGAAAATTGTGTGGTTTCATTTAAATAAATGCTTTAAAGTTGAATTGAGTAGGTGCTCCTTATTACATTTGTTATCTCTAAACAAACAACAAAAGAGGAAACAAAATTGAGGACAGGTTACACCACAGGACACAGGGGACAGAAGTACTCCTAGACCAGGTTAGTCCAGCTGGCAGTTCAGAGATGTAAGTCAATCACCAACCATACTGCTCTGTGTGCACTTATGATGAGAACAAGGGAATGTTGAAAATGATGTATACTGTACAGACTACACCTAAAGACCATGTAAAAAAGGTTGCACTTGTCCAGGCTCCAGCAGCTAGGAATGCAAGTGTTCATGAATATGTGGTAAACTGAGGAGGAACAGTCAGCTTCTATCTTTAGCATAGACCTAGACTTGGTCAATGGTGAAAATTAACCTGGACCTAGATATGGAGTGGCCTGAGGCCACAAATCTATCAGTGGCTTGCTACAGAAATTAAGCTTATGTCTACCTGGCTGGAGGCAGATAGCCACAGGCAGACAACAGAAGCAATTGGAGTCAGGAAGCACTGAAAAATTTCCATTGGCAAGGAATCATTGGCATTTCAATCACAAATGAGGTAATAGCATCCCATAACTTCAGAAATGCTCTTGGAAACAGGCCATAAGCAGCTTATGCAGAAGCAAAGCATGAAACACTGGGTGTTGTGCTTGTTATTGGTGTTGCACTGAACTCAAAGTTAGCATGAAGTGTTAAGAATTTTTGTTTTCCATGTAAAGTGCCAGTAAGTCTTTGTAATTCAGCTTGCATAAAGAAATCTTCCAGGAGCCAGAATCTAGGCAGTAAACAACAGAGGAAATATATATATATATGCCCTGTATATATAAAAGCAGCATGGTTCCCCTCCTTGTTTATGTTCTCATTTTACTTTTGCAGAAGTTACATCTTCTCCATCTTCATTTATTTCACCTTGTAAAAAACCTTTTAGTAGATGTCCTTTCAAGGTCCACTCACTGAAAGTCAGACTCCACGTGACAATTTATCTTCTTAGTCCCATTTGCTCCTATCTTTTCCATTCCTGTCTACCTATACATTGATTTTCCACAGAATAAATCCCTGGATTGTTTTCAGCAGCTCTGAGGTTGGGTTTCTTGATTAAAAAAAAAAAGGGGGGGGGGGGGGGGGGAAGAGAATTTTTTTCTCTTCTGTTGGAAAATAGCCAGTGTCTTAGCTTAGAAGTACACAAGCATGTTCTTCATGCTTTGTTATGATTTGAACAGCATATGTTTGCTGACAATGTTCCTCATGCTAGGCATGCCTTTAGTAGCCTGAACATGGTGATAAACACATTGTGGCTATGGGAGATGAAGGCTAAGCAGCAGCCCCAAGGCTAGAGCTGGCCAGGCCCCAGCACAGATGATTGGCTTTGCCTCTGGAGAGGGAACAAAACAATCTTCTTCACCAAGTGCCAGATGTTGGTGGTTCACAGACTTAAAAATCTTGGACGTATTTCATTTAAACACTTCAATGAGGGGTAAGCAATAAAAAAACTGGAGGGGAGGGAAAAGTATGAAGGGCTCAGTGGGAAAACTTGTTTCTCCCAGCCTGATAACTTGGGTCCAACAATCACTGTAAAGAAAAAAGAAAACTACATACCATGTGGCTTCATTATTATATCCAGTAAATGGTATTTGCTGTTCTGCCCAGCTCCCCAAGTTTGATTTCAATTCATTTTTCTGCAGCAGGAAGCTTCTATTCATCGTCAGGCCCAAACAGTCAGACTGGGATTTCTTTATTTTAATTTGAAATGCCCCAGATATCACAACACCTAGCCAGGACACATTTAATAGTAGGTAAATCTACATTTCCTGAGTCTTGTCTCCAGTCCGAGGATTGCACACGCTGGGATCCTGTTACATCATCAGAGCTTTAACCTTCTGGGGGAGGGCCTGGACCTCACTCACAGTTGTTATTAAGAATCTCATAGAGATTTCTTATGAAAGCTATAACAGATAAACTGTTTTCGGCTGGAAGAGAATAAACTCAAGTTCCCAGAAACCCTTCTCCTCTTTATTGACAGTATTCAACTTTTTTCACTTTGACTTCATCCATTTCGTTTTCATCTCTGATTCTCCAAACATCCAGTTTCTAAGTCACTGTTGCCAATGTTAAGAAGAAGCTGCATAAAGCAAAACAAACTGTTTGTTCAGTGACATATGACATCTTTTCAAGAATATTTGTCCTTGCAGTACAGCTGAGATCTGTACAGCAGCCGTTACTGAAGTTCTCATAGCATTTAATTTTTCAGGTCAGGATAATCAAGTCTGGTCTGTTCTTGTCAAGGTTAATCCTTCTGTAAGTAGCATATAGACCTCATGAAATAAAGTGTCAATTGTTTTCAAGCAAACACCCTGTCAAATATACACACTTAAGTGTATGTCAAAGTCCAATCCAAGCACAAACTACACTCCAAAGTCTGTGTGTGGACAACTGAAAACCAAATGTTTCTTGAAGTGCGGAGTGTTCTTTGGCTTTTCTGTTGGAAACAAACAAAAATAAAACAGTTTACATTACAGCAAGCTGCTGCCATAAAGTCCATGTGTCAACAGGTCCGCTATGATTAATTCCCCCTTCCTTCCTCCAGTCAATGACTTTACTTCTACTTTTTCCTGAGACCTTAGCTTGAAGAGAAGTCCAAGTACAAACACGAGGATACTTGCTACATTGAGAGGGAAGCAGACAGATGCAAAAAGAATATAAATGCAGTTTCTGGAACACATGAAGAAAATTCAGTTTTTATGTGTGGAGGGGGGCACAAAGAGAAGAGCATCTGACTGTATACAGATCCACACACACACACAAAAAAAAAAAATCTAAAAGAGCAATATATTGAAAATATCTCTAAATTATTATTAACACAGTATTTTTCTCTACTACAGGCTTGCATTTAAACAAAAAGAGGTCTACAGATACATTGCATTTAGAATTGCAGATTGAGACCGAGGTCTCAGATCTGTGGGCAAACTC
The DNA here is from genome assembly GCF_964034855.1 of Anser brachyrhynchus. Classification (NCBI taxonomy): domain Eukaryota; kingdom Metazoa; phylum Chordata; class Aves; order Anseriformes; family Anatidae; genus Anser; species Anser brachyrhynchus. The sequence continues at coordinate 119,750,106 of NC_137695.1, forward strand.
AATAATAGCAGCCCAGTTAGTTCTCTCCATAACAGACACTGCTGTAAAAGCGAACAAATAAACAAAGGTCATCAGTACCTAAAATTAGGCAACAAATGATTTTTTTGGTTGCTCTGCACTTATAATTATTAATTTATCCCTTACCTAAATAAGGCCCCAACAAATAACTTACCGGTTCTCTCAGTGGCTAAGTTGAAGCATTCAGAGGCTGTGGGGGCTTTACCAACTATATCACCAGAAAAGGAGTCACACAGTTGCACAATAAAGCTCTCAGAAACATAGCTGCGTGCTCTATAAAGTGATGTGTATAAATTGCTTTACCTCAGAGCCTCCTTATGCGCAACACCAGAAGCAGTCAATCACATCATCTTGCTTCTAGCAAGTTTACAAGGTGGCAGGGTACATTTTATTCATTTTTGTACACTTTTCTGGTAAAGACTGATGCTGCTGTCAGTATCTGTTTTATTTTCACTTCCTTTGCATGACAAGACAGACATGATACAGGAAGGTGTCTTGTAAAGGTTGTACGCTTAAGCTTGTGAAACCAGCAATGAGCTGCTTTTACATTTACAGTGTAAGTTCTATGTGGAAAAAAAAAGGGGGGGGAAGGGGGGGGGGAACAGAAGAAATACACTTATGTTAAAAGTGAGAAGGGAAATTACCCAAGTTGGTTTTGTTTTGTTTCATTTTGTTTAATACACACCTTTTGCAAGCATGAATTTCTTGTCTTGATCTGGCAACAGACAGGTTTCAAAACAAGGCAGATGTAGAGCCATGGTCATCTTCAGCACAGTCCTACTGAAATGAAGAGTTCCCACACTCTCACAGTTCAAGGGGAATGCAAGGTCCTGGGTATTTATGGCTGCAGACTGGGCAACAGATTCCACAAAAGATAGCATGTATATATTATCAGGGAGAAAAGTGATGTGGGGAAGCACTATATAAAGTCTCCATGCAGTTGATTAGTGGCCACCAAGTTATCTCCCCTTTCTGGAAGGTTAGAGAAAAAAACTATTCTTAATTTGTGCTGGTTAAAATGTTTGATTCAAAACACTGTCCTGAGAAAAGAGGAGTATTTTTTTGAATGGAAAAATATTCAAGCCAATGAAAAGTTTTGATTTTCTGTAGTAGTTTTGTGGAGAGATTTGGAGTCCCAGACACTAAAAGTTCTTTAGTGAAGAGTGAGATTTAGTCAAGAGATGGGTATTTCATTTTCAAGATTTACTCTGTTAGCCATACTACTGAGCAAGAACAGGGACTCCCCTTTACGTTCCCTCTTTTAAATCACAGTAAAGTTATTTAATCCATTGCTTCTGTTATCAGGCAGATGTGAAGCATAACAGTATGCAAGAAAAAGCTGAACACAAGTGTTGAATGGGCACTGAGCAAATTGCATTTATGAATAAGTTTTTGCAAATTAAGAAATATTACTTAAAAGTATACTAAAACATAAACTTGCCTTAGTGGTTTTAATAGTTATGAGTAATGCAGCAATAAGCAGCTCTTTATAGTCTGTCTCAGTGGAACGCTCCATTTGACACTGACCAAGTAGCTGCTTATTCACAAGCTTGTAACACCATCTCATCAGCATGGCTACAATTTTAATCCGTTTTATTACTGTTTAGAAGTTAAAAAAAAAAAAAAAAAAAAAGTCTCCAAAAGCAAAACATTATGAGACTCTTTACTCTCAACTTCCAAATCACCAAGTAGGGGATCATCAAACAATGTCACTGAAGTACTTTGGGTACTTTGGTACATACAGAGGAAGAGTTAAGTACATGTGCTTACTGAGACACTCCAAGATCTCAAAGCAAGTAAGTGTTTGTATGGTGGAGAGGTAGGCAATCAGATTTCCAGAAAAACAGTAATCAGAGCACCAAAGAGTTATAACAGATTACAATTAACTTCTTGCATTCCCCATTTTAAGGGTTTGCCCACTGGACTCTTAGAGATGTGCACCTCTCCACCTGGGCAGAGACAAAGATCACCTCTGATCTTTGCATGGCTGAGTGCATGGAGCAGAAGAGACAAGAGCACAGGTGTTCTCCCCACAACTGTGGCACAGCTGCCATCCAGGAGCTCCACTGCTCAGCAGCTGCTCTAAGCAAAGATCTTGCAGCATCTCCTACCACTGTCTCCAAAGTTGCTGAAGGAAACATCTAGAGCAAAAATGCTGGATTCATTTAAATCCTGATGGGTTGTCACAAGGTCAGACCCCCAAACAGCCTCCAGACTCTGCAGGGCTGAAACTCCAAGTGACACAGGAAGATGAATTACAGTCAGAAGTTTTTGGACATGATGAACTGACACAGGTGATTCTACTGTGGGATCTTGAAACTGGAGAAAGAAGGACCAGAAAAGTGCTGATAGTCCAGCAATTGCAGCTTTATGCTATGATAAGTGTCATGCTCCTGGATTAATGATCTTTGGTAACTCATTCTTTCTTAAATTACGGCATAGGGTTTTGACATAGTGACCAAACCCATGTGCTTATTCCTAAGACAAATTTACAATTTTTGGAATATAATTGCTGCCTTTACCTACCTAAAACAGAGTTAAACTCTTCTGAAAGGTACTCAGTTAAAGGACAGGAATCAAAAGAAAATTAAGAGGTAACAAAATATTTCAATGAGACACGGGGGAACAATTATTCACAGTGAAGTTGACCAAGCACTAGAACAGGTGCCCAACGAGCCTGTGGAACCTCCATCCTTGAGATATTCAAAATTCAGGATAACATCATTGGTGTTTTTTTGTTTGTTTGTTTGTTTTTGAGATGAGCTCTGAAAGTCCCTTCCAGGGCCCAATTGTCATGCTTTGGAGAAACAAACTAAGATTTCTTCTCACAGGACCGTAAGCATTAGATGTCATTTCATGTCACATCTGATGTTATTGAGTCCTTACCTTTTGAAGATTTATTCACAGAACAATGTGTGTTTCACAGTACACCCACCTTTCCTGGTTTATTCCACATGCAGATGATATGGATGAACATTCAGACAGTAAGGGGAAGTTAATAATAATTAAATAATAAAAAATGTAGAATTCCAGTATTGGTTGTTTTTTTTCTTTTTTTTTTTTTTGGGGGGGGGGGGTCATGTTTTTTACTTTCTTCTTTCTGCATTCTGCAGGGTAAATTTCAAATTTTCAATGCAGATGTTATAGCCATGGAAGGAAACCCCACACTCATAAGGTCATAACCACATTTCCTAAAGCTGAGGAACAAGTTCTGATGTTCTGGTCAACTAAGCTTCAAGGGACCCAAGAGTTGTTTTCAAATTCTATACACAAAGCAACCCCAGCTATGAGCAGTCATAATCCAGTCTGGGTTCCTGATTGATTCACAATATTCTTCATAGTTTCCTTCAGTGAACCCTGATGTGGTACTTTTTATAGACCAAATCCTCTAGGTTATTCAGGAAATCTTAACTGACTTACAGTTTTGTTGGACTTTTATTAAAGTTCCATCTTGGAGAAAAGCAATTTTGCAATTTAGCTACTGTAATAAGGAAAATTAGAAAGCACAGACACTTTTATTAGAGCTTTGGTAGGCTGGGGAGCTCTCAAGTCCTTCAGAAGTTCTAATCATATTGGGACAGATGCATTTCTTATTCTACTTGCTGCTGTTCTGTTGTTTATTTTTGGTCCTGCAAGTGGATTATTTTTGCCTAACATCTTACTTAAATGTACTTCAAAGTCTTATGTTAGAACAACAAAGCCATTGAGAGATTTATGGAACTAATCTTCAATAGAGCAAGTACACAGTTTAGTTTAAGCTCTTAAATTCTTGAGAACCTATTGAAGGCAATGAGTTTAAACCATTGCTAAGAGTTTGCCATTCTGATGCAGCAGAACCTTCTCATTCACAAATACACAGAACATTAAGACCAATAAAGGTGAGAAACACATTGAAGTTCACTGAGTTTTAGATTGCAAAAAAAAAGAAGAAAAAAAAAACAAAGGAAAAAACAAACAACAACAAAAATCCACTATACACTCAAGCTTTATTGCTGGCTTATTTTTTTCCCTTTTTATTCAGCTACAGCTTTTGCTTCTCTTCTTTTACTCATCTTTCAATTCAACATCAGCACAAAAAGACCTGATAGACATTGGTGGATTTCTTGTTGGGTAATATAATGCAAAAGACACCATCTACATATCCTCTCATAACAGCTTCCCCACCTTCCATCTACATTTTATAGGTATCCCTAATCTTTATTTCTCCAAATCTTGAGTACGTAAAAGCCTGCCAACCCTGGTATAAATGACAACAACCTGAAGGTTCGACACAGGCCTCGTTTACAGATGTGCAACTTTGTTTTTGAAAAGACTAAGGGGAACCATAAAAACATTGAATGGTTTAGGTTGGAAAGGACCTAGTATATCACCTAGTAAAAAATATCACCTAGTTCCAACTCCTCTGCCACAGGCAGGGACACCTCCTAATAGACCAGGTTGCTCAAAGCCCCATCCAACATGGCCTACGGCTGGAAGGTACTATAGTAATAAGACATGGAAAAGCTCATCACTGTGGGGTCAGAAAATGTTTTCAGGACCCAATTTTGGTGGAGGAAAATAACCAAGTAGTTTAAAATCATAGCAAAAAGTCAGGTTTTGAAGAATAGGTTGCCTGGAGCAAATTATCTGGGCAGGCTGTGGATTTGCTGACACAGAATGTTTTTTAAAGGAATTTATGTGAATATTGTGAAGATTGATACAGGATAGGTTGACTTTACCTGACATACAGGCAAGTTTATTCCTCTATACATAATAAACAGATGTATTAATGCAATGTCTTCTCTCCTAGAAAGCAGGAGTCACAGAAAGATCTCAAAGATCTCACTTGAACATTTTTGTACTCCTCCCCATTTACACATTGTATTGGTAAATAAGTTCCAAAGGTAGAAAATAAATGCACTTTCTTACTTCAGAAGCTGTACCCTACCTCCACTGCTGAGCTATCTTCAGTACTAAGAAGATAACTTTTCTTTGCAGGATTGCCTTATATGACTTTCTTCTTCCCACTTCAGATCACTGAAGTTCTTCAAGACTGACTCAGTTAACCAGTGGGAGGAATCTCTCTCATGGCTTTGGACAGTGGGATAGAAAAGGATACATTCTGAAATTCAGATGTGGACTAAGTGAATGGAGGAGGTACAAGACTTGCATGCTCATTATGAAGAAATTACAGTTCCCTTAGTGGTAAATCATTAAGTAATTTATTCATCTGCTACTCATCTAGGTCACCGGATAATGATACCACAGATTCACAAAGACATAATAGTGATTTACACTGCTCAGAGAAAAACACCTCTGCCTTTTTCTTTTCTTAAGCCTTCAACTTGGACAGCATGAGCTACTTAAAGTATTCAGGAAAAGTACAGCCAGAAACATTCTATATGCGCAGATAATGATTACAAATTAGTGTCTTTTCAGAGCATGAGCATATGGGGTCAGCATGCCTAACGACTAGCTGGCACAACAGTTTGTCAGCAGGCACAGCTCCACCAGCTGTAATAGGGTCATACTTCATTGACCAAGAGCTGGATTTGGCCTACAGGTTTTAATGTCTCCCTGAGGAGCTGCTCTGGTTATTAGACCAGACTTCCAAATCCTGAAAGTCTTGCCCTATAGGGGTTATTGGATTATTCCTAGCACTGCTCATTTCTCTTCACTTTCACCTGGGAGGAAGATCCTCTATGTGCCTGCTGAAACATTGACATGCATGCTGTGACCCGGACATATCCACACAAGAACAAAAGTATAGAATCTCTAAGTTTATAAAAGTCAGCAATAAAGACTTAAATGAAATTGAAGTATTTGCATTATTTGTTGTTGTTGTTTGTTTTCTTCACATTCCTATTTCAGCCTCAGATGAAACAGAAATGAAGAGTTCTGTAACACAAGTATGAAAAAGAAAGAAACGGCACATGTTGGGTTTCTTTGTCTGGTTGATTTATTATCAATTTATTTTTACAAGAATTCTGACAAACACTGAAGTATTTCAAAACCCTATATTCCACATGTTATTCCAATAATTAGATTGCTCTCCTGGGACAAGTCATTATACTTTTCTGGGCTTCCTTCAGTCCACTCCCCATTATAGCTTTCACTACCTATCTGGGAGACGGACAGTATAAAAGGGAAAAACAAAAACAGACAAACAAAAACCAGACTTTGATGGCTGTCCATGAGGCTTGATATTTTTGACAACTCCAAATGCTACAAAAACAACAATAATGAACACCTGATAGTAGAGGGAAATTGTTTATCAGAATGTTGTACAGACAGCTACAATGCCCTGATTAATGACAGAAGTTCACATCAAAGCATCAAAGATGCATTAGACTAAAAATCTATTTCTTCACCTGCCAGGAAAGAGGAAACAGGCAGATTCCTTCTGCTGGTCAGATTCCTATCATAACTGCATTTTTGCCCCTGCACAGTCAGAAAGCAAGACACCATAACACAAGCATCATGACAAAACTTATGCGCAATAAGTTGTACTGTATTTCCAGATGACGCAGCTCTGACAGCAACATGCCTGTTACAGAGCAAGGAACATGCACAAAAGCAGAACATTCCTGGAGGCCATGAATGGTTGGCAGATAGCCCTTGAAAACTACAGTTTTCAAAACTGAAGACAAGTTCTTCCTCTGTGGTGTAGGCTTGCAATGCATCAAGCAAGGAGCAAGCTTGTACTGCTAGATGAAGCTACTAGAACTAAAACTACTACACCTTCTCTTAAAGCTTACCTTTAACCACATAGCAGAGCACAGAATATAATTAAGTGGACTAATCCGAGGACTGTTTAAATACTCGCTCATACCATTAAGTTTACTCAACACTCCCTCATCTGTGAGCCACCTTAAACAGGGGACATAACTTACATGAGTCCCTGTTTTGAGATTGTAAAGTGCTTCTTTATTTTAAAGCAGAGAATATGAATAAAGAGAGAACTGCTTTAAGCTGCTTTTCCTGTCTTCACAATTGACTCTCCAGTACTGATTGGTGCTATTAACCCATTTCCCTAGGCTAATTGCTAAACCAGGAGCAACCCAAACAGCTTCTTAGAAAGAGTTTGTGCTAGAGAAGCTATACCCAGAGAAGAAAAGGCAGAAGCAAGCAAGTTAGGATAAAATTATCTTCCACTAGCTATCTTCAACTCTCACCTTTATTACACAGAAAATTCTTTAGGTGGCCAGTGGATGTCAAATTACAGGGGTTAATAAAGAAAAAAACTTCAAACCAACTGTCTGGATTGACAAATGAATGAAGTAGAAATAAGAATAAGTACCTGACTAGTAGATAGCAGACAGCTTCTGTCTGCATCATAAACAACATCTGACAGCAGCTCTCCTTGTCAGTGCAACATTCAAAAACACCCTGTCAATGCAGCTTCTCTCCCATGGAATAATATAAACAAACTCAACTAGCATTGTCGCCATGAATTAACAACAGTTTGTATTTTTCCCCCACTCAAGACCACCCTTTTATCCGAATCTCTATGACCTCTCTTTCTGTCTCAAATCAGTCAAAATTTTATACATGCATACAGACTGAGATAGCATGGTTATGTGTATGGAGATTCTGTGGAAAACCATTCTAAAACAGAATGAAGATTAATTTGTGAAGATAATTTATTATAGAAATGTATTTATATATTGTAATCCTTTAGACTGTTCAGTTTTAACGCATAATAAATGTACACACTAATTATTCTATGAGGAATCATTTCTCTTTATGTCATAGTTGGTTTACATGGTTATTTACTAAAAAAAGAAACACTGAAAGACTTATATGGGACCAATGCATAAACAGTAAATTTTTACAATTTCAATTAATTTTGAAATGAAGAAAGTCCTTATAATAAGCAGGAGCATAAATGCTTGGCATACCTGCCTGTATCATGAAGTTACATTAATACAACTCACATATTGATGAACTCCTAAAGTAAAGAGAGAAAGTGGTTCAATTTTTTAAACGAATACTGGTTTTCTGAGTTTGTGTCTCAATCATTTGCAAAATTCCCATATTATTTTCCAATATAAAAAGCAATTTTTAATCTATCTTAAATTAACACTGTACTACACTATCAATGGTCCTGTTACTGGGGAAAAAAAATAATAATCTGGTACCTATTTTGATTCCTAAAACTGCTACTCCCTGTAAAATGTAATAATATGCATCTCTACAACAGCTTCAATGCTGGTTAGCTTTGCTTTCTTTTTTTCCTTTTCTTTTGTATTCCACTTAGTAAACGTTTCATTTATTTATTTAGACTAATAAGCGAAGTGACAAGACCCAGCACACTGATAAAGTCTGAGACAGTTATGTTCTCTCTTTTAGTTGTCAAAATATATAACAAACATTGCTAGTAAATACAGAAATAACCTTGAAAGCTTTTAGATGTGGGATAGAAAAGAATTTGCAATATGTTTCCTAGGAAATTAAATATATTTTTTATGCATTGCTACTTAATCACTGTGCTCCATCAGTCCAAGTCAACGAATGTTATAATTACGTTTCTCTTAAAAACTACATAAAATGTAAAATTAACTTTTTTTTTTTCTGCCTACTTAATTCTTAAAGATTTCCTTCCCACATATTTAACCCTTGAAGCTATTTCAACAAAATGGAAGCAGTTATAAGAGAGGAAAACACTGAGACTGTATCGGTCACCATAAAAATTCTATTATAGAGCAGGTCTCACAAAAACTGAGCCTGCGGGGGCTGCCCACAGGCAGCAGCTCTTCAACAACTGCTCCCACATGGCTCCGTACCACGGGGTCCATCCATCCCCCAGGAGCAAACTGCTCCAGCACGGGTCCCCCACGGGCGGCAGCTCCCCCCAGACCCCCTGCTCCTGCGTGGGCTCCTCTCCACGGGCTGCAGCTCCGGCCCGGGGCCTGCTCCTGCGGGGGCTCTCCATGGGCCGCAGCCTCCTCCAGGCCACATCCACCTGCTCCACCGGGGGCTCCTCCATGGGCTGCAGCGTGGAGATCTGCTCCGTGTGGGACCCGTGGGCTGCAGGGGGACAGCCTGCTCCACCAGGCGCCTCTCCACAGGCCTCAGGGGAACTGCTGCTGCGTGCCTGGAGCACCTCCTGCCCTCCTGCTGCACTGACCTTGGGGTCTGCAGGGCTGGTTCTCACTCCACTCTCCCACCCGCTGTGTGCAGCAGGTTTTTTCACCTTTCTTAAATCTGCTCACACAGAGGCACAAACAACATCACTTACTGGCTTGGCTCTGGCCAGCAGCAGGTCCCTTTGGAGCAGGCTGAAACTGGCCCTTATCTAACATGGGGCAGTTTCTGGATTCTTCTCACAGAGGCTACCCCTGCAGCTCTCCCCACTACCGAAACCTTGCCACGTAAACCGACTACCTCTCCATAACCCAAGTTGAGATGGCTGAAGACAGCAATTAGATTCTACTGCCACCCAAGCCTTCTCGAAGAAAAAACAAAGAATCGTTGAATCATTAAGAGTGGAAAAGACCTCCAAGACCATCTGGTCCAATTGTCCCTCAACCACCAATATTACCTACTAAACCATGTCCCTAAGCTTAGCTTAAACACCCCCAGAGACAGTGACTCCACCACCTCCCCAAATCCAGTTCCCTCAATATCTCCTCCTCTGTAATGTGCTCCAGGCTCCAAAGGATCACAGTGGCACTCCACTGGACTTTGTTGCTAATATCTGACCACCAATTACATGTTGAATTCCTGACTGCTACTGTTTGAACCCACCTACCCACTGTGTCTATGGGAGACTGCTGCAGGCTGTGCTAAAAGTCTGAGTAAAAAAACACCTACTATTCTCTCCTCATCCATGGAGTCAGTCATCTCACCACAGAAACAGAAGGCAGCCAGGCTGGTCAGGCATGATTTGCCTATGTTGAATCTATGCTGGTTGCTCTGAAACACACTCTTATTCTTTGTATTTCTGGAAATGTCTTCCAGGAGGATATTCCCAGTAATCCTTCCAGGGGCTGAGGTGAGACTGACCAGTCTGTAGTTCCCTGGACTGTCTTCCTTGCTTTTTTCTGCAGAAGAGTATGACGTGTTGTACTGGGTCTGGCTGGGATGGAGTTAGCTTCCCCTGCAGCAGCCGATACAGTGCACCTGTAGCTAGAACAGCACTGGTATCACACCAGTGTTGTGTCTACTGCTGAGCAATACTGGCACAGCATCAGGACTCCCTCTAAACCCCCAGAGCCAGCAGGATGGGGGTGGGCAAGAGGTGAGAAAGGAACATCACCAGGGCAGCTGACCTAAACCAACCAAAGGGCTATTGCATACCATGTGGTGTCACACTCAGCAATAAAAGGTGGAAAAAGGAAGAAGAGCAGAGGGGTGGGCTCTCATTGTGAAAACATCTGTGCTCCCAAACAACGGCTACATGCATTGAGGCCCTGCTTCAAGGACGTGGTCAAGCATTGCTCGTTCGTGGGAAGTTGTGGTTTAACCCGGCCGGCAGCTAAACACCACACAGCCGTTCGCTCACCCTCCCCCCTCCCTCTCTGGGATGGGGGAGAGAAACCGGAAAGCGAAGCCTGTGAGTTGAGATAAAGACAGTTTATTAAGACAGGAAAATAATAATAACAATAATAATAATAATAATGATAACAGTACTACTACTAATAATGTGTACGAAACAAGTGATGCACAATGCAATTGCTCACCACCCGCTGACCGATGCCCAGCCTATCCCCGAGCAGCCGGCCCCCCCACCCCGGCCAGCCACCCCTATATATTGTTTAGCATGACGTCAGATGGGATGGAATACCCCTTTGGCCAGTTTGGGTCAGCTGCCCTGGGTCTGTCCCCTCCCAGCTCCTGCTGCACCCCCAGCCTGCTCACTGGCAGGACAGAGCGAGAAGCCGAAAAGTCCTTGGCCTGGTGTAAGCACTGCTCTGCAACAATTAAAACATCAGCATGTTATCAGTGCTCTTCTCATCCTAATCCAAAACATAGCATCCTACCAGCTACTATGAGGAAAACTAACTCTGTCCTAACTGAAACCAGGACAGAAGTAGAGAGCAATTTCTTTCCTCTGCACTTCCACACAGCCTTTACTTGTTGTTTTTTCTTTCTCCTTTTCCCCTTTCCCTTTTTTCCCCTTTACTTAAATTATTTAATTAATAATAATTTTTCCTTAATAATTATTTTTTTCCTTTAATTAAATTATCTTTATCTCAACCCATGAGTTGTTACTTTTCTTTTCTTCTTCCCCTCCTCTTCTGAGGAGGGGGAGTGAGAGAGTGTTTGTGGTGGAGTTCAGCTGCCTACCAAGGCAAAACCACCACACATATCTCTTGTAGTCATCAACATTCTTCTCCAGTCACCACGAGTAGAGGGACACAGATTTTATTTACTTAGGTTATCTTTTATATTACTGCAATAAGCACACACCGTGGCTGACATCCTCCAAAAAACATTTCTACAAAGAAAAATTTCTGCCTATCTAAAATACCGAAAAGTGTATCATAGACCCTGTGTTGGTGCTATTATGATGTTACTCAGCATTTGTGTTCTGTTTTGTTTGAACTGTGTTATGGCTGATCTTAAAACAAAGCTGAAATATTAAGAAAAGTTTTGGTAGACTTCATTAAGAGTTGTTGTTTCAGTAGGATTTCTGAAGAAAAAAAAAACAATTCTGAAATAACAGAGGAGAGTCACAAAGCTTCTCTAGAGAAATATGTGACAATAGTGAAAAATATGTGAATCACTTTAGCCATGATTAAATTTGCATTTTGTAATTGGGATTTTTTGGGTAGATAAAAAGGGAAAGAAGAGGCTTATTGTACCATCCACACTAAATCACTGGAAATTAAAGACCAAACAGAAAGATGTTCACTTGGAGTTTTGACCACACCCAACATTAATAATGTAATTATTACATAAAGTTTTCCAAGCTATACACACTTCACACAACTGTGCCTATGTCTTTGACCCAGAAAATCTGACTCAGGTACTAGCTTCTAGTAAACTTCATAGTGAAGGTGATATATATATATATATATGTAAATAAATTTAGTTTTATTTTATTTAGTTTTATTTTATTTATTTTTATTTTATTTTATTTTATGGCTTGTGAAAGTATAAAATATGCAGAAAAGGGATCAAAACACCATGGTAAATCTGCAACATAGTTTTTACATCATTCTGATGGGAGCACATAAGGGTGGGAACACCTTTTCTTCTCAAATGTAAAGGAAGCCAGGAATGACAGATCATTCAGTGAAGTATGTACCATGAAGTATCATTTGCTATGTTTTGTAGCTATCAGTAATATACAATAAAAGAAAGCATAACCACAACGAAGAAAAGCTAATTTTCTCTGGTTATAATTTTTAATATATTTACTGATTAATTCCTTTGCTTGAATTTTCATATTTGTGAAATCCTGATAATTTAGGTTAATTGTGCAGCAGGATGTGGGACAGTCAGAACAAAGAACTGAGTTTATCTCTCACTCTGTGATATGAGCTCAGAGATATTGAAGACTTTTGCCAGATTATTTGCGAAAGGAAGCATGTATTACATTATTAGCAGCTTAATATCTGTAGCCAGTAGTGCTGGTAACACTACAAAAGGCATTGTTTTCACTTCTGATTTAGGAGACACACAATGTTATCCAAATGTACTACAAGCCCATGGATTTGAGGCAAAACCAATAAAATTGAAGCCAGATAGACTCGACGTGCTTTTTGGGGGAAAAAAAAAAAAAAAAAAAGGTAAATCAGGAACTCCGAATTACCCTCTAAAAAAGACTGCCTCCCGCGGGGTTATATTCAGGTCTGTCATTATCCCAGCGTGAAGGAGGGGAGGTGCAGAGGTATAAGAACTCCTGTTGGCGCACCCTGCTTCAGCTTGGCAGCGCGTTTCGGGGCGCTGTGTGCCACGCCACCTGACAGCTACGCGCTGCCCCCACACGTCTCCACGGACCACCCTGGGGACCCAGCAGTGGATGCTGTACTCTCAGACCCAGTGTGCAAAGCAGATGCCGTCTGCAGATCGGATTTCTCCCACCTTTGCTGCGCTGCTGTCCATCAGGAGGGGATGCGACTGGAGGTAATTGCACAAAACTCTTCTCTCCCGCGGTACAGCTCCAGCTCCTGAATTTTGAACCCTCCTCTCTGTGGTTACCGTGGCCTCTCCACTGTTCCCTAGAGCGAGGTGGGCATGCATTTAACTCCTGGCCGTGCTTAGGATCAAGCTGAGACGTGGCATCGGTGCTGCCTGCCTGCAGCCGGACCCGCTCCCGCAGCCGGACCCAGGGGCCCCCCAGCCGCCAGCTGGGAAAGGTCAGTGTGCTTTTCCTCGCCTTTTTGACTTATGGGCTGACTTATTTTCGAGCCCGGGGCAAGTCTGTGGGTCAGCCCCCTCTCCCCGCACCAAGCTTCAGTGACCCTCCCCAGTCCCTGCTACCCCAGCTCTGGGGGGGGGCTCTGCTTCCCGCTCTCAACCCTGAGCATCCTAAAGGCACCGGACCCTCCCTCAGGCTCAAGCCTTGGTGAGCTGCCATGAGCTTGGTAGGGGGCATGGGGGGGACTGGGGAGTCCCCACATGGAGTTAGTTCAGTGGTCACCTGAGGGGAGTGTGGGGCTCTGAGCTATTCCCTCGCTCCCATCTCCCCTCCCATCCCACCCACCCCCCCCCCCCCCCCAGGACCTCATCAGCACTGGTGGAGGGCAAAAGCAGCTGGTGGGGACCATCCCTGCTGTGAGGGGAGGGTGGGAGCTTCAGCTGAGCCCGTGGTGATATCCTGCTGCTCCCAGCAGGTCCCCGCTGGCAGGAGGCACATGGGAGCTGAAGGGAGGACACCGGTGGTTGGATGCTCCGGAGGAGAAAAGCTTGAGAATAACCAGGATCCCTGCCTTTCCCCCTTCTTCCAAGTCCTTTTCACCACCAGTGGGCCTGGCCCCTCTGCTGTGGCCATGGAAAACTCCTCACTTCCAGAGCTCAATTCCTCCTGTGAGGCTGGGCCCGCAGATTGTGCAGGGAGAGGGGATGAGGGGCTGAATATGCCCCCTCCCCTGCTGAGCCCCAGCTTCTACGTCACGGTGCCTGTCATATACTCCATCATCTGTGCTGTGGGGCTGACAGGTAACACTGCTGTCATCTATGTAATCCTCAAAGCCCCAAAGATGAAGACAGTCACCAACATCTTCATCCTTAACTTAGCCATTGCCGACGAGCTCTTTACTTTGGTGCTGCCCATCAACATTGCTGACTACCTGCTCCTGCAGTGGCCCTTTGGAGAGTTCATGTGCAAGCTCATCATCTCAATAGACCAGTACAACATCTTCTCCAGCATCTATTTCCTCACCATCATGAGCATTGACCGCTACCTTGTTGTGGTGGCCACCACCAAGTCCAGGAAGATGTCTTACCGCACCTACCGAGCAGCGAAGATTGTGAGCCTCTGCGTCTGGTCCTTTGTCACAGTTATCATCCTGCCCTTCACTGTCTTTGCTAAGATACACAAGGAGCAGGGGCGTTCCCAGTGTGTCTTTGTGTTCCCCCACCCTGAGAGCATGTGGTGGAAAGGCAGTCGGATCTACACCCTTATCTTAGGCTTTGCTATCCCAGTGTCCACCATCTGCATCCTCTACACCATCATGTTGTGCAGACTGAGACGTGTGCATCTCCACAGCAATGCCAAAGCCCTGGACAAAGCCAAAAAGAAAGTGACACTGATGGTGGTTGTCATCCTGGCTGTGTGCCTGTTCTGCTGGACACCCTATCACCTTAGCACAGTGGTGGCCCTCACCACAGACATCCCACAAACTCCTCTGATCATCGGGATTTCCTACTTCATCACTAGCTTGAGTTATGCCAACAGCTGCTTTAACCCTTTCCTGTATGCCTTTCTAGATGACAGTTTCCGGAGGAGCTTTCGCAAACTGATAGACTGCAGAACCACCTCATAGAGCCAACACCGTTCCCTCTCGTGTCCCTTGCACTGTCATCTGCTCCTCCTGGGTGGCTCAGGAGCCCAGAAGCTGTGTGATGGTCCACAGTGCTTCAGCTTGCCTCACTACTTGAAACACAAACTGGGGACAGATGGGTCATTCTTAACTCTCCTGTACCTATTTCCTCAGCGTTGCTCTCCATCTCTTTCACTAACGTGTTTTTGTCCTTCTCTCCAATGTGCTTTATGTCCTAGGGCTGTAGCTCACAGAGCTGCAGAAGATCCCTTTTCCATTTAATAGGGTACTGCTTGGTGAACTCATACCACATGACTGTCTCTGTTACTGGAGATTTGTAAAGCCAAATAAAGGTGTGTTGTTGGGTGTCTTGCTTAATGATTCCTCAGCCTCCTTCATATCCATAGAATCTGCTTGCCAAAAGACTCACAAACTTAACAATATTGAAAAAGACACGGATCCAAAGGATAAGCAATATACCGAGGCACCAGGTAAGGAATAAACCAAGGCATTGAGCTCATTTTGTGTCACAGACTGTTCAAAAGTAGTCAAAATCCCTGAGAACAGGTGAGAAGGACTCAGCCTGGTTTAAAGGAAGAGCAATACCTCACTGGTGAATAAAATACCAGTGGGTTTAGAACAATTTGGTGTGGAAAATAGCTAAACTGTGTAGTTCATGTGTATAATTTATAAAATTTCAAGCTTCTTTGCACTAGAATTGGTGTTTACTTTATTATACTTCATGTGTTTATAGGCAATCTCCTTCCAGCACACTTTTTTTTTCACTTTCTTTTTCCCCTAGAAAAGAGAATCAAAAGTTATTTTTGTCACGAGATGGCCTCTAGGAGTTTGAAAGGGACCTGCTTAAATGTGGGGAAGATTCTGGCTTCTTCCATACAAATGATAAACAGTATATGCAGCTCTTAAGTTACTTCTAACAGGAAGGAGGAGGGAGGAGAGGAGAGGAGAGAGTCAATGAAAGTTTCACTCACATTCACATGTCCACACATAGCATGGGAAGGCTTTTTCCTCTTTTGTCCTCTGTTAGCCCTCCAAGGAAAACAAACAAACAAAAAAGTGGAATGCTGTAAAAATGCTTGCAATCTCTTAACATTTATCATCTTAGTGATCTTTCTTGTTCTTTGCTGTAGCATGGTAACATATTTTGTTACTTATTTCCCCCTCCACTGAGTACAGAGATGTAGGGAAATGCAGGAAAAGAATTGCATTTCCACTTACACAGGAAGGGAAGATGGGTTTCAGGAGGTGCATAAGGATTCATGTGTCACATGCTCAGATTTGCAGATTCCTCCTGAGTACTTGTACTAGTACTAGTACTTGTACTAGTTCCCTTCCCACTGCTGCAGTCTAATGCTCTGCTATAGACATGTGGAAAGTTTCTTTCACCATATCCTTCTAAAGAGACCCTAAATAAGAATTTTACTTGGAGATTGCACCAATTATACAAACCCCAATAAGTTATAATGTCATATAGCTGTGTTAGTGGTTAAATCATTTCTCTGTATGAGTCACTAATGTTCTGTGAGGCAGCCGGTGCTAATTTCAACACCCATTCCAGCTGTAGTGGAAATGGAAGGATTAATTTGTGCGGCAATGATGTCTAATTCTGCTTCACTGAAGTCAGTGAGGAGCATGTGACTGACTACCTTCAGTCACAGAAGCTGTCCTTTGTAAGAGCAAGTCCAAAAAGTGTTGAGGACTCATTTCTACACACATACAAAGGTGTGCTGCAGGAATTGGTGTCCCTCACTTCATCTTGCTTCCTGAAAGAAAAATTAATTAGCTTTTCCCACCAGCTGCCTGTTGTTGCAGCTAGGCTTTTATATTGTCCTGATGTTTCTCTTTGGTCAGTCACAAAAAGGTCTCACATTCCTGTCTGATGTGCTTTCTGGCATTTTACTCTCTATTGGCCAAGTAGCAAAGTAGGTCTTCATTTAGGCTGCTAGTCCATACACACATCACCTCTCCTGTATCTTTAAGTCATTGTATGTGCAACATTACTTTTGCAAACTCTTCATACAGTTCTGAAACTAAACAGCATTATTCAAGGTCAAGAGATTTTTCAAGATTACTGTGTTTTCATTGGTTACTGATCCTTCCCTGGAAATCAAAGAATGAAAGTAAAATACTTTTTTTTTTAAAAAAAAAAAGAATCACCTTGAATAGTAGCACAGATTTTAGCATTGCTCCTGATATCACTTGCATGAACATTTTTCTCATGCTGCTACACAGGTACATTTGTCCTATCACCTGCTGGCACTTCTCTTTACCTTGGAAATGTTACTGACATTAAGTAGTTCTTCAGAGTACTTCTGCAAAACCTGGTCTCTACCTATATACCAAATGTATCTCTGAAATGCTCAATCGATGCTAACCGTAGGTTATAAGGGCAGTCTGATCTGTATTTCATTTTTATGTAGTTTTGAATATCAAAATTTTAAGTGTTCCTGAATGATATAATCTGTTTCAAGATTTAAAAACAAAATAAAACAAAAACTTTTACACTAGGTCAATGTTTCTTTAAAGAAAGATATGATATTTATTTATTTTTACAGCATGCCTTTCCTCATACTTAGTATCTTATCTCTTTGTCTTCAATTCCTGTTGCCCATGGGGGAAAATATGAAAAGGCCTATATATTACCAAATTTATCTTATTTCACATTGTCTTGTACTGCTTGTCTTTTTGCATCTGAAACAGAAAAATGCAAACAGCATCACCTATGTTAAACACAATCCTTCCGTATCTTCCTTCTCATTCTGAAGTCACACTTTAGCTATTCTTCATAGTATGATGATTATATGAGAAGAATTCAGTGTTTGCCCAAATGCCCAGTTTTCCCACAACATCTAATTGCAGAGATGGCTGAGACTCAACAACAGCCCAGCTGTGACGTGGGTGCTCAGCTCAAATTCCTGTGGGGCAGGACTTCCCCACACTTGGCTGTGCTGTCTTCAGTGTACATGACATATATGCAAGGCGGGACTGGACCCTGACCTTACCCTGCTTCAGGTACTGCAGTTTGACAGCTACTAATAAGAGAAAGCTGAGACTGAACAGCCTGGAAAATGCTGAAAGGTAAGTAAAGCCTCCTCTGATTGGCAGAGCTTTAGCATTAAAACAAGCAATACATATTTTTCTTCTCTTGTTCCACCTTTTTGTATAGGAAACAGAACATTCTTGGTCCAAACATGACCAAATCTAGCAAGAGAGGGAGAGGTTAGATCTTCAGCTCTGCTGGTAAGCAAGGGCAACTTGTTGCTCTTTAAAAGCTAAACTTTGACTCCCTCAGCAACAGTAGAGGATATCTCAGCAAAACTTGGACCCCATAAACCTTTATACTTCTTTTTCAGAGGAGGGATTTATCCTCTTGTTCAGCCCATTCTTAACCAGCTATAAGGACATTCAATGGTGTCACATCTTGAGACACTATAGTTGCTGTAAAGATGTATTGATGAAAATGAGTAAAATAAAAAATAAATCAATTTATCGCAATCACAGCACAAGTTTTCTGTGTGACCTGCAGTGGATACTGCAGGTAATAGATACAGACTTTCAGGAGAAAAGGCAGAGAAAGAGTACAGCTAATATAAAAGAATAAAATACAATTAAGAATTTTAAAAAGGCAGACTTCTTTCACTGTACTGAAGTGGGAATGAGAGAATTTGCAGCCAGGTCATCACTATCCTGTGATATATCATCACTATATCCTGATGTAAAATGCTTTGGATTAGCAAATGAAAAATATCTAATCCTAGTGGGTTAGTGACTTTTTCTCTCAAGTGGACCTGCAATTTCAGATGAAAATGAATCCAGGATGACCTGCAGATCCAGATGGCTAGCAGCACCCTCAATGTGGTCATGAGCTTCTCAAAAAGAAAATACAGATTTTACTTCTGCAGAGGAACATTGTGAGACAGGTATCAAGGCAGACCACACCTGATCTGCTACATCCTACATTTACCTAACAAGCAACTACTTGTAGACCAGACAAGCCAGGAAAGAAAGACTGAACCCTCTGTGGATTGAGGTGTCCTGACCACAGGTAACTTATCACAAATGGCAGGTATCCATACATACGTAAAGCCAATCCCACAAAGGCATTCTTGAGCTAATTGTGTTTCACCCTCTGTTTTTATCACCCTTGACTGGATTGGTGTTAAACCCAGCATTTTTAATTATTGGCCCCTACCTACAAGCATGCAGCAATTTATTTGTATGCATATGTGTGTGTGATTTTTTTCAGGAGAAAAAGATGGAGCAGGGAGACGGTGCTGTAGTTTCAAGACTGCGATTAGAGTACCAGGAAGATGCACCTGTATAATTTGCTCTACTGGGATCGGGGACAGACAAAGTTCTGCGACCCAGAAGGGGCTGAGCCTCTAATGCAGCAGAAGCACAAAGGATGGCAAACCTGCAGCACTGGATCTGGCACACAGGTCTCTGCCAACAGCCCCATCACTGAGCCCACACACTCTGTTCATGGGCAGACCTGATCTGCAGACACTCAGCCAGCTCCTTCTGACTGTACTTGTGTTGTGAGCACCTTTTGTTTAACGATTAAACCAATACTATTTTTAAGGTACTGACTGTTGTCCACGTGGATGTAAGGGAGTAAATAATCACAAAGGTGTAAAAAGGCTTTAAAAAAATTCTGAGCTGACTACCCCAAACCTGTAACAGTCAGTGGTAGCCAGCATTTTCTGTGCTCTTTTGGACTCCCTCAGCACACTACCCTGACACCAGAGGATTTAGGCAAGTTTCTCACTCAGGTCAGGCAAGTTTGTTTTTTCTCTATGTGGACATTTGCAGCATCTCTTCCCCTCAAAGCTGGCATAACGGAAGGGATACACCACACCACGCTATTTTTCACATTCTGGATGCACTGCATCACTGGATGGCCAAAGCAACTCTCAAAACATACACCTCCTCTGCCATCTCCACATTTCCCATCCAATAAGTTTTGTGCTTATGTATCAGTTGCATTTTAGTGGCTGATTCACTCTATTTGTCCCAGAGCATAAAGCTGCCCTGAAGCCAGGAGAAGCATCAGCAGGCAATAGTAAAGGTGAGTGTACAGCATCAGAGGAGAGTCACACAACGTCAGACTACAATACTCCCTGTGTTTGGATCCAGGGAAGAAAGACCCTGGACTCTGTCTCTATTACCAGTAAGCGCAGAAAGAACAGCTCATGGCAGACCAGCCCATTCCAGTCAGAATGGTCTGCATCCCTCTCGACTTTTCTGCCCTCTTTCAAAATAATTTCATGGTAGTTAATAGAGAAAGCTGTATAGTTTTTCTATTTCTAATCATAAAGCATGATTACAATTAAAGACAACTTGGCACTTGTTTCTTGAGTGACAGAAAACCAGCAATTTATTTCTCTTGGGATATGTAACAAAACAAAAAAAAAGAGAAAGAAAAAAAAACCCTCTGTGCAAGTGTTATGGATTTGCCTTTTTTCCTATCTCCTTCCCTATCCATTATGCTAAGAACGTGTTATTTGAGGCTCCACGACTCCTAACAGAACCTCTACCTGCTTACAAAACCCCTACACCACGAGAGGGAGCTCAAAGACAAGTTATTCAGAAATGTGCTGCGTGGGAACTCGAGTTGCTGTCGTTCCTGACACAGAGCAAGCATTTCCTATGTAAGCTCTTTTCCTTACATTTTAATCGCATGCATAATAGAAGGAGGATATTAGAATGGCTTTAAGAAGGAACTTAAAAATACAGGTAAACAACATAGCTTTTAGGTCATAATTTTCTAAAGGTGTGAGCCCAAATCTGCTCAGTGGTTTTGTGTTTCTTTATAATCATGCTAATTAAATGTATAGCACTTTTAAATACCAAGAGGTGTAATGTCTGGACATAGCTGAGGAGCCATCTCCTCCTGTACATTCCCCCTCCCAACAAATCTGTCCCGTGGATAGACTGTTTTTCAGGAGTCTGCCTCCCACAAAGCTGATTTCACAAGACAAAGGCAGTGTCAACACCGTTCCTCCCTCCCATTACTCAAGCCCGATACCGAGCTTGTATCTGAGCAAGGATGTGTGTCACCATACTGTGCTTCCCACTATTTTCATCAGCTAGATTTTTCCCCTTATTTCATTTTTTCCTGTCCCTGGTTCCTATTCTCTATCTCCAGGCTGTATTTAGTGTTTTGTGCACTGATTCTCCTTCCAATTCGCAGCCTCTAGGTGGCACTGATTCTTCACTGAGAAGACATTACTATATTCCTAAACCAGATTTAAAAACAAAAATGCTTCCAAGAGTTATGGGATATGCCCACACTAATACAAATTAGCCAGTCTTCAGGGAAACAGCAAAACACTGGGATTTTTATTATAAATTTTATATAAAGCGACATGAATACACAGCAGGCTGGAGGAGAACAGCATTATTCCCTTCATCAGTACATGTGTTGTCAGGCTGATCAGATTCGGCTCGCTGTATTCAGGGAAATGCCCGGGCTGTTCCACATGGCTGCAGGAGAGTGACCAAAGTTTCAGTAAGCCTGGGGCTATGTTAAGTGATATGGGCAGATCTGGCTGGTAAATGCAATTTTACCCTTGAATACATTTTAGTTCAGGCAACTCAGGCAATAAGTGCTGTAAAAGCTACTTATTGAACCAGGGTGGAACAGCTGCAGATCAGATCTTACTACATTCAAATACAACGTTGTGATGTGATGTCCCCATCCACATGACTTATATCCAAACACATTCAAAAAATTCTGGATGTTAGTACTTTACAATAGAGAGTGTTTGAATGGCTAAACAAAGTCTGCTGAAATAGAACTAGTTTAGGTTAAATCTAGATTGTAACTCCTTACTGCTTCCAAATTAAATTTCTCAATGCAGACTCCTGGCAGATCAGTAAAATAAGAGCATTTCAACCAGAAGTCACAAATTCTTAAAGAAAAAACGGTGATTTTCTTTAAAGAAAACATGCATCAAATCCCTTTTTTTTTTTTAAATGTGCATATTAAGAAAAAAATGCATCTTCTGTTAAGGAGCAAGGAGTGTAATCATTTACCTGGAAGAGCTTTGGAGAGCTGTAAGTAACACAATGGATACAGTTTGTATACTATTAATATATGAATAACCAACCATGTAATCTGTTTTTTCTAACTTATTACAGGCTAAGATTTCCCTATAGTTCCCATAGATAATGTAATGAATATCTAGGTTTCTGCTTCCCTCAAAAAGGTATGCCTTTTCTAAAGTCTACATTCTTTAACTTCTTTAACATTCTTTAACTTCTGCATTCAATTCACCTTTAAACTGAATCTGAAAAATTACATGTGGGCTTTTATGCCTCAGTCACCGAGTTTGTGTTATAAAAGGTATCTTCAGCTAAAGAAATAAGGCTAATTTCTGGTTGGCATAGTGACAGAGCAGCAATAGGCTATATAAAGCTTCCATGTGGTTTATATTAGGTACCTATACCTATACCTATTGTCTTCATATTTGATGAGCCCTAGAGTTTGGCATTTGTTCTCTGTGATGAGATACAGCCACCCAGGTATTACTAAGAGCTAGAGCGATAGATCTTTTTTGATTTCTGGTGATGCAACACACTGTGGGAACTTTGGACAACTAAAGCTGAGAATTTCATATAAAGGAAGAAGGCAGCTAGTTATCATTTTTTGGGAATACCTTGACCAGTTTGAGAAAAGGAGAAAATAAAACTTATCTTCTAAGTGGTACTGCAAGATTAAAAGGAAAACATTCAAAAGAGTGCAGTAATCTTTCTTCTAAGGCTTTCATACTTATCTGATGTATCTGTTCATTCAAACATGTAATATGAATGTTTGAGTTTAACCCAGCCGGCAGCTAACAGTACACAGTAGTGATAGCAATTGGCACCTGCTGTTCTTCGACCCTCAGCAACCCCACAACAGAAGGGTCCTTTGAGAGACTGGGCAAGGTAGACAACTGTTTAATGTCCACTATCTCTAAGACAGCTATGCCAAAATCCCATTGGAATCCTTTTGGGTCCTTGAAATATCCTCTTCTGAGGTCTATGCCCAGGATGCACTGAGCATCCAGGCCAGTCACAATATGGTGATTTTGTTACCCATTCACAGTTCAACACACTTCAGCCTCCAATACAGTAAACTGCTGGGATCCCCTGTCACCCCATAAATACAAATGGGTTCTGGCCCTTTACAGCTTAATGGCATTACAGTACACTGTGCACAGGTGTCTACTAAAGCCTTATACTTCCATGCATCTGACGTGCTAGGCCATTGAATCCACACAGTCCAATATACTCGATTGTCCCTTTCCTCCACATGTCTGGAGGCAGGGCCCCTCTAATCGTGGTCAGGATCTTCATTTCTGTGTCTGAAGGACTGCCTACCGGAAGCTGGAGCAGCAAGTTTCTCATAGAACCCCTGTTTCCCCGATTGTTTTTTCCTGCAACTCACATACCCGTGCCTCTAGTGTTGAGGTCAATTTTCTGTCCCATTTTCTCATGTCCTCTCCATGGTTACCCACATAGGTCAAACCACAGGGTGGCAAGGGCTCCATACCCACTCTATTGTCTTCCTTGCACAGAAGGACCCTTATCCCCGATAACTGAGACACTGCTTTGTATATGTGGGGAGGAAGATCAATTCTCTTTAGGTTGGTGGACCTCCTCAGAATGTGACGCCAAGACGCAGGCATGTAGGGAAGAGGAGAGACTTTCTTTGTACTGCCAGACTTGTTTAGCCAATTCATCCGCTGTGGGCTCCTCATGGCCTTTCCAGAGGAGGTGCCCCCTGCTCTAGATGCCTGCCCATATCCTCCCACTCTCCCTGCCATGCATAACTCGCCTGCCTCAGCACAGATCTCTAGATGAGACTCTTAAGTATTTGTTTCACCTTAGACAAAGCCTGAAGTGCATTTAGGAGACACAGCGATAAGAACATCCCAAGGATAGTCAGAGTTCTGGAGAGCTACCATAGGTTGCCTGGAGGAGGAGAAAGGGAGAGTGAGCAAGCAGGAAAAGACATCTTCCCCTGACCCTACCTCAGAAACTATTAACGATTACACCTTTCACACTTTTTCCTCAGGGAGCCAGTCTATGGAGGGGTCAGGGGGAGATGGCCAACAATGTTTTCTTTCTTTCAAGTTATCTCCTTGAAACTATGACTTCTAGCATTTTAATGGCTTTTGACTTGCATATTGTGAAAACAGCATTTCTTTTATGAACAGCACATTCTCACAACTGCCACTTAGCAAGAGTAATGATAATGCCACCAGAATCTACCCAGATCTGTTTCTACTCACCACAAGGTGAAATTTGAATTCACAGTAAGGCACCTTTGTCACACAGCCTGTTGTTCAATCTTAACAAACACTTAAGAGCATTCTTCAAAGCCAGGCTTACCTGTATGCACTTGAGCTTCTGAGCTTGGTTTTTTGTTTGTTTTGTTATGTTTTTTAGGGCTGGGAAGGAAGCTTAGAATCCACATAAGTAATTTTACTGAAAACAGACAAGGTGAAGGAAGTACTCAAACTCCTCAACATTAAACAACTGTAGAACCCAGGAACACTTACCTGCCAGCTTCTGAACTTGAGTCACTTCCAAACTACTTCACAGTGAAGTAGTACCACCAGGGTTTTACTGTGCTAAGAAGGCACCACCAACGTAACTAGCTCATAGAGTCTCTAAAACTATTTCACAGAGACGGTAGAAAACATGAAGAAGAAAAAGCAGCCTACTAGGAAACACTGAGTCCACTTCACCATGGTAGAAAAACACACTAGGCAACCCAAGCCTCTAACTCCCCAGGGAAGGCAATTCCCTACAACTCCTCATGCTTCCTATATAGCAAAGGTCAAATGATCCACAACTGGCAGATCTCACTTAACAAGGGTGGAGCCAAGAGACCTCCTGGAATAGGCTCATCTACCTGGCTTCAATGTTTTAAGGTCAATTGCTCCTTCGCACTAATAAAAATAACCTGACAAAGGGCTTAGGGCTTAGAGTTGACCTAATGAATTAACTGCAAAAGGTGCATAAGAGTCATATTTCTGTTAGTCATTCTGTGAGGGAAACTAGTACAGAGTCTGTTAAAATAAAATAAATAAAAAGAAATAAAAGAAATAAATAAAAGAAAACAGAAAATGACCTTAAAGGCTAAATTGCTATCATAGATTTTCATCTGTCTAGTCACGACAGAGAAAGAATACAGCAATCAGAATTACTTTTCTTGACATTAATGTTATTTAAATTTGCTTTTCTGAGGTCTCTTCTTTATGCAGGACTTTTCAAAATCTAGCCCCATGACCTCTGACTACAGTATTTACTGTATGGATCCACACAAGTCCATGGGTCCGGATGGGATTCATCCCAGGGTGCTTAATGAGCTGGCTGATGTCATCATGGGACCTCTCTCAATTATTTTTCAACGATCTTGGGAATCTGGAGAGGTCCCATTGGACTGGAAGCTGGCAAATGTTGTGCCAATTTTCAAGAAGGGTAAGAAAGAAGACCCTAGCAATTACAGGCCTGTCAGTCTCACGTCAGTGCCTGGTAAAATTATGGAGAGGATGATCCCTGAAGTTATTGAAGTGCACCTGGGGGACAATGCAGTCATTGGTCCCAGCCAACATGGGTTCATGAGGGGTACGTCCTGCCTAACAAATTTGATTTCCTTTTATGATAAGATCACCCATCTAGTCGATCAAGGGAAACCAGCTGATGTGATCTTTTTGGACTTCAGCAAAGCTTTTGACATGGTTTCCCATAGGATCCTACTGGACAAAATGTCCAGCATACAGCTAAACAAAACCATCATACGATGGGTGAGCAATTGGCTGACGGGCAGGGCTCAAAGGGTTGTGGTAAATGGGGCCACATCTGGCTGGTGGATGGTCACTAGTGGGGTCCCTCAAGGCTCCATTTTAGGGCCAGTCCTCTTCAATGTTTTTATAAACGATTTAGATGTAGGACTAGAAGGTGTTCTGAGCAAATTTGCTGACGACACCAAACTTGGAGAAGTTGTAGACTCGGCTGAGGGTGGAAAGGCCTTGCAGAGAGATCTGGACAGATTGGAGAGCTGGGCGATCACCAGCCACATGAAGTTTAACAAAAGCAAGTGCTGGGTCCTGCACCTGGGATGGGGCAACCCTGGCTATACGTACAGACTGGGTGACGAGACGCTGGAGAGCAGCCCCGCAGAGAGGGATCTGGGGGTTGTGGTTGACGGCAAGTTGAATATGAGCTAGCGGTGTGCCCTGGCAGCCAGGAGGGCCAGCTGTATCCTGGGATGCATCAAGCACGGCATTGCTAGTCGGTCGAGGGAAGTGATTGTCCCGCTCTACTCTGCGCTGGCGCGGCCTCGCCTCGAGTACTGTGTGCAGTTCTGGGCACCACAGTACAAAAGGGACGTTAAACTGTTGGAGAGTGTCCAGAGGAGGGTGACAAAGATGGTGAAGGGCCTAGAGGGGAAGGCATATGAGGAGCGGCTGAGGTCACTGGGCCTGTTCAGCCTGGAGAAGAGGAGGCTGAGGGGAGACCTCATCGCAGTCTACAACTTCCTCGCGAGGGAGAGTGGAGAGGCAGGTGACCTATTCTCCGTAATTACCAGTGATAGGACCCGTGGGAACGCTGTCAAGCTGAGGCAGGGGTAGGTTTAGGCTGGACATCAGGAAGAGGTTCTTCACCGAGAGGGTGGTTGCACACTGGAACAGGCTCCCCAGTGAAGTAGTCACTGCACCAAGCCTGTCTGAATTTAAGAAGCGATTGGACTGTGCACTTAGTCACATGGTCTAAACTTTTGGGCAGACCTGTGCGGTGCCAGGAGTTGGACTTGATGATCCTTATGGGTCCCTTCCAATTCAGGATATTCTATTCTACTTTGGCTGCATATAAACTATCACATGTAAATGCCAGGATCCGGATCCTCACTTACTATTCAGGTCAAGGGCTGTGCTCAAAGTTTTGGCTTTAATTTGGTTACATGACTACATTGCTGTTGTTGTGGTTTAAACCGGCCAGCAGCTAAGCACCACACAGCCGTTCGCTCACCCTCCCCCCTCCCTCTCTGGGATGGGGGAGAGAAATAGGAAATTGAAGCCTGTGAGTTGAGATAAAGACAGTTTATTAAGACAGGAAAAAAAATAATGATGATAATAGTACTACTACTCCTAATGTGTACGGAACAAGTGATGCACAATGCAATTGCTCAGCACCCGTTGACCAATGCCCAGCCTATCCCCGAGCAGCTGGCCCCCCCCCCCCGGCCAGCCACCCCTATATATTGTTTAGCATGACGTCAGATGGTATGGAATACCCCTTTGGCCAGTTTGGGTCAGCTGTCCTGGGTCTGTCCCCTCCCAGCTCCTGCTGCACCCCCAGCCTGCTCGCTGGCAGGACAGAGCGAGAAGCTGAAAAGTCCTTGGCTTAGTGTGTAAGCACTGCTCTGCAACAATTAAAACATCAGTGTGTTATCAGCACTCTTCTCATCCTAATCCAAAACATAGCACCCTACCAGCTACTAGGAGGAAAATTAACTCTATCCTAGCTGAAACCAGGACAGATGTTTTCTGGCAGGTCGTGGGAAGAAGACTGGCTGGCTTGGGGGAGCTTATGTACACACAGCTTTTAGGCTGCAGCCAAAGTGTTCCTCTAGATCTGGAAGTTTGAAGATGGTTGCAGTCTCCAAGCTCAGAGCCAACCACATAGTAGCCTGGCACAACGGATTTTTGTGTTCTTTGCACTAGCTGTTCCTTCACCTCCTCTTCAGATACAAGGACACACGTCTCTTTCACACTCCTTCATTAGTTAACAAACCAGATAGATTAAAGCCTCTTTCTTCAAATCACTAAGATACCTGCCTTTGGTTTCAGTGAGAATTCAGGCCCTAACAACTCAAGTTTCTTCTGGATGGGGTTTCTTCTGTAGAGGATAATTTCATTTCCCTTTTGAGGACTCACAAGGATGTAGTAACAAAAGCAAAGGCATAAAACAGTACCTGAGGCACAGGCTACTTTTCAGCCTGCAGCAGACCAGAGGTATGATATTATCATTTCAGACAAATATGATCTACGTAATGTGAAGTGTTACAGCATGCTTACAGTCTGCCAAAGGCCAGAAAATGGGACCTTCATTTTAAGACTGAATGGAAAAGAAAACAAAAACAACAGCAGCAGAGAAGGAACTTTTCCTTCACCTAAATTTTATTATTTCGTAACTCCTTCAGGTGGCCACAAGGAATTTCCCCACCCCACCCCACCCAAAAAAAAAAAAAAGACATCATGGCATAGAGGTATAATTTCAGTTCACACCAGAAGACATTCTTCTCACTGAAGTACAGTTCAGCCCCACAAAGTGCCAAAAAACCTGCCAAATGCAATGTATTTACAAGTTAGTTTTACATGTTGGCATTATTTACTTGTCTGATCTTGCATTCAGGGCTTGATCTATCTGGAGGGGAACGTGTAATGCCGTGCAAGGTTGTTTGGTTGTGTGACTGACAACATGACTTCAAAATTTTGAACTGTTTGTATAGAAGAAAAATACAGAAGAGTACACTGTCCCCAAGGGAAACGTAGAAAACTACCTGTTGCTTCTCAGGTTTAAAGTTTTCCCTTAAAAGGCGTAAGCAAAGGTGTAATCAGCTGTTTGAGTACAATTCTTACGTGTACATGAACATTTTCCTCTCCAGTTTCCAACTGGGAATGCAACATTTTTCATCATACTCTTAGATCAGGACTCTGATTCTAACAATGGTTCCTAGTGCAAATTTCCAGAGAAGACAGAAACAAACCAGTCCTGACTGCTCTGAATGAGATGGAGAGAGCAAGCAACTGTAAATGAAGAAAATAAACCTGTAGGAATGTTTTCAAATAACTGTCGTTGTCCAAAAGCTTTAAATCGGTTGAATCCTCGAAAGTTAACTATTGTAAACTCATCACTGAATTTGAAGTACTAAGATAGACTTCCTCCACTGCAGAGCCTCAGTCACAGTTTAAACTGGCACTGCCTCTAACTTCACAGGAATGAAAGAGAAAAGCACATCTTTCTACCTTGTGAGCTACTGGCAGACCTAGAGGGAAAAAAAAAAAAAAGAGTTGTTAAAATCAAAAAGTAATGTGTTTTTAGGACATTTCACTGAATACGTAACATTTAGTAGTAACCAGACTACAAATGAAAGGGAAGATGAAACAGTAGAAGGTACCTGCATGGCCTTAATTTACATGGCAATTGACAACAAACACAATCTGCAATGATTTATAAGTGCCTTACACCATTCACCCT
Organism: Anser brachyrhynchus; assembly: GCF_964034855.1. Classification (NCBI taxonomy): domain Eukaryota; kingdom Metazoa; phylum Chordata; class Aves; order Anseriformes; family Anatidae; genus Anser; species Anser brachyrhynchus. The sequence goes on from NC_137695.1 coordinate 119,779,319, forward strand.
TGAGACAGAAAAATGGGATTCCCACATTATGTAAGGGGAGTGCAATCCCTCTCAGAACACAAGAGTCTGGGGTACGCTACTGAGTACTGAAAATCTTAAGACTAGGCAGCACCGAACTCAATGGAGGAGGGGGATGAGTCTCTCTGGATGCTCACGTAACAGAAAGGAAATTCTGATTTTAGCCCTAAGCAACTATTTTCAGAGACAAGCTGGGAACTGGTCCTTTTTAAGCCAGGGACCATTTCAGCAACTTCAAAGTCCTTTCTAGTGGAAAAATTCTGAGGACCAGATCTGGGGACCAGATTCTGATTCTGATTAGATTCTGATTCTAACAATGGTTCCTATTTCCAGATAGTCCAAATCTGGACTATTTGGTCAAATGATCCAAATTTCCAGAGAAGAGAGAAGCCACCCAGTCCTGACTACTTTGAATGAGATGGAGAGAGCAAGCAACTGTAAATGAAGAAAATAAACCTGTAGGAATGTTTTCAAATAACTGTCATTGTCCAAAAGCTTTAAATCGGTTGAATCCTTGAAAGTTAATTATTGTAAACTCAGGTTGCATCACTGAATTTGAAGTACTAAGATAGACTTCCTCCACTGCAGAGCCTCAGTCACAGTTTAAACTGGCACTGCCTCTAACTTCACAAGAATGAAAAAGAAAAGCACGTCTTTCTACCTTGTCAGCTACTAGCACCCTACCAGCTACTAGGAGGAAAATTAACTCTACCCTATCTGAAACCAGGACAGTGAAGTAAAGACAATACCAAAATTTTGGCAGTCTTCTCAAAAACGTCATTTCTCAAAACATCTGAACAAAGTTAAACCCCGTTGACTGTCTTCTTAGTGTAATGAAGCATTCTGCTGACTCTTACTTAAATTGCATTAAAATTGAAAAGGCAGCAAGTAATTTTATCCAGTGAAATTAATCCTTGTATAAATAACTTAGGATACAGTTAAGTAAGCCAGGGCAAGGCTGAATGTAAGAGAAAAGAATGCAAAAATAATTTCAATAGTCCCTGCCATTGCTAATGATGATCTTTTGATTTGGTTTTGTTTGTTTGTTTGTTTATGTTAGTTTTCCAGTATTGATATTGGACTTTCATTCAAGACTTGCTAAATTTGAGGTTATCAATTTCCACTCCTCTGTGACTAGACAAGGAATACTGTCTTGACTAGACAAGACTAGACAGGATAAGACTAGACTAAGTGTTACTCAGTGGTTATGATACATAGCTAAATTTTTGAGGGTTTGAAGAACTGCTACCATTGAGTCACATTACCGAAGGTAAAAGTATTCAAACAAAAAAAAAATACCAAACTAACAGTCCATTTTGCCAAGTAGTCTGTCTCCAACAGGATTTATATTATGTTTCCTGATATGGTGACTTGCAGCTGTTTCCAGGGACACTATTATACTGTGTAGGTGGGTGGTATACAGCTTGATCAGTCAGAATTAAGACTGAAAAGGCAGAAATAGAAACCCTTTAAAATTATTTGTATTTGTACAATGAGAGCACACAGTGGCCCCAGAAAGATTCAGGTGGGCTGGCCATTCTGCAAAATACTGACCACAATACAGTTTGTCCACGAATAAAGCTAAATCTAATCTCTTTTTAGACAAAAGTAACAAGTAGATAAATGAAGAATTCATAAAGAATCAGAAGGGTAGGAAAAGAAAAACTAATACAGGAGTTGCAAAGTTTGATTATCTCCCAAAGTTGTTGAGGAAGACAGATTTCTTTCCAAAAGATAGTCTGAAAATTTAGAAGAAAGATTGTGGAAGCGAAGAATAGAAGAAGCTCTTTAATGAGCTAGAACAGGTGACCACATAACCCTACCTGCTGCAAATCATCCCACTCACCACTTATTTTCACTTTCTAACACCAAGTTTAACCAGAAAATATTTCATTAACATACTATAATTACAGTTGTTTATAAACAAAGAAACAATAAAACTAATTGTAAGGTTTTGTGTTTGTATTGCATGTTACTATATGCAAGACTTTAGCTATATGTGAAGTAGAACAGTACAGATAAGAATGAATTTTTCATATGTATAGATGTCATCTTACAAAAATTAAGAGTAATTGCAGATACTTGAAAAATTTATGCACTGTGTAATTACAAAGTACTAGAAGTCCAATTATAGACTTTTTGATAATTGGTGAGATTCTCCTTTTCTTCCTTCTTAGTTTAAGTATTTATCTAAGACGATTTATTCTTTGTTTCACATCAAGTTAGTAGGTTTCCAAAGGGAAGATTTTTCTAGAGCTTTTCTATTTGTTTTGCCAGGAAATAAATTTCCAGGAACTCTTTATGTGCACTTTTTATATTAAGGAATAAGTTTACTGAGTCGTTAAAATAAAAATATATATTTTAAAAAAAAAGTATACTGAGTCATTTAAATAAATAAATAAAAATCATGATGCGGAAAATCACTTGGGTCATCAGTAAAGATTTACACAAATAGACAAGAAATCACAAAAGTTATTACATAATAAAAGCATATTTTAAAAAGTAAGTTTCTGAAGACTTCCTAGAGCACCTCAGTCCTATAAAATTAAATGAACCCTGTTTAGCATCTTCCATCTTTTAGAACAGAATAGAAGAGAACAGAATGGCTCAGTTGGAAGGGACCTACGAAGATCATCAAGTCAAAATGCCTGACCACTGCAGGCCTAACCCAATGTTAAAGTATATCATTAAGGGCATAATCCAAACGCCTCAAACACTGACAGGCATAGGGCATAAACTACCTTTCTAGGAAACCCGTTCCAGTGTTTGACCACCCTCATGGTAAAGACGTTTTTCCTCATGCCCAATCCGACACTCCCCTGGCACAGCTCTGATGTTCCCAAACATCATGTCATCGGTTCTGAAGGAGCACCTCCCTCCACTTCCCCTCCTCAGAAAGCTGCAGGGAGCAGTGGGGTCTCCTCTCGGCCTCCTTCTATCCAGAAATTCCCTGTGGTTTGAAAGAAAAAAACAAGACTTTGAAATCACAAGCACAAACATTGGCAATGTTTATCTGGAAGAAGCTAATTCAACTGCAACCAGACTAAGGATAATTGTTCTTTGCAGCGTAAAGCTTACGATCAAGAGAAAATAATCAAGACTTCAGAGGACTGGAGAGCAACAGGCCATAATATTCCTAGCAAGAGTGATTAATATAGGCAAAAAGGAGGAAAGGAAAGGAAAGGAAAGGAAAGGAAAGGAAAGGAAAGGAAAGGAAAGGAAAGGAAAGGAAAGGAAAGGAAAGGAAAGGAAAGGAAAGGAAAGGAAGAAGGAAAGGAAAGGAAAGGAAAGGAAAGGAAAGGAAAGGAAAGAAAGGAAAGGAAAGGAAAGGAAAGGAAAGGAAAAGGAAAGGAAAGGAAAGGAAAGGAAAGGAAAGGAAAGGAAAGGAAAGGAAAGGAAAGGAAAGGAAAGGAAAGGAAAGGAAAGGAAAGGAAAGGAAAGGAAAGGAAAGGAAAGGAAAGGAAAGGAAAGGAAAGGAAAGGAAAGGAAAGGAAAGGAAAGGAAGGAAAGGAAGGAAAGGAAAGGAAAGGAAGGAAGAAAGGAAAGGAAAGGAAAGGAAAGGAAAGGAAAGGAAAGGAAAAGGAAGGAAAGGAAGGAAGGAAGGAAGGAAGGAAGGAAGGAAGGAAGGAAGGAAGGAAGGAAGGAAGGAAGGAAGGAAGGAAGGAAGGAAGGAGAAGGAAGGAAGGAAGGAAGGAAGGAAGGAAGGAAGGAAGGAAGAAGGAAGAAGGAAGGAAGGAAGGAAGGAAGGAAGGAAGAAGGAAGGAAGGAAGGAAGGAAGGAAGGAAGGAAGGAAGGAAGGAAGGAAGGAAGGAAACTAAAATAGGGGTACTTAGTTTTATCTTTTTCGTATTTGCTTCATACCTTCAAATGAATAAATGACGCTTTGTATAAAAACTCCAAGGGCAAGGAAACAGACGGTGCAGCTGGGGTCCTGCTCCCGAGTCTCTCTCTGTTATCTGTCCAAAGGCATCCTAAGCCAAACCCTGTAGCATTTAGCCAGCACAGACTGGTTGTAGGAGGGATTTTCTTACCAATATCTTCTCTGTGTGTCCTTTCAATTAAAGACCATGTTTACCTATCACAAAACTAACAATTTCCTGGGCCACCAATGGATGTTTCCCAATCTAACCAGAGAGTAATGAAGTTTCAAAAGGTCCCTTGCTCTTGAAGTGGCTGGCATGTGTGAGTGAAGAAACCCAGTTTTAACAAACCTCAGCTTATTAAGAAATCATTTTGACAGAGTATTTCCAACAGTCTCTGTCAAAGACTTTTTTAAAGCTTCTTTTTTATTTTTTCCTTACTATTGGCCTACATGCTGTCAGAGAAAACATAGCCACATAACCATGTCACACCTCATGGATTTGATTGTTTACCAATATATTGTCACAAACAGAAACAGGACAGGTGGCAATGGGTCTGAGCAGCAAGGCTGAAGCACAACATAAGCGGTACAAAAAGCTTAGTGGGGACAGATGAATTTCTTTAAGGGAAAAGCTATGCAAGAACAAGCACAGTGAGTATTTGTTCCACTTCACGGGTGTCTCATGAACATAGTGACAGAAGACAGATCTTTCCAGAAGTCCGATCATAGCCAATAGCAACATAAGCTTTGGAAAAGAGTTACTTTGCTAAACTCCGTGCAGCACTGTTTCTTGCCAGCTTCTGCTGGGTACTTCCCTGCAAGAACCTGGCTCTGTTTTACAATACTCCTGCATGGTTTACTCTTTTCACAACAACAGTAAATATATATAACAACCTCCTCAGTCGGCTGTTGTCAAAATAAAATAGATCATATATATATGAATTAGCATACAAGATGGCATGTATAGTGTATATATATGTACATTATTGCTTTTGTCTCCAAAGCCACATCAGCTCAAAAACTCTTTCAGGATGTACTTCCAGGAGCACCTTGTTTGCTTTGTTGCAAAAAGCACCTGAACTTTCTAAAGACAAAATAAACATTGTCACCTGAAAGCTAATTTTACACACCTTTCTGTTTCCCAGGGAAATTCTAGTCAAATTATGTATTGATTTTTTCCTCCTACAGAGATCAGACACCTTTAAAATATGCTAAACAGGAGATATAACACAAAGATTTTTTTTTTCTCAGAATGCAATCTAATAGGTGATTTTTATTACCCTCATTACGAGAGATACCCATTCAAAAATGTATGAAGTGGGCATGGAATTAATGCTCACCAGAAGATCTACTGCAGCATACACTATAAAATTAGAAGTCCACTGAAGTGTACTTCAGAGGACTACTATTGTTCAGGGTTGGCAAAGCAGGAATAAATAAATAAAAAGGATTTCTGCCTTGCTTTGGCTATGTCCAAATCCTGAGCTTGTTTTTGCCATCTTCTGTCAACTAGCTCCTCAGGAGAAAATTCTGTCTGACTGAAAACAGAGTGATCTGACCAGATTCCTGCTTTAGCTGCAATCTGCTTTAGCTGAGCTGCAGATGGAAAGCTCTTCGACTGTGCTATCCTGAAGTAAAAGCTGAGGGGTCATCTATTGTAAACCCAATGTAAGTGGAAAAAAAAGGTCTTTGCATTTTCACAAAGACATTCTGGATCACGTTAGGGCTGTTTCAAGTAGATTACTCACCATTTGTGTTAGGATGTTCACCTTCGAGAGAAACTTTTTTCTCATTGAGATTATCAAGAGACAGCATTCTATCTAGGCAGCTGGGTGCTGGAAAGAGTTTTTCATTAGGGAAAAATGACTGATGCCTTGTTCAAAATAAATACTATTGACATTTTAATAGTACTTACTGTTTTGTAGGATACAGGCTTTATAAATATTTCATTTAATCCAGGTATATCATTCCACAGTTATGCAAACCAATAGGTTGGGCTAGCTCTCAAATCAACAATCCCATAATAAGACACTATAAAATAGAAGAGATTATCCAAACATGCAAAACAGACCTGCAAGATAATGTCTTTATTTTAAATGGAAGTGGTATTGACATCTCTGGGAGTAGTTTTGCCAATATTACAAAAATCACGTTTTATTTTTGTTATGTTGCTGTATAACTTTGTAGTGACTGAGTTTCACATACAGCAATCTATGAGCTTTCATTGACTAATAATTTATATTTTATATCTTCTGTTGTTTTGTTTTTCAAATTTATTCTGGTGTGACCTTTCCTTCCACAGATGTGATGCTGAGGATGCCTTCAAATTCCTGCTTATTTTTGCTCCTGGAAGCTAGAGGGTTACTTTTGCCTCTGAAACAGAGAGACTTGTTTTGATGTTTAGGATCAAAAAGTCCTGCATGAAAAGAAAAATATGAGTTTCCGTAAGGATTAGCTCATCTAAAAGATGATACTTGTTTCTTTATTTGGATTTAGTTCTAATAAAAATCATATAAAAATGATGCAGTAATAATACCAGAAGCACAGGAAATAGTTGTGCATACGCATACAGGGTACTGCTCCATATCTTTAATGTTCAGTATTAATGGGAACTGAAATCTCGTGAAGTGCAATCTCGGATAGTTTCACCCCATTAATTACAGAAAAATTACCAAGATGGTAAATTAAGCAGTCCGTGGTGCAGTCTTGTAATGAATGTCTCTAACCCACAGAGAACCTCATTCTTTACCAGTACCAGAAATAATGCTGCTGAGTGGCGACTGAGCTGCCAAAGCAGCTCAACCGGTGCTGAGAGATGGAACCCAGAAAGGCAAAGGGAGGGAGACAGCTGCACAAACATGAGATGCCAGCTGTGCTGTGCCAGGGCCAGGAGAAAGCAGGGTCCCTCACACAGCAGAGAAGGAGGCTGTGCTCCAGCATGGGGCTGGCACAAGAGAAGTACAGCAAGCATCAGGGCTTGCCAGAGGCAAGAGAGATGGTTGAGAAACTGCTGGATCTTTATTGAGAATGAATGAATGCAAAAGTCACTTGGGGTTTTCTAAAGCGTGTTGTCACTTCTCTTCCTCTGTCTTCCCCACACAAGTGCTCTCAGGTATTTAGACTTCAGGTATATGTTTCGGCCTGCTTTCATGATGGGAACACTTTGTTTTGAAAGATTTTCTAACCCAGAAGTTGAGAAAATATCCTTGAAAACAAATTATCAGTCTGTTCTTTGTCAAGCAATGAACATCAGCAAACAAAACGAAGGCACCAAAGGGAGCTTTTAGACTACTGACAGTAATTATCTGGAAGGTGATTTGGAAACACAACTTTAATTGTAGGTTCAGGTAAGAAAGTGGGATTTATGTTTCAGAGAAAACACAAATGCACACTGAGAAGTTTCACCCAAGTCCTGGCAGCAAGGTGCTGTTGTCCTCTTTTATCACACATGGGCACATATCTGGGAGATTGCTCTGCAGATCAGTACTTCATCCATTTCAGTGGATGAAAATCAAATCTTCTGTTGAGCCGTAAGAATTCTGTTGAGCCAATGAATCTTCAAATCTCTCATTGAGCCATAAGAACTCCTTTCTCAGCAATGGCCACATTTTTTCTCTGGTTTCTCCACATCTGTACATATGAAGACCTTCATATTGATACAGTAGTGAGGAAAATATATGGGGGAAAAAAAAAAAAGATTATATTGCCTCCTTATTATTCAGAATATTAAAAGTGTCACTGTGACATAACTTAGAAAACAAGTCAGTGTCTCTGCAAGTTATTGGGAGTTTCATCACTGGCTTCAATGGTTCAGAGTTTTACCTCTACCACAAGTTTCTAGTCACAAGAACTTGCCCCAGAATAACAGGTACAGACTCCCCCAAAAGTTAGATGAAGAAAAGTGATATCCTGTCCTGCAAAAGAAGCAAAACCAGAAATAATATTATGAAGGGTTCCTGTAGTTCTGCACAAAATTTTGTCTGAAACTCTTCTTCCTCATGCAATAATACAGAACTTTGGCCATGGATCAAAGACCGCGATTGGGTGATATCACAACTCCAGGAGAAGTGTGAACAACTGGGGAAACTCTTTCTTCTTTTTTGAACCTACTAAATTAAGAAAAAGATAGCAACTTCAGTCCTAAACTGGATTATTGAAAGCCTAAGTATTTCAGCACGGTAAGAAGACAACAAACAGAAACCCCACCAGGTTCAGATCAATTCAACTGCTTTGTTTTAATAACACTGTAAAGTTTAAATTAATGTCAATTTCTGTAAGCTAGATTGTCTGGTGCTTCACTGTAATTAAGTACTTACCACATTGTCAGGTACAACTGAAAGGCAGAAAGCTATCTTAAGCTTTCAGTCACTAAGCAAAGATGAAGACTTGGTCTTGTATTAAATGAGGCACAAAACCAGTTGATCAGAAGCTTATCAGATTGAACTCCAGGTGAACCACACCTTCACAGTGCAGATCCTTACTCTTTGGACAGTGGGAGAGAAGGAAAAGAGCTGAGCTGAGCTACATGCTTCCCAGAATATAAGATTTTCTCACAACAGCATTTGTGAGAAACCCTTACAGCTGGCCCAAAATTTATTGAGTTGTAATATTTTTATTATGGCTGTTACAGGAATAGAAAGGGAATCGGTATAGATAGAATTAAAATATGGAGATAAGATTTTTAATGTGGCATGGATATTGGCAACTTAAAGGAGGTTTTAGCTGTCTGGGTTGCATTAATGAAAAAATGTCCACTATGGGAAAAGATTTGTGTGTTTCATTTCAGCAAAACTGAACCAGCTTCTTTACAGAACAAAACAGCTCAGTAAAACAATGTTTCTTTAAGTGGGAGGCTAAAAAATTTATTTACACTTCTGAAAACTCTCTGACAGTGACAGTCACTTGGGGTTTCTTAAGGTGTGCTGTGCCATGGCAGATTTATCCCACATCACCAGCATTGTTCTGGTACACATGAAGAATTCTAGCCTGCTGAGATTGGATTTTTCTGCTGTGACTAAAAATTGGGCTATTCAAAGCACACAAGGACAAACCCTAAAAAAAAAAAAAATCTAATTTGGAAAACAACAGAAATTTAGCTTGATCTGAAATACTCATGAACTGACTTCAGCAGTGGCTCACAGTAGATGAAGATGAGTAACCAGAAGATCAATAAATGGGAACAATGTCAGTTGAACTATTCTGAAGTGTTTTTCTCCAGCATCTACTTGTCAGAGTCAAGGTTTCAAATAAATTGCTATTTTTTTATCTTGATAAAAAAGATCTCTGTATTCACTCCATTAATTTGAATTATATTTATAAGTAATTTCTTACTGTAATCCTTCCATTTTGTTTGTTATAAGGTTTTACTTCCTTGGAAGCAAAACATCCTGACTACCTCCACATTTGTTTGCCTTCAACATCTGACTCCCTAGTATTTAGGGCAGATTTCCATAATTCAATTTTAATATCAAAATACGATTAAAAGAAAAAAAAATCTTCTTTTCAGCTGCTTTGCTACTATTTACATTTTTCACCTCAAGATCCTGCCTGAGTCTTTTGCAAACTCAAATAGCATACATGGAAAATAATCTCTCCGTGCCAGTATATTCAACCTCCAGTTCTGAGAACAAATGTCTTAAAAGGGGAAATTAAATACTGAAGATTTAATAAGCAATGCCACTTGCTTAGCTCCTTAACTTCATGGCAGATTCAAGAGGACAGTAGTATTTTTAAAGGATCTTGGCATATAGAATTCAAACCATACTCCTAGCTATGAGTAACACATATCCTATAATTCCTTTTATTGCACTGTGGAGACAACATCTGATATTAAGCTTTCCCTTGTGGAAAAGCCAGCACCAGTGATGAGTTTTCAGGCTGAGATACAGTAATTAATCTGTAAGTACAGCTTCTTACCTCAACAAAGGTACAGTTTACATTATATTATTTAGTGAACTCTTCATGGATAATATGGCATCCTTCACAGGTCAGGAATAACAATGCTTGTTGTGTTATTTTCTATCCCAACATTTATTAAACTTGTTATTGTGAAATACATGGACTGAATTTCATTTCAATTCCATTCAATCACGTTTTAAATAGCTAGACTTACAGATTTATCTCAAGCTTTTATTTTTGCTCACCCTGAACTATCAGGCCTGCAAACAAGGCAAATGAATAAAGTCATGGTCACTCTCTATAGTTAGAAGAGTATTTTCAATCTGTTCATTGCATTGTGCAATGTCTTTCATTTCCCTGAACCTGTAGATGGAGGCTGGGGGAGCAAAGTCCCACTCACTGTAAGTGAAGAGCAGGTTCGAGACCACCTGATGAAAATAAACATGTACAAGTCTATGGGACCTGATGCCATGCATCCCAGGGTCCTAAAGGAATTGGCTGATGGAGTTGCCAAGTCTCTCTCCCTCATATTTGAAAAGTCCTGGCAGTCAGGTGAAATCCCTGGTGACTGTAAAAAGGGAACTATCACTTGCATTTTTAAAAAAGGTAGGAAGGAGAACATGAGGAACTACAGACTGGTGAGCCTCACGTCTCTGCCTGGCAAAATCATGGAACAGATCTTCCTGGAAGCAATGTTAAGGCACATTCAAGACAAAGAGGTGATCTGAGACAGCCAGCATGGCTTCACCAAGAGTAAATCATGCCTGACCAATCTGGTGGCTTTCTACGATGGAGTGACTGCATCCGTTGACAAAGGAAGACCAACTGATGTCATCTACCTGGATTTCTGCAAGACCTTTGACATAGTCCCACATGACATCCTGGTCTCCAAATTTGAGAGATATGGATTTGACGGGTGGACCATTCCATGGATAAGGAGGTGGCTTAAAGGTCACACCCAGAGGGTGGTGGTCAATTGCTCTATGTCCAAGTGGACATCAGTGACAAGTGGTGTCTCTCAGGGGTCTGTCCTGGGACCAGTACTGTTTAATGTCTTTATCAACAACATAGACAGTGGGATCGAGTGCACCCTCAGCAAGTTTGGAGATGAAACTAAACTGAGTGGTGCAGTAGATAAAACAGAAGGAAGAGATGCCATCAAAAGGGACATGGACAGCCTGGAGAAGTGGGCCCACATGAACCTAATGAGGTTCAACAAGGCCAAGTACAAGGTGCTGGACCTGGGCCAGGGCAATCCCAGACATGAGCACAGACTGGGAGAAGAACTCACTGAGAGCAGCCCTGCAGAGAAGGACTTGGGGGTTCTGGTGGATGAAAAGCTCAACATGAGCCAGCAGTGTGCGCTTGCAGCCCAGAAGGCCAACTGCATCCTGGGCTGCATCAAAAGAGGAATGGCCAGCAGGTCAAGGGAGGTGATTATGCCCCTCTGCTCTGCCCTCATGAGGCCCCACCTGGAGTGCTGCGTCCAGGTCTGGGACCCCCAGCATGAGAAAGATGTGGACCTGTTAGAGTGAGTCTAGAAGAGGGCCATGAAGGTGATCAGAGGGCTGGAGCACCTCTCCTGTGAAGAAAGGCTGAGAGAGCTGGGGCTGTTCAGCCTGGAGAAGAGAAGGCTCCAGGGTGACCTCACTGAGACCTTTCAGTACTTAAAGGGGACTTATAAAAAAGATGGAGAATAACATTTTACTCTTGCAGATAATAACAGGACAAGGGGGAATAGTTTCAAACTAAAAGAGGGGAGATTTAGACTAGAGGTTAGGAGGAAATTCTTCACCCAGAGTGTGGTGAGGCACTGTCACAGGTTGTCCAGAGAGGTTGTGGATGCCCCATCCCTGGAGGTGTTCAACACCAGGTTAGAGGAGGCCGTGAACAACCTGATCTACTGGGTGGCATCCCTGCCTATGGCAGGGGATTGGAAATAGGGGATCTTTGAAGTCCCTTCCAGTCCAAGCCATTCTACGATGACTTGAGAGTCCCCAGAGCTTGTTCAGGAATAAGAGAGGAAGGAGCACCAACACACCCCAAGACCTGGTCCTGATAGAGCTCCTTCCTTGAGCCTGGGTTGCAGTGAAAATGGATGAGAAGTCTTCATGCACAGCAGACTAGAGGAAAAGGGAGAGAATTAAAAGCCTAAGAAAAGCAAGGGCATTCATGCACAGTGTTTCAGGTTACAGAGATGACTATGACAATAAAAATAAATAAATACATACATAAAAAGAGAATAGGTGTGCATTTTTATCTTTTTTTAAGACATGCTGAGATTACAGCTAGCATTGCAGCCACACTCATGCCGATGAGCTGCATGACCTTTCTACCTTCTCCCAAATGCAGACTGTGCACCTCCTTCCAAACTCTATGCAAGTTGCCACGGAAACCACAAGTGTGGTTGCAGAAGTGGGGGTGAATTATAATAGATTTCCTCCACATATACGTAGCATCCTTTCACACACACACACAAAAAAAAAAAGTGAAATGACACAAAACAGCAGGCTCCCTGGGCCATTTTCACCCTGGGGGAGGAAGGATCCCACTGCAGAACTGATCTCTGCTGATCATCACCCCTTTGAGCCAAGGGTACCATGAAGGAAAGCCCATCAGCACTCTGTCCCTCTTCAGTTGAGAGCAATCAGTGCAAAATGTCAATCAATGTCTGTTTCATTTGTTTTTATCTTGTCGAATCTTTGTAATCTGCCAATAGTCACATTTTCCTTTACTCTGATTTTGCATGTTGCTCTCAAACTGACATAGCATTTGGAACTTATTCTTGTAGGTAAGCAAAAATGTTTGAGGATCATTTCAATCCTAGTAGCTCTCTAACAAGGCACTGGACACAGATGTCTCTGTCTCAAAACTCAGCCATCTGAAAAGAAAACATAGATACAGAAAAAATAAACAAGATAGTAAAAACAACATTATATGTCTCTCAGATAAGGTACAGGGTTAGCTCCAGCCTTTACAATTTGTCCCATTCATTTGAGAGATTAAAATATTCCTAAATTGTTTGACAAATTTAGAGAGAAGAGGTGAAAAATAGCACTGTATGTATAAAGAAAGCAAGCTGTAGAAAAGGAGAAAATAGACATAGGGGACTTTATTAATTGTTCTTAGGTTTTATTTTACTGGTTTAAAATTAAAATGCGCTTAAGGAATGTCAAGCAACCACTCCTTCAGAAATCTTCTGGCAACTCAAAGCTTTCTAATGGCTGTGTGTGGAAGGATGGAGTACACTGGAATATTCAGACCAGGTTACTGCGGAGTTCTTCATATTGCGCTAATTGATTGAATCTTATTTAGGGAACTGGGGGGAACCTGACCAGAAAGTTTTTGTATGTTTGTTTGTTTATTTGTTTTTCTTCAATGTAACAACAATGCCTCTTAATCTGAACTGTATTTTTCATGACTGATTAACTTCATCTTAATTCTTTGTATCACATTTTTCTTTTTACTGCTCTGTCTTGCTCCACTGGAAAAAAAAAGAAAAAAAGGGAAGGAAGGGAAGGGAAGGGAAGGGAAGGGAAGGGAAGGGAAGGGAAGGGAAGGGAAGGGAAGGGAAGGGAAGGGAAGGGAAGGGAAGGGAAGGGAAGGGAAGGGAAGGGAAGGGAAGGGAAGGGAAGGGAAGGGAAGGGAAGGGAAGGGAAGGGAAGGGAAGGGAAGGGAAGGGAAGGGAAGGGAAGGGAAGGGAAGGGAAGGGAAGGGAAGGGAAGGGAAGGGAAGGGAAGGGAAGGGAAGGGAAGGGAAGGGAAGGGAAGGGAAGGGAAGGGAAAAGAATTACATGATAAATTAAATTTCACAACTTTCAGAGCTATAAAGTCTAGGCAAACGTTTTTGGTTTTTTGTGTGTTTTTTTTTTTTTTAATAAGTCTTCCCTTTCTAGACCCCAATCCACTAAACACTTATCTAGTCATAAGCACATGAGTAATTTAAGTGAATTATTGGATTGAAGCCAGAAGATGTTAAATATGTGCCTAGCCCAGCCAATGCACACAATCTGTTGCTAAATGTGACATTTACGTATATATGTATTTTGCATTTTCAGAGATAAGAAAAGCTGTTTATAAACCAGAACATAAGGCAAAAATCGTGATTAAATTCATCCTGAAGTCTCTCTAGTGACATAGTGCAGCACTGAATAATTTTGTTTGTAAAAGGCTTGGAAAAAGCAGGGATTGATACCACTTACATTTAGCTCATTTTAAAATAAATATGGCAGGCAAACAAGCTATGAAGAATAAAATAAACAGGTACCATGCACAATTCAAAATTTCAAGACAACTAAACACTATAGAGTGTTTTTGATATTACGTTTTTTAGTGACATTGAAAGACAGTTGTGAGTTAAAATTACAGTTTAATTGGCATTAATGAATTTTCCCAAAAATCACAGAAGAACAGCATCTTGTCTTTTTTTTAAAAAAAAAAAAATGAAAGTGAAGAGGAAAAAAAAAAAAGACTTTTGGCTCTCCAAGGAAAATAATTGTTTCGTTTTGACAGGAAAATTGAACTAACTGCAATGAACGATGAGTGAGTTTAATGTTTCCAGTCTCAAGTTTTGCAGGATTACCTGTCAGATAAGTTTAACTTTTCTTGGTTCAGATAACATATTCATATTCTCATACGTATGGTTTATGAAAAACAGGCAAAGCTAGAGTTAAGTAAACAGAGATACCTCAACACTACCACAAACCAGATATTTAAAGAAAAGGAACTTTTCATATACCAGTATCCTGACCTATGATAAATTCACCTCAGTGGGACTATTTGGTTTAATTCACCTCAGTCTCATAAATTTGAAGTGGCATCCCTAAAGCTTCCATTTGAATCCTATCGATGTCAACAGTCTTTGCATTAAACTCAAACAGCTGAAAGTGAAATCTTTAAGGCACTTTATGCTTATTATTGCTACCCTTGGCCCTTACATATCTCATCCTCCAGGAAATCCACTTACGCACTGGGGATCCCTACACATTCATAGCCAGATCTGTCAATACACAGCAGAAGGGAGGGAGACACTAACATAAGCCTTAGAGGAGAAGGAAACTTACTGCTTACTCTGGTACACTGGAAGGGAACTCCCACATTTTACAATTCATAACTCAATAACCTAAGCTAACATTAGCTACACAATTCATATTTTTCAAAGTCAAATGAGGCCAGACCATTTTTCCTAAAGAAGGTTGTAGCACTGTGTCACCCCCAATTCAGCAGTGGATAGAGTGTGCCACTTTTCCCATCATTAAGAGATATAGTTTCTAACCCTCCATGTTGATTATGAAGTTTTAAATGCAATTTTCCTCCTGTCCAATGTTTTCCACTGCATATGGACCTAACTATCCTCCCTTGATCCTCCCTTGTGTCAAAGGGAATAGCTATAAATTAAGGGAAACCTTAGTCCTTAAACTTTCTCAAAACAGAGCCTCATAGTCTTGTTTACCATAGATTGGAGGTACAAAGGTCCTGAAGTTGTCACTGGAGGAGAGGTGAAATCTCTGATAAGCATCTTGGAAAGTCATAGGTCTGATCTGAAAAGATTATAAGGGCACATAAGAGCTCTTCAGTGGTGTGTCCATCCCTGCAATCTTATAATCCACTCTGAGGAACAATACTGGCTGCCAGTTCCTCAGGTTGGGAAACCATCTTTCCTTTGGTAAAAAGATGCTGTCCTGCTTCAGAGGGAGAGAACTAGTCCAAAAAGCAGCAGAGAGCAGAATCCACACCTAAAAACCCATATTCAGCCTTTTAATGCCCAAGACCTTTTATTAGGTATTTGGCAGGAAGCTTCCAAGCAGAGTGGAATCTCCAGTCTCCCAGTTCTTCATAATGATCATTGCAGATCTATATCATAGGATCTACCAAGCACCATGATGAATGGAATAGGAGAAGATGGCATGTACATCTTCAGATCTCCAAAAGTACTTCTATATTTTCCCAAAGACAGGTGATATATCTGTTCTTCTCCAAGGTATTGGCATGCATGGCAAGTCCATAGCTACATACTCTAAAGAAACTACACACACAGCTGGACAAAGGCATCCCAAGCCCGATAGGCTCCCATCACCTGGAATTCATGCTCCTTCTGACATTTGCTTCGTGGGTTGCCAAGAAAGATCAGGGAGGTACCTCTGAGAAAGACATACTATCACCACATCTCACCACTGGCTAGTTACTGTAAAAAGTCATATCAAAAAAGTCTATCGTTTGTGTTCCCCACATCCCACCACTTTTATTCTAAGGTAAAGATGTACTTCTCTTCCACACAGGAGAAACGAGACTCCTAGAGGATCACTGCAAAGCCCAGACCCTCCATACCTACCCTGCTAAAAAGCCAGTAGATCAGCCTCACTGTGGGGAAGGGTCAGCCATGTGTCAAGGATGGGAGGCTAGAGAACATTCAGTTGATTTTTTTCACCTCTCCCACTTAGGAAAGATGGTTTTAGAATTCCAAGATATTGCTTACATGCCCCCTTCTCTGACTTGCAGATACATGTAATGTCATAGTTATACATGAATACATGTCATTCAAAGACAAGTTTCTCCTCGAACACCAATTTCAACAACTGAAGGAGCAAGAAGATAAACATACTGTCAAACTGAAATGAGTTCTAGCAAAACGTTTGTCCCTAAATTTCTTCACACATTTTTGCAGGCAATAAGCCCTCCAGTGTAAAGGAAGGCTGCATTTGTAATCAGGTTTCTCTCAGGAGTTCCACATACTTCTAAACTGCACTGCTGTGGAGATAGACATTACCACAGTACCTTAAAATAAATAAATAAATAAATAAATAAATAAATAAATAAATAAATCTAACTTTTGTTCAGCACAGGTACTTGCCCAGAACAAGCTACTCATGGGAGTATTTATTCAACTTTTTATCACAGAATCATAGAATCATAGAATATCCCGAGTTGGAAGGGACCCATAAGGATCATCAAGTCCAACTCCTGGCACCGCACAGGTCTGCCCAAAATTTCAGACCATGTGACTAAGTGCACAGTCCAATCGCTTCTTAAATTCAGACAGGCTTGGTGCAGTGACTACTTCACTGGGGAGCCTGTTCCAGTGTGCAACCACCCTCTCGGTGAAGAACCTCTTCCTGATGTCCAGCCTAAACCTCCCCTGCCTCAGCTTGACAGCGTTCCAATGGGTCCTGTCACTGGTGATTACGGAGAATAGGTCACCTGCCTCTCCACTCCCTCTCGCAAGGAAGTTGTAGACTGCAATGAGGTCTCCCCTCAGCCTCCTCTTCTCCAGGCTGAACAGGCCCAGTGACCTCAGCCGCTCCTCATATGTCTTCCCCTCTAGACCTTTCACCATCTTTGTCGCCCTCCTCTGGACACTCTCCAACAGTTTAACGTCCCTTTTGTGCTGTGGTGCCCAGAACTGCACACAGTACTCGAGGCGAAGCCGCGCCAGCGCAGAGTAGAGCGGGACAATCACTTCCCTCGACCGACTAGCAATGCCGTGCTTGATGCATCCCAGGATATGGTTGGCCCTCCTGGCTGCCAGGGCACACCGCTGGCTCATATTCAAGTTGCCGTCAACCACAACCCCCAGATCCCTCTCTGCGGGGCTGCTCTCCAGCGTCTCGTCACCCAGTCTGTACGTATAGCCAGGGTTGCCCCATCCCAGGTGCAGGACCCAGCACTTGCTTTTGTTAAACTTCATGTGGCTGGTGATCGCCCAGCTCTCCAATCTGTCCAGATCTCTCTGCAAGGCCTTTCCACCCTCAGCCGAGTCTACAACTCCTCCAAGTTTGGTGTCATCGGCAAATTTGCACAAAACACCTTCTAGTCCTACATCCAAATCGTTTATAAAAACATTGAAGAGGACTGGCCCTAAAATGGAGCCTTGAGGGACCCCACTAGTGACCATCCACCAGCCAGATGTGGCCCCATTTACCACAACCCTTTGAGCCCTGCCCGTCAGCCAATTGCTCACCCATCGTATGATGGTTTTGTTTAGCTGTATGCTGGACATTTTGTCCAGTAGTATCCTATGGGAAACTGTGTCAAAAGCTTTGCTGAAGTCCAAAAAGATCACATCAGCTGGTTTCCCTTGATCGACTAGATGGGTGATCTTATCATAAAAGGAAATCAAATTTGTTAGGCAGGACGTACCCCTCATGAACCCATGTTGGCTGGGACCAATGACTGCATTGTCCCCCAGGTGCGCTTCAATAACTTCAAGGATCATCCTCTCCATAATTTTACCAGGCACTGATGTGAGACTGACAGGCCTGTAATTGCTAGGGTCTTCTTTCTTATCCTTCTTGAAAATTGGCACAACATTTGCCAGCTTCCAGTCCAATGGGACCTCTCCAGATTCCCAAGATCGTTGAAAAATAATTGAGAGAGGTCCCGCGATGACGTCTGCCAGCTGTTTAAGCACCCTGGGATGAATCCCATCCGGACCCATGGACTTGTATGGATCCAAGTGGAGCAGAAAATCCCGGACAAGTTCAGTGTCAATTGGGAGTTTGTCATTTCCACCGTCAGGGTCCTCCAGCTCAGGGTACCCTGGGTCCCCAAGCCCATCATCAGCGTTGAAGACAGAGGCGAAGAAGGCATTAAACGTCTCTGCTTTGCCTATGTCATTGTCTGTGAGGAGACCCTCCCCATTTAGTAGCAGACCTATGTTTTCTTTGGTTCTCCTTTTTCTGTTCACATATCTAAAAAAAAACTTTTTTATTGTCTCCCACAGACATGGCCAGCTTCAACTCTAGTTGGGCTTTGGCCACACAAATTTTCTCCCTACAAACACGAACAGCATCCCTGTATTCCTTCGTCGTCGCCTGACCCTCCTTCCAGCAGCCGTACACTTTCTTTTTTCGCCTAAGCTCCAGTAGAAGACGCCTGGTCAGCCAGGCCGGCCTTCTGCCTGACTTCCGATATTTTGGAATCGCCTGATCTTGAGCTTTTAGGAGGCAGTGCTTAAAGATGGACCAGCACTGATGGACACCAATGCCTTCAAAAGCAGTTTCCCAGGGGACCTTGCTGACTAGTTCCCTGAGCAGCCTGAAGTCTGCTTTCCCCACATCCAGGGCTGAAGTTTTGGTGGCTGTTTTCCTTCTGTCACCATAAATTCTAAGCTCAACCACTTCATGGTCACTATGACCGAGACGGCTGCCAATTGCTGTGTCTCCCACAAGACCCTCTCTGTTCTCCAGCAACAGATCTAGGAGGGCGCCTTTCCTAGTTGGCTCCCTTAGCACCTGCAGCAAGAAGTTATCATCTAGGTGCTTTATGAACCTCCTGGACTTGCTCGTGTCAGCCGTGTGGTGATCCCAGTTGACGTCTGGCAAGTTAAAATCCCCCATTAGGACAAGGGGAGTCGATCTCGAGGCATCTCTTAGTTCTGCAAAGAATAATTCATCAGCGTTGTCGTCCTGGCCAGGTGGTCTGTAATAGACTCCCACAACGACATCGCCTTTATTTGTTCGTCCCTTAATCCTTACCCAGAGGCTCTCAACTTTGCCATCGCCGACTTGAAGTTCACACACAGTCCAGCCCATTCTTCACATACATTGCCACCCCACCACCTCGCCTACCCTGCCTGTCCCTCCTGAAGAGCCTGTAACCATCTACAGCAACACACCAGCCACAGGACTCATCCCAACAGGTTTCGCTTTTGCCAATGATGTCGTAGCTGTGGGACTGGGCCAAGACTTCCAGCTCATCCATTTTATTCCTCATACTGCATGCGTTTGTGTAGAAGCACTTCAAATGCACGTCCCTACACGCAGCACCTTGTGTATCCGACCGAAGGGCCTCACTAGGACACAGTTCCTCTGATTCTAGCACACCATCTCTTAGCTCGTCACCGGCGTGCCTGATTCTATCCCCTTCCCCCTTCAACTCTAGTTTAAAGCCCTATCTATCAGCCCAGCCAACTCCTGAGCAAAAATCCTCACCCCTCTCTCAGAGAGGCGCATCCCATCTGGTGCCAGCAGGCCTGGGGTCGTGTAGACCTTCCCATGATCGAAAGACCCAAAATTCTGCTGGTTGCACCAGTCCTGAAGCCATGTGTTAATGTGACGAGTCTGCTTGTCAGACCATTTTAGACCATTTGTGACCTGCAGAGAGTTCCCTACTGTCCTGGTTATGCTGTGTACAGGTTGGTGAATTTCACCACAGCTCATAGAAGCTCCAAGTTCTCCATCTATGAGAAACAGCTGAGAGAGCGTAGATTTAGATTAGATATTAGGAAGACATTATTTACTATGAGGGTGGTGATGCACTAGAACATGTTTCACAGAGAAGTTATGGATGCCCCAGGAGTGGGACATCCACAGGAAGGCTGGGTTGGACAGGTCTTTGGGCAACCTGAACCACTGAAAGCTGTCCCATCCCATTGCAGGGGGAGTGGAACTTGATGATCTTTAAGGTACCTTCCAAACTAAATCATTCTATGATTCTATTCTATGATTCCATGAAATGTTAGCAAAGGAGAAAATGTGTACAATGATCAGTGATGCCAAAACTGTTCAGCCGGATATGAAATATAGCACATCTTTAGAGATGTAGATGTCTATTCCCGAGCTTAGTGTTCACACTTGCACACCACCATGCACGTAGCGCAGTCCAGCTGCAAGTGTGCATTAAATTCACCCCTTTCTAAAAGTGTCAGACTGGCAGTGCTACATCTTCAGTGTGTATTTCCTGTCTGTCTAACTCCCTATCTGTACGCCACTAAGAAAATTCATGAGGTTCACCTCAAGCTGTCTGTTGTGACAAGTAACAAGGATTTGTGGACATAATGTGTAATGCACATACTGTGAACCTGATCTGAGAGTGACTAGGAAATGTCTCTTGCCATCACAGCAATTCATCAGTTCTATACCAAATAAAACGATCAGGTGAGTGTTTTCCTGGCAGACCACAGCTCAGACCAGGCATCCCAATGTGATGTGTTGGAAATGCTTTAAAGTCCTACTTTTAAAATTCTTCTCTGCTAACACTTCAAACACAGTTTTGCTCTAACCCCAAAGTAAATCTCACTTACTGTGTTGAAATTAATAAATATTATCACAGGACCAATTTCTCTGAGTTTTCTCATTTCTACTCACTGATCTGTTTTCAAGTATGACTTGCCAATAGACACTGAGAAAAACAAACAAACAAAATAATAAAACAAAACAAAAATAATAATCCGCAAATTTAACACACACACACACACAAAAGTGGGTGATTATGAAGCCTTCTTCACATAGGCAATGTTTGCCAGTAAGCTGAGACATAAGAAATGATTATTATGTGGTGAATCTGTTTTATTCCTTTGGAAAACCAGGTCTGACATAAAAAAACAGCCATATATACTGAAAGATCAAAACAAATGCTCTTAAGTAATTCCATGGGTCACCTATAGTGAAAAATCAGACTCAAAAGCATCAGTGATGGCCAAAAACTTTTGTTGAGCTAGCCAGCTTTAAAGAAACATTTCCACAACTTCAGCAATTTGTACAAGTTCATTGCAATGGACAACATATTTTCTGTTCTAAAATAGCAACCCATTACTGTACATTCAGTGTATGGCACATCATAAAGACATGACAGGTTGCAGCACAGCCCACAGTATTCAAAAAATCAGTTATTTCACTGAAAATTCTGACCAAATCCTGCATCCTTTCACAAGGTTTCCCATTTCAGCTTGGAGTTTGCCCAAAAAACTGTGGAATTTAACTTATGAAAGAACATGGGTTTTGTCTTTGCTCACAGGTTTAATTAATTATTAATGAATAATTTTATTGTGTACTCTTCACATTTTTGTTTAAAAAGTGTATTGTTTCTAGATTCTTAAAGAAGACAAGAACAACCTGAGTCCCCAGTATTTTAATTCACCTCACCATAGTTCACGTACATGGAGCTATGTGTTTCCAGTGATTAAGGACAAGAATTTCTCTCTCTTAAAGGGATTTTTCTCTGCACATATATGAGAAGTCAAGTGCCTGTGAGATGTTTTCGGGTGATAAGGAGGAGCTCAGTGACTACAATTAAGCAGCTGCATTAATGCAGATTACATGGCAACTTCGCATCTAAAGCAGTAACCAGCTGGAGCAAGCCTCTCAATCTGGGGATCAAAGTTGTTCCTCACAATGAGTTTGGTTTAGCTCTGATGTAAAGCAATAAGACTTACTCACACAGTTCAGGACTGCTTCAAAATATTTTAAACTTTTATCTCAATTACTTCAAGTTTTTTTTTCTGTTTGTTTGTTTGTTTTTTCAGCCAGGAGTACTTTTGTCTGCCAAGTCATTGCAAGTGGAAGAATTGCTCTTTTAGCTCAAGTATGAACAAGCTAACAAAGTACAAGTAGGATTTGGTCTCATGTTATTTTAACTTGCATGGTTCTACATAGTATGGTTGTGATAAGAATGTACACTCCAAAGAAGACAGATGCCATCCAAAAATCTATTACACCACGAATGACTGTGAAGACAAAGTTTGGTAGTGGAGCCAATATCTACCAGCTGGTACAGTCTAAGAAGAGGTTCTTCATCAATTTAAGTCTAATTTTCAAAACTTAAAACAAAGTAAAAAATATGCTAAGGCTTCTCATTTCACCAATAAAGCTTATTGCATTGATTAGCTAGAGGTACAAGTAAAATAAACTTTGCTAAGAAGGTAAAAGACTTCAAGTTTGTGATGCAGGGGAGGAAGATAAGGAAGAAAAAATAAAGTTTGTTCCAAATAATTTCTACCTGATTAGTCTCTACAGCTCTGAACATGCAAACTGAACCTAGACCAAAGAGAGATAGTGGTTTGTGAAAAGAAATGTGTTTCCTATCTAACAAGGCAACAACATGAGCTATCATGTTATCCCAGGTATTCTGCTGTGACCCTGGGGACCATGTCCAACAAGCATACTTCCTTCTTACAACATAAGTCCTTAAATTCTTCCAAAAGCAATAGGAGCAAAAAAAAAAATATATATATATATATATATATATATAGTGTACATCTACATTAACATTTAGTTAAAATCAGGGTTTCAGTTTTACAGCTAACCTCTTGGATGTCCCCATTTACCAGGCTTAGGTTCATATCGCAGTCTCAGCATACGTGAGCTGCCTTCCGTTCAGATGAAACTAAATGGGAAGATGAGCTCAGGAGCACACCTGTGACAGTGGTTTGCTCAGTCTAGAGCTAGACGGTGTACTATGCACACCTTGGCTCCTCAGTGCCATTTCACTCTATGAACTGTTTTTTTCTTGTGCTTCACTGTGTGCCAATGCAAATATTGTTACTTACATTGTGTTCAAATCTCATTTCAAGGACCACTGGTCAGAATTGCGGCCCTAAAAATTCTCACAGGATTCAACTTCAGAAATGTGGAAGTCAATATCTAATGTGTCTGTCTATGCCCAGAAATGTCTCTATGCTCTGGATATTGATCTTTGCCGGAAGAAGGTGCTCTTCACCAGCTACAAAAATCATTTTGCGCAAGCCATAAAGTGGGAGATACTTCCAGTTTAGTGCATTTGAAGTAGTAATTTGTTTATAATGAACTCATCAACCTCACAAAACAAGAAAAGTGTTTATTTGATTTTCTATAAGCATCTGGATAGAACTGGGGATAAACTTTTGGCTGCTGTCATGCTGACAGTGTATTTGATGAATTATTAAAAATATTCATATAATTTTATTAAAAAAAAATAATCCTTTCTCCAATTTGCTCCTTTTTAACTTAAGGTAGCTTCTTGGAAGGTCATGTAAGTCTGATCCAATGTAATCTAATGTTTGAATTTGAACCAATATAGTTTAATTGATACAAACACTAACTTTTAAGATTTACTTCCTATTGAGTAGTAATATTCAGATTAACTAAATGTCAACAAATGTTGATTTAATTTAATTTGAAGTGTACCGCAATTTTACCTATACCTCAGTTTACATTATTGCTTTGCAAACTCATGATATAAAATATCTCTACCAGTATAGGGAAAAACATTCATCTTTCACCTACTCCGGAGACTAAATGCTACTGAGATCAGTACAACTTCTTGCAGCACAAGATCCTTCTGAATCTACTTAAGGGTACCATAATCTTCCCGTTCTAAATTTAGCTACACTTTATCTCCTAGATAGATATTTAACAGTCATTAAAGTAAGAACTCATAGGTTATAATAAGTAGTCTTTCTTGTTTCGTGTTTCTTTCAGTGTTTACTGGGTTAATGTTGATAGATTCCGATCTATACAACAGCCCATCGATGCCAGTCTAATTTTACTTGTTTTGTCACTTATCTTTTGGAATTCCACTTTGGTGCAAAAATGTTTCAGAAACTCATTTTTCTATACAATCTCTCACATATTCTGGCTTGTTGCTAAAGCATCTGTTGAAAGCATTGGCCAATGGTAAGACATGAATGTTTTTCCTTCATCTCTGCGTAGCTTTATTCCAACACTGTTTGTATTTTGGCAGAAAGTACACTATTCCATTTCACAGGCAAGAACATCTCTTCTTTTCCCATGCCTAGAAACTCCTGCTCCATCTGAAATCACTGCTTCCAAGCAATAGATGTCATGTGGCAGCAGTGACTCAGAGAAGCGGCACTTCTGACAGAAGGAAGGCACAATGACAATTTTACCCTTCTGTGCTCTCTTCCCTTTGCTTCACACCACTTCCCTCCAAACTTCTGAGCACTCCCACACACTTTGTGCTGAGCTTTTCAAGGTGCTTCTCATATTTTTCCCTCATCTTTCATGCTGTGGGAGCACAACGTGCACTTTTAGGCAAGATACCTCAGACTGCTGTATTTATGTCAGGAACTTCAAATTCACTGAGCTGAATACACATCTCACATTAACTCCATTGATTTTATTGTTTGCATTGATCTATTAGTCATGTTTACACCTGTTTGCATGCACAAAGTTGTTTTTAAGGCTTCCTACCTCCCTTCCCCAGCTGAAAGGATCTCTTTCAAACTAGCTTTGCAACGAACCTGAGGATACTAAACCCCTCTGGTATCACAGTTTCAATTTTCTCTTGACATTCCATATAATAGTTTTTAATGGATATAAAAATAGAACTGGGCAAAAATAAATTCACTGGTAATGTATATTCACAGTGACTAGTAATTATAACCAATTCACACTGCCTTAATCAAACCATTTCATCTGGGAGGGAAAAAAAATAAAATAAATAAATAAATAAAGGAAAAGGAAAAGAAAAAGAACAAAATGATCCGAAACCCAAAATTATTGATATTATGACAGTTTACTTAAGATGACCTAAATATTGTTTTTTTAAATAGAGGTTCCTAATCAACCGGAAAATTTAACACAGTTTTCATTTTCAGTTAGTATAATACATTTAACCCACTTATTTTTCTGTTTTTCTGCTATGAAATGCCACAGAAATTCACACATTTGTATGGCTTTAATTAGTAAATATGGGGGGGGGAGGGGAATAAATAAGTAAAAATAGCAGTGATCATCAAATAAATCGGTTTGTTAACATTTAAAATACATTCCACTCTCCTGCCCATTTTCATAATAACATCATTATTAAGGTGTATTAGAAACTAAAACTCACCTAAATTAAATTATTGCATTTAGAGTTCACTGTTCATTTGCAGACGGAAATCAGTTTTTGACAATTTTAATCTTGAGTAACACTGCTAGCTTTTCCCTGGTGTAATGAAATAGTTGTCTTCTGTGATGTTGCCTTTCCCATTTCAATTTTACTTTGCAGTTTTTCATTTTCCCAAACTGGTGTGTTTGAAAGACCAAAACTTAACTCTTTAACCTAGTAGCTCTGAGTTTGAAGAAAATCCCATCTGCCTTCTCAATGGAAGATGCTGCTCTTGCCTGACCAGGAGACAGGGCAACTGGGGCTAGGACAAAGTGTAGCCTGCCCCTCCTGTTACCTGGCAGCGGAGGCTAAAGGCCCTAATTTTATCTGTCCCTTTCTCCCCAGGTAAATCCATCCTTGTCTTCTATTTGTCTTTTGAGGCTGGAAACTTCCGGAGTCTATTAGTAAAACTGCTGAAGTCATCGCTTGTTATTATTTAATAAGGTACCACTGCAAAATTGGGACTTTGGGTCATTTTTCTCTTTTAAATTTCATAGCAGAGCAAAGCAGCCCTATTCTGGGATGGGGCTTTCTGTTCTACTTCTGCCATTATTATTATTCTCCTGCACAAACCCAGTCTGAGTGTATTGCTGCCCTGCCTTCTCACTGCAGCATTTCCACTTCTCATCTGTTGCTCACTCACAAAAAGAGTAAGGGAGAAGCAAGGGGAAGGCTTGGATCTTTTGAAAGGGTTTCTGCGTGCAGTAAAATATAACAGTTTCTAATTGGATGTAACTGAATAAGCCATCCCTGCTGATGTTTCAGAGTCCCTCATCATACACGGAAGCACATAACAATAATATAAAGCACATTAAAATTCTTTACTCTTTCCACCTTGGCAACAAAAGCTTCACACATCCCTTACAGTGTAGTGCTGTTACCAGGGTAATGCAGGTAACCTTAGGTGCTGTGCTGGCAGGCTGGATGCCAGCAGCGTAGTCCCCATAGGGAGGGCTCATCCCCACGAGCAGAGAAACACAGGGTAAGGTGCTTGCTAGTATGCTCTCGGTAACTGGATCGGCCTCATAACACACACCAATTTTGTGCATCATGATGTCAGCTATTTATCTTGGGGTACTAATTTGAGAAAACTGCAGAGGTTGGGCATGGTTATATCAATTGTAACAAAATATCTCATTCTCACTTACATAATATTGCCTCTTTTAATGCCTACCTGATGTCACTAGGCTTTCTGTAAGCCCTATTTCTCCCCAGTTTTAGAATACTTCCTCAACAGAATTAAAGAGGAAAAGAGAACACAAGCTTTAGAAACCCCAGTTGTTTTGGATCACTGTGTTTTACACAGTAATAACAATCACTGAACGTTAATGAAATCAGCTTTTCTACAGCTGGAATAATTTATCATAGCCCTTAGAAGTCCCTATTTACAATCTCTTTCTAAATGCTTATTTTAGTAATAACTGGCTCTTTTCTTGAGCACCAAGTTGTTTTCATAAAATGAAAAAAATTCCAATACTGTAAAAAAAAAAAAAACCAAGACTGTAAAATATCTTGGTTTTTAAAAAAGAGTCCATGAATGTTACACTTTCAGCTATAACTGAATTTCCATGAGAATTACCTCACTCTCGAGGATTTATTTGAAGATCCTGGTATAAGTTACTATAAATTCCATATTACTGATCCTAATCAATACCCCCCATATGAACTTCCAAGAGATTGCAGTTGGTCTTCTATAACACTTTAAATGTTGAGTATTCATTGCTTCCTCTGTTCACTGCATATTTGATTTTCCCTTACTATTCTGAACACAAAAATGCTTTAATGATTTTGGGGTTTGCTGCTTAAGTTCTTTTTCCCCCATTTTATTTTATTTTATTTTAAACAACATGTCCTTTTCGTCTAAATAGGATGTTTATTTTAACACTGTCATGCCCGGCTCATTCTAAAATAAATATCCTGAGCAGAAAAGATTATCTATTTCCTTTGTTCTTAGCCTGGCAGAAAGCCTTTGTTACAGGTAACTTGAAACTAGGTGGATATTAAGACTCCCAGGAGACATTAGCATACTTCTCCTCAAACAGTCACAACCTTGGTTCAAAACAATTAATACCTCCAAAGGTGTCAAAAATAGAACAGTTATTTGACAGAAGTTGATGCTTTACTAATTGGCTTTAGGCACTTGTTTCTTTAGCCTTCCCACAGGGTGTTACTGCACTGTTAAGCTGAGGGGCCAGAACAGCTTGTCTTTCAGTAAACTGAACTCAGTGAATATTAAAAGATGGGCATTAAAGAGATTTAGTCTCTATAGTCTTTGCCTGTTTTTATTTTAAAAGATTATAAAGAAGCTTTGTTAGATTAAGTGAATTGTATTAAGGGTAAGGGATGTAGGTAATGGCTTAAGAAAGATAAAGGAGTTATTAGGCAACAGCAAGAAAGGGAAAATCAGCAGAAGGAAGGAGACTTTAAGACAATCTAATTTCAATAGTTGAACTAATGTTGTCAGTAAGGATCCAAAGGTGATTCAGAATACCTGAATCTGGACTCTAGTTCTACTCTGTCTTTATAAATAACCAACACTTCCAGCTTAGGCATCTGATGTAAAAGACTACATAGAAACAGCAAAATATTCCTTTAATTTTAAAACTGTGTACAAGTAACGTTGTTTTGTTTTGTTTTGTTTTCAGTTATATTGAAATATACATTATAGTCAAATGTTTTTCAGATAAACTTCCATTGGTATATCAAAATTATACTAAAGATGTATTTGGTCTAATAATGTAGTTTTAAATAATTTTCAGCTCTTGAAAATTGATACATTCATAAACAATCCCTCACTAAAAATTACCTTCTCTCTGATAAGCATTGGCCTTCCAGACTTCGAAAAATTATGAGTTCAAATACCTTCATTTGAGATGAACAGCATATTACACTGCATCATCTCAGCATGCCAAAAGTAAGGTTAATAAAGTGTGATCTTGAAATTGCTGAGTGGGTTTTTGTATCAGCAGTATCAAGTAAATCTGTCACCTATATCATCTGTATTAGCTTCGGGCTATCTCTTCTGCCCTTGCAATAAAAATGTAGCGTAGAACATCTTAAACTTTTCCAAAAGTGAAGTACTGTTCCAAATCTGAGGAATACATGCCTAAAAACGCCTGTCTATTGTGATCGGATATGGACATCTCTTTGCATTTAAACAAAATGTAAAAGGATTTGCTTGTTCATTAGATCTGCAATATACTTATAGTCCTTCAGTCCCTACCTACCTGTTTTTATTCACTTATGGAGAGTTTTCATTGCAGCAAATGTCTTTCTGGGCCAAGAACCTTGAATTATAAAATAGGAAGAGATTAGATAATGACAATCTTCATTTGCCCATGGCAGTAACAATTCTCATTCCCTTCCTTGAAAATGAAGAGCAGTGGTTAGAAGAGAAAGAACACCAGAACATCCTTAGGATATGCAGGTCCTGAAGAGAAGGGAAAGACTATGTAAAGAAGGAAATGCTTCTCTTGTAAGAATAGACGTTGCTCTTAATGTCAAGAAAAACATCTGCCTGATAAGAGAGAAAATAGTGGAAGTAAAAAGGATTGAGTAAAAGCTGGGAGAAGAAGGAGAGTGGGAAGGATAAATTAGGGAATGGGAAACAAGTCAGCCAAGAGGAAAGCTGTAGGTTTTTTTCTAAGATAAATAAGTACAGCAGAGTGAGAATTAATGGAAGTGGATCTAAAGCACGTGGTCCCGCAATCTTTGGCAGCAACATCATTTGATTCTTCCAAGATCTCTTGAACCTCAGCAAAAAATTATTTTCTACAGTTGGAGAAGATGAAGTTTTGAGAGAACATGCTGACCTCTTCCAGGTACAAGAAACTATGAAATTTTGAAACAGAAAGCTATTTCACTTTCATGTCATTGAAAGATACTCTGGTATTAACAAATAAGATGTGCAATTCGCAAAAGAGCTGTTCCTAAATAACTAATAATAATATTATGTTATAATAATTAAAAAATAATATTATGGATGTTTCTAAAGATGAGTCTTTTCAAAATTAAATAGCTGTGTACAACACTCTTTACACTGAAATTCAAGACAATTAAGAATCTGTACTTAGTAGGCAAATAAAAAAAAAGTAAGAAAATATAAAACTTCATATTTTAATTTTTATTTTTATTTTATAACTTATCACTAATAATCTATGACCCATCACATAACCCCTTCAATAGCAGTAAAATTCCTCTAAATATTTTCCATGCAAACAATTAAGAATTTTCTTACAAATCTTTTCCTTTGTGATTCACTTTGAAATGTTTTCAAACCCTACAATTAAAAAGTATCTCAGCATTGTGTTACTTGTTTTTTTTTTATTATTATTATTTTAGTAGCATTTAATTTTATATTTGTTCAACACACCAAGACATTTCTTTTCTGCTGAAATAACTTTTTACCTGGCAATAAAATTAAAGAGCTTTAGCGTTGATTTGTTGTTTGTTTATTTCCCACAGCTTTTAGGGTACCAATTTCACCTCTTTGGGCTTATGTTTTGTTTCTCTTCCATTCTCTGCTGTCTCTTTATCCCATTAGCACTTTAAATTTCTGAAAACTGATGTTTAAAATTCACTCAACTGGTTTCTTTCCCTGGCATCTTCCGGAACCTTTTATGAATCCCCACTGTCTTTGGAAAAGCACACAAGTGATAAGGGTAAAACAAAACTTTGCTAAAGGCCAAGGCATATTTGCTGTTTTGATTTCAGTACATTTACAATACCTCAGATTCTAAAATCAGGTCCTTCCTAATTTTTGGATGGGCTAAGCTGGTGAATGGCCACCTAATTAAAGAAAACAAAGTGATCTTACCAGTCTGGACAACGGTAAGAGACCCTTCCTGTATTACATTAACATTACCAAGATAAAGGGCAGCAAGAAAAATAGCAAGGCAGACTATATCAATAGATGTTTTCTCTCTTACACAGATAAGCAAATTGTTTCCACTAAGTCCAGGTCTACTCATAGTGGCTTTTGTTTTAGTCCCTTTCAGACAACTTGGTCTGTCATGTATGATCATTACAAAACTAAATAAGTAAACAAAATAAAGCTTTTTTGCCCTGAAGCAGTGTTTGTCCTCAAAGAAAACAAGCACTTTTACGGGTACATCACATCTGGTGTTTTTTATTCAAGATCGCCCTATTTGCTCCTACTTTGTGTTGCTGTAGACTTTGAAATGAGCTTTCATCTACAAATAAAGTCTGTTAGCTCTGGAATTGCACAGACTTCAGGATAATTATAATCTACAGGAAAAAAAAAATCCTTCTGAGACTGCCTCTCTAAATCAGTGGAAACAGAAGGTATAAAATTTTAAGACTTCTCATTGCAGAATTTCTTTGCCAGAAGGAAAACATAGAACATCTGTAGGATTTTTTTTATTTTTATTTTTTCATTTAAAGCCTTCAGTAGAATACCATATCAAGTACAAATCTTAGGACTGCTAGGACAACTTGCTGTGCAAAATTTGCCCTTCTAGGTGAATGCTATACTGTTTTTCATTACAGAAGCTGATCATTCACAAACTTTTTTTATTTAATGTAATTTCTAAAATTCACTCAGTTAATTTCTAAACCTGGATATTTGTTTGTTGTTGTTGTTTTTTTAATTACTGTTACGGAATAACAAATAATAAATGAAAAGAAGCAAGATATTATGTCCTCCCAATGCAGATCAGTTTGCAGCAAGCAGGACTTCTCTAGCCATTTTTTTCTGCTGTGGCAAATTTCTTTTTCCAGTCTCACACCAGAAACATGGTCCAAGAGCTCAACACCTTTGAATCAATTTTGAAAACTCTTTTCTCTGCTTCTGCATCAGATCTAGGTTCAGTTTAGACAATAAAACACAGTAGATTTGGGCCTTCAGCCTAAGCCATTTATCTCACAGCAGTAATTATTATTTGTAATTATTATTATTATTATTAATTTAATTAGTAATTATTATTAATTATTTGGTCCTTTTGAAATGTAAGAATGTGTTGTAAAGTCTCACTCTAAAAGCACAGAGGTTATAGAAACAATTGATATCTGAACTTTTTGTTGTTGTTGTTATATTCAATATAACTTATGAAAAGAGGTTGTTTTAATTTATTTTCTTAACTTGATTTCATCAAGATGACATTAAATGTAAAAAATGTCATTGATTTTTATTTATTTATTTATTTACCAGGTCTAGTTTCTCAAAGTGACAAAATCCTGCAACTTCCAGCCTACTCAGCTGCTTAGAAGAAACTCCACAGCATTTGGATGCAGGCCCAAGCCTGAAAACTTGGACAATCGTGATTTTTACCTGATATGTGACATGCTGCATATCTAGACCCTGCATGTCAGGATCTAGTTTACTAGAGACTGTGAGACTCACTGATGTAAAAGAAACCACCATCTTGACTGATCTGCCAGAGACTTTTCATTTATTTATGTCAGACTGCAGTATTACATGGCTTATTGTGCCCCCAGTAATTCAGTCACTTGAAGACGGTACACAAAATCTGTTTCTCACATACTGTGATAGAGCCTGTCTGTTTGTCATGCCTGGTATATATATTTAATTGTAGCCAACAGTGTGTGGGTAGGCCTGAATAGCTCCAAGTAGGAGGACAGAAGTTGTAGTGACAAACCCTGTGGGATCAATACTGAGCTGCAAAGTTGCCTCTAGGCTTCCACCACCCCTCAGCTCCATCTCCTCTTTACAGCAATCTCCTGGAACTGGTGTGACCTCAACCATCTGCTCCTCACACCTACCCAGGAGAGGGGGAAGCCAGCTGTTAGCTTTCAGCCCCTCAAGAAAATCCTAACATGAACACTGACCCGCTTTTATTGTTCATGGCAGTATTAAACTGTGATTCCTGGTTAATGTAAAAGTGCTCTGATGGAAATTAAAACACTGCCATATAGAGAGTTTTGTTTCTTTGTGAACTTGTAAGAGGCAAACTTTAGTGTATACAACTTTAACATGCCTATTTACACCTTTACTGCTCGAAGGAGCTGGGATGTTCTCCTAGGGAACTGCCACATTCATTCCCATCTCCACATGTAAGACATATTTATGTTGGAGCCCACACAGTCCCACAGTTTTAGAACAGCCACAATCTTTGCAGCTCCCCCACCAACTCTTTTTGAAGAAGGAAAGTACCTCAGAGCCCAGGAGTTTACACAATATCATCCAAGTAATGCAAGAGTATATGAAAAATTATGACAACCTGGAATGGGTATTATTCTGAAAGGAATTGCTTGGACAATTCCTCCACCTCAAAAAATACCTATATGTGATAGTGTAAGCCTCAGGGGAAAATACATTATCATATGCCATAGTCTAAAACTACTGAAATAATTGTTAAAATTCTTGTAATTACATTTTTCTGCAACTGACTAATAATCTTGTTTGACATCTAATTACCAAAATAAATGTTTACTCCTTCATTGTTACCTCTTCATTACCCCAATGAGTTGTTGAAAAATTGAAGTCTAATTTGTTAAGAGATTTGAAAGTTTTTGCTAATCATTTTGTGTCTTTGTTCTATAGTTGTTACATTGCTAAGTAGTTACAGATAAATAATCCATTTTAACTAGTGTTGTCTATATTAAATTATAGTTGCTAAGGAGAAACAAATCAGAAATGTAACTGCTTTCCAAGTCAGAACAAATTATGGAAATTTGGAATGTGATTTTTTTTTATGAAATATGTCAAAAATTGAGAATTGCTGGTCTTGAACTGTGACACTACATTTCTAAACCAAGCATGTCAGAATCCATTTATTTGATCCCATCATCTCTGCCATTCTTAGCAGAGATGACCCTTCATAAAACTATAGTAATAAAGAATTTTTTATTTTTTTTTAAATCTATTATTCCCGCAGTTTGGAAAACATTGTTCTCAAAAAAAAATTATAATTGGTCCAGTTGAGATGTGGCAGAAGACGCTCAAAAGTCAAAGGGCATCTGCTAAGGGCAGAAGTCAGATTTCAAGCATCTTTTTCTCATGAGGACAGCGACATTTTCAGCCTGTTTCCAGGCACCTTCCTTCTATCCACCAACTACACAGGGAGCCTAAAGTTGAATATCCAAAATAGTACTGGTCAAATACCTTCATAGGGGCTCAAATTTTTTTAATTTAGATTAATCACCACAAGATATCTGTCTCAGAGTGATGGTGATTTGGCTGAGGGAATTCAGCTCCACTGTGCTGTCTAGCTTAAGTAGAAGTCAGATTTTACATTTTTCTTCCCTTCCATTGTTTGCTACATCATATCCTGCATCTACTTGCTGTATATGACATCTACTTGCTGTAATTACTTATTTGAGGTCCATTTTGTTACTGCCAGAGAAAAATAAATGCACTGAATTCTCCTTATGTATGCTAATGAGTATTTAATTTTATTTTTTCACTCTCTCTCTTTCTCCTTCTATTCAAAGACCATCTTCCACTTTTCACAATCCAGTCAGGAATTCAAGACATTCATGTTTTTAGTTATTAGCTGTAGTTTTTTCTGTTCAATAATGTACAAGCAACTATTTCCTTCTTGCCTGAAATCTTTCTCATTACCACCACATCTATACTTACATGAATACATTTTCCAAACAGAAGATAGGAGGCCAAGTTCAGATTACAGCTGAATTTATTTCTGCCAGATCTAAAGTCACTCTTTTGTGTCTTTATTAGGACAGGAACATTGTGGCTCTTTTCATTACTGTTACACATTGTTCATTTCAGTCCTCCATTATTCTTACACTGTAGACTCATCCTGTTGTCTTCTCCCCTTCATTAGCTGCCAATCATCCTGTTTTACATGGAGCCCAGACAGTCTTAAGTGTCATTGTTAGTACAGCTAGTCACTAAGTACCTCAGCTAGAAGTGAGACTTTGAGTGCATTTAACTGAAACTTTTTTTTCCTAATAAAAACAGTGATTTGGAAGAAAACAGCATTTAATGGTCATGTATATCTCCTGTGAAGCACTTTCCATATTTACAAATGTTTCCTGTGCTAGCAGCTTTTGATTTGCTGTTGAAAGGTTTTTGGTAATTTTGCTGAACTCAGTGGTGTGCCATCATTCATTTGTTACAAGAGAGGCCAGAAGACTGGCTATTTTTTTTCGAGTCATGATCTCTCAGAAAAAGGGATGAAATCATTGTGCATGTACATGTGCCTTTGAAAATCATTTCTTCATAATAAAATTTTAAATTTGGTGATCGAATGTCAATAAAAATTGACAGAAAATTTGGCTTTGCAAACATTTGAAGTTCTCACAAATTTCACAAGGTAAGGCAGCTGGTTAGAGGAGAGAAAATCACCAACAGAAAAGATTAATCTTGCATTTATTAGCGTATATATCATATTACTTTATTAAGCTTTGTATATTAAATCAGCTCTAAGATTCACGGAAGTATTCCAACAATCAAAATAAAGTAGACACAAAAATGTGAACGAGCACAGTCACGAGTACTTGTGCCTTGACTCATATGCACCTGTATTTTCACTCACCAAGTCACTTAAGCCTCTATGCTTGTGAACATACACAGAAGATTACTAGTCTTAAGAGCATTAAAATTGTCCATTCTTTCCAGTATCAGGTAGCATTTGAGATTATATTTGCCAGCATACTAGCTTGGTGCCAAGTCTATTAAAAGTTAAATTTAAAAAATGGCCTATGGACTGACAATCCTGCTGCATATTTCTGTATCTAGAGGCTAATGGCCTCTCAATTAATGCCATAAAGAATCATGGATAATCTAACTGTGGGAATAAGTGATACTTAGGAGTAATCCTGCAAGAAGTAGCACACTGATATCTTTAGAGAAACATCACACTTCACTGTAAGATTCTCCTTAGACTTCAAAACACTAAGTACCATTTAAAGTTACTCAGCAGCTACCTCATGCTTTCAGCTGAGCCTTCTACTGCAAATGGTCCAACTTAGCAGGCAAGCTCAGCAGCTTACCTGGTAACTCTTGGTAAACACACAAAGTCTGTTATTTTTAAAGAGAGCAGAATTTGCATAGAATGGCACTCTCTTCCCACATATGATCTTCAGTAGCCTCCTGGTCAGAGACTTCAAAGATACAGGTGGACTTCTCTCCACCCCAACAAAACTAAAGCTATTACACTTTTAAAATGTTGTTAGAAAACGAATGAAAGAAAATCAGCATGACTATGATTAATTATTATGCAGCTCTCTTGAGAAAGGGAAAATCCTCTTTTATGTTCATATGTTAAAGCTGATTTCTGTCCTTGTCTTTACTCAATCGTTAGCTAACCTGCAGTCCTTAGAGCAAAAAAACATACCTAAAGCATCCCCAGTATATGGCTTACTGCTTATTGCATTACCATGAGAACTGACAGCTGTTTCAGACCCTGCAGGAAACCATAATAATTTACCCAGAAGTGAAGGCTGGTGAAACACTTCAGTTTTTTCCTAAAAGTAAATTGTCTTGGGCCTTCATCTTAAGTAGAAGGTTTACTACAGGAGGGTACAAGCCCATGAAGCCCAGGTTTAGGTACCTGAGCTCTATATAGAAAGGACTTTAAACTTATTCCCAACATCAAAGGGTTTTCTTGTGGCTAATTTTCTCCACTTACCTTTCCATTCACCACATAATGTATAGGTACCCTCCACAGGATCTGAGATTTCACCTTGCAAGTTAAGTAAAAAATAATGTATGCAACATAAAAATATGTGTGCAACCTAAAAACAATGTGTGCAAGACAGCCTTGCAATGCCCAACCCCCTTTTCAGATGACCAAGAAATGAAAGATGAAAATAAATAAATAAATAATAACCTTGATTAAGCTATAAATCTGATGTAGTAGCCTGGGGGTCTGTGGTGCTTTCTTCTCCTAAGCTAAGGGATAAATATTCAACTGTATCTAAAAGTTCCTCTCCTAAAAAGGGTTGTTCTAAATATGTTCCAAGTCTTTCCCAAAGTTAATTCTAGAGGATAGACCACAGTTTATTCTGGGTGAGCTTGACTCACTATTGCAAAGTTGCTGAATGACTTAAACCTAGAATACAGCTTAATGAAGAAGTTCTAATGAGTATTGACCAGATATGTTTTTTCTTCTTACCTAGAATATAAAACTGCTGTACCATTAGAAGATCACACAGACAACAGAGGATGGATACAGATGCACACAGAAACAGGCTTATATCCTTCTTTAGGACCAATGTCTTCAGCCAACAGCTGTTGCCTTCATATGTTTTAAACTCTATTTTTTTAACATCTCTCAATTCAGCTTGGTCACATATCTATCTGAGAAAAAATATGATGGTCATTTTTTTAAGCCCCTCACATCCTGTTCCAGCCTTGAAGACAGAACAGCATTTGAGAATAACCACAAGCTTTTAACACTGTTGAGATCACAATGTACCAAATAATAGGCTCAGAGCAGAGGATTTGTTTTTTTATTTTTTTTCACCCGAATTCTCTTCATAATGGGTTTTCATAACACTGACAATAAACTAATCCATTTAGATGCTTTCAGGGAATGTGAGTGAAGCCTGGAATGCTCCCAACCCCAGATGACAGTTAGCAGCAGGCTCTCCAGCACGGCACTCAGTTGTCCTGGAGCCAGCTCCTTGGGGCCATTTCTGGCTGGGTTTTCACAACTAAATGTTACTCCTGAAAATAGTGGAGCCTGAATTACCCTGTTCAAAGCCCACAGAAGCAAATAATGACTCTCAAAGAGGTTCGTTGTCCTGGCTTCAGCTGAGATGGCTTAATTTTCTTCATAGTGGCTGGTATGGTGCTGCATTTTGGATTTAGTTGAAATATAATGCTGATAACACACTGATGTTTAAGTTGTGGCAGAGCAGTGCTTACACAAAGCCAAGGACTTTCCAGCTCCTCGTGCTGCCCTGACAGCGAGGAGGCTGGGGGTGCACCAGGAGCTGGGAGGGGACACAGCCAGGGCAGCTGGCCCAGGCTGGTCAAAGGGATGTCCCATACCACAGGGCATCATGCTGAACGATAAAAAGGGGCAAGTTGGCAGGGGGGGCAGCAGCTGCTCAGGGACTGACTGGGCATCAGATGTCAGTAGGTGGCAAGTGACACATTGTGTGTCACTTGCTTCATGTGTATATATATATATATATTATTTTTTTTCCTTCCTTTTCTGTCCTATTAAACTACTGTTATCTCAACCCACAAGTTTTACCTTTTCCTGATTTTCTCCTCCAGCCCTCTGTTGGGGACTGAGTAAATAGCTGTGTGGTGCTTAGTTGCCTGCTGGGTTAAACCACAACATTCATACAGAAACCCACTTTGCTTTTGCAAAAGGTCTTCAAGGAGAGAAATACAAAATGCATCTGCATTTGGACATTCAAGATATGATTCTTTTAGAAAGAAAGCAGTGAGGAGATTCCTATAACTGCAGATCCACAGCTTTCAAAAAAAAAAAAAATATCCTATATAACCCATAGGCTTCTGATGATTTGATTAACTGAGTAAGAAGAAATCACACCATACTACAAAAAGCTATCACTAATACGCACAGTAACTGAAGATTTTTAATGAAGTGCTATAGTTGTAACAACATAAAAAAAAATAAAAAAAATAAAAAGACAACAAAAAGACACGAGTCTGTATATTGAATTTCAATACTCTCCAGTTACCTGTGTAAACTTTACTTACTGCTTACTTTGCTCCCATCTTTGCAAAGATTTTTTATAATTTTCACACATTGCTCTTTTATGCCTCTGCTTCACTATGCATGTGTGCCATGCTTACATGCATCCACAAGCCCTTCCACCACCCCTGTATTCTCTCCACTGCTGTCAATACATGGGTTTCTTGGGTTTCTTTTGTGATGTAAAGAGTTCCTTGTTTTCCCAGTTCAGGGGCCCTTGGGTTTCTTGTGCACTATTTTTTATTTTTTTTTTTTCGAAAGTCAATGGAATATTTCTTGTTCTTCCATCTCATTACAAAACTTCTCTTTTACAGCTTTTTTAGTAAGGGCAAAGATCAAGCCTACTTCTTTATTTGTTGATGAATTCTTTCATATCATTTTCAGTCACTTGTACAATACTTTCTGAGGAAATTACCACTTTACTAGTACAGAAACTTGAATTCTCATCACACAAAGTAAGTTACAATGAAAAAAATCATTCAATAAAAAGTTATAGAAAGTTTAGTCAGTGGGAGAATGGTTAGAAAATGTGAAAAACAACAACTTTATTCTTGTAAATTTATGTTTATTTGAAGGTTGATGATAAAAATCAAGAAGCAAGTAAATTATGGCAAAGTAAGGTAGAAATTAAATTAAACTGAATTACATTAAAATAATGCAAGGATGCTGCTAAAAATTGACAAAAGTAATTTTTTACAAAAAAAAAAAAAGAAGCTTGTGCCCTCATGCCTTATCATAGTCATACAGAATATGGAGAGACAAGGCAAATCATCAAATCAGCTGAACATCATCAGCATATTTGAGAATTTCATGGCTAAGAAACACAACAGATGGCCAAGTGAAAAACACACAGACATACTTGTTCATAAATGGAGAAAAACTTTTTCAAATTGCAACATGCAATTGCTTAATTTGCTGAATTAGTTTACCTCCTACTTTTGGGAAATTTATAGCAAAGTAGGAAAGAATATTTGCCAATTTCAGAACATTCAGATATTTTTAAAAAGCAAGAACTAAAAACTCAGAGTTTTTATTTCAGCTTTGAAGATGGAGAAACCAAGGAACAGATGGATTGAGAGGGCCTCTCACACACTGAGAAACTCCCCTTGCAGTCAGTCAGCAGTGAAAGTAGTTCTGATGAAAACAAGATTGCACAGCAGAGTTAACAACTGCTGGAGTTAGAAATGGGATCAATCAGCTCCCTCAATCTCATGCTTCAGACACCAGGCCAAAACACATCTCTTTTGCACAAAATAAGAGTCTGATAACTTTCCAGAATCCAAGTTGCAAAGAGATGCTGAAATGAACTGAAAATAGTACAGACTTCTGGGGATCATAGGGGAATAAAACTGATGGCATTTAGGATAAGCTCACTTGCAAGCACCGAGGTTTATCAGTAGTTTGGAAATAGAAACAGAGGTGAACTCTTCAATGAAAGACAATTTTGACACAGCTGTTCCAGTAAGGCCCAGTTCTCTTTACAGCGATACTGACATAAATAAGAAATAACTCATTTGGAGTTATTGAGCATAATCAAGGTCATGTTTATGCAAAGGACATTTTGGAGTTATGAGACCTGTTTAAGGACCTGGAGGTGGCACAGTAAAAGGAAGCAAAATAAAGGTGGAGTTGTGAGTGCATGTTACTCTTAGTTCAAGGTCAACAATAAACAGCAGGAAAAAAAAAATCTGTCTACAAGAGCTAAGAATGAAGGAATGGCTGAAAAAAAATCAAAGTCTAGAAGACTAATTGACTCTAGAAACATACGTATGCTGATTTTTCTACAAGTCATTGCATCCACAAAAGAGGTTGGGGACTATAAAGAATGCTTATATGGAGGCTTCATAATAACGTAGTCAGTGATGATTGTAATTCACTTTCCTGTCAAGGCAAATTCTGTTCAGACAAGGAACAAGGATGAAAGCTGAAAAAACAGAGTTTACAAATATCACAGCAGGTACCAATGATAGCAAAGTTTTTGCAAGGTCCTCTAAGCAAATATATGAATATGCAGTATTCTTAGTAATTTCTGCAGAAACTATTGCTGGCTTTCCACAGTGAACTTTAAACAGAGCTAGTCTACATAAAGTAACTGAGGAAATTTAATTTGAATTGGATAAACTGGCTACAAGCTTAAATACATTGATTAAACAAAATTAAATCTCTGAGTGGAGAGTTTCACTCAAAATTAAAATACAATCAATATAGTGTGGCATAATTCATTTTCAGAGTGAATTAAACAAACAAATTATATCTTAGTTCTAACAAAAAAAAAATCCTTGTAGATGTTCTCTGTGATCTAAGTAATCCACTTCAAAAGTTACGTTATTAGTGTCAACTTCTAGTTTATCATCTGTACTTGCCTGAATGAACCCAGAAATAATTTTAATAATGTATGAAAAAAATCTGAAAACAGGTTCAGTATGCTTTATGCAAGGCAAATTCCCAGCAACCTAATAAATCATAACAAAATTCATAAGGGGTAATTGATTTATGATCTTTCTTTTCCAGAGGAAAACATAAACTTTTGCAGTAACTCCTCCCAAAATTAACAAATAAAAATAAAAAAAAATAAAAAAGGATTACTAACTAATAAAGTGATTCAGTGATTCAGAAGCAAAATTCTCAACATTATGAAGACAGCTGTTCTGGCAAATACTCGTTTATTCATTAAGGGTTAAAATGAGGTGGGACACAGTCATTCTCCTATTATGAGATTTTTTACCCTAGCCCTTCATCAAAAAATAATAAATAAATAAATGAATATAAAGTAGATGAACTGCTTTCCCTAGAGAACTTTACCTTCCTTTTATTTACTCCATGCTTTTGGTAATTGAGTACTTTAATAGGCCATTGAATACACAAAGTCATTCAACTGACCTCTTTAAGGAAGATTGATTTTTATTTTTCTTACATTAGTGCACAATAAAAAGCCTATTTACAGCACTTTGTGAGATCAGAATCAGACTGACTTGTCAGTAATGAAACAAACACTGCTACTGTACGTTAAAAGGTTCTTATGAACAATAAGCATACTCACAAATGAGTCACTAATGGGAGTTGAGAGGAAATTTTCTAAGTTAGTGTGTAAATAAATTTAACATCAGTGCCGTTTAGTTCATGTGTTAAGAACATAGTGAACTGAGCAGAGAGCCTCACTGTCAAACGTAAAATAACTACCTCTGCCAGCCTGGAACTGCTTAATCAATTTCTTATCTAAAATAATTACAATAAATAGTACATTGCACTTGTTAAAGTATAATTCTTTAGATCATTGCCTCATGTAAATCAATACAACACTAATGTGCATCCATTTTTAACAGCTAAGTATCCTCTCAGCTTTTCAGTAAATTCAGTATGAAACTATATAGTTTAAAAACTATAATATTGCATAATGCATAACAGTTTGTTGCACAGAAATAATTGAATGATAAGCTAGGAAAGCCTTCATTTGGCTTTCTCTATGAGGCAGGAGCAAGTAGGAAGTAGGTCAGTGGTCTCTGAAACTTGAGGAACACCTCAAGAAGTCCAGTGGTGGGGGCTCCATGTCTTCCCCAGGCTTCCTATCACAGCTTAGAAACTTCAGTTACAGTTACAAAGTTCGGATAAAATTTTTCATTTTCTCTCTGAAGTGGCCTCTTAAAATTCTAATACTGTTATATTTCCCCATCTTTGTTCTTAATGTGAACAAACCAAATTCATTCAACAATTTTATTTGTAGAATTCCTATATAGTACTATTCCCTGAATCTGCTCCTTCTATTGCACATCTTATTTGGCCCAAAATTAGACACCATCCCCAGTGGAAAGTTTACCACTGTGGGAGGAAAATTGTTATTTTGAATGGTATCAGGTCATATTCTTTTGCAATTCCCCAGCAAAATCTACGTCTGTTTTTCCAATACCATCACATCACTGAGTGAAGTGGAGTGAGTAACCCATTATCCCCAAAGAATTGTCTTCAAAGAAGCTGCTTAGGCAGTTGTTTTCCAGTCTGGATCTCATTAATGGTGTGTACATAGATGCAGGAAATATTCACATAAATAATTTTTCATTTAAGAACATGAGACAGGAAAAAAATCTGTTTAGACTATATTTTTATATTATTATTATGCAAAGCCTCTTCATACTTGAATATTGTAAGAATAAAATTGCATTGTTCAGAAAATTCCACTTATTTTTTTCCACAAGTATGAACTTTTTATATGCACTTTGTCACACACACAAAAAAATCTTTTTCTATTACTTCAAAAAATACAGATATGCAATTGTTAAATTGAAAGTCTACTAATATTTCCTCGCAGAAA
Source organism: Anser brachyrhynchus (assembly GCF_964034855.1). Lineage (NCBI taxonomy): Eukaryota > Metazoa > Chordata > Aves > Anseriformes > Anatidae > Anser > Anser brachyrhynchus. The sequence continues at coordinate 119,821,610 of NC_137695.1, forward strand.
AAGTTACAGCATTCAGATATATTTGGCTTTGGTAGACAATTTTCTAACTTTTGTGAAAGCCAAATTTCCCAGGTTGTATTGTACTATATTGCTTGTGAAGATGTACTTCAGCAATCCAATTACAGTAACATCAATGCCATCACTGCTAATCTCAGAGGGATCAATAAATCACTAACACTTCTGTCAAAGGCTTATTACTCATGTCCCTCACTACACACATGCAGCAGAGAAATCTGCCCCTAAACATTAAACCACAGTATTTAAAGTACCCGTCAGCTGAAAGTTTTCAGAATTATTTGGTACTCAGATGTACCTTATGTTTAATAGAGGAAGACCTCCTTCCTTTGTCATGTCCTCTTCTTGTTTTTCCTTTCTAAAACTAGAAAAATATTGACTAAAACACTTGGCTAGGAAAAGTATGCTTAGAGTTTTTTCCACTCATGTTCTTTTTTTTTTTTTTTTAAAGAACTTATTTTTACTTAGAACTTGTTAAAAGCATGTCTTCTCACTCATGATTTCTTGGTTTTAATAAAAAGAACTACATACTTTAAAACTAAATGCTTTATTTCAGTGACGTGCCAGCTGTTCTTACACATATAATAATTGAAAATTGCCTAGGCAACCTGCATAACTACTCAGGGCATGAAAAATCCTCCAATGATACTGGCTCTGACAGTTTGCACTTAATCACTTTCTTCTTTAATCATGAGAAGTGCATAGTCTTGTGTCTGCATGGTACATTGCCTTGTCTACAGATGGCAGCGCTTTCCTTCACCTTCAGCCTGTGTACACATGCTGGCAAAGGCGAATTATCCATGTGAGCTTGGTCTCCTTAGACTGCCTGTGCAGGCAAAAGAGGGAGATCAGTTTCTCCCAAGGAAGGATGAGAGTGCTTAGAGCTCCATTGCTTCTTGAGGAAAACAGAAGGGGTGAGCCCCAATAGACTAAAGCTAACCTTTGTAAATACATCCTGGTCTCCACTCACATAAATTATGATGGCCTCCATCATCCACGTTTCTTATTCCAACGACATACTAAATATGGAAGAACGTTAAATTACATATTTATTTTTCTGAAATCTGATAGCACAGTCGTCTGTGCAGCTCTATGTTCACTGATGCAATATTTTCCATATCAACTTGTTTAGTTTACAAGTAATATTTCTAGACCTATAAATAACCAACAACAGTATGCCAACCCGATTTCTTTCCATCTCATCTTTAATAAAAGCTTAAATTCCACTCTGAAAGCATATCGGCAAATCAATCATGAAAGTGACAAAAGCTTATAGCTACCCAAGCTATAGTTAAGCTTATAGTTACCCAGGTCAAGTTAAGATCACAACTGCTTTACCAGGTGGATGCAAATCTGAACACTGGCTAATTTACCACCTTGAAATATACCTATTTTATCCATGAAACTTCTTGGTCTTCAGTGTGGCATTGACCTATATAGTCTCTTACCTTTGTGTTTGCACAGGTATCACCATTTTCAGCAGGAATGTAGTACATATATGTATTTAAGTGTTTTTGTTTGTTTGTTTGTTTGTTTTTCAGAAGGAAAAGCAGGACCAAAATGATTTTCTTTTAGTATTCTACAGTGTTAAGTAGCAACAGTAAGAGACAACATTTACTTTTCTAACAAAAGCAAGGAGATAAGCCTGGAATGCATGGAAAATAGAAAAAAAAAAAAAAAAAAAAAGGAAAGGAAAAAAAAGTTCCATGACTCTCTTCTCAAACTATAGGTAGTTACATTTGCATTTTTGATTTATAATAGTAAATTAACATTCAGTACCCACAGTCAGGATAAATTGTACATAATTCAAAATTAACAAGTTAATGTATTAAATTACAGTGATCTGAAATGAACTACTTTATAGTACACAGATTAGCATTCAATTATTCTTAGGAGACAATAAATTCAATTAGATTCCGTATTTTATTGAGAAAAAAAAATCAGTAAAGTTCTCTGATCTTGGAAAATAATTTAGAGCCTGAATTAGGTTAGCAGTGTTTTCACGCGTCTAAGGGTATGTTTTTTTTTCAGACCAAGTCTTTAAAATAACAAACTAATAATTCATAGAAATTAAAGTGACATTTTGATCTTCATAAATGCAAATAATAACACAAGAAAAAGCAGTGATAAGCTCTACTGCCCCAAAAGAAAAAATCTCTGGAGATATCACTGACTCTTGATCCTGAAATAAGTCCTAGCTTTGTCTTCTATTATATTCTTTCATGTTAGTCATAAAGTTCTTCCATATTCCACTCCCTTTACCTATCTGGGGCCTCATTTTTTTTGTTGTGGGGTTTTACATTTGTCCTTGTGAAGAACAGGAATTTGTAACCAAAAAGCATACAAAGGTTAAGATATTTCCGTCCCTGTTTCGTCCATCAGATCAGAGTTCCAAGGACATTGATGGTGCAGATCATGAAAGAAAGAGTGTCCAAGATGGGAATAGGAGAATTAACTGTGACAGTTGTAGTTATCAGTACCAAGATTTAGCAAAAAAAAAAAAAAAAAACTTACATCCAGTACATCCAGGCATACATAAATATTTGAGTTACGAGCATTTGTCAGGAAAAACAAATTATCATAATGGATTTAAAATAATTTAAAATCTTGCATAGAAGTTAAATAAAGAAATGAGTTAATGTCACTATAGTCATGACAAATATGTCAGTAAAAAATATCATTTGAAAGACAGAAGACTGAAAAAGGAGCATACTGTTTCTTTTAAGTGTGAGAATTTTATTCTGATTTCAAAGACGGCATTTACCACTTTTTAAAAATATTAGTGTATTCTTATGTCAAAGATTGGTACTCAGAGTCAAGAGAGACTTGATGTGAAACTAAAGAGTGAAGGTTCCCAGCATGCCTGCAGAAGACTTCAAGGTTACCTAGAATATATCCAGGGCCACCTCAGTGCTAGGGGAGTCTGAGGGTCACACATATTGTCCATCTGCATAGTTACATGTGCCTACAACACATGACAGAAACCCTTTCGAACTCACAAAACAGACAGAAAAGCTGGATAAAATCACGAAATTTTGAAGTTCTAGAAAGAGAGAAGGAAGGAAGGAAGGAAGGAAGGAAGGAAGGAAGGAAGGAAGGAAGGAAGGAAGGAAGGAAGGAAGGAGGAAGGAAGGATGGAAGGAAGGATTATAATAAACTAAATAACTCATCAGTATTCCAGAGAACATCAGAAGGAGCCTTCAAGAAGATATATGCCTTACTGCATTTTAAACAAATATCAAGGTAGTTATAGGATAAATGCACTCTCATTTTATTTCTGTAATTTCTTAGAAGGAATAAAATAATATTTGTGTTTTTTTTTTTTCCTTGAACAATTACCAAAATTAAGTTGCTGTTATTTCCAGGAACCATTTCTGTCCCAACCATGAATGACAGGCAGAGAATTTCTGTAGTATTTCAAATGGTTTTGAACCACAACCCAGTGAATTCATACTCTGTAAGGGTGCTGGGCAGAATGAAGGTTATGCAAACATGCTCTTCTTTACTTTATTTCCCACTGTGTGCTATCTTTATCCTCACACACTTCTAGTACTAACTGGGTTACTCAGAAAAAAATAAATAAACAGGCTTTTAAATCATCAGATCTATTTTCTAGGAATCCATTTACACCAGACTCATCACTGCAGTACCTCAACCCTCTAAACGGCAAGGCTGTCATGTGCAGATGATGCTCCCATATCCAGGAAAAGAGATGAAAACAGGCTTATTCATGGTCCAGACTCTGAGTCACTTATGCTAAGTTTTGTTTCATGCTCCCAACCAGTTCTCTCTGCAGCCACATCCTCCAGAGAGGGGTCTCCTGATCCAAATTTAATCTTCACAGTGAGACCTAGAGCAGGATGGTTTATTCAGCCAACAGAAGGTCATACCATTGCAACTGTGAAATGATTTAAATCATGCAGACCATCTTTGTAGAGATATTTGAAAATGTAGATATGCTTCCATGTTATTTTTAAAGCATACAGGCATTCAGTTCCTTTAGGGTGTCAGATGTCTTAGCATTTCCAAAGTAATCTTTCTGGAAACTACCTTGAGAAATTTGCCTGCATGACTTCCCTGGTCTTCTAACAAGTACCTGTGGCAGTGTCTGAGAGTGAGCTCCACCTTCTTAAGCCCCTGTCCAGTATACCTGCAGCATCATCTTTCCATTCCTGGAGCTGCAAATTGAAGAGCTAGACCGTGAGCTTTGTAAGGGGCAAAACATAGCTAGCTTTTTTTTGACAAGCACCAGAAATAGCTTTTGTAGGGAGAAAATTTGGAATTCACAGCTGGTTTCCACCAATGCAGATTTCCCACGGATATTATTATTTAACTCCACTTTTTGAAATTCAAAAATGTGGAGCAGAGCTGGCAGCTGAGGTTTTACTTGTACCCCAAACCCTATGCTTTTGCCATATGATAAGCTGAAATGTGAATGAATCTCCTATCAGCAAAAATGTTGTCCATGTGAATTCTTAGTAACAAAAAGGGGAGTAAGAGAACAAAGAATTGGGAAGAAAAAAAAAAAAAAAAAAGAAAAAAAAAAGAAAGAAGAAGGAAAAAAAAAAAAAAGGAAAGAAAAAAAAAAGAAAGAAAAAAAAAAGAACACTTTTTAACTAAGACCAGCTGCTCAGGCTGTCTGAAAGACAAGAATTCAATTTGTAGCAAGGAACAAAACAGAGACCACTTGAAAATGTTCAAGTAGAAAAAGAAAAGCCCTCAAATGCAAACCTGGCAAGCCGCTTCCCACTCAGCTAGACACTCATGCAGCTGTTTCTTGTCTCCTGTTCCTCCTCAAGCAGAGCTGTACCTTGCTTCTTTGCAGTGTGGTGTCACAACCTCTCTCCTGCTCCACACCAGACACAGCCACAGGTATCTGGGTCTAACACATGAGGTATGGCACAGCCTGCCCAGGACCCACTTTCCAGGGAGCCCAGCTAAAAGACAGAGCATCATTTCCTTCACAGCCCTTCATGATAATGTAGCTTGTCTGAGAACCCCCATGTGGGTCACCTCTGCCATAGCATCAGCCACTCCTGGGTCTCACGTGTCTCCAGAGAAGATGTCTGCACAACTGGAAAGTGATTGGCAAAAACAAACAAACAAACATACAAACAACAACAACAACAAAAGAAAACATTCACTTCAGTGATGAATCCTTTTCTCTAGGAGACAAGATCCCTGTTTCAGTCCCTGAACACCTCTTTTCAGCTGTACTAGACTCTATCCCCTATATTCCAAGTAAGCACACAGCACTTGAACTGCAGCCCTTCTGGGGTTGTTTTTGTTTTCACTAAACCTTACACCCTTTTCCTCTAGAAAAGTTTTATCAGAACAAATATTTCTATGAAGAATTTCATTTTTGATAAAACAGTACTGCCTAGTGATAAGTACAGCTCTCGTGGTTGCATCCAACCACATCAATGTACGAAAACTACTGGGATGTGGTGAGCTTTGTTCATTGCTTACAGAAATGAAGGCATAGGAATGAACTCTTTTTGTCATCTGTCATAATTAGCAGTAAGTTAGTGTTCACTGAATAAAGCTTTTGGCAAGTTGTCAACCAGAAAACTGAAAATCAGAAAAAGAACATTTATCAGACCTGAAAAATAAGAGTAGCATTTAAGCATGTTTAAATCAAGATTTGGTTTAACTGTGTACAGCTGCTGTGAGTAGAGTGGAAACAAACAGAAATAGGCACCTGTTGAGAGAGAAGAAAGAAAAGAGATTAGCTGACAAGGGGAAAATTATGGGAATCTGCAGGAAGATAAAGAACATCAACTTTATCCTATTTACTAAGTTGGAAATTTCTGGATATAGTTTATAGTGGAAGACCTTCCTTATCTTCCCATTTTTGCATATCTACAGAAGAAATTCAACTTTCAGTTGGTACACAAGTGTTTTTATCTCCACTGACAGCAGTGAAGAATAAGACTGCTGAACTGGAAAAGACTTAATCAACAAGCCAAAAAATATTACAGGATTCACTATGTCAGATCAGACTGTTGTTCTAGCAAGATCAGGGTACTTCTACAGCAGAGGCAGTGAGAAATGATTCTGCAGAGGGGAAAACACAACTCATCTGAACCCATTTGTCTTGGTTTCAGCTAGATAGAGTTAATTTTCCTCATAGTAGCTGGTATGCTGCTGTGTTTGGGATTTAGGGTGAGAATAATGCTGATAACACACTGATGTTTTACCTGTTGCAGAGCAGTGCTCACACAGAGCCAAGGCCTTTCCAGCTCCTCGTGCTGCCCTGCCAGTGAGGAGGCTGGGGGTGCACAAGGAGCTCGGAGGGGACACAGCCAGGGCAGCTGGCCCAGGCTGGCCAAAGGTATGTCCCATACCATGGGGCATCTTGCTGAAAAAATATACGGGGTGGTTGGCCAGGGTGGGGGGCGATCACCGCTTGGGGATGGGCTGGGCATTTGTCAGTGGGTGGTGAGCAATTTCATTGTGCATCATTTGCTTTGTACATATTATTATTATTATTATCATTATTATTATTATTATTATTATTTCTCTTCCTTTTCTGTCCTATTAAACTGTCTTTAACTCAAGCCACAAGATTTTTTTATTTTTATTTTTCCCCTGACTCTCTCCCACATCCCACTGGGATGTGTAGTGCTGAGCTCCTGATGGGTTAGACCACAATACCAGTTTAAACAGAACAGCTATATATCAAATTCACATTTAACCTCCAAGTTTCTCATTGACTTTTAAAACCACTGATAAATGCTTTGAAGCATTTGATATCTGATACTATTTTTCTAGCATATGTACCTACAGCAAGAATATGTTACTGAGGAAAAGTTACAATGAGCCATCAAACTGAGAGCACAGGACATGTTAGAAATATATGTGAGGCTCACAAATAATGATGCAGATGAAAGCAAGCTAAGACTGCTTCAGTGATACATGACTTTCCCTTTATTATTGACATGGGCATGACAAGGACAAGAACTAGGCATGCCTGCCCTGAGGTGAGGGAGCCTATGAAAAAGCCTATGTCCCAAGGCCACAGGCATATGCCACAAGCAATCCTGATCCATGACACCTGTCACAATCCCTCCTGAGCCATTTTCCCTCTTCTCCAAGAACATCTTCCCACTGCCAGCCTCCTCACAGGCTGGGGACCTAAGAGTCAGGCTACAGTATGTCATTTTTTCCCCAGGATAGGAGAAAAAAGACTCTGTTTCCCTTTTCTCTTTTTCACCCCATATATCATAATGCTTTTCTGAAAGGAATTCCATGTTCACAACAGCTGTATTAATAAACAAGGCAACTTTCTCTGTCTGCCAACTCTTTTCATGCTTAGCAGCAAATTTCTATTTCTTTCCTCCATTTATTAGAGTTGATATGTATTATACCTCATAAGGTTCCTGTAAGGCTGAAGCACCCAGGATGTGTGAAATGTTCAAATCAAGCCAAGCCACAAGACATTACACAGTTTACAAATTGTGTAGGAAGGCATTAATATCACAGAAACGTACAAATATTTTTCTCGGTTCCAGATTTTGACCATTAGTTGTTTGCAGCGAGGTGAAAGCTCATTCCGCGATAGTCATCTCATGAAGACCTCTTTCCCCAAGCAATCACTTTAAATATATGACACTCTAGGCCCTGCCTGAGTTTACTACAAGCCTTTAAGAGTAGTAAAAGTAGGAGGATGAACTAAAATAGAACGTTTCCTGTTTTATTCTGAAGATAAATATTTTTCAACCAGTGGATATGCAGTAACAGACAGATATATAAAGGTTGTGGCCCATCCTAATCATTTCTATAGCAACTTCTAACATGGCATATGTTCTTAATCATGCAGTGCTATAGCTGGCAAACAGCCAGGTGTCCCCATCAATATCAGTGTTTTATCTGTCTCTGGAAGTAGCTAGCATCTCTTAAAAGGCAGGTATTTTTAATCTCCCTTTGGAGAAATGAAAGATATTAAAGAACAAATTTATAAAAAGTTTTTTATTCTCTTTCAAGGCACATTTGCAAAAGCATTGCCACGTATGACTTGTTCTGATAGGAAACCAGAGAAAAGGTAAAAAGAATAAGATATCCGAGAAGTGTCTTCTAAGTGTTTGCTCAAAGAAAAGATTTTTTTGAAATAAAAAGTGGCATAACAGTTCTTAGTGTATAAGGAAAGGTTTTGTTGTTTGCTTGTTTGTTTGTTTTTAGTTTAGTAGACTGAATTTCTCACAGTGCATGCTGGGACAGCACAGTCCTTTCTGTGCATGTTACACATTATTTGTATCTTGCCATGAGGTGACACAAAGTTTGTTATACAGCCATCTAAAATAAAATAAAATTGGAAAGTAGAAGGTGTTGGGAGAGGGGGCTAATGTTCAACTACTTATTACTAAAGCATGTGCTGAAAGATTGGGTCAGCTAAATAGGCTAACTATCACTTCACTTCTCTAACAGACAAAAAAAAAAATCTTCATTCTTATAATTAAATAAACTTAAAACTAGCCTTATAGGATCTATGATCAATATGGTAGCAAAGGACAAGACAAGGTGAATTAATGTATCATAATTAATGCACAAGGCTGCACTAAGGCTGTCTGAAGGTATCCAACTTGGTGATAGTTAGGATGCAAGTGGTATTGGTCCATCTTCTTGCCTGAGAATGGCAGCATTCATTCATCCAAAGTGATTCTACTTCTTTCAGCTTCTTAGTCAGCAATACCCCACATTCAAACTCAGCCTTTCTGAGATGGAGCATAAGAATTAAAACTTTCTGAGCAGAAAGAAGTGCAAACAAAAGCTTTCAGCTGTATTTCCTCTGATGGCTACAGGGTGAGAAGATGCCACTCCAGCAATACCCCTGTAGGTGCCTCAGCCTTTGAATTGCCTTAACAAGATACAGTTACTCTATAAAACAGAAAGTCTTCAAAGTACCATCTGAGGGACTAAATATCTTCTGAAAACAGCTTTTGTTGTTCACATGGAAGGTACACTGTGAAGAAAAGTCCTGCTTTAAAGCTGCAGGAGCTGACAGTGATTCCTCTCCATGAGCCCTTTTCACGCCCTTTTATCCAACCAATGCCACCTCCAGTCCTGACTCCTGCATCTGTTCTTGTACTTGGTTAAACCAATTGTTCTCCTTTGCTGTGAGCCACTGTTTGCCCTTTAGGAACTCCCCTGCTGTAAAGAACATCAGATTGGCTGGAAACACTATCTGTTTTAGTTGTTGTTCTTTTGTTTTGTTTTGTTTTCTGCAAAGCCATAACATTTTCTTCAAAGTGCTTGGCCAGTTATAAGCCTGGGAATTCATCTACCTGAAATTCTGTGGAATAGCATTTAAACAAAAAGATCTTATCACTTCTCCCAATAACCAAATAAGTTTCTGGTTTCTTCTTCCAAATTCTTCAACAAGAAAGAAATATATACTCATTGTATATCATTTTTAAAGTACGTTGGAATCTCTCCAAATGAAAAGGACTATAAAAAGATACAGTTTTCCTATTTTAATTTATTTCCAAGCTCTCTGCTCTTTGATGAGACTACACAAAAATGCCTCCCATGGAACAATATGATGCCTGTCCTGACTGTTGTTTGACTAATTTTTTGTAAGCCATATAAATGAAAAATATCTGTTTAGAAAAATCCTTATATTTTTTCCTACCCTGGTTAAGAAATAACCAGAAATAGCTATACATGTATTGTACAGTGGCTATATGAGAGAATCCAATCTGACATGTTGCATATGTGACACCAGTTAATATTTGAAGAAAAAAGATTCAAAATTCATGTTCATTCAACATTTGCGTGCTCCTAGCCAGAACTGGCAAGCAGAGTTAGGCTTGTAAGACTAAAAAAAGATCTCTGTATTAGTCATCTGATATTAGTGGGGTTTGAATTGCAGCTGTGGTGTTCATGGGGTTATCATTAGGTCTGTGTGACTTAATTGTATTTTATTTTCTGTTTAAAATTCACTAATCAGAGTGAAATCAGAAATGTGATTTCTCTCACCCACAGAATAATTACTTTCAGTACAAAGCTTGTGAAGAGGTCTGCTTTTCTTTAAAGAATAAGTGGAATTTAACATAATTTTATGCATCAACAGAATACTTCAAATGTCTTTCTCAGCTGCCATCCAAGTCTACAGAAGCCTACAGGCTTGTATATTTTCTTGAAAGTTTCTATGTGTCCAAATTTTCACTTTGTATATGCCCAGATTGTGCGCAAGACAGCCAACTACTTGCCTTGTTCCTGCCTTTGCCTGCCAGTTACAGCTTGGAAATCTCCCAGGTGCCTCTTTGGGTTCAACCTAAAGTGCAGTTGCAGTTGCCATAATCTGGTATTCAAGAAAGTGGGAAAAAAAAAATGTAGCAGAACTATTTTGATGGCAGAGCACTTCACACCATGCTCAAATCCAGCTCTGGGACCTGCTACATGAGGTTCAAACTTGTATCGCTCAGACGAAAGAGTCCCAACAATACCCATGGAACATATAGGAGTTTCCAAAATTTTTTGGAAACGGAAGCTGTAGAAAGATTTACAAAATGGAAAACTAAAGCTTGTCTGCAATATAAAAATGAAAAAGACCACTGGCTGTAAGTGGTGATGTCTTCTGGGATGATGTGGTGTAATGACCACATGGACACCAGGGTTCTTTTAGGATCAGTAACTGCTACTACTTTACTGATGACATAACTTCAACTTCAATTTATTGAGGACAGGCTCCCTTCTTATACCATTCGCTCTACATCAGTACTTTTCCACTAAGTATTCATTGGTCAACTACTTTGTGCGGCAACAGCAAACACCCAGCAACTTCCATGTCTTAACAGCTGAAGGACTAGCAACCCGAGACAGCAAGGCGTCTCCTGAATCACCCTTCTTTATTCCCTCAAAACTCTTTACATTCCTTATATCCTCATGGTTAAGAGTCCAATGTTATCACCAACCACGGAGCTTGTCGACCCTCATGGCCACACACCCACAGGATGAGAAGGGTTTTTCCTCTCTCTGATCTCAGAGATACAGAACATATTTTTTCATTAAATGAATAAAATGTCACAAATGTTTCATTTTATCAAGAAAAATATATTTCAATTACTTTCATAACATTTTATACGAAAAATTAATTATTGTTCTCATTATTATTAGTCATTTGTATGGCTGCCACACCAATGGGGATGTAACTCTGGGTTATGGCAAGATCAGCAAAAACCACAACAACAACCACAACCACAATATTTTTAAAACACGCACAAACACAAATGCAAGCAAGAACCATCTATATCATTATAGGCTGCTGTAACGGTGTGCTCCCCCACCCCTGGCCCACCTTCAGCCTGGCCATTGCCTTGCTCAAACAGTGGCTGTTTCACCTGAGGCCTTGCTCATGCAGATGCTGACCACAATACCGGCTTAAGCTGGGTGCTGGAGGAACTGACAGACAGACATCTTGCTCAGCAGCTGAGGGCCAGTGGAGCATGCACCAAAAAACCAGCATGACTATTAGTCCATCATCTTACCCCATAAATAGTGAGCAGGCCAAGAGCCACTGGAACTCCTCTGCACAGCCCCTGGCTGCACAATAGTATCTCCCCTTGAGTCGGGATGCCTCTCAAGGCCTGCTGCAGAGGTCCTGTACTCCTTGAGAGAGATTCCTTGCTGTAACAGGTCCTCAGTAAGTGATTAATAGCTTGCTAAAATTTGCAAACTTCACTAAGATTATATCTTAAATTGACTGTGCACATATAATTGTTAGATATAAACCACTGAACAAGCCTGGGACTAGGAGTGGATTCAGCCACACCTAAACTCCTCACCTCTTCCGTTCAAGGCATTCAGAAAGCAAGGGGTCCACTCTGAACCTTGGGACTCAGCGCGAGGGTCTCCCTGACACATCTGCCTTATCCCATACTCTATGCAGTAAATAATCAAGTGTACCTTGCCATCTCGAATCTTGTTGATGTCTTATTTACAGTTAAGCTTTGCTAGATCACTACATTATATCAATAAACATATTGCTGCTTCTCTTTTACAAGTGAAGTATATAATGTAATCCACAACAGCTGCTGATATCAACGGGGTGCAGTAGAGTGGCTAAATTTCACTGTGCCCTGTCAGAAAAGAGAAACTGCATACTAAGGAACAGCTGCCAACAAACACTTCATGTATGTGCTGGAATATAGGACAGAACTGTAAAAACAGTCATAGTTCATGTAGGGACAAAGCACTGTATTTTTCTAAATAGATGGAGGTAATTGCTGAGTTTTGGGCATCTATAAGAGATACGAAGATGAAAGAAAAAAAAATGAAGATAACTATGTACATATAGCAGCTTTATGTTTAAGCATAAAATTTCTAAATCCCTTTTTTCAGCTCCCAGAAGGTGAAGACAGGAGACAGAGCAAGACTGGCAAGAGGAAAGATTCAAGGTACACAAGGTAAGCCTAATTCTGGCGTCAACACCAGCAGCACTTTCCTCAGTCGGTGTGGTAGGCCATTGCTGAGCGTCAAACAGCTTGTGTTTCTCCCTCTTCTACTCTGAATGCTTCTTGCACCCTGACACAAACCAGAGATAAGAAACATCACTGGGCTGATGAGGAAATAGTGCTCTGGGACCACAAAACCTATTACAGAGGGCAGTACATTAATGCTAGCTTTGAGTTAAATAAGGGCATTTTTTAATAAGGGCATTTTTTGACCAAACTAAATTCTTCTGGATGAAAGGAAGCACAGAAGGGAGGTATTGAAGTATCCCTAAAATGCTTCATGACATTTCCTTGGCTGATTAACAATGGCTTTGCCAAGTACGTTACAATTTCACAGTACAGAAGTATTTTCACAGATCAGTCAAGCAATTGTCCAATAGATGAAGAATTTCAATGCTGGGTCTCAGGTTTTTAGAAATAGAAAATAAATGCATTCAATAGGTTTCTTGTCCATAGTAAACAGCAGTAACTAAAGAGCATCTTTTAGTCTCAGATCTATCATCAGACTGCCTTTATGATTGCTTTCTGGTTGCTCTTTGAAAACCTTGTATAGCAAAATGCTCTAAGAAAGGTCATGCCTTGTTTGAAGAGAGATAGTTAAGTATTTGCTTTGATGGGAAACACTCTGAAACAAAGCACATCAGCAGTAATAAATAGTCTTCCAAGACATGATGGCCTCTTCCAAGAAATTCTGCTGCATAACACAGAAGTTTCTGAACTCTCTTTTTACCTTTCAATCCTTTCCTACACACCAAATCTCATGTTTTCCTTTTGTACTTCAGCACCCACTATTTCTACTTTATTTCCATACACTAAAGCCTTCTAAATTGCTTGCTTTCAAGCCTTTCAGAACATATTTCAGATTATTTGAACAGAGATAAGTTGTTTTTCTGTTTAAATGATAGGAGAAAATACAAATTTACATCTTTCAGAAAATACATAAAATTATTTCCAATTTGTTCAGAAATTTTTCTTTGTCTGTGCTATATGTTATAATAGAAAATGCAAATTAAACAAGTTCTCATTCTAGGTCAAAACATAAAAGCCTTCCTCTATTAAAATTGTCTAAAATGAGGGATCAATAACACTTTGGAGTGTCCTCCCATCTCGATCCCTAGTCCTCAAAGCCACATCAAAAACTTGTGTTTAGTAAAAGTTTTTCTCTGCTTTTTATAACCCTCTCTTCCTTTTTGCAGATTAGAAATGGCCTTGAAATGGCAAACAGATTATTAATGATACCTCAGCCATGTACAAAATATTTCACCTAGCTCTGCTGGGTGCTGATGACCATTAATAGTTTCTCCATGATACGTACACTTTAACATATTAAAACTTAATATTCCAGGATAAATTTTCTGCAAAGTAGTACTTTATAACACTTGACTATTTTAAGACAAAATTGTTCTATTAATAAAGTCCACCTTAGGATGTACGAAGAGATCCAGCACTCAACTCACCTAAGAGCTGGTTTGCAGAGAAGATCTGCACACAGCAGCTCACAAAAATTCCATCTCTGCGTATGCTGCCAACCAGTATCAAAGGGATGCCACCTTCATGTGGTATTTTTATGTTTCCCCGGGGCTTCAGCTCCCCACCACCATCTTTCTTTTTACCAGAGCTACTGGCTTATGCTTTATAGTATGTTCCTAAAACTGTGAGTTCAGAGTTCTGTGTCTTCCCATTACCAAGTTCCCAGAGTCTCACTTTAAGGTGTCCAGGCAATCAAGCTGCCATGTATGAAGAAACAATGAAAACTAAATATTTATAACAAGCATTAGGAGAAGAAAATAATATTTTAAGTTACAGAGAGGAATCCACAAAAACTTAACACCTTTTAACTTTCCTGATTTACCTGCAGTCTTCATTTCAAGGATAGACCAAAATTAAATCCATGTTTGATTCTAGAGTCTTGTGGAATATTTTATTTCTGAGAAGAAGCAGATGTTATTCAGCTAGTTTTCTGAGATAGGCCTTGTAGAATAGATACAGTTTTTCACCAGTGGGAGAGAGAGAGAGATCTTGTACACACACACATAAAAACACACACAACATATTTCTAATATCTTCTAGTTTTTATATTGTCCTAAGCATCTGCTATCAGTCACTGTTATAACAGTTTTCTCACACAAGTTGCCCCTCTCCTACTTCCAAGTATTCACAGTGTTAAATCACTAATAAACATGGATACTTTCAGGAGGTTACAGATTTGTGTACATCTTTGCAGTGGAGTACAGAGGATCTGATATTTTTCAGTATCCTTTTTAGTGTGGAGATAGCAATGTAGATCCCTAGGGCCATCATTCTGCCCTGGACCAGGTCACCTATGAAGGAGATGGGTATTGCCCTTACAAAACTCCCTAAACCCATTTCAGGTGTTGTCATTGGTATAACAGCTTTGAGAGATGGATCAGAGACTGTATATTTGCTGCCAAGTTCAACTGGCATTGGAGGAAAAGCATGCTGAATGGGATGGTTATTTCCACAATTAACTTCCATAAGTAGTGTCACCTAAAGCTGACTCACCCAAGGCACCAGGCAATGGAGGTGCCTCAGCCAGCAGCCTTCCCATACAGAGCACGGCAGCTCCTACTGCTCACACAGGACCAAGCTCCTGCTGTCAGCCACCTTCCTCCTGCCAGCAGCTGGCCGTGTTTGCATACCACCTCTCCTGCATTAGCCAAACAGTAGGAGGATTTCTGGATGTCAAATTGCTTTTCAATATGTGATCAAGCATTGCACGTAAGTGCTTCATGGGATGTATTTATGCAACACCCTCTCCCAAGCTTTGCACACTCCATTAGTCAGCTACTCGGATGCCTGAAGAGGAAGGTAAACTTGTTTTTCTTTCTGGACAGTTACAAAACAATACTGCCACCACAGCAAATAGTTTATGAAGACGTATACCACTGCGTCTTTGAATAACCAAAACTGTTGTGTATTGGCTCAGAATTTTACATTCCCCTTTGGAAGAGAATATTTGCTTCCTTCTTAGAAAAGCAAAGAGTCTCAGAGACTAAATATTACAATGGACAGAAGACTCTGAAAGTGACGCTAAATCTTAGCTTTCTAATTACCAGCTGTCACACAGTTCTAATCTAACCCAAGGATATGCTCAAAGCTGTCAAATTCCCATTTAAGAGGCATAAGAGACAAGGTCCCCAGAATTTCCAAATAGAGCTGAAAATAAAATAAATCATACAGATAAGAAAATCTTTATTTTTTTTTACCTCCTTCATATCATTTAATCTAACTATATGCTTTCTGAGAAAATTTCAGCCTTAGAATTTTACTTGTTAAATCACAATAAAAGAGATTTGTCTCTTGAGATACGTTCCTGAAATATGGTATCAAGTAATACTGAACAACACGTCCTACTGTTTGCATGTGGTATGGACACAGCAGGAGGGAGGAAAGTGTTTACTTTCCTAGTTACATTATAATCAGTCACACGGATAATTTGAGACAAATATTTGTATTGATTTTGAAGATATGGCCAAAACGTATGCCTTTTGAAAACAGGATTATTTTGTCAATTATCCCCATCACGTATACAAAGCACTGTTTCAAACACTGAAGGAGAAAACATGTTTTTCACCTCTTCTGTTTTTCAAAATTAGATCATTTCACGCATAGTAGAATACTAGCATTATGGTGACAAAGTTTGTTAAAGTTGTGTATAGATTAAAATGTAGGAGAGAATATAAATATATGAGGAGAATATTATTAGCTGTTAAGATTAACTGGTAAATTAACATTGTTATGAGACTTTATTCCCCAGAACATACTTCATGAAAATATCCATCTTTTCTTTTTTCACTTTCCTAAATTAACACTCCTTTATTATCCAGCAGATTTAGAATGCCTTGGCACATACACCAAAGTACATCATCAGCTATTCCTTTCCTGAGTATAGCTGTCATTTTAGATTCCATTTTAAAATTTTTATTTCTTAGTCTTAAAGAAAAGCTGCTTCTTGATATTAATTTCCTTTCCCATCAGATACTGTTGTTCAGCCTAAAATTCCTGGATGTCCTTCCCAGGGCAACATCCATGAAATGCCCTGCTGCTCTGAGTGGGGACTTGAAACAAAGCTGGACACCAACTTCCCTGATGGTAACAGTAATATCTGTTATGTGTCCTATAAACTAGAATTTGTCTTATGCTACTGGCTAGTTTAGTGTTGGCTTAATGCCTGAAATGGTGTTTGAAAACATGAAGGTTTTCATCCTTCTAACTTTCTGATTCAACTACAAAGATAATTCTTTTGGAAGATATATAATAATTCTTTTTATTCATAATTCTTTTATGACTGAGCCATGGGCTTTAATTTCATGTACTGGCAATATATGCTTTATGTATAAAAGTTCTTTTATTCATGAGTTTTCAACATACTTTCAATTTCAAAAGCCATGTCTTTATTCTTGTACTATGGTGACAGATTATCTTTACTGCCTCTTGACGTTCATTTTCATCTTTGTGTAGCTCACTTTGTCCAGCTCACTTCCTTAGTAACCTTAACTTAGCTAATGGAAACCCAAGCTGAAAAATTCACATAGTGCAAAGTTGCATCCTGCACATTTATTTGTTTGACAGTTCTATGATGATATTGCACTAAGCTGTGATTTTTCGGGCAGGATTACACAGCTACAGCTTTTCTGTATTTATACACAGACAGGTTCTAATCTACTCAGGAAAATCTTCTCACCAGGTTGCCTGGTCCATATTCTTCTTCTGGTGGATGATACCACACACATGGCAGCCAGGTGCTTTTCCTGAAGGGTAGCAATAATGCAAAGTTTATAATGAAAGAGAAAATTCCTTGTTCTGTCGGAAATTCTGAAGCTTTCCATTTGGTTATTAATTAAGACGAGCTGTCAAACTTTCAGGATTTTTCAAGAAACAAAACAAGCCAAAATGCTTTGTTTCATCCTCTTGAAATGTCTCCTTTGTGTTTATCACTCTGGTGATTAGCTGATGCACTCACTATGCTATACTATATATCTGCAAGATACAGTTAAATATGAAGCACTTTGATGCTAAACAGGCAAAAAGAATTTATTTATTTGACATGTTAGGTAAATTATCACAAGCTTAATGAGTTCTGCTGAATCCACATTTTCTGAAGAAAATATCTCAGTGGAAAAAAACAGATCTAGAGTGGTTGTGTTTGATTAAGAACTGATAGAAAATTAAAAAATAATAATAATCCCCGCATAATTCCCTGACTCTGTTCTCTGCATGGGCTACATTGCTTTACTGGCACAAGGATGAACCCTGGCTCAAATTAGTGAGGGGTTTTAGCATTTTCTTTCACTGGATAATGCTCTGTAAATTTTCCTCTCAATATCTTGACATATAAAGATATTGCTCAATCATTAAATTTGGAGTGTCTCAACACCTGGGTGTCATTTCCCTGTTGTCTGATGGTTTAACCATTTCACGTTTCAAAAAGCTTGCTGTTCATGCTGTGCCATCTTGTTAGCACACAGCCTTCAGATTGGAGCTCTGTCTTTTAGGCGGCATCAAAAGTATCTGGAGATGGAACAGAATTCTAGCAATTCAGAAATATCACATCTCTGAGGAGGTGGGACAGGGAAAACAAGGGAATTCTTGAGGCTTTTATCAATCTGCATAAGGAACAACCAAACCATATCAAAGAGTAACACTAAATCAGCCTTCAAACAAGCAGTTTGAAATCAGTAGTCCAGAAATCAGTAGTCTAGAATACTTTGTTCTTTCTTGACCATGCCCCACTTGTATCATTTGCAAAATTATATGTATATATAATATATATAGTTCTGAAAACTTTCACAAAAAGAGTATAGAATGGAAAGATTAATTGTATCTTCCTTCCTTCCCTTTTTCCTACCCTCCTTTCCCTCCTTCCCTCCTTCCCTCTTTCCTTTCTTCCCTTTCTTCCTTCCTCCAGTCCTTCCGTTCAGCCTTCATCATTCAGTGAGATAAATTGGCTTTGCTGCACTTTCTTCTCTTTCTTCTATTGTTTCCACAGTTCATATCCCTCAAAAATGTGTTACTACACATTTCCTTCCCATTACACGGCCACGGTTGCTTAAGAAGACAACAACATATCTGGCTAAAAGCTAATGTGTAGATGTTTTCTAGCTGATTACAGCAGCTGCAAGCAGAACAATGGCATTTCAATACTTTCATATGGAGTCCATCAAGCATGTTCTAACAAGTGATTTTATGATTTCAGTAATGGTCTGTTCATATTGACCATAACTTGGCAGAACTAAGCAGGTCTGAACTTTTGGAGAAAGTTCTGTTTCCTCAGCGATGGCTGCTTTTAAAGGACATTCTCTTTGAACTTGGCAAGCAGTTTGGGATGCTGGGCAACACTTCAGGGGCTGTTTCTTTATCTGTAGTAAAATAGCATCACTTCAATGACATTTTAGTTTTTCAAGTCTAAGATTCATTTTAAAAAATAATGATCCTTGTCTTCCCTTGAATTAATTAACAGAGTTTGTCTTTAAAATAAACTGTTATATTACTAATATACTAACTATTCAAACTAATATATATATTAATTTAGCCTCTTTGCTTTCACTAGGCAAAATATGGAATTTAAATAGAACAGGCTATTTGAATAAAACTCCCTATTAATGTCTAGATTTCCTATTAGAAAATGATTATTACTTAGTATAGGAAACAGAACTAATGTTGATGTTTGTGTGACAGAATTTCTCCCCCAGGACACTTAAGAGTCATAGATTTTCCCTGAAACACCTTAAATATTGCATACTTGTCTTAGCTCTGTGACAGTGAGCAACACAGATCACAAGTTTTTCTCTTAGTATACTGGAAATAATACAAAATCTTACTGTTCTCACAGCATGTGAAACTTGCTCTTTTGGTCCCATCTGGTATCAGCACAGAAAAACATGGAAATGAAAGTGTTTTATGCAACTCTAAAGATTCCTCTTCTGCCCAGTTTTTGAATGTACGACAGTATTAATGGCAACTTAAGTTAGCTACTTTGGCATATGTTAAACTGAAAATAAAAGATATCATCTCTCAGCATTAATCGCCTCAATCTAGAGCAGTGACTGCCTGAAAACTTAGCTGTTCCCCTCTGCATACAGCAGCAGAACAGCTCTCATTTTTTGTACTGTCGTAATGATGCATAATCTTATTTTAATATTTTATTTATCCATGTAGCTAGAAAACTGCATGACGAATATTTCATTCCTTTTCAATTTAATGTATGTTGAATGTACTAGGAGTGAGGGACTAAACAGTATTCTACATACACATGCATGTGCACATACATGCAAAGAAGGTTATTTCTCATGCACACAGACATCACAAAGCTTAACAAAGGAAAATGCCAGGTTCTGCACCTAGGAGACACAGGTACAGACCAGGACCAGACCAGTTCTGCACCTAGGAGACACAGGTACAGACAGGGAGAGAAGTGGCTGGAGAGCAGCTCAGCAGGAAGAGACCTGGTGGTGCTGGTTGACGGCAGGCTGAACATGAGCCAGCAGCGTGCCCTGGCAGCCAAGAGGGCAAACTGCAATTTGGGGTTCGTTAAATACAGCATGGCCAGACAGTCAAAAGACATAATTCTCCCCTGTATTTAGTGTTGGTGTGGCCTCAGCTCGAATATGGTATAATGTAACCTTGGACAATAAGAAACAATGAACTACTGGGCTGTAGCTGAAGGAACACTCTGTGACCACCTTGGTTTTTAGAGGGTGATGGCAAAGCTAGGCAACAGATTTCATATTTAAGCAAAGACACTTTCAACTTGTAGAAAACATTTAGCATTAAGGAAAGTGAAGGACATTTGACACACAGGGATTTTACTAGGTGTTTTCCCAACTTGAAGAAGAAGAGGAGGAAGAGAAAGAGAGGAGAAGGAGAAAACCACTATAATTCCTTATGGTAGAATTCTGATACACAAATATCCATGGACTCAATTAAATCCCCAGGATTAGGGATATTTGAGTAAGATTTCTAGGTTTTTTTTACACCTTTTTCAATCTGCAGCAAAAAATCCACAAAATTAACTATACGGCTTGTCTAGTGGCAACTGTAAAATATTTAAATCTTAGCTAAACTTAGAGTGGAAAGAGAGGAGAGAGTGAAATAGCCTTACACTCTCTCGTTAATCTGGTATCTCTGCACAGCACAAGTCTGAGATCTCAGAGATGATGTTTGGTCTGCAAGCTTCAGTAACTCAGTGGTAATTCTGTTTTGCTGTGCTTTCTGAAGCACAAGCAGAAGCACTGAACCAGAACGCTGTTCACTGTTTTCCATATCGAGGATTTTTAAATGGAAAGAGGCAAGGAACACACAAAGTGATTCCCTAACATGAAATGGGAAGTTGCCCCCACTATCTATCAGGTCAAATGACAAGACCAAATTTTTAGAATCTCTGTAAGCAAGAGAGGTGAGACCAACTGCCAGAAGTACGGCTGATTGTCAGGCTGACTGCACAAATCTCCCCACACTGCCTTCCTGCAGGAGCTGTGGGACAGCACAGCCCATCCCTGCCGCCCTGTCCCCTGCCCAGCACAGACAGAGCTGGGCTAGGCAGCCCTCATCCCCTTCCTCCACCTCTCATTGCCTCCAGGAGATAGGTGGCTACACAACAGTGAAGGCAAAACAGTTGTCCAGTATTGCAGAGAAAGGTATTTTAAAAGGATTAAATACAGGTTTCCATAGTCACCGTGCATGTCCCTGTGAGAACGATTGTTTTTGCAAATTGGTCACTCCAGTCTGGTAACTGCTGAACAAACAATGGGAATGTAATCAACTGGAAGCAGGTCCAGTGAGCAACACCATAATGTTATTCTATTTTTATATATTTTCTCAGCTATTTAAAAAACAATCTCGGCCAACTTTCCCCTGCTGTTCAACGAAGTGTTGTAGGACACCTAATTTTACAAGAAAACCTTCAACCTTCTGCTGCATCAGGACTAATTTGACTGTTAATGTTTTATGGAAAGAAATCTTTAGAACACATTTTATATCACTTTTCAAGCCTACTATATACTACCAGAGGAAAATTTTTAGGATTTTGTTCTTTCCTCCAACTGTGGTACAGAAGAAGCTCTAATTTCTCAAAAATATAATCAAAAAAAAAAAAAAGATAATTAGAATGCTCTGTTTTGTTTTTTTTTTTACAAATTCAAAACATTGATTTTCATTACAATGCAACTGTACATAATGTGTAGAGCAATAACTCTACTGTAGTACAGATATACATATGCAATGCAATACTAAAATATGAACCAAAAAAAAAAAATGTTATTTGGAACGAAAATAATTCATTAGGGCGCAGTTCTCTCATAGTATGTTTACTGCTAACTTGATAAATACTCTGACTATTAATTTTTACCCCAAACATTCCCTTTTTGTGACTAGTTAAAGGTGAGAACATTATTTAGAAATGTTTATGCATGTTACAGACATACATTCCAAAAATAAAAAAGAAAAAAAAAAGAAAAAGAAAAAAAAAAAAAGAAGGAAAGGGAAAGGGAAAGGGAAAGGGAAAGGGAAAGGTAGAAAAAAGGAAAAAAAAACAAGAGATGGAGAAACAGAGTAGAACATTAGAATTATACAACCAGTTTTGTGAACCTCATTCATTTCCTCTTGCAAATCAAGTGTCCTGAGGTCAGCTATGCTCTTATCATACAGAAAAAATTAGAAAGTGCTAGACTTGTCCAGAAAGGATTATCTTCAATATTTTCATTTACAAATATAATTGAATGACAGCAGTTTGTTTTCAAGCACCAAATTCCACAGCCTGAACCTCATGCCTGCGCTCCACAGGGCAGCACCACCAGAGGGCTGTAGACACCAGGGACTGTTCGGGACTGGTCTAGTGCTGCAAGATGAATGTTGCACTGCATTTGTTCACCTGGTACCAAAAATATTTGACGTATGTCACTGTATTAATACTAAAAGATGTTGAAGTTATCCAGAGGGATGAATTTCCACAGCACTTCCATAAGAACTGCACTGCCAGCGACAAAAGAAAATCTCACAATTTGCATCTGTGTGCATAAAGGATTTTTGGTTGGTTGCTCCAGTACGACTGAACCAGTCTTTGTTTCTGAGAAAATTTCCTATGCAGTGAAGGCACCCTCATTAGTCGTGATTTTGTATAAAGAATAAAGTTGTTAGGAAGATATATGGTAACCAAGTCTGCTTTTAGTGAAGAAAATGACAGCATTCCTCCAAACTTCTGGAAAGCAAGAATTGGGATAGTAATATATCACTATTGGGAAAACAAGAAACTATAGGCTGGATTTTAGGCACAGTTTTGCCATAAACTTACCTTCAGCAAGCCATTAACTTGTGTTGCTGTGCCTTGTTTTTTCCATCTTCATAGGAACACAAAGAAATTTACTGAATTCATAGGACTGCATCAAAGAAAATGTATTGTCATCAAAAAAATAGGAACTTTTCCAATCAAGCACCGTTAAACCATCCAACTTATTTAATCTTCATTTCCTCTTTATCAATCCAGTTAATCTGTTTGCTAATTCAGTAGTTTCTAACAACTCTTCAAATATTTATTTTGCTCTGCCTACAAGTTGCCCAGGAAAACAAGTACAGCACTATTTTTAAGTATGTCCCCTTTACTGAAAATGGAATGCGCTTATTTATTCCCATATAATGAATGTGGCACAGTTATTCATCAATTTTTTAACAAGTGAAGAATGTACAATTTTCTAGTCTCTTGTTGAAAATACACCCTGGAAATGTATATTATATTATCCACAATCATAAGTATACAAACATCTTGGAAAAATCACACACAGAAAATGTTACACAGAGGTGATTAAACACGTGCAAAAATATGCTAACAATTTTCCTTAAGTCTCAGTATTTTAAATGCTGCAATGCTTTACCATACACAGACACAACAAAATTACTTTGGTACGTAGGCAGATCATGCTTAGATTGAATTTCCACAGAACAGACAAATGTTACAAATATATTAGTTGAGGATAATATTGATTATAGTTCTGGCAGCATTCTGCAGAAACCTACACTCTTCACTGTAAAAGAGTATGATAAATTAAGTTGTCAAACTACATACTTCAGAAGCACTCGATGTTGGGGCAAAACTTTGTTTTTGGCATAACTTGGTGTTATAGCCAAATGTCACTTAATATTATATTACATAGCGTAAAGAGGAAACTCAGAGCTTTCTTTATCCAGAGTAAACTGGTACAATATTAAGGATCTCTCCTCTCCTAAAAAGTGTGCATTAGTACCTGATCAACTACAGAAAACACGATGCCAAAACCTCAGGTCCTCTTCATTTGAGCTTAGTTTCAGGAGGTTCTTGCTTGTCAATAAATAACTTGCTTTAGTTCAAACGACTAGGATTTCTTAAGTATTCCAAAAATATCTGTCTAGGTGAGTCTAGCTCAAACTGCAGTGGTAATCTGTGTCAGTCCTAGATCATTGGATTCTTCTCTCTCTTGAGGACAGTAGGATGACATTTCCACGACTAGTCATACAGGTTTGTTTGTCCCATCTGTTTCCCTCATATAAGCTGGGTCTTGCACAGTGTTTCTGACTCTGCTCGTGCTCTGCCTGTCCATCCTCATCTTGAGGGGGAAGCAGAAGTCCTTGAAACATCTCTTGAAGTTTTCATCCAAAAAAGCATACAGGATTGGATTGAGGCTGCTGTTGGTATAACCCAAAGCGATACAGAAATAATAGCTGGATATAGCAGCAGTACTGTGGGACACGTCCCCTAATGCTTCAACCAGCACAAAAATGTGAATAGGGGTCCAACAGATAATAAAAACTGCCACAACCACAAGAACCAACCTGGTGATGCGGCGCAGGTTTCGATCTTTCTCTCGAGACCCTGAGAGAAGCCGTACGCTTTTAAGGCGCAGGATCATCAGAGTATAGCAAACAATTATAATGAGGACTGGAATAACAAATGCAAAGACAAAGACACAGATTTTCATGAAGATGTCCCACCACACGTAATCTCTGTCTGGAAATTGCAAGGAGCATTCAGTGCTCGTGGTATCTAGAAATGAAATAAGCAAGAAGAAAATTGCTTTATTATTAGATACTCTAAACAATATAATTATCATAGCATAAGCTAGGAAAAGTGATTATCATGTAATGTGATACTAATAAATAGAGCTAGTATTAAATCACTCCAAGGAAAGCTTTCACTTACCACTGAAACTGGTTTTACACAGCTGTCTAGAAATTACTTAGAGAGATATGGGCTTTTTAAAATGCATAACATTGTATAAACTTTGCTTCCCATAGGAGAAGCTAAAAATGCAGAGTCACAAAAACAAAAATTTATAAAATGAGTTGAGCAATTGTTTCCATTTGAATCTCACTGAGATTTAAAGCCAGAAAGAATACCAGGTTTAACGGAGTAGAAGACTCATAATTATTATCAAACTATATATGTTTTTGTCTGTGGGAGGAGCAGATTTTTGGTATCATGAATGGTGGGAGCTGAATGAGATTTTGATTGTAGGAAGGTTTTGCCAATATATGACAATTGTGTAATAATCTTTTCCCACGTGTCTCCTTAGAGTACATGTAAGTGCTTGTATTCTGAAAAAACATTTTCTGGCAACAGCTTCTTTTCAGTTACATAGAAGCAAATAAAATATGTGCGTGTGCAGAGTCAAATGGAAACTGCTCTTTTTGCAGATCATGTCACTGACTGCAGTATCTGAGCCACTAACACCATCCCACTCCCTTTCTCCTTTCCCATGCCAGGATTCAAAACCACAGGCTCTCACATTGTTGTATAACCCAGAAATATTCCATCTGACAGGAGGTTGCTAAGGCATGAAATATGAGGTTTCATTTGCTGACCTCATTGCAGCCTTCCAACATACAAACCACATGGAGAAACAAGGAATAAGATAAATGGCAAAGCAAGACAAGGGAAAAATTTACAGCTACTATCAGCAGTTAAACTGCTCTGAAGACAAGTCAAGTTAACCCAGGGATTTTTCACTCTGAATTGTAGCTTAGAGTTTATCCTCTCAAGCACTGCATTATTCTAGTGTTTGGTGGTATGTTTTATCCATTTATTTTCATTTTCCCTACTGAATTCTACATTTCTCTACAAATTATTACGTATTGGCTTTTATTGAGTCAGAGCTAAAGGTGGAAAGCTTCAATACACTGTTGTACATCACTTTTTCATGTCTAAAACAGAACCAGTCGGGGAAAAAAAAGAAAAAAAAAAGAAAAAGAAAAAAAAAAACATCAAAATATATTTGCTTGCTATCAAAATGCTTCACAAATTAAGCTGATATTGCAGCTGATATTATTTTGAAAAACATCCCCAGAGGCTGGGGTGGGGAAAGTTATCCTAGAATCATAAAATCATTAAGGTTGGAAAAGACCTCCAAGATCACCTGGTCCAACCATCGCCCTACTACCAATGTCACCCACCAAACCATGTCCCTAAGCACCACATCCAACCTTTCCTTAAACACCCCCAGGAACAGTGATGTCACCACCTCCCTGGGCAACCCATTCCAATGCCTGACCACTCTTTCTGAAAAGAAATGTCTCCTAATTTCCAACCTAAACCTCCCCTGGTGCAACTTGAGGCCATTCCCTCTAGTCCTATCACTAGTTATCTGTGAAAAGAGGCCAACCCCCAAATTATAGTATCATATAGGCATTTCCATAGTTAGATATCAGAAAAATGTTACTGGGTGATATTGAACACTACTACATTCAAATAAAAGGTTGAAATTGAAACTAAATATTTTGAGTTTTTATTTTAAAGAATATAATGACTAATTAATGTTTCTGAAAGCTGAAAACTGAAAAAAGTCTCCATCTGTCAAGACTGATGGAAAATGTAAGATGACAGCACAAGCATTATTTCATAAGGTTGCAACTTTCACTCAACTCTTCTAAATCCTTTGTGATTATATTTTAATAAGGCAATTTACTTTTACTTAATATTATTATAGAAACATCAATAATTATCTTCAAAAAAAACTTTCACGTTGATTATTTACTGCTAGTTGTAGTAGATCATGGCCTAGCAACAGCAGCAATAATACCCGGACGCAACTACAATGTCTAGACTAGTAAAGCCAGATGTGCAGTTTGGGACAAATGAGAGCTATGATTAGGGATGACTGCTCTAGACCACATCCAGCTACCACCTAATAACCCCTCCCTCTTCAGGTCTATTGATGTAATTTCACTTATTTATCAAAATCATTAGATTAGGAAAAGCTCCTGCTGTTTAAAAAGTTTGTGCCAGCCAAATCATCTTGAGAAAGCCACAGGAATACATATATATATATATATAGTTTTGCAGCCATTCCTGAGAAGACAGGAGCTGCTGAACAGCTGGAGTCATGCTGGAAGCATAAAACCTTCAGCTGCAGCTGGAAGAGCAAGACCAGCCACAGCCCAGTCATCATCCCTCAGCAAAGATTTCAGAGTCCAGGCAGCACTTCCAGTGACAGAAAAGGAAAGATCAGAAATTACTTGAAATTTTACAACAGAAAATGAGAATTGTTAATTCACCAAAATTATTTCCCTAATCCATCCTGATCAAAATAATCTGAAAGAAAAACAGGGAAAAAAAAAACTTGAAATGTTTCACTTTCAGAGTATTCAAATAGATCATTCTGATATACCTTTTCATAGCAAATTCTCTTTTGTTTTAGTTTTACCTTGAAAGATATTTTTAAGATGTAGTTTATTAAGTTAAAAATACTAAAGCAATTATATATAATAAATATAAACAAATGTCATAATATTAAGATAAAATAATGTTAATTCAGTGTATTAAATGGAATTTATATAATTATAAAATATAGTCATAAATATTCTCTCAGAAAATAAAAAAAGTATCAGCATAGTTAACTCATTTTTTTTTCTTTTTGATGCATAGAAAAGACAAAAATGGATTTAGCTTACAAAAAGATAAAGGCATGGATACTTTATACGTGTATTCCAACATATACTAGTGAAAGTCAGTATTGCTAATTTTCAATAAAATAAAATAAAATGTAAAAAAAAAACCAACCCTTTATTAAAGAATCTGAGTGGTTATGGCTGGAGGGAACCTATGGAGGCCATCTGGTCCAACCCCCCACTAAAACAGGCCACCCAGAGCAGGCTGCCAAGGACCATGTCCAGGTGGATCTCACAGCAATTTAATTTATATGTAAAATCTTATCCTAAATTCATTAATATTGAATGTTATCATAAGAATATATAAACCATATTCCAAATATTTCACTGCGCTCTATAAACGAAGTGAAAAACATTTTCACTTCATATATAGAATGCAATAAAATGTTTGGAACACGGAATCCTTTTCTTTTTCACAGTTAACATCAAGGATCAAAAAATATCGCTGTCAAAGATGCAAAATATCATACTAATTTTCAGGAACATTGAGAGAGAATAATATCCAATTTGTACTTTATACTTGTTGCCTGAAAATGTGCAGAACTAAATTTAGTGTCACAAAATGAGCACTTAAGATGCTCATACTGTCATACTGACTTTTCCCACTCTGGAAGCCATCTATTCCAAATAGATCAATATATTTAGAGGAAAATGCTGCACTTCAGAAGGTATTTTAGTGTAAATATATATTAAAATGTTTGATAAGATACCACTTAAGATTCATTTTACTCCTTATGCGGGAAGTCTATTTCAGTTAGGTAGCTTAGTAATACCTCACCTTCAGGCATCCATATTCCTCTCTATTCAATTGGAGCCTTCATAATATTTCTGGGAATACTAATAGTACCTCTGATTTCTTTATTTTTTTAATTATTTTTCAGCAATAAAGGTTCCATTAAGGCCAGAGAGGGAAGATTTACACAGACATAAGATTTATTCTGTAGGGAAAATGCATCTGGAAGGACACCTCTGGGAGCAATCCTGAACTGTGAGAACAAAAGGGACTAACTGTGTGTAGGCTTGGAACTTTAAATACAGTCACTTTCCTTTTGATATTCAGTTGTTGTTTAAATCTGAACCCAACAGAGGCCCCAGAGCATATAAACAGCAGCTATTGTCATCAACATAATATAGAGTTTCAGTACTAAGATCCAGCTGCCAGGCAAAGGGAGGATCTTTGTTTTTTTTTCCCCTTCACCATTTATCAGTGCAATTCATGAACACACCAGACAAGATAATTGGCAGTAAATGCTCAAGAGACACCTTAGATCAGACAAGCAGGGCTGAATGGTAGGGGCTGACAAGCATTTGCTAATAATTCCTAATCTTATTTGGCCCAGGTGAGGTGTGTATTACTAGTCGCTGCTTCAGGAGGAAGGAAAAAAAAAAAAAAGGCTGCCTGCCATGCAATGTGAAAAAGGCATTTAATCACTTCTGGCCTCAGAGCAGCCCTCTGAACTCAATGTGATGCTTACAGTGAATGACGAGAACATTCTGCTAGTTAAGAACAGTCCTAACAAAACACCTGGTTGAGCCAATGTCTCATAGCCTTCAAGATTTCATCTGTAGTTAGACAATCATTCTTCCCACCTGGAGATGCTTGGAAGTGAATTTTTCCTGAGCTACGCAGTATTTCATAGAGCCTGTCCAAACTTTACTGGGGAGAAGAGTTACAGCACTGCAGACCAGGACGCTTGATCTCCCAAAAGGCTGATGAAGAGTTCCCAGAGAGTCTCTCCTCTCACCTACCCAGCACAAGACCAGGAGCAAAAACAACATCTATACATCTTCAGTGAAATCAATCAGCCTTTGAGCAGCTGAACACCGTTGTTTTGTTTGCATTGATCTATGCCAAGAGTTTAACACACACCATTTATCTTCTCTGCCAGATAAAACTGTGTCCTTATGTAAAGTTTACCAGTTCTCTTGGGAGGAGTGAAAACTTTCTACTAGAAAAGGTTGCTAATTCAGGAACTTATTAATCATTCTTCAGAAGATCATTTACATTGCAAAGAACACTACCACCGAATAAATATGTATGCCCTGTATTTCATAGGCCATCTGTGTCAGGATGGCCTCAACATCAGGACATCATTAGAGGTTTCAAGCCTTTTGAATATACAGAGATGCTCCTGCACTACTGTCATGCTTGTGGGTATGACGTATATATCTCCCCTTTCCCTGACAAGGAGGATTTCAAATAAGATTAACTCCCGAGCAGGCCAGCTTTGGTAATGAGTCACCAGTTATAGGAGTGAAATCTGCAGTCCCTTATGGATTATAAATTTCAAGTAAAGCCTACAAGTTCTCTGCACACAGATTCATTGACCTCATGTTCTTGTAGTTGTACAAGTTGTAGCTTCCCTGCTATGCTTTGTATTCCCAAATCCTCTGCTGAAGCTTATTCCTAGCCTTTCCAAGTTTCTATATACACCCTCTTTCCTTTTTAAACAAGAACTTCTGACTTTGTCATTTACACTGGATTTAGCTTACTTTTCTCTCTCCAGCTACTGATTTTTTTTAGTTTTTTTTTTTTGCCATTCCTTCAAGTTCTGTGAAATGGCTCTTGATAATAAGTTCCCAAGTCTTAATACTAATGATGGTTTTAATATTAATGCCAATGAGAAGCAATCTACTTTCTGCTCTTGGAACTTCATCAGAACTACTCTCACAACACCTACAGAAAGCACCTTCAGCCCACATTTCAAGTTGGCAAGGGCATCTGAGCTTACATTATCTATACGTCATACAGTGATGTTCCGCAATATATTTCAAAATGTCAGAAATTTGGACATACTTTCTGGACCAAGGAACATGGGTGTTCTGTGTGTAAAGTGTACCCAAATTATTGAAGTAGGAACAAAACAGGTTTAGTCAATATTCAAAGCTACATTTTATGTCATTTGAGAAACAAGAAGACTCAGTTCCTTCAAAATGCTCACACTCACCTTCCCTGACTTTGGTACCTCCGAGAACTATTGCAGATATACCAACAGATGAGGACAACAGCCAGATACAGATATTGATTATCTTTGCCTTGAGTGGAGTACGGAAGTCCAGAGCCTTCACAGGGTGACACACAGCGATGTATCGATCAACACTCATCATCGTCAGTGTGAATATGCTGGTAAACATGTTATAGTAGTCGATCGAAATAACTATTTTACACAGCACATCCCCAAATGGCCAAGAGTTCATCAGGTACTCTGTGCTTTGGAAAGGCATGGTTGTGGTAACTAGGGCGTCTGCCATAGCCAGATTGAAAATGTAGATGTTGGTTGCTGTCTTCATCTTTGTATACCTGAAAGACAAAAAATAGTAAAGGTTATATGATTGTATCAGCACATTCAAACATGTAATGGCTTTTCAGTCAGTCTTTGCCACAGTCATTTTTTCACTATCATTTCTAGTTTTGTGACAGAAGTGCACACGTTTAAGACCCTTGGAATTACAGTAAACACTTTTCACCCTGTCCTTCAGCACCTGCATTAATCAGTTACAACTATTCACCACAGACGAAAAGAGACATATGAATAAATTTAATCTAATTATCCAAAAGCTGGTTTCAATTCTGTATTCTCAAATCCATCTATAAGCAATTTCTCTTCTTCACTCCTATATTTCCAATTTCTCTTTTATCATCTGCATTTCCCAGTCCCCTCTTTCATGAATGCCAACATAAAAGATGATGACTAAAAAGTGTGATAACAGTAGGGGAAAAAAAATCAGCAATGTTTTATCTGCATCCTTTAATTTCACCAATATGAAACACTTGTTTTGTCCATGTGGTAGGAACCTTAATCCACACAGAGGAATAGGATCCCAGACAGCACCCTGCTTTGTTCTGCACAATGACCCAGTCTAACTCTGGGGGTCATGACTCTGTTACAGGGTGCAGGGGACTGCTGCCAGCTTTGCTACAGACACAAAGCAGGAAGGACAGCCTCTCTCATTTCCATTATTACCACACCGATATACTTAACTCTCCTTTCTGAAATTCCTCAACAAGTAGTTACTTCTGCTTATTGCTGTTAATTTATTATGAGATTCAGTGACAGAGTTTCTCAAAACTCAAAACAGTTTCACCCACATGTTTTGAATGGGTCCCCAAACTAAAAGATGCACATGCAACACACCCAGAAACACATCAAGCTAGATTGTGCCAAGTATCATTAACGAATTTGCAATGGGGATATGAGATTCTATCAGTTCAGCTAATGAACATGTTGGGCAATGTGTCTATTTATCTTTTAAACTTTGACATGTGAAATCAAAATTAATTTGGAAAAAAAAATCTTGAGCAGAGTTCAAAAGTGCTGACAAATGTGCCTAGCAAGTAAATTAAATATTAATTAAAATATAGGCAGGAATGTCATTTAGTGACCTACATGAAGCATGAAAAACAGCTTCAGTTTTTATGCTTCCTTCTAATTAGAATTCAGTGAGAAAATGAATCCAAATGCTAGTTCAAAACATGGAAATGAGAACTGCAAGGGGAAAGAAGGTAAAAACCCTTCTCACTCAGATGCCAAAAAGCTGTACCCGCTGCCTGAGATGACTGTAAAGATTCCTGGTACTTGCTTCCCAAGGGAGTGTTGCCTGCTGCCCAATGAACAGTTCTAATACAGGTTTACATCTTGAGCAAAGCTATAGGCAGTGAAGCACTTGGGATAGCGGCCAAATGAAGCAGCTCTATAGCAATGGTGTGATCCCTATGGTCTAGTCTCCCTCTGCCCTGGTTTGAGGTTATTCAAGATAAAAGGCAGAATAAAGGTGTGGAAGCACCCACCAGTCAAAGCTGGGCTTCCCTAAACTTTCCAGAACAGCATCCTCAACAGGACCTCCAGCAGGGGAGGCAGTCTATCCTTTAGGTCACATTACAGCCCCTAAGAGACTGTAGAAACACAAATATGAGAGTATATAGCAAGGAGTAACAAATATAAGATGCATTATCAGACTAGGAATTTTCCTCCTGGGAGGGGGAGGTAGAGAAAAAAAAAAAAAAAGAAAGCAACTCCGAGTGATGCATCTCAGTTGTAAGACTAAAGAAAAACTCACTAAGCACTCAACACATATGTGCATATATATATATATATATATACACATTTGTAAATTTGGAAAGCCTACCTTGAAGCACCACAAAAATAAGTGAAAGAAAAGGGGCAAATTCTTACTGTGAGTAACTTAAAGACCTCAAAACATTTAGTTTATCAAAAAGAACACCAAGAGGTGACTTGATTACAGTGTCTGAAGTCCTCCACAGAGAGAAAATAGCAGGTACTGAAGAGCTCTTTCAGATTGGAAAGAAAAGCTTAACAAGGAGACATACATAAGAGTCACAGCCAGACAAACTCAGCTTAGAAACAATGATAGATTTTTCCTAACAACTAAGGTGATTATTATTGGGAACAAATTACACAGGAATGGAGTAATTTTTCCTTCTTTTATGTCTTCAAATCAATGTCTGACGCTTTGCAAGTGGCTGTGCTTCAGTCAAACGCAAGCTACTAGACTCAATACAGGATTATTTAAATGAAATGCAATGGCCTGTGATAAGCAGAGGTGAAATTACTAATAGCTCTTCTGAATCACTACTTCTGTAAATCTTTTAAAAAATCCCCACGGATTTGGATGGGGAAAGTTTGCTTTCACATACAGAAGAATTTGTCTATCTTTTTCCTTTAAAGAAAATCAGAACATTTTCATAAAAAATAACTAAGAGGGTTTTATTAGCCTTAAATAATCAAATATCTGAAAGCCTTTCTGTCTCATATTTCTTGTTCCTGGCAGCCTGAATTCAACTTTTGTTGTGCATGTGACGCCATGACACAATTTAATTACACGTCCATGTATACTATATTTTCCCATTACCTCTTTCCCCCACCCCTAGCCTTCCAGTAGCAGAATAGGAAAGACCCTCTGTAAAATAGAACTTCTTTTTTAGGTAATTTCAAAACTCAAAGTTTTTAATCTGCAATATGAATCATGTTCTCTGTATACACAGTGTGTATTAATGATATTATAAATGTAAAGTGAGCAATTTTGATTTTTTGGACTACACAACGTATGCATGAATAAGTAAAATAATTTTCCTCAGTCCAACAAGAAGGATGTCTTGTCTTGTACAGGTAGTAAGAAATACATAGTCATCCAAGCATCAGCATTTAGACAACCTTCAATGTAAGCAAATCAAAGTTGTATATGGGACTGAAAATATATTTAAAAAAAAAAAAAAAGTGTCATTCTATCTATAAAACTCTGTGAAAGGCTTTGGCTCATTTCCCTGATCCAAGCACATACCAACGCTGTCTTTGATAGCCTTACCTTCTGTGTGCCTGCTGCCTCCCAACAGCTCACCAGCCAGGCAGTCTCACGACTAGCTGGCCTTGCCCGAATCCCCCTGAGTTTATAGACCACAAGAAGGTGCCTCTTTGCATTATTCACTCTCAGCCAGAACAGGCTCCTATATTGTACACTCTTCCCCCTTGTCCATGCTCAGTAGAGCGTGAGACTTTTAATCTTAGGGTCGTGGGTTTGAGCCCCACGCTGGGCACACAAGTGATGCACAATGCAATTGCTCACCAACCACTGCTCGGGGATAGGCCGAGCATTGGTCAGCGGGTGGTGAGCAATTGCATTGTGCATCACTTGTTTTATACACATTATTAGTAGTAGATTAGTAGTAGTACTAGTATCATTATTATTATTTGTTTCCTTTCTTTTCTATCCTAATAAACTTTCTTTATCTCAACCCACAAGCTTTCACTTTTTCCTGATTCTCTCCCCCATCCCACTACCAGGGGAGTGGGGGATGTGAGCAAAGGGCTGTGTGGTGCTTAGCTGCCATCTGGGTTAAACCACAACACCCCTTTTCTGCCAGACTGGGAACAAGAAGGAGGGAGACTAATAAATAATGCTCCAATAAATACCTTATTACATTTAGGCAATTAATTCCCCCAGGCACTGCAGAGCAATTATGTGTACCTAACTAAAGGATAAATGGTTCACTGGTTAACCTCAGCAATGCTAAGTCTAAACACTTTTTACTATTGTAACCTTAAATCTCATTGACATCATTTTTTTATTTTTTTATTTTTTTTACATTTACGCAATGTAAAGAACTTGATTACTTTCATCTGAAAGCAGTGGCCTCCACATAAATGAGATGCTGGCCTTTAAAGCTGTTAGGCAAGATGGATTAAATCATAGAATCATTCAGAAGTTCATAAATTCAGAAGAGCCTTTGAGAATCTGGACTCAATCATCCAAACTCCTTTTGAATTTTTGGAATTAAACATCTAAAAATTATTAAATGCTTAGATGCCTCTGAAGATATGTACTTGCAGGCTTAATCAAAAGTCCAGTTAAAGTAATGGAGTGAGAGCTGTTGCAGTCAGACACTTTGAAGTGGACCCTGATAGAGTCTTGACTCTAACACAAGATGAGCAATTTGATCACTTTTCTACAACTCATTTCTATTGCACTAAAATATGGGAGGCAATATTTTGGAAGGTTTGAGCATCCCCCCCGACACTCTTCATTCACCTAAATCAGCACTCGAAGAAGGCAAAAATAGTGATGGAGTAAGGGAATCCTGCCTTCCTTTACAAAATTAAAACTATCGATCAAATAGTTGAATGTTATTTAAGGGAAAATACTGCTATCTGCTTAAATTAGCCTAGCAGAGCAGAATGAATTAATACTAATGTTACGTAGGAATGGCAAGTCTCACTGATAAATCAGCTGCTAGCATCTTTTTGCAAGAAGCAGGAAATCCTCCGATGACTTAAATTAGTTGATGGATTTTGCAACTGCTTGTCAAGCTATAAGCAGGTCTCAAGCCTCTGTAGGCTTTAAATACCCAGAAGATTTATGAAAATCCTGCAGAAAAACAATCAAGATAAAAAGAAAACTATAATTTGGATATATATTTTGGATGAATATATGGTAATGTTTTTTAAGAAACAAGATTAAAATGATGTGTACTTACATATCACAAGTAAAATTCTCAAAGCAATCACATCTTAACCTAAGTACACTTTCCAAAAGTGGAAAGTTCTCTGAGACTGACTTTGGACTGACCTTTAGAAAATTTCCACCATCTCTCACTTAAATCATCATTACTGTACTTTTCCTCATGGAGCAGAGTTTCCTTTGCATGTGTTTTTAAGACACTAAATAGGATAAAAATTACACCTCCAACCCAATCTTATCAATGAAATTGGGGTGATTAAAGAAGGAATCATGCTAGTAAGAAGTTGGTGCACTTTCAGAAAAAAAAATAAAATTCATTAGTAAACCTGCTAGCAGAGCCCCTTAAAGGTGTTATCTCAAGAAGAAGAGAGGAGTGTGGTTCTACAGTACAGCATAATACTAGTAAAGTTAATAAAAACTGAGAAGGTAGATCTGGTCAAAAATTTGTCATGTACCTGAAATAGGCTAAAATGTTCCCTGCAGTGTGAAATGAGGGGTAGGGAGGGGAGCAAGTCTAACAAATATACTACAACAATGTTCTGCAGTAGCAGAGTGAAAGTACAAAAGCATGAAATACAAGGTATAACAAACATATTTTTGGCAGATACCTGAGCCAGCGAATGTAAATGAAAGCTAAAGCACATCTAAAAGCAAATTACAAAAACACCTATCACCAGGATGCAGGCTCTGTTCCACTAGGCTCCTCTGAATGATGTATATGGAGATCAAGCAGCTGAAAAGCTTATTCATGAAAGCTCTAAATCTCAAGGCTATATTCAGGGCACGCTCAATACCATTCTCCGTCAGAACAAGGAAAAAATAAAAAAAAATAAATAAAAAAAAAAGGAGGAGTAGGAGGAGTATGCATTCCAAACACCAATTCAAAAGGATGGCTCAGCTATCTTTTGGATCTTCAAGCTCAATGTAAAAGGTTTATGATAATATGAAGCTAAGGTTGAGGTCAAAAGAAGAACGCAAAAAATCAATATGCTGCTGCTTCCATGTTCACATTGGGTTATATGTTATTATTATATTTTGAATGACAGACAGAATTGAGCAAACAATTAGAAAACAATTGAGTCTGCCACTTTAGGCAAAAGCAAACGTTACTGTACACAGTTAAATTTTGTTTGTCTGCAACATCAAATTAGTTAGGAACTTATGAAAATTGTATATGTTGCCTTCAAAATAGTATCCTAAAGTGGAATTCTATTTACTCATAAACACCTGCAGGTACCTATTTTTAAGTGGCTTAAATAATACATGATCTTGGCTTTTATGCTTCCCTCAGGGAGCTTAATCTACTGGAATGTCAGAAGATATCACCAAAATCCTGACAATTTACCACTACAATTATTCTTGTGAACTAGCCATAGGCTGAGCCAGAACGAGATCTTCCAGATTTAGATGTAGAAACATTCCTACCTGAGCTTCTGAATTAGGGAAGAGAAGGTTCAAGTTTACATATAACCCAGTAAAAAGAAAAAAAAAAGAAAAAAAGAAAAAAAAAACTCTACATAACTAGGATGAACTATTTTTCTTCCTTCTATGATAAGGACTTTTAATATTTTTGTGTGAGTTCAAAAGCATCTTTTTGAAGAAATATGCTTAATGTTAGAAACACCAATACTCTGAAATTTGTACTTCTATGGTTTTGCTAGGAGAGCTCAGAGAGACCTTGAGAGCACTGTGATTTATCATGTCTTATATTGAAATAAAGGGAATGCAGAATTTTACAAAATTGGTACTTAAAACCAGTACATCTCATATTATCATTAGGGAGCCTAGACAACTAATGTAGACTATGTACCTGATTTTTTTGACATCTAATGGAAGAATCCAGTCCTTGTCAAGCAACTGACTCTGTTGAGAAACTTTATGCAGCTGCAGATGCTTTCTGGTAAACTGTCAGGTTACACTGAGTGTTACAGGGTGTTACACAGCCCATCCTAATCCTTCTCACTTGCCACCTGCATATTAGCCTAGTGAGCTGAGTCTCTGTCTCAGGTAACATTCACTTTTCCCATTGCTCTTACCTCTTGAAAGC
This sequence comes from Anser brachyrhynchus, assembly GCF_964034855.1. Lineage (NCBI taxonomy): Eukaryota > Metazoa > Chordata > Aves > Anseriformes > Anatidae > Anser > Anser brachyrhynchus. The sequence goes on from NC_137695.1 coordinate 119,859,032, forward strand.
CTATTTTCTTCGTGAAGGACATCATGAGCCCCCTTAACAGAACAAAACGCTTCCTATCTTCTTGTAGGAGTGGGAAGAGAGTTTTCTGTGCAGTAGAATAGTGATTGCCTGGCAGAGAGAACAGATCTCATTGCTCAGGGGTACAGGGATAGCAGCTCCCTCAGAAGTTATTTCAGGGTCTTGTTTTCCTGCTACTTAGGTAGCATACATATGCAGAACTTGGCAGAAGCAGCCAAATGCTACTGAACATTTATTCTCATCTAGGTGTTTCTGCAGGAGAGAAATAAGGAAAGAATTCAGAAAATTCTCACAGCGGAATGGGATCACTGTGGAATGGGTATCACTCTTGTTCTCAGAACAAGACATCCAGCCTCCATTTTGCCACAGGGATGAATAATAACTGCCACTGCTGGGAGTGTTTTATAGGACAACTACACAATTGGGTTGTGTGGAGACCTGAGACTCAGATCAGCAATCCTGTAATGGAGTTGAATGGGAGACAAGGGACCTCCCTCTGTAACAAGTACAGGATTATGTTGTAAGGTAATGAATGCATACACTAACAGTGAGCCAGCTCAGGGAAAAGTCGTAAGTCCCTCTTAGGAGGCAGCCCAGAGGCATTCTCTGGACTTTACTCATTCATCTGTTTTCCTCACTTGCCTCAGAGAAGCCCCCAGCACAGACCAACTGAGCACACAGTTTTCCAAAGGAGATGAGGTAAGTGAAATGCAGGAAACATTAAGATATAGTCGACTGAAAAGCACAACTGATAGCTTTCACGTTAAAAATGTTTTTCTTCTCCAATGCACTTTAACAAACCAGTCATTCTGAAAGCCATGTAAAAGAGTAGGTTGCAAAGCTGTTTGTTGGCTAGCAGAATGGTAAAATAAGATTTCTGACTGTGAATAGTAATTGAACATAATGAATAGCTTGTCTGAACTAATCCTACCATGCAGACTCCCACCGCTACTCAAGGAGGACTTTCTTAGTTGCCCCATGTTAACCACTGTGGGTAGACTATGAACGCAGCAGGCAGTGAATTTGGCTAAATAGTCAGTCAGGAAATATAATGTCTTCTGTCTTCCATATGCTGGGTAGCTAGGTTTGGCAACCCTAGGTATGCATTCACAGTGCACTGCAGAACGGCACCAACTTTATAATAGAGAAGAGCAGCCAGGCAGAGCACCGTGTGTTGCACAGGTGCAGTGGTCTGAGGAACAGAGAAAACAGAAAGGTTCTGCACGTGTTCTTGCCATGGATTAAGGAAAACTCGTGCTCTGAAGAAAACCATGTTAGGTTCTAACATTCATGCAGAAAGGAAAGAGCTTTCATTTTAAACAATGTCTCGAAACTGAAAATAGCAAACTGCCTAGAACTAATTTTCACTTCTCTAGGGATTAAAAGCTGAATCTAATGAGATCTGAACCCTCTGGTTTCAGGATAAGTAAATATTTCAAAGATAATACACAGTCTAGCATGCAAATTTCCCAATAGGATCATAAAAATGCTGTGCACCTCTATATATTATTTATTTATATCTTTTTTATATTCTGCAGAATGCCAGCATGGGTCAAACACACCTCTTTCTATGTCCTCATTCCATCCGTACACACCCCTTCCCCAAAGCTAATTCAGTTTGTGCACTCATGCCTGCCAGTAAACAAAATGACATTAATATTGGCATTTCCTCATGCCTCTCAAATTCCCCCAAAGAGAAAAACAATAAACAAAGCACAAAGACTGACTTGAGGAGTAAACACAGGGTCCACACTTTGAGAGAGTTTTCTGATAGGAGGACCAAGAAACATTAAGCAAGGTTCCTAGAAGTAGATTTTATAAAGTTTTTCCTGGTTGCTTTTCCTTTGGAAAGTAACTGAAATTGAAACTCTCCTTGGGAACTCACGTGTTTCAAAGAATTTCAGGTAAGGGACCAACAAATCACAGTTTGAATAGAGTGTGAAAGTAGGTAGACAGCAAGGTTATCCCCCCTTGCCCATAGTGCATCCTGGGCCAAAGTCACCATGTTAAACATTTTCTACCTCAACACCCTTCCAGCAAATTCAAACTCTTACATTGTGCAAAACTAAAGGAAGGGTCCCCACTCTTCCCTCACTCTGTCCCCCTCACTGTTTCCCTGCTGCGCTCCCTCCCCACATGCTGGCCAGGAGCATAGTCCTCCGCACCCATCTCCCAGCTGAAGACTGATGATCTGTCTCAAGCTTCCTGCCTTGCCAGCGGCCAGACTGGAAAGTTCTTGTAAGTTTTCACTTTCTGCCAGTTCAGAAGGGCTCCCCATAATTTGTCTTGTTTCCGGCCATTAATTCCAGTTATGCCTTTCTCTGAGAGAGATGACTACCTGGCTGCTAGCCCAGCGGAAGTGTCTGGATGGATACCAAATTACTTTCCAGAAGCCAAAGAGATTACTCACTATAAGCTATTGCCTCTCTTTAATATTCTCTCCAATAAATATTCCTTCTAACTCTTTCCTGTGCTCTCTCTAGTTTTTCAGTATCAGATCTTCTTATCATAGCATGTTATCAGAAAATCATGTTGAGTTTCTTATCTGCTTATAAATCCCAGGTCTTACTGTCTAGCAGGATATTAAATGTATTTTAAAACATTTAATTTTGTTTAAATGAACTGTGCTTGACAAACTACCAATATTTTTTTTTATAAACCTGTTCTACCTGCTCTACCCTGGTCTTTGTGCTATCTGTAAAAGCTGTCAGTAGTGACCATCCGTCAAAGTCTTGTTGATAATAATGCCATGTCTGGCCAAGTTCTGCAGAACCCACCAAAAGTACCTCCATTCAGCAAGGTTGAGGCCAGATGTTCCTTCAGGTCCTGTGATGAACTACTCTCAATCTACTTGATGCCTCTGGACTGATAATAGTCGGGTGTTATGTGTTTCACCAGGTAAAAATAGGTAAAAATCAATAAACTTCAAAAAGTATACTACAACAAGGCCTTTACATTCAGCAGCTAATCCCATGATTTCATAAAAGAATGAAATGGCTGACTGCAAGTAATAGAGAAGAGGCAATTCAGCTAGGTTGACTGTCCCCAGTTTCATTTTTCATTTCAGAACAATATAATTTCCAAATACACTTTAATAAATTTAGAACAATAATTTAAAGCACATTAATATGTAATCTTTGATGTTATCAAAATCTAATACAGATCTAGACCAGTATATTAAATCAATTTCATTTTTGTATATATGTCTACTTTATTTTCATTATGGTTTGGAATGAACAGTGGATAAAATTTAAAAACGATTTGGAAAGGAGCTGGTTTTAGATGATATTTCTTAAAAGACTCTTCCTGTTACATAAGATGCCACTTGGTTCGATGAATATCAGAACAGAAATGTATTACTAGTTACTCTTTTTCTTAAACATTAGACTGAGCAGCAGAATACAAGCTTTGTCTTCTCCCTTAGGAATGAATATACATATCTGTGACACAGCCTCTCGTTAAAACTGTTTTTGAATGTAGAAAATTATTCAGTTCACTGGAAGCTTGAAAGATAATTTTAAAAGTAATACAGGACTGCTTATTTAAGAATTTGATGTCAGCAGCTGTTCTGAATAAATGACTTCATTAACAATGGAGGTAAGGCACATGCAAAAAGTCAGTCTGGAGCGGGTAAGAGGCAGTCACATGGCTCCCACAGAGTTTTTACCAGAGTATGTTTATGGTTTTTGTAAGAGCCAATCCATTGTTAAAATCGTAACTCAGCTTTCATTTAGAGAACTTTTGTTCCCCTCCAGCTATCACAAGAAAGCACCATTTTGTTTAAAGTTTGCACTAACATTTTGAGAAATCAATTCAGGAGAGGGGAAGTGGGGGAGGGAGGAAGAAAAAAAAAAAAAAGAAAAAAAAAAAAAAAAAGGACTATTTTGCTTCCAAGGACAAATAATTTTGTTTACCAGCTTCAGCCATCTATTTTACTTCCAGAAAATAAGGCCTGTGAGGGTTTGAAATAGACTCTCATCATGTTAAGACACACACAAATGTGTAACTTTACGCAGGTGAGGTAAGATAATTTCACGTGGTTTCTACAAAAATATTTTGTGCCTCCTCTTCTCCTCCACAGGGGGACTGTGCTTCCCACATTGCATCTGCAATTCCCACCAGTTTAGCAAGCAACATGATTCCTTGTTTCTCTCTTACTGTCTCCCAATGAAAAGCAGCAGCTGCAGGCAAGTGTTACATCCCGTGTGCCCCGCTGGCTGTTGGCTGACAGCAGACCTCTCAGGGCTTGTACAAGGACCACGCATCTGATCATAACACAGGGAGAGCTCCTGCAAACCTTAGAGAGTGCCAAGAGTGCAGGTTGCACTGCATACATAAGGCAGAACTACTTTCTGCATATTAAAAATCACCATTATCAATGTGCCTGAGGAACCTGGGGTGCTTACATTAGCCCTGGTCTTGCCTAGGATATTTAGTGATTGAGTTTTGGCTTTTAATCTAACAGTTACTGTGTGCGTTTAAAGAGAATAAATACCCATACTTCCATTTTATATGAGGAATCTGAGCCACAGAGCCACAAAGTGACCTTCTCAGGTAAGAACAATGTGTTGTATCCCAAAAGTAAAACCAAGGTTTCCTGAAACGTGGTTTACCAGGCTGTATGGCTACCACAGTACTAAAGTACCATTCCCGCCCTGCCTTCAACACAGCTCTCTATGGGAGCTGGAATGATTGGTTGCCAATATGAGGAAATTAGATAGATACCCGTACAGTGGTGAAAAACGTCCATATTACCTTATTTCAACTCTAATGTTTTCCTATCACACAGATTTCTCAACACATTAAAGAGATATATTTCTCTCTCTATTTTCTCCAATGCATTTTTCTCCCTATGTCTTTAAACTATATGAAAGAATATATGGCTGCCTCTGTCTCAACCTACACTTTTCCATTTATATGTGGAATATATATGTCTTTCTCTTCTTGCCTTTTCAACACTTCTGTTTTCTTCCTGCTTCCACTTTTGCACTCACTGAAGCAGAACACACACCTGTTTGTCTCAGGAGGGATGCACCATCTCTGTGCATGTTGTCTCCTCCTCATTACTGGGCAGAGGGAAATCCCACCCACTCCCTCAACGCTGTAGGTATTTGGACACCAGCTGTCCATCCTGGGAAAGAGCTAAGGTCTGGAACATAGCCCAGCCCTCCAGTAAAGGAGTTGTTACAATCATGTAGGAAACATATATTTGAAGTAATTCTTTCCTCCTTTAATAAACTGTGAAATGACATGATTTGCTCCCTAACCAAAATTGAAAGATCCCATGGATTTATCAGATGCAGCTACTTAACTTTCAGGACTTGTACACGCCACTGAAGTGTCATTCTCCCGTCACTTCTGTGGGTTTTCCCTCTCAGCAGAAGCACAACCACCACACCCGAAAGATATTTCAGACACCCAGCACTCTGCATGTATGCTGCTGGGATGGTGACTTGCTGGTCTCCATGAGCTCCTTCAGCAGCACATGTGAGGACATAGCTAAGGGCCTACCCTTGTGTTGGTCTTAAATCAAGGAACAGGTCAAGGCCTGACTACTCTACAGCTTCTGGCTGAATTTGAGCCTGCTTTGGAAGGGTCTCAAGACCTTTTGGAGTCTCCTGAATCTACCACAGCATTGATACTTCAACAGTTTCATTGAAAGTTTCAGAACATCAGGGGTATTTTTTATGTCACGCAAAAAGTGTCTCAGTGGTCGACTGCTGTGGTTTAACCTGGACGGCAGCTAAGCACCACAGAGGCGTTTGCTCACCCTCCCACCAGCACAGTGTGATGGGGGAGAGAATCAGAAAAAAAAAAAGTGAAAGCTTGTGGTTGAGATAAAGGCAGTTTATTAGGACAGAAAAGAAAGGAAAATAATAATAATGATGATGATAGTACTACTACTACTAATGTGTACAAAACACGTGATGCACAATGCAATTGTTCACCACCTGCTGACCAATGCCCAGCCTTTCCCCAAGCAGTGGTGACTTTCCCCAGGGTGACACCCCAGGTCAGCCACCCCATATTATTTGCTCAGCATGACGCCCTATGGTATGGAATACCCCTGTGGCAAGTCTGGGCCAGCTGCTCTGACCGTGTCCCCTCCCAGCTCCTGGTGCACCCCCAGCCTCCTCGCTGGCAGGGCAGCACGAGGAGCTGGAAAAGCCTTGGCTCTGTGTGAGCACTGCTCTGCAGCAACTAAAATATCGGTGTGTTATCAACATTATTCTCATCCTAAATCCCAAACACAGCACCATAACAGCTACAAGAAGGAAAATTAGCTCTATCCTAACTGAAACCAGGACAATGACAATATCAGCTGTTGCTTAATAGAGAAAAGGGAGGAGGAGACAGGCTTGCTCTGCCTGCTGGTCCAGCCAGAGTTAGGAAGAGGAGAGCAGATCCAGGATTTGGAGACATGAGACATGGCAAAGAGGGGATGCACAGAAACCCTCTGCTCAACTGGTGGATAAAGAAGAGCCATTTTCCCATCCTCCTTGAGATTCATGGCAGCTGAAAGAAAGGCAATGTGGCATGGCAAGGGGACAGGTTCCCCCTATGCCTTGCCACCATCTTTCACAAACTTCCCACACAAAAGCACATTACTGCAGTCTGCATTCTTCAATGGGTCATGAAAACTTATCCTGAAGTGCAATCATGCTGAGAGAGGATGTGAGGGAAAGAGAAAGGGAGATGAGAGGCTAGGACAAAAATGAAAAAGAAAAAATACAACTCTTGCATGAACATTTGGAATATTTAAACAATCCAAATGTAATGTAAATAAGTTTGTAATGTAATTGCTGGAACTGGTAAGAGAGGGAGGCAAGGCTAGCTAGACCCTCACAAAAAATAATCTTAGGAGAGAAAAAGAACAAGAGAAAAATATATATATATATATATATGAACTAGTGTAATCCATACATGTTAACTTTCAGGGCTCTGGCTACAATTGAAATTTTTTCCACTTCTCAAGCCAGTTAATCAACACTACTGCTGTTAAGCAAGTGATGATTTAGAAAAACTGCCTTTGCCACTATGCATGTCAAGTATGGAGTCTCTCTTCTTGCAAGGTAAGTTCAAAAAGAAAAGAAATCTCTACTCTGAAAGAAGGGTAAAAAAGTGGGAAGGAGTACAAAATCTACAGTACCACGAAGATGGAGCAAACCAGTTACTCCACATTGACCACAGGCATCTTTATCTATTAGACCAACTTTTAAAGGGAATTTTACTTCCATTTTTCAAGGGTATTCACCTGGTTATAACTCATCTTTCACATAGTACATCATCAATAACTTCACTGCTTCCAGTTAACTTCCCTCTATATCAAGTCTAACAGAGTTATTTTGCCATTCTGCAATTGCTTGACCCTTATCATGCACTCTTTATGAACAAGGTCCCTTGCAATCCTTCCATTTTTCTTACTGTGCTCAAGCTGATGTTATATAAGGAATGAATACTCCACAGAATTATTTTTTCCAGAGTTTTTTTTTCCTTTTTTTTTCAGCATTCAAATAGAATGTGAAGCAGGGTTCCAAGAAGTTGTACGATTTCAGTTCCCTTGGTTGCTCATTATCACTCTGCTGAGCTGCACTATCCGGGCATCTTCATAAATTGCAAATGGACAGGACAAAAAGAGAGAAAAATCATGCTGTGAGCTAAAATATATGCTAATGTACAAGAATTGGTGCATTTCACTAAGTATTTTAATGTGAAAAACTAATTGATACAGATACACAGCTTTGTCCTGTTTCTGGAAAAACAATCGGAAAGGTCTCTGCATCTGCTTTGCTTTCTTCAAGACACCAACAATTGGAGTTAAACACCACTAAGCAGAGAAACAGCACACCTTGGTTTATGTTAAACATTTCCTTTTTTTCTCGTCCTGTTAAACGAGCCACTAGGTGACAAGGCAGCAACGTATCAGTGTCCACACAACTAGACACATAAGCCATCCCTAGGGGACTCCTCACAGGGGAGAAAAAAAAAAAAAAAAAGGCTGCTTTGCAGAAGTTTCCTTCTCCACTTTCCCTCGGACAAGGGCAGCCTCTCATCCCTAGAGGGCACCCGGTGAACGCAGCTCCCGGGCACCAAGCACCTTTCCTGCAGGATTCATCACTTTTAACCAGCTGCTCCCTTCTGCCTGAATCTGCGCTTCCAGACAAGCCTCAGTGACTGAAAAGGTTTGGAGTCATTCCAGCTATCTTTTCTTTTCCACCTCCTCATATATGCACCCCACCGACTGATAAATTTCAGGACAGCCATTTGCATCCCTTTCAAACAGGTACCCCAAAGCCCCTTACCTTATGATGACAAACATGACCAGAGAGTTTCCCACCAAGCCGACCACAAAGACCACTGAGTAGACAGCGGTGATGATGATGGGGATGGCGGGGGAGATGCTGGTGTGGTTGTGATGGGTGTCCCCGAAGGCCCCGGTGGTGTTGCTGTCGTAGTCTGCCCAGCCCAGGGGCCAGCTGCTGCTGGTGCTGGGGGGGCGACAGGGCCCCGGCAAGCAGGTGGAGTCCAGCTCCTCACGGAAAATCTGTACAGGGGCATCCATAGGGGCCACAGCCCCCACGGGCAGGAGAGAGACCAGCAGGGGAGCGCAGGCTGCGGGAGGCAAGTGTGCTGAAAAGAGAGGGAACGAGGCAAAAGTGCTGTCACGGCCACTGGATGTTCAGCCCTCCAAAATTTGTACCTGTTAAGGGAAGCTCTGCTGTGGCAGGAACTGTAATTTGCCAAGCAGAGATTTAAGTAAACCACATTCAAATTCAAAAAAAAAAAAAAAAAAAAAAAAAAGCAAGTTTTACATCTCAGTGTGTAATGGGTAAGTGCTGCTCCTCCGGGTGCACAAGGAAAGTTTTCCTCCACTTTCAGAGATTACACAGAGAAACAAATCAGATGGGAAGCAGCTCAGATCCACCCCCACACTTTAACCCTGTCTCTCCCATCCTCCATATTTAAATCAAACAGCATCCTAATGACAGGAGCTCTTTAAGCTCTACTACAAGCAAGGAGAGAGAAACCCACCACCTCTCTGCACATCTGCTTTAACTTCCAGCCCTGAGTTATCTTTTTCCAGATCCCCTATCTGCTTCCGAAGAAGGGACATGAATTACCTCTTTCAGTCCAGGGAAAGGAAGAGAGTCCTCAGACAGATGTTCTTCGCAGGAAAAAAAGCATCCCCATAGCTTCTGGAAGTACCACAGATCTTCTTGGACTTTTGAACCTGAGGCACCTGCACCTCTGGAGACGCGTGCTGGCAGCCGAGCCAATTCCCGAGCAGGAGCAGTGGCGTGCTAGCAGCAGTTGCTGCTGTTCCAGCTCCCACCACTTCGCCTTTTCCCTCCCAGGCTCTCTCTGCCTCCCTCTCCCCGTGCCAGGGCTCTGGCAGCACTCTGCTCTGATGCACGCGTTCTCCTCCGTCTCTGTCCCTGCAGCTCAGGAGCTCACATGACTTCTGCCTAAACGCTCAGAGGCAGACAAACTAAAAGATAAGCAAGAAATAAGTTCTGTAAGGAATGAATACTTGGTTTTACTCACTTTTCCAAATCACCTTTTCTCATTTCCCCTGCACTCCCAGGCCTCAAGCAATGATTTCCTCTGCCTTATTGAATTCTGCATGCTTTTACAGGCTAGTAGATGCTGAATAAAAGGATTTTTTTTCAGTTTACATCCCTTGTCTGGTCCACCAGCCTTTTCCTGCCTCAGCTTCACAACTGTACGTCCCAAATGCTTCTTGCAGGGTGGCTGTGCTCCTATTCCCTTATACCTGTAACTCAGGCAGAAGCAGGGTATCAAAGCAGAGAGGCAGAAACAGCTGAGAACACCCCGATCACTGTCCTTAATTTATTCAAGCTGTGCCACACGGTGTGAGAAGCTAGGCATACCAGCGATAGAGAAGTGGCACATGCAGAAATCCAATCCCTCAGAATTGATCCCGTAAATATTCCATCAAGTACCAACACCACTTAGTGTTCAGGATACCCCTTAATTTGCACACAGACCTTGAAATCCCCACCAGGACTCCCTCTAAATGGCAAATCGGAGAGGTGAGGCAAGAACCTGAGAAGTGGCCTCTCCCTTGGAAGAAGTGGAAAATGTCCAGACTGGCTGCACCTCAAAGCTCCCAGCAGGACAGCAGGTCTCCACAGGCAACTGCAGACCGTTGTGCCTCTCTGGGCATGTGTCAAAGCTCAGACATCCAGAAAAGGGGTCGTGAGTTTCCTTCATCCTTCTAGAAACTTTACTTCAGGTTCCTCTTGTCTGTGATAAGGCTGAGGTTTCTATTTTTAAAACATCTGTTTCTTTCTAAACCTATAATCAAGATGAGAAATGGTGTCAGCTGTTGAATCAAAAGTTATTGAGATTTAAAAGGTACAGAATCCCCTTTCTCAGAGGCAGAGGCTCAAGCAAACATGGTGATGGCTCTGACAGTGGTTCCTGCTTCCTCCAGAGCATCAGCATCTGCTCATTACCTGTCTGAAAAGCTGTCTGAAAGTTTCACCTTTAATGGAGATGTCAAAAAGTGCAAGACAGCAAACACACAGCAGAAACACCCCCAAGCCAAATACATTTTGAAGGAGAAACACAGGCCTTTGACAATAATCATAATTTCTTGGAAGAAAAACTGAGATCCTAACATAAAGTGTTCTCGCCCTCCACCCCTCATTTTTTCCCTCTGTAATCCATGGGCCCATGCAAATGCACCAAAAGGAATTACTACCACTGCTTCTTCTCCTACATATATTTATTTGGCAATTTTTAACTTCTTGTGAACATCTTCACTGGACTTCTCCACATTCTGGAATTAAAAAATACAGGAAAGCCAAAATATAGCAATATTTTAGCATTCATTGATAATCCGTCTCTTAAAAACCATTGTTTTATTTGGATTGTACCTTAAATGTGAGCATATGCCGCTGCAAAATAATCAATAAAATGGATTATAAGGGTTAGGCTGGTGATACGGAGGAAGAAGCAACAGTTTGTCATTCTGCAATTGCTACAGTTGGATAAGAAACATCTATATGAGGAAGAAAAGTTTGTTATTGCTCTGCATAAATCTCAGGCACAGATGGTGTGAAGAAATCAGTAAGATTAATTAACAGCAGACTCAAAGATTTTTCAAGCATCAGTGGCTGGACAGTGCGCTCCTCTTTCCCTACCTAAATTCTGTGCTGAAATTCTTCAGTCATCTTAGAGTTAGCACAAAAAAGATGTGCTAACAGCTGTGGTCACTGACCCTTAATGGAGTAAGTGTACCTTACAGCTGCACGGGACACATGCCCTGAAGTCACAGGGGAAGACAAAGGAGTTTGCAGATCTAACCTGTCTACACACCAACACTTCTGCCTGAAGCCCCCCTGATGGAGCTTGCTAGACAAAAGGCCTTGTGCTTTCAGGGGAAAGCAAGGAAATATTTATCTTTTTTTTTTTTTTTTGAATAAAAAAAAAAAGGCATAAGAGCACAGTCTCAACCATTTAGCTATAACCTGCCTCTTGCACCAAAGTTGTAAACCTGTGGCTTATGCACCCTCATGTTTTTTTCACTACAATACTATAGATTCAGTGTTCACCTCACTGGACTTTAGGAGACACAAGAGAAATCACCTGGACTTGTTTTGCATTAAATGCAAAAACTTTGCATTAAATGCAAAACTTTTGCATTAAAAATGTAAAACTAAGTACAAAATCCTATATTTAAGAATCATGATTTAAAATGTGAATCCCAGCCCTCTATGGTACAGAAATGCCACATCCATCTGTCTGATAGCTAGACAGTACAATACACATGTATTTACCCAGCAATGTGTTTTTTTTTTTTTCCCAGGCTTTCTGCATCATTCACAGGTAAACTACACGATATTACTACGTTTAAGTGTAAGGAAACCCATAAACTGGGAATCTTGTAACTGTAAAGTGTTTTCTTTTGTAATCCTTGTGAAATTCTTTGAATGAATAAAGAACATGGGGGAAGGGAGCTATGTGATATTTCACAGTAGCAGTGGGGGAAGGATATATGCAATATTTAACAATAGCAGGTGGGAAGGCTTCCATATTGTCTTTTTTTTTTTTTTGTAATTGCCAAAATCTAAACTAAAGAGCTGCCACCATCAGCACTGTGCTTCAAAATCGCAATAATGCACTGGGACATTAATTCAGCCCTGACTCAGAGGTAAGAACGAAGTGTACTGAATCACCGGCACGACTCGCGGTGCCGCAGCAGCTCGCAGGTTCTGGGTGCTGTGTGAAAGCTGCTGAGTTTCCAACATTGCTTCCCTGAAGACTGTGCCACTTTCTAGGTTTAAGTTAAATTTTTGGAATAGGGCAGACCTTGAAGTCCAGCCATGAGCCAGACACTTTGGTACAGGATCATGTGCAGAGGTCTCTTTTATTCCAGAAATTGTGAGGGAGGCAAGACGAGTTAAGTGCAGCTGGCTATCGAAATGCTTTTTTTAGTCCATAATTGTTTTTACTACCTGATTGACCAAAGGATACAATAATGGTGAGCCCAAATAAAGGGAGGAGATGCTGGAAGAGCTTTTCTGTGCTTTCAGTTGCCAGGGAAACAAAGTTCTCCTGTGTCTATGTATCCAGAAATGCGGGCCGGCTGTGTGAACACGGCTTCAGGAAATGTGACATATCATCCTCTTCAAAGACCAGCAAGGCAGAGAAAGGGGGAAAAGAGAGGAAGTATATGTAATACTCCTTCCTAAACAGCTTTTGTACGTACATTTTGGTCATAGCAGACTGTGAATGTTCAACATACGACTTGTAATTTGTTTTACACTTGAAAGATGGCAGAAGTTAGTGTTCATTTTAAAATAAATTGTTAGTATACTTCTCTATTTTTAACTTCAGAAACCAACACAATGAAACTCTGAGCACAGGAGGAACCTCTGTGGCCTGTCCCCAGACACCTCCATCTTCCACGGAAAAGTCCATGTGGGCAGGGTCAGAGACCAGCCACCCCCAAACTGCCAGCCGCAGGGAGGCACTGGGAAGATGTTGGCATATTTCTGACCCCAGGACTTAGGAAACGAAGGGTGGTGTACAGGCAGGAGTTCACTGGCAGCGAGGAGGTGACTGGCTGGGATTAAGGACTTCTGCAAGTCGTAATGATAGAAGCTGCTTGCTACGCTCTGCTGTCACCCCGGCTGCAGAGGCAGCATTGTCAAAGCAGGTGGCCACTTTGCCATCTTCCCTGCACTTTGCTTAATCGGGGTCCCCAGCTGGAAGTTTTCCTTCTGCCCAATTTCCTGGAGCAGGCTGCAGCTGTGGCTACTGGAGGAGATGCGAGCATGCTGAGAACAGCTGAGCATGAGCTAGAGAACCATTCCTAGTGCCTCCCTTTTTCAGAGAAAACTGTAGTATTCCTCGAGCATCTGTCATCCTGTTCTTACCTAAAATAAAATAAAATAAAATAAAATAAAATAAAATAAAATAAAATAAAATAAAATAAAATAAAATAAAATAAAATAAAATAAAATAAAATAAAATAAAAAAATAAATAAAAAAGCTGATTCTTAAAGTCTCTCTAATTATTGTTTACTAATGATCATTTGCCACTGCACCTCCTGCAGAGCACTATCTTAATCATCTTCCATAGTAAGTTGGCTTCCCAGCACATGGGAGCACAGGGCTGCCGGTAGCTGGCACACCGCTCAGGGAAGGGAATGGGGGTCACTTAACACAGCCCAAACTTCAGCGCTGAGGCACCAGAAGCTGTTCATGCTGTGGGTAAATTTTACAGGAATAAATAAGAATCAGTTTAAGATTAGGCCGGTGTTTGGGGGGATGATCCCAGTGGATTGTGTGGGATAAGTACGGGCTTCTCCCCAAAGGGCTCAGGCTCCCAGAGAGACTTCTCTTTACCTTTTTGACGAGAAAAGAAAGGATCCTTTTTTCCAGAGGTAAGAACTATGTGTCAATTACATTCCAATGATATCCAAATCTTAATCCACTTTTCTCCAGAGCTAGAATTGTTTGTTCTTCACTTTTTCAAATGCCTAGCAGAAGTCAGACTTGGACTGAAAGCAAATGACGCAGCTGAAGAAAAGCAAATTTTACATGGACAACCCCTAAACATTCCCCCTTCCAACTCCTTTGCCTGCTGCTTTTGGCACCTTCATTCAGACATAATCAACTGCTTAAACAGTGATATAAGAGAGGTGAATTTAGCTCTCTGAATAAGGCGTTGTGCCTGCACTGGCTGACTAAGCCGGTGTCTGCCAACTCCAGGACGTCATCCCCCCTTCCCCTTTCCCCAGTTATCGAATCTATTCATCACTCACTTGATAATGCAGAGATCCCACTTGAGCCATAGGAGTGAATAGTATAGGAACGGTCGTGCTGAGAGTGAAGGGTATCAAGAAAAATCAGGCACGGAGGGCAAAGCTCAGCACAGGAGCTGGAATAAAGAGAAAGTGGGATTACTTAAATATATACGTACAGCGACAAGCTGTACAGGTAACCAGCTGCCAGCACCCATGCTGAGAGCTATTTTCCGAAGCAACAGCAGAGGGTGTCGGTGCCCTGACGTGGGGCCACCGAGCAAACCCGATGGCAGCCCTGCTGCCCACCCGGACCTGGTCCTGGACCTGGACCCGCTTCTGCAGCAGGCAGCCAGGGGCCAGAGTCCTTTCGTGGTGCTGCCCCTCTCCCAGCATTATGAATACGGGTCTTCGGTTTGTCCCCCATCAATGTATTATTAGTATTATACTATTATTACTGTTATTACCCAGTGGCATCGAGCAGCAGAAAGTCACATACTTTCATCTGCAGCCATTAGCGTGAAATGACCGCATTTCTTAGGACATAAAGACTAAAAGTTCGTGCAGAGTAAGTCACCAAAAAAAAAAAAAAAAAAAGCACAAACGTGCATTGTTTGGTGCTGTTACTAAATCGTAGATTACTGTGTGGAAATGAATCTGAAAACTCATGCCAACGTTTTGCAGCATATGGAAGTGCGACGTGTGAGACATTTGCTTAAACAAATGATGAGAGAAGGAAATGTGTCTGTGATCAATTGCTTACAGCCCAGTTGGTTGCCAGGCTGGAAAACTCACGCTTCACTTTGAAGGGTACTAAATGGGTCCCATAAAGTATGAAAGCCCAATTGTGTTCTCATTAATCAGTGTGCGTAGTGCCACTAAATCCAGTAACACTGGTCATGGACTGAAAGGTACCAGGCTAAAAAGCTCATTTGTAAAAGGCATGGACATGGGGGGGGGGGGGGGGGGGATAGTGCATGGAGAAGAGAAATTTCTCAGTAGAGGTATAACACAGAAAACTGCAACACCACGGGCTGCAGGGGGACAGCCTGCTCCACCAGGGGCCTCTCCACAGGCCGCAGGGGAACTGCTGCTGCCTGCCTGGAGCACCTCCTGCCCTCCTGCTGCTCTGACCTTGGGGGGCTGCAGGGCTGGTTCTCACTCCTCTCTCTCCCACATGCTGTGTGCAGCAGTTTTTTTTCCCTTTCTTAAATCTGCCCTCCCAGAGGTGCCAACAACATCACTTATTGGCTCGGCTCTGGCCAGCGGCAGGTCCCTTTGGAACTGGCTGGCACCGGCCCTTATCTGACAAGGGGCAGCTTCTGGATTCTTTTCACAGAGGCCACCCCTGCAGCCTCCTGCTACCAAAACCCAGCCACATAAACCCAATACACCAGTCAGGCATTTTACATAGCCAGCTGTTTTTGCTGGAGCAATCTGGTTTTTATCCACATAGGCTATTAAAGAAGAAGGTATGAAACCACAGAGAAGTGCTTATTTCATATGACACAAAATAATCATCCATTAACTTAGAAATCATTAGACATGAATACAGCCTGTAATGATCCTCACAACATGTAACTTTTTGGCTCATTTGCATTCTGTGACAGAAATTCTTCTAAGAAATATTCACCTTAGAGTGAATGAGCCGAGCAACCTGCTTGCTATGAGAAGGACAATATAAGGATACGCACTGTTCCTCAGAAAAATCTGCATCATAACTATAACCGGTGTTGCTCCTAAAATTTACTTACAATTAACTAGAACATAAAAACTTTTTTTACAGGCTTGTCACCCAATGGGTCTAAGTAACTGCAAAATAAGCCAACAAATTTCCCGAGCCTGTCCTGCATCAGCTGGCAAAGACCATACCTTGTGTCCTAGCTTTTCCTTCAGTAAGAAGAGTTCAACATCTGTTAATAGCCTGTTGGAGACTTCTGAGTTTCTTGAACACAAATTTTGAAGGAACTGTCTATCTCAATGACAATATTACTGTTGAAGATGGAAGACAGAAACATATATACACATACAGGGACAGCAGCTGAGTCTGTTAAATTAGGTCACGGTTAGCATTACAGAAGCAATGTCTTTAGGCTTTAGCATTTCCTCTTGGTGCTGGTCCATTGTGGATAAATAAATATTCAGAAAATGACAGGTAGTTCTCTAGTATAGAAGATAAAACTCTTGCTAGACATGTAGAAAGCTGAGCTTACCTCCTTGTACCAAGCAAATATATTGACTTTCTTGCTCTCCCACCTGTTGTCCACATGTTCTATCTATCCACTAGGGTATCAGTCCATCTAGGTGAGCCTGACCTTATTGTGCATTTATTCTTACCCCATACATTTCTGTTCCCTCCTCACATCAGAATACAAAAGATTTTTTCCTCCTTAGGAACCAAAATTATGAAATGACATTAAAATTATGATCTCATTTAAATCTTTCAAATTTGAAGTGTTGACTATAGTTTTTGAATGATATTTACCTTGAATTTTTCTAGGTGCTTATGGCATGTTGTATAGTTTAAAAACACATGATGCTTATAGAATACTTAATCTACCTCTTAAACTCATAAAGAATTAAAAAACTCTCAAAAAGTATTCCAATTAAATTTATTCTCTTAGTAGTCAATGGTAAATTCAGACACGATCTTGGGCCCTCTAGCAAAATTGGTTTATTATTTATGTTAAAATTGCTATGTAAGAGGCTAAAAGTCAGAAAGAAAAACTGCCTATCGATAACCAATGTCCTGCAGTACTGGCATAGTCAGGTGAGTGTAGTATAGAATCATAGAATCATAGAAAAATTAAGGTTGAAAAAGACCTTCAAGATCATCTGGGCCAACCATCACCCTACCACCAATGTCACCCACTAACCCATGTCCTTAAGCACCATGTCCAACCTTTCCTTGAACACCCCCAGGGATGGTGACGCCACCACCTCCCTGGGCAACCCGTCCCAATGCCTGACTGCTCTTTCTGAGAAGAAATGGCTCCTAATTTCCAACCTAAACCTCCCCTGGAACAACTTGAGGCCATTCCCTCTAGTCCCAACACCTCACGACAGCACCCTTTCCTCTTCTGGGATGTTTATTCCTGGCAGGAGGCATAGATCCTGCATCCCGAGGCCCAACCACACCCCGTTCCTTTTCCCCTCACTTTTACCCTCAACCCCCTTACGACGGAGGGCGGGGGCCACCACCCCCAGCTCCCCTCCCGCTTTGCCACCCTCTTCTCCTCATAACCCTTCTGCTTTAGAGAGTCCTTCTGTTACAAAAAAGGACCGGAAGCAAGGGGTGAACCAAGTGACTTCCCAAAAATCTTATGTAGAGTCTTGCAGCATTACAAAATCTGTATCCTTCTAGTGTTGCATGTCAGTGACCCACACAATATTGTTTCAGAAATCCCTTCTTACACACAGCTTCTCAAAACAGCATTTTAGAGCCTGTCTTAGATGATCACAGGGATGGAATCCTGCTTCCAAGGAAACAAGGGTCTGGGTTTCACAGACAGGTCTGTTGAATACCAAGAATCAGAATGAGGTGTTCTCCCTTCTACTCTTCAGAAAAATGAAGGCTTCCTCTTATCATTAACTTTTCCTCCATTATTTGAAATAACAATTGGCCTGAAAACTACAGGACCAGCTTTTGGGAACAGAACAGGATGAAAGAAGAGTGAAGAGCCATTTTTCTATGGGAGAAGTGACACTCTAAATTTTGTATATGGTCTGGACAAAACCAAGAATGAACCATATGAAAGTAGAAAGATTCAGGCATAGGCTTCTGTCCTTGTACCTTTGTTTCTGCTGGGGAAAAAAAATTTATTACGAGCCTAAGTCTGCAGCAAAGAATTACATTCCTGACTTCCCATAAGTGTCTTGGGGGAAAAAAAGGTGATAAACAGTTCTTATAATTAGATTTTCTGTTTCTTCACGTCTATTGCTTCAAAAATAGCCCGGGATCTTCAGAGTTCATGGTCATCCCTCGTGCTTAGCCCAGACCCATGGCCAGATTGATTTGGCATACTTGGAAGTGCTTTACATGCACATGCTGGGTTGCAGGTGAAGGTTTTCTTTTGCAGATGTTGCCATGGAAGCTTCTTAGTAACTCTGCTCTGATAAGCCTTTCCTGTGCAATTACCAGCTGGCAGTTTGGCTCAAAAAGCCTACAGTCCCTCAGCACTGTGATTAATCTGAAGGCTTGTGGCGTGTTCCAGCTGACCCCCTATGTGACCGTGGTTGCCTTGGCTTGTTAGCCCTTCATTCAAACTGCTGGTTTTCCTGGGTCCTGCTGTCCCTGTAATTCCTACGTTGCAGCTGCTAGTTTACACCACAGGTTAGCATGTTACACCAAGCACCTGTATCTAAAGGAAGTAATCGTAAGGGAATGCAATAACTACTTAATGATGAGCTATGATAACCCAGACATTTCTGTGTATCTAAGGTAACATGGTCATAATCAGACAAAATAGTAATCTTATCTATAAAACATGGGCTTTCTACAGAGACTGTTGCTTCAGCAATTTATTTCAACTAATTGGAGGCCAGTATTATTTAGCATTATTCTTTTGCAGATTTTGTCACTTTAAAGCATAGGTAAGAACCTAAACTTTTCCAGGTTGATAATTCTTCCTGTACAGAAGGTGTTTCTAGGAAAGGATCCAGGTTCAACACTTTGAACCTATGTACCATATACACAGACAGTTGATGTTTTTCCTCTGTGATTGTCCCAGGTTGCTTAACAGCAATGTACTAAATGAGTTAGAGAGGTACTCTCTAAAAATAACTAAAACAATTGTCATTGTAATTATTTGTCCATGTAGGCAAAAGATTTTGAAATCCCCATACTCTTTTTTTTTTTTCCCTGTGGGCTTTGTTTTCTGCACGACCGAACAAGATTAAATAAGTTCTGCCAGCAAAGTTGTCTGAACCAGTCCTGAGTGGAGGAAGAAGGGAAATGCCATTGGTTATAGGGACTTTCTTCATTTTGTTCATTCTGATTAATTCTGACACAAACAGTGTGTTAGAAACCTGCTTAAGCACCACAATACTGCTGTGAGGCAGATAAACTAAAAATACTCACCATCTGTAAGACAGAGAAAACACATAAAGGTTACAGTGTGCTTCTAGACATACAGGAGTCAGTAAGAGGGACAGAAGCAGGCTGTAAAGTCCCTTCTTTTTTGCTCTAATTCTTCTTTTCTTTACCTGGTTGTGTGCCTCATTTTTCTGCAGGCTTTCCTGTCATTCCTCTTCCTAAAGCTTTTAACCCATGTTAATATCACTGGCTTACTGGTTTATCAGACCTGCAAATGCTCTGTGAGTTAAACAGTCCATCTCTGACAAAAGATTTCCACTAGAGGTTGGTAGGACTTGGTCTGAGATAATGAATTAGCTCTGTAAGGAAGGCTTTATAAAACAGGCCCTTACACAGTGCATTTTTCTTTTTTCTGATTCCAGATCAAGAAGAAGGATGGAAAATAAAAACATGCCTAACACAATACTCTGTGGAAATATTTATCCTTTCTATTTCACACTACCTGCATACTCAGGAAATTTGTCACTTTCATAGTCTGAATACATCTCTTTTCCACACCGGAGAATGAAAGGGATTATGAGAACAATGTATTAAACTACAGACTAATAGAAATTTTTCTAGTATAAAAACCATGACTTATCAGTTCTGCAACTTTATGACAGAAAGATTTATTGACAAATGTGCATGAGAATAACTTCGGAAACTCAGTGGTAGCAATGCTAACAACTAACAGTGCTTCAGCCACCAGTCTTAAAAAAATAATTCCACAAACAGAAATATGTATTTAGTACACGTATATAGTTGATCATTAGTACAGGCGTTTCTACTTCACATTGAAAAACATAAATAACAATTAATTACAACTATAAAAAAAAAAAAAAAAGACATGCCATCTGCCTTTCTAGTTTTCATTTTACTTCCCAGAAGAGAAATGAATTAGACGTTATCAAACCCACCTTTTGCTAAGCCTTTACACCTCTTCTAAGTTTGAAAAGGTTCTCTTAGGAAGTATGAATTGATACACGAGAGATAGCAAACCCTCAAGGTGTTTTAGCCTTGTGATCTTTTCAGTGCAACCAAAGAATAAAACCTGAAAATAAGAAAGGATGACACATTTAATTGTTCCAAATGGTTCCTAAATTATGGTTTAAATTAGTTGGCAGAATTAAGCCATTTCACTGAATCACCAAGTTCAGCAAAATAAGCACAAATCCGTGCCCCACCAGCCTTGCCCTACTGCAGCCAACAAAAAGGCATGAGCAACAGTCTCTGAAGAAAAATTACCAACCTCTCCCTGTGACAGGCAGGGCATTAGAAAGTCTCCTGTCCCTTCCACAGCCCCAGCAAAGGGCTTTTTTCAGGTTGTTTAAAATTACCTTTTACAAAGTCACCACTGCAGCAGGTAAAGCCTCCTAAACATTGTCCTCTCTGAGATATTATTTTTCAGTTTTCTGACCAACTTTCAATACTAGCTCTATTTTTTTCTTCATGCTAACTTTCTATCTTCAGTTTAAAGATTTTGAGATAAATTAGCAGAGAAAAAAAAAAAAAGTACTTAACTACTTCGGAGAACAAGGTTAGGCGGTTTGTTTTTACCTTGTTTTTTGTTTTTTTTTTTGGCTGAGGCACTCTGACACTGACACCAGAAGAAAGACTTCATATATTTTCAGAAGGAATCACCCTGAGCTGGGAGAATGCAGCTCATGTGGAAATTTCCCCAAATGGTGCTGTGTTGAAAGCTTTTGAATATCTCACGTAGTGCCTTGAAAAGACTTGTCAGATCTGGGAAGGTGAAATCTCCATAGAGCCTGCTAGCCCTGAGCAGCAGAACTCAGCACATCAGGTCCTGCCCTTGTGCCAAGGCAGCCAGGAAGAGAAGAACTGAGGGGAAGGAAGGGAAGGAGGGCTATCAGGCTGGGGAGATGGGACGTAGAGATACAGAGGCTGACATAAGCAGCTGACTGTTTGCCTGCAGTGTTTACTTAGAATAAGAAGTAATAACTGTAGAAACTACATTGAAAATCTGATTTTTAATGATAATCTCTCAAGAGATTACTGTCAAGGAAAATAGTCTGTGATTTTTAGCTTGTGAACAGAAACAGTAAAGATTATAGCTATGATCACTTACATACTTTTTCCTACCTATTCAACATCAACATTTTTTTCTTAGCATTTCCTTATTTTCAGTGGCCACTCAGCATACAAATAATTGCATAATATAGAATAAATCCAGTTAAAAATGCAAAGGTTTGCATAATATCTCCCCAATATTTTCCACAATTCGGACATAAAGCAGGACCTTTCAGAAGATTTAGTCCATCTAGCCTGGAGCAACTTAAGGCTCTCCAAATCAGACTAAAAGCAAGGGGCAAAGATCCAGGGCTCAGGTCATTCTGTAGGGGAATAAATAAATAAATAAATACATAAGTAAGAATTTGGTGTGAAGAGTTAGATGAAGTAAAATGGACAGAGGAACTGGAAGTGGACTGGAAACAACTAGGACAGCTTCAATGAGTCCAGACAGAACTGAGAGCTATTTCTGGAGAACAAGGAAAGGATACAGTCACAGAATGACCTCAGTCAGGGTTGGAAACTGTCTGAAAAGGAATTTTTGTGAATTGGAGAGGTAGAGGCAGAAAAGACCACAAGGATGGAGTAACTGTCAGGCACAGTTTTTCCTGAGTGGCATTGAAAAGATCTGGAAATTTACACTCCTGCACAAGTAACTTCTGTGATCCAGGCCCTCATACACATCTGGTCTTACTAACATGACCTGCTCCTCTCTGGTCTTGGCAAATTTCCTTTTACCAAACACTTACTCTTTCTCTCCTCTATTAAACCATTTTACAGTCTACTTTTCTTCTGCAAGCATTGTCCAGCAGGATGTCTCTCAAGCAAAAACATTCAATAATTATGTTCATGCTTTCTTCCATGTTACTTTTTTAGTTCAGAAGTCCATAGATTGTTTTATTTTCCACCTCATTGCAAGGCAGATGAGCAAATTATCTCTCTCTAGTAAAATTTTATAGGTTTATAAAAAGGATGCTTTGAAATAAATCTCTCTAGAAAAATTGAAATTGGACTTGAAACAAATGATTTTCTGAAGTTCTATGCTTCATAGTGATTTCACTGCCCTGAAGGCTGCAGGCACTCAATAGTGCTCCCAATAGTAACCTGGTAATCCAGTGGGGTCATTTTGTTACCCCATTTGTTACCCCCATTGATTACCTGCTTTTCTGTAGTCTTGTACAGAGAAATTGTTACAGCAGCAAGAGTAAATTTTCCCAGGCAGGACCATCGTTTTGAAAAACCTTTGTTCCTTGCTAATGCCTTGGCAAATTGCTGGTTTACCTCCATCACCATGAAATTAACTTCTTTTTGACATTGACAGAATAAAGATTTTTTTTTAAAACAGCAGAAAATCTGTTCTTGGTTGAAGGCTTTTTTTTCCCTGCCTCTGACTTTCCCTTCCACTTTCCTCCCCTCAAGACCCTGTAGTCTTTGGTCCACTGAGATATCTGGAGAAGAAAACAGTCACTATTTCACAAACTAGCTACATAGTTCCAGTAGCCAACAGGACTAATAAAACTGAGGTAATAAAAGAAAAAGTGAAAATAGAGGGAAAATTCCTACTATTTTCCAGTCAACAGAAAAACACCCACTGGCTGCTTCACCATCATGGCAGTGCCTGTAATTTCCAGTATTTATGGGGTTTAGAAAACATAGAAAAGAAAATGTTTAATACATGAAAGATGGAAAATTTCTAAATTGAATTTTTCAATTCTTGCTTAACTGCACATCCTGAATTTTTGAATGTTTGTTTTGTTTGTTTGTTTTAATTTTAGACAGTTTTTCACCTAGCTCTTATGTGGAAAACATTTTGTGTGAGTTTTCATAAGAGTTTGATGAATTGCTTCTTTGCTGTTAACAGAAGAATCTGAATATGGAAGGACAGTTACTCTGACATTGTGTGCTTATAATTAAACCTACAAAAATTAGCCATCATACATAAGTGTCTACGGAAAAGAACATTAATTTAGTATGAAAGCATGTTCATTTTTAATTTTGAAGCCTATTGTGTTTATGAAGTTGATTTATTAGAGTGTTTAATATTTGAAAGGAGGAGCAAGGATGGATATCCTGTTGTATTTTTTAATATCAGAAGAGTTGTTGATGTAACAAATATTTATTTTGTAATAATGCACACATAATCTCCATGTTTAATCTATAATGCAAAGCGATAAAACAACATAATAGTCTATCTGGTTTATATATGTTCTACAGAGATGACACGTTCCCAGCCTAGAGAAAAATGCAGAGCAACATGTTGATATTGAAGTTAATCAACATGTTATTCCCAGTGAACCACTCTATCACAGACTTAGAAGAAGTAATGGATTGGCAAAAATGCACTGTTCCAAGTAGATAAACGATGCTCAAACCAACATTTAGAAAACACAAATTTATTAAACACTTCATCATATAGTACATTTTTAAGTGCACTTTGGAAGGAATTAGACATACATCACTTCTGTCTGTTTCTATTTTCCAGATATAAATAATAAAAGAGGACATTGTGCCCCAGATAACTAATCTAAACCAAGCCAAGTCAGTGGTCATCACAGAGACCTTTCAAAACTCATAAATATTTGAAGAACAAAATAAACTGTCCTAGTAGCACTGAAACAATTCCTGTCCTATTTAAAACCTCCTTCTTCAACCTCTTTATCATATGGGGCTCCTAATGTGTACTCTGTTCTCTATCCAACCATCCAATTTCACCAAACTCATTCACATCTATTAAATATTTCTGATTATTCTTTTGACAAGCTGGTTTAAAATTGACTAATAGGTTTAAAGCCATTAGGAGAGAAAGAGAGAGTAGAAAATGGCATTTGGTTTTATTCATTTTTACCTGAAAACAATTAGTTCACTCTAAAACCTTCTGAATTATAGATATTCTGTATGTAGGAAAATAACAGCACAGCACCGCCAATCTGGAATATCTTCACAGTTAATCAATTGCATATGGTTGGAGATTAAAAGAAGACAGAGAGGTTAAAATGCATAGAAATTTCTCCCATTTCAAGAGGAATGTAACGTAGAATAACGGGTCCCTACAGTGGAATTCACTGGAGATTTGGATTGTAGCAACAGCAGAAGAAAAGCATTATCATCCAGCAATGACTGGGTAATCTATTTTGTTGATAGGTACAAACTAATGACAGTCTGCAACATACATGTTGATTCACTGCTTCCATCTGCCAGAAGGAGGAAGATGATGTTAGGTGCCATAAAAGATGAAGAACGTCTGAACATGAGAGAGAAAATGGGAGAATTGTCGAGGGAAAAAATAAAAAAATAAAAAAAAAAAAAAAAGAATGAATAAAAGCCCCGAAGGTGAACTCACAAGAAAAAGAAAAAAAAAACTATATGTGACAACAAAACCTTACGAGGGGGTTTATCCCATCCAGGACTAGTTTAATTACAGAATCTGCTTGTTCAAGATAAATTGATTATCCAAAATTTATGAAGTTAAAATGTTACATGTAATCAATGAAGATCAATAAGAACAAGAACTTGTTTGAAAAATATGGCTTCAGAATAAAGGAAGAAAACCATAAGATTGTTCATAAAAAATAAAATATATATTAGATAGTAATTTTATTGTACTCTGGCCTCATCTGTGGTTAGTGAAGAAAGAGAGCATTTCCTCACATATTGCAGCCACACCAAAATGAGACAAGGGCATTGAAGGGCAGCCAATGTCCATTCAGTGAAGGAACAGAAGTGCTGTCTCATTGTGAAAAGGTCAAAATTAAAGAGAAAATAAATACTAAAAAATATGGAGAAGAGCAGGGTTTTAGAAACAGATGTTTTTGGTTTTGTTTTTGTTTTTCCTGGAAGAAGTTTAATTAAAAGGAGAAGGAAGTGCAATAATGAGAATGCTTTTGCTCTCTGCAGTTAGGAATAATCAATGATCAGCTACATAGCTGAAAGATTTGGAATGGATAAGAAAGCAACAAACAACTTGGAACTTAGAATTTACTTAGAAGTTTCCTCCGAACTTAGCTATTCTGAGAAAAAGCCATATCTTACTTATATTTTCAGAAGACCATATTATGCTGATGGCTTTCAGTTCAATTATTGTTATACTTGCTTCATTGTTTAAGGTCCAAGTAATTAACATTGTGTTGTGTTTTTGTTTCTTTGTTTGTTTTTTAAAATACGTTAACGTTTATGGGTTTTCTGTCCAACATAATTAGTTTTGCGTCCTTTGTAATGTTTCTACCATTGACCGTATTGGTAGTACTTTGAGTAAGCTTACAATCTATTTATTTTAGTTACATTTATTATGTATTATTTTTATTAAATTTCTGAGAGGTTTAAAGAAGATACTTTACAAAAAAATAATGCATGACATACATTATATCTATATTTTGTCTAGAAAATTCAGTTTCAAACTTAGTAGGAAACAGGAAACCAGGAAACAAGGATTTGAAACTAAGAAATAAAAAAAGTAGATTACTGGTTTTTCTTTGTCCAGCACAGCTAAAACTGTAATCTCTAACAGGTCATAGATTAGTTAGAGATTTTTTTCTAGTTATGGAAATTAATGTAGACTGAAGATTTTTTTTATAAACACATTTCTAAAACTGGCAGAAGTCTTAGGACATTCTTCAATCACAAGGGAAAGGATGTAATCCTCAGAAATGATGGCAGACTTGCACTGAAATTATTATTTATAAAGGGTAATGTATGTGAAAGAAAACAGATAAAGTAAATCCTATGAAATATTTTGCAAAGCAAATTGTAGTGACAGACTCTGGTCCTTAGCCTAAGCTGTGAAGCAAAGCAAATTTGCTCAAAAAGGAAACTGCTAAAATTAGCTTAGGACACTTCTGATCCTTGAATCAGGCTCGTATGGTTCGGATGCAAACAATTTTCTTCTCAAGTAGCTGATCAAGGAGCCTGGAAAAGGCTCATGGCTCTGCTAGATGTGGTCACCAGGGGCTTCTAGAGAACCGGAGATCCCAGAGACCCTCCTTGGCTGAGAGCAGCACAGGTCAGGGCCCAGCCCACTCCCCATGCACAGGCCAGGAGCAGAGCTCTCAGCTTTGAGGCAGGGCTGGGATTCCCATGGGCCTGATATGGACAAGCAGTGTTGCCCGATAGAGACTTACAGAAACCTTATGTCTAGGTGCCTTCATGTTAGGCATCTATTATATTGTTGTCCTAATTACTGTATTGGAAGCTAGCAGGAAGATGAAGAATACTTAGTCTCTACCCACAAACTACTTTTCCTGCTCTTAGTGGTAAGAGACACATTAAAGCCAGCTGCATAAGTGACAGGAGCTTTCCTTCTGCCTAACCCGGCTATTTGCTCTATTATTTCCACCCAGTATGAATTAATCACACTGTTTTGTTTTGGTTTGCTTTTCTTAATCAAGGTCTCTAACATTTTAGATCTATCATCTGACATTTATGTGCCAGGAACTCCCTAAGTTACTCTGTGCTGACCTTTCTTCCAAACTGTAAATTTTCAATTAAAAGAGAAGTGTGATGAGAAGCATTTAACATCCATAACTACCTCCTGCCATTACAGGCAGCAAGGAAATTTGTTATCTCCTCTTAGCATATGCTACTTCTGTACAGCATGGAGTCACAGAGTCACCAAGCCACCCTCTCTCCCCAGCAGAGAGAAATTAAATAATTCCCAACATTCAGTTCCGAATGAGATATAAGTACCAAGACCTGTCCTATAAATCAAGAGTGCCTCAGAAGACTCGTGGCAGGTAGTGACTCATGGTCGTACATGTTTTCAGTACCCACAGGAAAGACAACCACTGAAATGGAAAGTGCTTGAATGGTCCAATTCACAGGAGAATCATGAGCATATTCCATATCCATAGTAGCATCAGTGTGCATTAGCAGAAAGTTTAGCATGTGGCAGAATTAATATTCTTTATTCTGAGCTTTCTATGCATACAGAGCAATAGACTACAACTGCTGCAATTTGCTTATACACCAAAAAGACCTTGCAGCCCACCTCTGGGGCTGGGAGTCCCTCTCAGTGCACTGAGCATTTGCTGTTAAAATACTCAAAGTTAGTGCTCTGAATTTCTTCCACAGCCAGTGGGAGAGATGTGCGTTTAGACACCAATGAGGTTAGCTGACGTGGTGCTGAAGATGGCTACTAAATCATGAAGTTTCAGGTTATATTTCTTAAATCTACAGCAATAAATCATGAACAGGTTGCCCAGAGAAGCTGTGGATGCCCCATCCCTGGAGGTGCTCAAGGCCAGGCTGGATGGGGCTTTGGGCAGCCTGGTCTGGTGGGAGGTGTCCCTGCCCATGGTAGGAAGGTTGGAACTGGGTGATCTTTAAGGGTCCTTCCAAACCAAGCCTTTCTGTGATTTTGTATGAAATCATGCAGTTCACTTCAAGTCTGTGTTTTGGAGAAGAGTTCAGTCCCAGCATAAAGTCAGTTTGAAGAAAAACCCAAATGCAGGGCTATAAACAGAATAAATGACATTAACTTTTCTAAAACAAAGTACTGTTGCTGCACCCAAAAGAATAGCAAATTGTTCTCCAAAGAATGCTTGACTGAACCATACTTCTGTAGCTAGGAGGTCAATAAAATGCTTCATAAATTTAGGGATTTATATTAGGTCTTGATGAATAAATTAGTCTATAGCCACTGTAACCAGGCCACTGCTTTATTTCTTGCTTCCTTTAAAAAGTTAATAATCACTTTTAACAATCACATAGTTCAGATGATTTGCACCATTTGATTAGACAAGTACTTCATGCCTGCAGACTCCTAGTGTTATTCTCTTCCCTGATATTAAAGTTATTTTTAAATATGGAAGAAAAATTCTTGAGAACTGAAAATCTTTCTCCCTGAGAAATCCACATCCATTCAGTACATGTTAGATTCTGGTGTTACATATAAAAAGTTCAGAGCATATTCACTGCTCTATGGAGACTATGGTCCTACAGTGTACAAAAAATTCATTGATGTTTCACAGACAGTTATTTTTTCCCCTTCTCCAGCTGGAATATATTCTGTCTGGAGAGAATGAAGGAAGGTCCCTGACCTGCTAAAGTTGACTGTGATCACTGAGAAAATTTCCATGCCCATGGAATTTAACATTCTTGTTTCTGTTTATTTTCCCTGAAAATTCATCTTGAGAAAAAAAAAAAATACTTTGAAATTGCTGTAATATTTTACTTCTCCAGTGTATCAGTACATATCTACAGTTGAATGTAAGAAATGAACTTTTGAGTTAAAATTATTTTTGTCACCAGGAGATAAATGATATCGAATATCTCCACAGAGTTGCCTTCTTTCACTGTATGTGGAATACTCTAGTTCATAAGCAAAAATAGCACTATTGATTTTCATGATAACTGTCTCGATAGTGTGCATGAATTTAGAAATAAAAAGGCATTTTTTTAACCATCTGCACCTTGGAGACTCAGCACAAACTGGAAGGCTAGGAGGATTTTATATTCTTTTTATTTATTTTTTTTCCTTATGACCAAGAATAAGCATTTTGTAGACGAAATCTTACCCTTAGCTATATTTCAGTAATTCCAGGGTCTTTACCATCTGCTTTTGTGACAGCTGTAACACTGTCATACCTTGTACAATGAGATTCAACAGCTCATCACCTCCTTCAGCAGAGGGTATGTATCATACCAGCTAATATTTCTTTACTGTGGCACTAACTGGTCCTTTGCTTGAATAAGAAGAGTCACACTCTGAAACATGATCAGAAGGTTATTTCACCTGAACAAGGTTTACCCTAGGAGTCCCTGGGTTTTTGAAACATGATCAAAAGGTTATTTCACCTGATCAAGGCTTACCCGAGGTTTTCTAACATGCTGAATTTCTAAAGACTGTAAAACTAATAATAAACACTTAATCTGTTTTCATACAACTGTTATTATCTAGGGTGAGGGTAAGGTAGCTTTCAACATTATTTAATAAAATGTTTTAATTATCAGACATTGTATTCCTTATGAGAATGTCAGGGGTTTAAGTCCTGGTTTCACTAAATCCGATTGTATCCAAAATTGTCAGCCATCACCTGCCACTTCTGCCAGTCTCAGCCGATGAAAAATGACAGACTATAAGGAAGTCAGGCTGCAATTTTTCAAGCAGATACAAGAGCTTCAGAGAAATGCTCTTTTGTAACTCTATAAACAATTTATCTTTAGTATAGCACAGCTGTGCTTTTTAACAGTGTAAACAAAATATCTGTAGCACCAGCAGACTGCACACTGCTCTTTGACATCCAGCTGGTTGTCCACCAGGACTCAGAATGACAATGTTTTATACCTACACTGAAAAAATGTTGATGGATAGGCTTAAACACACAACAACTTTTAAACCTTGCCCCTTTACTGTGTCTGTAATGCCGGCCTGAGCACTTGTTCCCCTGTTGAAAGCGGGCTGAAGACTTCATGCTCCGGAGTATGTCCCCTCATCATGGCCAGCAAGGCACACACCAGCAACACATGGGACTGTGTGCTGCCTTAGCCCCATGCTACTGCTGGGGATGGAAGTGTGACATTTACTTCTGAATGCTGCCAAGCATGAGTTACACAAATGAGCAATGCTGCAAAGCTGTCCAAGTTTTTTTAAAAAAAAAAAAATCAAGACATTGAGCATGAGACCTTTAAGATATTTTTTCTGATGCTTTTAAACTCTACCACTAGTAATGACAGCTATAATCCTTGTTCTGTAATCTCTGTAAAATACAGATTTTTTTTGAACCACAACTTCTTGGCATAAAACAGGAAAGACATCAATGTTGTCCAGTAAGACAATGGGTATTAATGTCAGTGCTCTTATCACTACAAAAATGTTTCCAGAACTAGCTAACCAGTTTTCTTCACATTTGGATTATTCTTGAGATATCACTGGGATTCAAAACACAAGTCCAAACCGAAGACTGACTTCTCCTTAAAATATATTTAAAAATCCAGTTTGTATCTTTAAAAAACAATTTCAATTAAAACAAATGCTTGAATAAATATTTGTCACAGAACCTGTCTCAGCGCTTGTTCAATCCAAACAATAAAAAGCTGAGTAGTCAAACAAGAGCAGTGTTGTGCATCTTGTAATGTGCATACATATTTGCAATGAACACGAAAAAATGTTTCATCTCAACAGCCCTTGGTTCTGATCCAAGTTTTATTCTTTCTTTTTCTTTTAATAGTATTTTTAATCTTGATTCTGGTATCAAAATGTTCTTTTAAATTTTATTGGCAAGCAGACAATATTTTTAGAACATATTTATTAATGGACAAAATTTTGATAAAGTATTTTTGATCTGAGTGAATCTCACAACTTCTTATGAAATACATAATACTGTCTATGTATATATGTGTGTTTGTATGTGGATTATTATATGCAAACATACATATACACATAAATATGCATATGTAAAACTATAAAAGTTTATTTAAATTTTTAAGCTGTTTTGTGCTGCTTTTATTTCCCACAAAACTTTTTGCATTATTGAGAAAATAATGTTTAACTTGAATTATCATGGTTGCAATTTACTTTTTAAGAGCAGCATTTTCAGTGTGGGGAGCTCGCCAGGCGGAGCGTGGAAGAAACAGAAAAGGCAAAGGGGAAGATATTTGGTTCTGACTTGGTTTCATTTGCACAGCTCTCCTTCCTGTGCATGTGCATTACCATGGAGATTTTAAAGGAGATGAAATGTTTCATTACCTTCAGGATTTCTGCTTCACACAGGGTACACATTCATCAGAGAGATGCAGTAAGAAGATAACTGTAGCTTTACTTGCCATGATTAGCACGAACTGGCACCAAAGAGTGTCCCACCACTGCTGTTGAGGCAATGAAATCCTGCGGGAGCTCAGGTTCCGCTTTTATCTGTCCCAACTTGTTTGTGACTTTGAAAAAGTCCAGCTGGATGTCATGTTTGTTAACAAGAAGGCAGTAATATTCCTCAGCCTTACAATGACAAGTTGAGGCTGAGCTAAAGAGCATCTCACTTGTGATAGACTGAAAAATTGTAAAAGAATGTAAAGACTTAATTCAATTCCGGGTCAGATCAGAAATTCTTTAGTTTGGAACCAGGCTGAAATTACATTTATTTTCTAAATTTTAATCTGTTGTTCTCTCCTACTCCCAACTGTTTTTTAAATGATATTTATATTCCACGTGTGTCTGTGGTGGGTTGACCTCGTCTGGCTTCCAGATCCCCACCTAGCTGCTCTCTCACTCCCCTTTCTCAGTAGAACAAAAGGAGAAAATAAGATGGAAAAGCTCATAGGTCAAGATAAGGACAGAGATATCACTCACCATTTACTATTGCAGGCAAAACAGACTCAACCTGGGGAAAATTAATTTAATCTATTGACAATTAAAATAGAGTAGAACAGAGAGAAACAAAGACAAAACTAAAAATATCATCACCTCCTTTTTCCTAAGCTCAGCTTCACTCCATCACTTCCAACTTCCCTACCTCCTCCCCTCAAGCAGTGCAGGGGAATGGGGAATGGGGGCTGCCGTCAGTCCATAGCACTTCACCTCTGCTGCTCCTTTCTTCTCACACTCTTCCCCTGCTTGTGATCCATACCACAGGACACAGTCCTTCATGAACTGCTTCACCGTGGGATCCTCCATGGGCTGCAGCTTGGGTATTTGCTCCACAGGCCACAGGAGGACTTCTGCTCTGGCACCTGGAACAACTCCTGCCCTCCTCCATACTTGAGAATGCATAAGAAACAAGATTCATAAAACGAAGTGGAGTGCTCGGGGAGAAAAAAAAAAAAAAAAAAGTGCTGAAGAATTATCATTATACTTTACAGGAAAGAGAGAAACATTTTGTGAATCTTTTTGCAGTTGTATTTGCTCCAATATCTTTGGCATTTGCTAAAGGCAATATTTACCATTTTGCTTCATCACACCACATCATTCACTTTTAGTACCACCTGAATGACATGACACTTTTCAAAACCCACAGTGAAGGCAGTGAATCAGTCTAGTGGCTAGAACAGATTATTCATTATTCAAGCACCAGTGTTATTGACAGTATATCAACAAAGTCAAATGAGCAGATTAGAGATGTGAGGTATGAATTAAACATATCAGATGATCTTTATGGTAGTGAATACATTTCATGCAGGCAAAAGAGGTTTGTACATTTTCTGTTAACGGATTTGTGCACATCCTTTGCACTTTCTGTTTGAGGAAGTACAAAATAAGTTTGGAGAGAAGCAGATGACAAGCAACGAGATAATAAGCAATGTGAAAATTTTCACATTATAATTTTAAAGGGAAATGTTGACTGAGATAGTTGTAATAGAAAGAACAAGTGTAAGTTTTAAGCCGCTTAAATGAACAAAACATTTCTGACTGAAGAGATGAGTCAAATTTTTGTGTACATAGATACCACATATACCAATACATAATATTTATTTTTTTAATCTTTAAAGTATTCTATAAAGTGCTTGCAGCAATGAAATTCACTATGTAGGCTGCATGCAATCATTGCTAATCTAGAAACCATAATTTTAAAACAGAGCACTTTAAACAAAGTCCACAGACTAGAGAACTCAGACACGGGAATATAAAATCAAGACACGGAGAGTAATGCAAATTTCTAATCATTATGATAAGCAGCTCAGGTTAATATGGAAGGAAAAAAAAAAAAAAGTCCAGAGGAACACAAGAAAATTCAAGTTGGAAGGGCCTGTGGGGGTCCAGCTGCCTGCTTGAACTAGGCTGAGCCATGAGGACAGTCCGGGTTGCTCAGGGC
Organism: Anser brachyrhynchus; assembly: GCF_964034855.1. Taxonomy (NCBI): domain Eukaryota; kingdom Metazoa; phylum Chordata; class Aves; order Anseriformes; family Anatidae; genus Anser; species Anser brachyrhynchus. The sequence goes on from NC_137695.1 coordinate 119,892,169, forward strand.
TTCATCCTGTCGGGGAAAAAACCCTGTACCTATTGTCTCAGGTCCTCTTGCCCTGCCTTGTTGGGAAATGCCTGGCTCCAGCCCCCAAGCATCTCAATGGTCTTCTGCTGAACTCCCTCCAGCTAATCAATGTCCTTTTTTAATTGAGGGACACAAAACTCAATGCAGTATCTAAACGTGGCCTAATGAGTGTTGAACAAAGTGAGAGCATCATTTCCTTCAGCCTATGTGTTGTACTGCTGTTGACACCACCCAGGATGCCATTTGCCTTCTTTCCACCCAGGCACACCGGGCTCATGTGCAGCTTGAGGTCTGCTGCAGCCCTGGGGGCCTGTTCAGCAGAGCTGCTCCCCTGCCAGTCCATCCCTAGCCTGCAGCACTCTCAGCCTTTCTGCCTTCCCAGGGACATGACTTCACAGCTGTCCTTACTGAATTTCATAGGTTTACTGTTGGCTCACTCTAGCCTGTCCATCTCAAACTGGATGTCAGCCCTACTTTTGAGCATATTGACTGGTATCCCCAGTTCAGTGTTCTCTGCACGTCTGGTTGTGGTGCACGGTGTGTTCCTCCATATCATTGATAAAGAAGTAAAATGGGACAGGCTGCAGGACAACCCCTGTGGTACTCTGCTTCTCACCAGCCTCCAGGTAGAGCATGACCCATTAACTACCACCTTCTAAACACAACTACCCAACCAGTTTGTAGGGTTTTGCAGTGGCAGGAAAACACTTGTTAGACATATAATGAATTAGCACACCTCTGCTGAATGTGCTTGGCCTTTCATTATCCCAATCTGACAGACAGTGAGATTTTTCCTAACTTGGGTTTCTTGCCAGATTAACTGTGCTTTGCAGATGTCACAGAAAGAGAAGAATCAAATTAAACAGCCTTGTTTTTACACGAGACTATTTATATTGTACCAGGCCATATTAGTGCTCATGGCTCCAAAACAATAAAGTAGACATTCAGACAAAAAAGAGCGAATAGTGACCAATAAACCATGGGAGACTGTGCAGGGAATAAACAATCATAAAATGCCACTGAGATATATCTCACAATAGAAAGACATATTAGTCTGAACCTTATGGGATAGTTGGGCTATTTTTGCTGCTGGTCTTTTAGGCTTTAAATGACCAAATTTTCACAGGAAATTAAAGGAAATAGAAAAAGAAAATAACTATGGCTGCATCTGCAGCTGTCTACGAAGTATGAGAACTGAATCAACAATGGTGCTGCAAGAATAGCAGTTACCTTTGGCCAGAAGAAATTTATCCCGAGGGGCATCAGATCACCAGTTAAAGAGATCAGTGACAGCTTCAGTCAATTACTGTTGAAACACATGGATGCCTCCTTATTTCACAGCAGAGCAGTAGCTAACTTTCTGCTCACAATACCTTTTGAAAGTACTATATGGGGATGATGTGCATGTTCCTGTGATCGTGTATACACATCTTTTTATACATTCTAAAAATGTGCATAAACTTTATAAACATAACTGTGTTATAAGCTTAATGACTTCCTTGGAAGACAATAGCATATCTCATCCCTCAGATTTATTCTTGCTATATAACTTGTAGGTCCAAACCCCTCAAATGACCTGCTGTGTTGCTGTCATCATGATAAAACTCTGCAGCTCCTAATTTGCATTGATTTATTTTTGTACTCTTCCACTCAGGGTTTCCCTTTTTATTATAATATCTGCATTTAATCTAAACAACTGCTTCTTTATTTGTAAAATCAATCAAGCAGTAGTCTATCTATCTAGCAGAGTTCCTGATGCAGGGTAGTTCTCTGGAATATTTCCCTGTTCTGATTTCAGAAGCCTGAGCAATGCAACTTCTACCACACACCATTCTTTTGGATCCAGAATGCGTTTTTTCTTTTAGTAAGTGACATCTTACCATTCTTATTTACACTTACATATAAGAGGGAAAACAATGTTTTTGGGTCTTGGAGCTACTCCACGGCTTTAACTTGTGCTCAGAGAGCTTTCCTCCCACAGAGCCTGCTCTCCACCTCGAGACATCCCAAGGATCAAATTAAAGAGCACAGCATCTCGGGCCCAGTTCCTGTTCCCTGGAAGTGCTACTTCCCTGGAGCCACAGTACCAGATTACTGCTCTTTGCCCAGACACTCCAGGTTGCTAAGACCCATGGGGAAAACCTCTATAAAGTTTAGAATATAATCTCTCTGAAGCAGGCATTTTATATCTCTGATCACACATCTGTGCTGCTATCACAAACATGAGACTCACTGAAAGCTAAAAACATACTATAGCCCAAATTAAAATAATCATAAAACTCTATTACAGACAATTCATTGCATAAGCAGTCAAACCACAGATGGCATTTGCATTTTCACCTTCAGAAAAAAAAAATCTAATTTTATTTCAAATAAAGCTAATACGAAGCTTAAGAACAAACTTAGCTAAACATGTAATAATGAAGATTATTTGTATTTTCAAATTAATCCTTTCTACATTGCCATTTTCTAAAAGTATTATTTTGGACAATCAAGCATACTGCATTTCTATATCTGATAAGTGGTGAAAGCCTCTAAATCTTTTGAGAGCATTTTCTTGTATCTGCAGACCAGCAGAGCCCTGTCTGTTTTTCTCTGTATGTTTTCTAACAACCATCACTGGATTACAAAGGGTTAAGAATATCATAATTTCTAGCTAGTCTTCTGCCCACTGTCACCGTGAGGTTTTTTTGATGTTACATTTTTCAAGGTTTGTACCTTGTCTGGAACTTTCCAACCCCCTTCCCACCCTCATTTGCATTTTTTCAATTTGAATGTGATTTTACAGTGTTTTGTCACCAACTCTAATCTGTCTAGGTAGCACTGAGCTATTCTTTTGATCTGAATGCCTTTTACATTCTGTTATACCTGTGGATGTGTTGCAAACATACTCTTGTTAGAAGGATATTTTCAAAAGACCTGCGTGCTCCAGCTCTGAGCTAAGTTACTCAATATATGTTACATAACACTGTATATATCTCTATATAAATACATACATAGAGATTTAAAAGGTTTTAAAAATGGGAAGCTTGACTGCCTTTTTCCAGCACATTCAGTAAGCTACCAGTCTCCGAGGTCTAGGACTGTCATTCTGGCACCTTCCATAAGTCTCAAACGTAAAGTCTCCTCTAACAAATCTAATACATCAATTCAGAAATAAAAGGGATATTAAAGCAATCAAATGGGTTTGGAGCCTACTAAATTGCCTTTTAAACTAAGAGTCTAATTTTATCTGTGTCACCTCAGTTTGCAATCACATAAGCTGATACTCAGGCTTTGTATGAGTTAATTTTGCCTGTGAATTTTGCTTCATCTTTCTGCCTTCAGCTCAGAAACTGGATAAAATCAATGCCACGTTTCAGAGTTTGCGGCTGGCTTGATGCTGTTAGCTGACAACAAAAAACAAGATTTCCCACATGCTGCAGAGGGACCCATAGCAGGGCTGACATGCTGCAGGCACCACGTCACCAAGCCGGGTTCCTGAACCCACAGCGGACATCCTGAGCCAAGCAGAGATTTGCACAGCATCAGCCTGCGCTGTCCTCAGGAGCAGCAGCTCTCAACCAGCTCTGCCTCCAATGTCCTGATCGCAGGGCATCAGAAGGACTTTCGGGGCTGTGACTGTTCAGATAGGCTTTAGGAAGATGAGGAAAGGTTAAGTTAATTCCCTGCTGGGCAGGTATCTCCATTACTGTTAGTTATTAGCTCTGTCAATGTAAATTAAATGTTTTCATTCTGTTAGTCCTAGTCTGTTACTTAAAATTCATTATGAATATTTTATAAAGTGTTGTTTTTTTGTGGCAAGTTGTTTATTCATCACACACATAGAGCTTTGAGAAGTTACATAACCAAAACGCACATATATACACACAGACATATATACATGTACATATTTACCTGGAGGGGGTGCGTATCCAGCTGTTCAGCCCGGGCTTCTCAGGCCACAGGGAGAGCCAAATTTAAGAGCAAAGCCCCCCTAAGACACCTAGAAGAGGTTCTTGCCAGTGAAACATTTCAGAATCATTCAACCACATGCTGCTCAAAGCCAGCATTTCTGGGGAAGCTCACAGGTGAGCAGCCTCCCAGCCAAAAGTGAAAGAGGAAGACAACAAGAGTGGCTTTTGTCTGAACAGCTAAAAACTTTGTGCTGACTTAAATACCCCATGAAAGGTCCTGATACCCTCAAACTGGAATAGGGCTGTAGAAGTAAGTCCCAAGTCCAAGTTTCCCTTGGACATAAAATAGCAGTTTCCTCTGAAGCACTATTTTAACCCAATACTTTGGTGCACAAAGCTGAAGTGATAATATTAGATGTACTACATTTCAAATATTAAATAGATTAGTCTGTAAATTCCCAAGAGGCAGACGCCTGCAAAAATGTGTTTTCCCTGTTTCTTGGGGGTTCAGTATAAGGTTGCACAGTCACCCACACACAGAGCAGAATTAATTCACCAGTCACTCCATTCCTTTTACCTTCATTATTACTGATTACAGCATTCAATTTTAGAACCAAGTCTGTCAGTTCTGCAGAGCTATTTCTACTTGATCCTGACCAGAAGAGTGCTGAAAGGGAGGAGTTAAGGTAATAAATATTGTTATTCTCACTTAAAAGTGCATGCACAACAAAGTAAATTTACATTAATGTCACTGAGAACTGTTAATTTCCTAGGCCATTTCTAGAGCTGGTGTAAATTGAAGTTGCTCATTTGAAAACAACTGAAGCTAGAGGGTAGGTTGCTCCTTTGAAATGACGGTGATTTATTCCAGCTAGGAATCCAATATAAACTAGAATCTGAAAAAAAAAAAAAATCAGTTACTGAAAAAAGTGTTAGCTTATATAGAACCTGCTCAATAAAATGCATTTGCCTTAAGACAAACACATTTCCAAGTGCTTGTTTACAGAAGTACCTGGTCTGCATGGAGCTAAGAAACATTTGTTTCTGACTAACGATGATACACGGAGCTGGCTGCAGCCTTCTGCTCGTACTGTGAATCTCCTGCTCCATAGTCACTTCGCATAGGAGCAGGTGTACTCCCATCCCTTGTCCAGCTCCAGGTCAATCTGCACCACCAGAATTTTATCTCAGGTGCACTGTGGCAACATTGAAGAAGCCAGCTAAAAGCAAGTGGGATCACACTAACCATTTACCACACCACAGGGCCTGATTTTTAGGCACACTGGGCACTAGTTGCCCCAAGTAAACACAGAAGTCTCTTGTGTAACCAGGTGTCAGTGTCTCTGAGCTTGTCCCCTTTTATTTTCAATTAAGTACCCTGTTTTAAATTGTGGGAGAGCACAAAATGCTGCCCATATTTCCCGTTACAGGCGCTCTGGTCCTCCCACAGCCACATTTTTCAGTCTCCTGCTTATGAAGAGACAGGCTGAGCAGGGAGGTTGGACTAGATAGCCTCAGAGGTCCCTCCCAACCTGAGCAATTTGGTGACAGTGACGACACATGCCACCACACAAACACAGCCCATGTACACTCACTGCTTGATCAGCAGCCAGATCCAGTGCTGGCCTCCCCCCAGGGTCTCAGAAGGAAAATTTCCAACTGTGACCCACCATTAATTGTGCTTTTCCAGGCAATTTTTGGTCTAACATCTGATCAACTATTTCCTCAATCACCTTGCCATGATTTTGTCTAGTCATCATCTCCAGCAGCCTTATTTATCTACTGTTAGTTTGGAAAAATTACATTAAAGGTCAATAGCTTCCTTTTGGGTTGTATCAACTCCTTATAGCTAAACAGTGAGTTTTGTAGGCATCACTATCAGGCTTTGGGTTTTGAGGGAATGCTGAAAAGACTCCTCCACTCAGATCAGCTTCTCAAATGTCAATCATCATCTGGAAGAAGTTCAAGATTTGTATTTTTTTTCCACATTTCAATGCAAATCTATTCCTTACCATCTTGACCAAATGTATACAGATGTGTGCAATACAAGATTGCACGCAATGGGAAGCATCACTGAGACAGATTGTGCTAACTACAGATTAAGTCACAGTCCAGTCAGCTGTGCAGTGTTAGTAACATATCCCTCTGTTTTCAGGTCAATAACAAAAAACACAAAGACTCCATTATGCAACACAAGAGGAAAAAAAAAAATCTGAAAAGAAACAGCATCTCTAAAGGTCAGTTATTGCACCCATCAAAAGAACCGTGGCCAGTGGCTTGCCATCCTATTGTACTATCTCACAGAGAACATGAGACTACTAGGAAAAAAATAATAAGATTAAATTAAGTTAAATTTTAAAAAAAAGCAATAATGCAAGAAATTGTATGATAGGACATCACAAAGAGGGACAGTCATTTTTACAAAACTGACTTTTCTTTTTCTAAAGAAAAAAGGGGTCGAATATAGTGAATCAATATTTTAGCCCAGAAGTAGTTTGTGATTTTTGGAGAACATTTCTGGAATAAGAGACTAATTTCTAATGAATAAACCTGATACTTTAGGGGACAAATATAGATATAGATCTATTTAATCTTATATTCATATATTTACCATTTTGGGGAGGGGAAAAAATTAGAGGAAAGGGTCAGCTTTCTGTTTTGACATGCTACAGCACTGCCATGGTTGAACTGGAAAATGCTCCTTTTTCCTAGAAATATTGTAACTCTGGGTGCAATAAACCCAACAGGCTAGTGAGCAATAAACAAAAGTATTTGTTATTAGCTTGTGTTCTTCCTTTTATTGAGTCTCATGTTTCTTTGCCAGAAAGAATATTATTTGTTTTCTTCCTTTACCTCCCAAAGGTCTTCAAATCTGTTTTTTTTTTATTCCTCCATTACACTTTCACGTTTATCTAAAAAAGCATAATTATATATACATAGACATCCACATGTAGATTGAGAGACAATTTTTATATAATATACATAATATGTTAATAATTTATAACCAAGTCGTATTAAATACAGAACACTTTTTTTTTTAAGGCATGTATATGTTTAAAAGCTTGTTTGCAAAAAGATGCATGGCATCAGCATTCAGAGTTGTTGTGTACTTCAGAGTTTCAGTCCACTGTCTTGTGGCTGAATTTCCTGTTGCTCCAGTTCAAACCATTTCTTCACTTCCTTTCACTTCCAGTGCTATGAATAAAGAAAATCATCGTGATTTATCATTTAAAGCTTCTTTAAGAGGTCTCCAATTTAGAAACACTGTGCAAATGCTAGAAGTTTTGTATAACAAATAACAAACCCTCCCAAAATTTGTAACCAACAAAGATTTTGTAGCCAGGGAAAGACTGAGTTTCTTAGAAATACATTCCCAAGCCTTGTGTTGGGTCAGCTCTTCAAGATAATTTGGAAACCATTTGCCAATTTCAATCAACTTTGTCACTGGAAGAGATACATAAAGGCACATCTCCATATAGAGCTCTGTAAAATGTGGAGGGAAAGAAATGAGCCCAAATGAGAATAATTACTGAAGGAAGGGAAGTGCCGCTCAGTACAGACAGTTCAGTGAGATTAGCTCACCAAGCACTTTTTCTTTTCAGCAGTTATTTGTTACTGTTCTTCTCTTTACCTGTTTGTTTTTCTGCTGGTTCTCCTCACTCCTCTTTACAAACAAGGTTTTATACAGGAATTTTAAAATTTGAGCCTCCAGATAAATATGTGCTCAGAATTTTTTTCTCAGTATGTAACTCGCATACATTTTTAATTTTACAAAGTGCACATATTTGAAAAAATAGCAGTGGGCTTTTTCAGTGGATTTAGCTGACTTTATTAGCTGTGGGAAGCAGCAGAGTAGCTGCCTCCGGCAACACAGAAAGGAGCAGATGTTGCACCAAGGAAGGGAGGTTATTTTCCTTTTTATATTCGACATCTGCTTTAATCTTCTTTGACCTGTTGAGTGATTAAGCTCCAGAGAGACTGTCTGCACTTAGATGTTCCTGAAGACTCCTCTCTCTGGGAAGGATTCTGCACCTATTAGGAAGGATTTGATGATCTACCTATTTAGTAGTAACATCCTGCGTATAATTCTGCCACTTCTTTATTTTAAAAATAGCATGTTCCTCTTCTGTCAACTGATCACTGCTGCATGTGGAACAAGCAGCCCACTGCACTGAGCATTACCATATTATTCTGTTTTTACATCCTTTGCTTATAAATTTAAGTCAATAAGAAAAGCAGTCATAAATACACAGCATAAAGCATAAGACTAGTGTCTGTGCCTGTTACTATTATACAGTAAGTTTTTCATCTTGAAAATATTAGCATGTGAACACTAATGGAAGACAAGTGACCTTTAGTGACCCCTTTTAGTTGCATGGCTAAGTTTCATCTACAATGTCCTTCAAATGCAAATGCTGGGGTTGTAAGTGTTTGTAATGAGATGCTGGGTATCTATCTAACTTGCATTAGACACCTGAGTTTCAAATGACAAGAAAAAGTGTTGAAACACAGTTTAGCTTGACTACACATCTGCACCCCAAGAGCATCATCACATGAGGGATTTTGTTCACCTTTGAAAATGTAGTAGACAGCCTTAGAGCTAGTGCATGGTCAGAGTGATCATAGGGAAATTAGATCAGAATAACTGGATTGCTGTAAATTATCATACTCTTGCTAAATGTAAAATAACTTTTTCCAGTAAACAAGAGCTCTGAGTAAAAATACTTGGTTGTGGAAAGCTGCTCCTTCTAATCAGCCCTTGTCATTACACTGCTGGAGAGGTATGAACACAGACACACATATATATATATATATATATACACACATACATATATATATATCAATGACCTTTCTAGAGGACTGTGGACGGAACTGCAAAAAGAAAATATAGAAGTGGCTACTCTAACACAATTTTATCCTAAAAATTAAGGTCTGAGAGAAAGATAATTTAGATGTATGATAAAAAAGATATGTTGATGCAGAAGTTGAGGAATAATTATTGATATATTTCCAGCAGGAAGAAACTAAAAAATCTGAAGACAGACTTCAGCAGCCAGTCAAAATGAGTTATTTCCACTTAATCATTCACTACATTTCAACTGAGGGAACAGGGACTGTCTTCACAAGAGAGTTTAGTAGTTGGTCTGCCTCTAACAGATTTCTATTCTCCTGAGGAAAATGCATTTTTATAAACAGAGAAGTGAAACTTTGATAAATATTGTTCTCTCTCCAGATTATTTATTTTATGCTTCCTCATTTATAAATTTAAAGAAAATGTTGTAAATATAAACAAATATTTTCTAAATACTTGGTATTCCAGTACTGAAACAGACTTTATGAGAAGGACTGTACTAGTGTGTCATACAGAAGACAGGCAAGATTACTGCTGATCTCAGCTACAGAGGTCAGAACTACAATTATAACCCTCTGAAAATACCACTGGGTACAAGTTGTTTGGAGAACTTTCAATTTTAGCAGTTTCTAAGAGTAGTTTTAGAACCTCTACCAAAGTTTGTTCCCACCGTGTGTGTTGCAACCTTTACAAATAACTTGCTTATGACTTTAGATCACACTGGTATCTCCCAACACTTCAATTATCTTGAGCACATATAAGTGAAAATTAATTTGAACATTGTCACTGACAAAATCCCCAAGGCCACGACCTCTGCCCATACAGACAGCAAATGGGGAAGCCCAGCCAAAGCCTTCACAACCCACTGTGGCCAAGGGAGTTCACACAACTGCAGTGCCCGTTCAGAAATTCAGGTTATTTAGCTACTCTTTAAAAGTCATGTGCATACCAATGGCTACCAAGGGGTACAGGTAGCTGGGTGGCTGCTGCGCAGAACTGCAGGCTGTTGCCTCACCATCATATCCCAGCCCCATCAGCTGTAGCAGCTGGTGGTCATAAGCCAGATGTGAACAACTGCCCCACTGACAGGGGGCATTTTAGACATTGGAATAGGCTGCCCAGGGAAGTGGTTGAGTCACCATCCCTGGAGGTCTTTAAAAGACATTTAGATGTAGAGCTTAGTGATATGGTTTAGTGTAGGACTTGTTAGTGTTAGGTCAGAGGTTGGACTCAGTGATCTTGGAGGTCTCTTCCAACCTAGATGATTCTGTGATACGAGACCCACCCCTCCACATCTGCTACACCCACCTGTAAATCCAGTAGGCAGAAACTCCTCCAGCCCAGCAGACAAACTGGGGCAGCAACCCCCCTCTCAGGTGAACAGTTTGAAACAAATGTGCAAAATAGGCAATAATTTAAAAAAAGTCAGCGTGATTTTTGTTTTCTTTGATTGCTTCCAAAAGGACAAGGAGGCCATTCCCCAAGGTAGAGTTTGGCTGTGGAAAAGAAGCAGAGAAGCACAAACAATTTGTTACTGTGAAGGTAAACTGAAGGCAAAATAAATTCTGTCACATACCATAAGCTGGCCAAGTCCTCACTTCAGCACAAAAGCCTACAGCCTTCGCCCTTGTTACAGAGATGTGTAACAGTCATCTGCCAGCTTTTCCTTCTCACAGCCTCATATAATAAGGCTTTATTTATTCACACAAAATGCAAATTTAAAATTGAATTCAAACATTAAGAAAAATGAAGAGTCCACAGAGCTGAATGAGCATAACTCTAGGAAAAGGGGTAGAAACTAAGTGCACATGCTACAGTTTTAATTGCATAGTAATTATTTCCCTTTCTGTAACAACCAAGTCTGGACTAACAAACATCTGAGATTCTAATTATACTAAAAATATATTATTGATTTACATACATTGAGATGTGCTCCCTCTTTGTTCATGATCAGGATTTTGAGCAAGGCAGGACCAAGATCTAAGGTGTGCCACTCCTATAGTATACAGCCTTCACAGCTCTGTGCCACAGAGCCAAGTTCCCAGCAGTGAGCTGTTGGGTCAGGCTAGCAATGGTGACCTCTTTGACTTGGAAACATAAAGCATGATCTCTACCAGATTTAGGTTACAGGCAGAAGCAATATTTGAAATACCCAGCTCTCTTGATTTTATTTTCTTAGGGTATAAATGCCCCCCTTTTCTGAACACAAAATTTTATTTCCAATTTTTAAGTCCCTAAAAATCACAAGTCTCCACTGTGAATATTGTCAGAAGGCAATATTCATGTCTCAGTTTAAAATTTCATCTCATTCCCAAGACATCCTGCATAGAAAGGTATTCTATTACTGATTGCTACAGCTTTGCAGTTCCTGTCCAGGTACAAATCCTTCCCAGGACTGCAAATGCTTCAGCAAAACACAGGTCCTGGGATGTAATAAAATCCCTTGTTATGCTGTACCGTGTCATTTTTCCTTCATCCACATAACTCTCATATAATCTTAACATTAAGGTCAGGTTCTTTTTTCACTGAGCTAATGGTAAAGTAACTCCTTTATTCACATCATAATCATTACTAAAATTTACAAGGGCATGATTTGTACAGAAGAAAGTTTTCAGTACAAAGGCAGCCTATGTGTACAAAGAGAACCCAGAAACTTTGGCAGAAAGATAAGAGAAACCTTGAACAAGTATAACTTTTCATCAAGATACAATATTCTTATATACAATTATCTCCATGTCTTTCAAATAAGAAGGATTTTTTTTTTTTTAATAACACTCTATTTAGAGTAAGACATTAAATTCTTGGTAAATCACATCCCTCTATCCTGAGCCTTTAATCAGAGTCCTATCACACCTACCAGCCAAAATTATTGCGTATATCATACCCATCTTCTAACTGCTGTCAGTAGCATCAGTGCAAATCCTTCAAAATCTCAGTAATTGATAAGCTGGTAAATCTTCCAAGACATAAATGAAAACTGATGCAGTGCATGAAATCTCTTGCTATACAATTATGTATAGCACAGAGGACGTCTTTATGTTAACATCTTTAGCCATGCCTAATTTTAGCATCCAAAAAACAAATCTAGATAAAAATTCTGTCAGATAACTTCAGGATTTTCAGAGGGAGTTTGGTACATAAATTCCTTTGAAACTCAGATGCCTTAAGCACCGGGGAAAAAACTGTTTAAACCTTTAGGATTAATAATACGAATTGTGTTGACGGTACAGATTTCAAGGAGATCTTTGAAGATTAAAAAATAAAATCAGCTGCAGGTTTCTGCAGAGACTACTGAAGAAAAGTATAGTTGTGCCATGCTTCTTGTCCCTGGGGCCAAGTTCACTTGGGGCAGTAGCCCACAGCCACAGCAGCCATCTGCACAGCACTGCAGTCACAAATAAACTGGAGAGCAGGATGAGACTTTCAAGTGCCAGGCGGGGCACATTTCACATAAATAAATTAGAGGTATGCACTTGTATTTTGGAGATGTAGTTATGTGAGTGAGATGAATAAAATGAGTAATGTCTCACATAACTTCAGAGATAATTTACAAAAATATTTTTTTTTCTGAGAGACCACCATCAATTTTGAAATGTTTGTTATTTGGATAAGTGAGCTTCCAGACTGGGCAAAGGAATGTGCACGGCAGAAACCTGGAGAGGACCCAAGAAATGTGGCTGGTTTATTTTACAGTTCATTCTAAGTAGATATTTTTATAATTCGTCATTCTAAAAGAATACAGAAGGCTATTATTTATACTGATATCAATAAAAATGTGTAATTCTGGTTAGGATTAAAAGCGTTTATTAAATTTTCCACTGAAGCTTGTCATTTCAAAGGGAAGCTGCGCATGACAATCATATAGACAGTAAAATTCCATTTTCCAGAGTGATGAGATTTTCTAGCCACAAGACTTTTACAGCAGAAGCTACCTGTCTTTGTACATTCAGAATTGTCTCAAGACTGGCAGTTCTGTAGCAGGGATAACTGTGGATTTTGACAAACTGCATCTTGTTCAGATTTTTCTGCCATGTCTTTCCCAGACCACTAGGACTGGGACCACCATAACTCATGGAGAATGAGAAGGACAAGCTTGGAGCAGGCAGTGCAAAGAGGGAGATGAAATTCAGAGGTCTCCTGCTGTGACTCTGCATTACCTGTTAACTAGAGACACTATTCAAACCAGGGTTTGTTGGATCCAGTTCCACACTATGCTCATTTACATTGGTTTCCCTCATTAAGATGAGTTAACACTCTGGAAGTCTCAAGAAAATTACTTGGATGTTGCAAATCTAGTTTAATACACCACCTCCACATCAAGCCAGCAGCTTGGGTGTACTGAGACATTATCAGATTTCCCTTATACATTACATTGACACCACAATGTTGTCCTGCAGCTGTATTTTGTAGGTACCTACTCTGTAGGCACAGCCCCGGGGGAGAATTTTGGTGCACATCCTAACTAAATTGGCCAAGAAAACATCAGAGAAACAGAAAGCCATCTTTAATTTCAGATCTTGCTCTAAAAATCAAGCCAAGTTGTGCTGATAGATCAAATTCACCGAATGCAAGATGTTCTAAAAATTAGCCCCAGTAGGTTTACATACACTTTGCTCTGGTTTGAGTGGGGACCCTAGTCCCTAGGGAATGTGACCCTGTAATGTCTTATGATAGTAAGAGGGAAGGCATATGTGGGATGCTGCAGATAAATCTTTTGCTGTTTATTCAAATCCAAGCAGACTTTTTTTTGGAGTAGGCTCCATATCACACAAAGGGTAGAGACTTCTTCCATTATAAAGCCACGTGCCAATGAAGCTCATCTTACCCTGGTGCCATACTGACCTGATGCTCCTCTGCTCAGCTGCAGACAGGTCTTCCCTGGTGCCAAGCTCAGCTCTCAAGCTTTAGTTTGCAGCTTTCAGAGCTGCTGAAGTCAACCACATCCACTCACCACAGGTGTTGTGGACATACTCCAGAGTCCTTCTTCCAACCTCCAGGAGCTCCTTCTGTGGGACTCAAAGGGCACACAGCTGTGGCCACGTACCTGGCTATAAAAACATGCAGCTGAATTAAGGTAGCTCTTTTGGTTGAGGTAACAAAACAGATCAACCTGGCAACATGCTACCAACAGATTTATTTTCTCTTCTACTCAAAACAAGGATCTCAAAACATAAAATATCAGTAAATCGAACAACAAATTAATTGCCGTACAGGAACACTTAGAAATAATAAAAGTACCAGGAATGCAGTATGATATTTTTTTACAATACTCATAATTTACACAGTTGGTATTTTGGGGAAGAGAAAAACTCTCCTTTCTTCTTTCGTTCAGTATGTTCCTGGAAGGGGATGAAATATTATTCTGCCTTCCAAAATAAAGGAATTTTGTCAAGTATGTTTGATACACAAAATAGTCTGATGACTTCTTCAGATTTTTTTTTTAATATTTTGAATAAAAGCAGTTCACCTGGAAGAGCCATAAGGCCTGATTTTATCCTAGATTAAATCACCTTTCTTGGCTTTGTCTACTATGGAGAAAAAGGGCAATTTGGTGTAAAAACATAACTTAGTCACTCTGAATCAGGCATAGATAGTACTTATTTAAAAACTAAATTAACATTTGGTGTTGTTTAGGGTTGGTTTGTTTTTAATTAATACTGCCCACGGTTTCCCAAGAATTCTGAAAGATTTTCCCCATGAAATGGGTGCTGCAATTATCACCGGAGGAACAATAGGAGCAAATACACAGCTCCAAATACACAGCAAGGCAACTTGAATCACAAAGATCTTTCAGTATAGCAAGCACTATAGCTATGATACGACTAAAACAGGAGTGATTTTCTATGTATATAATGCTCACCCTATTGGAAAAGAGAGATGAAAACCAAAATCTATACCTGTATTCAGTGCCCTCAAACAGGGATATCACATAGGGATGAAATATTGTCCACCTACTCCTCATATAAAGTCTTGGAAAATGTGAAGTACAAGCAGTTATCTTCACCACATCTTGGCAATTACACAAATGTCAGAGTGATTTGAAGAAGAAATAACAGAAGAAGCCGCCAACCCTGGGGAGTTTTTTTCCTCAGTGACAAATTAAGGATAATGAGAACAACAAAAGCCATAATAACTAGGAAATACAAAGTAGTTCATATAAGAATATCTTATTTTCCAGATCCAAACATTCAATATCAAAAATGCCAAAACTTAAATGATCTACATCATTTCCAGGTAGGCCTCCTGGGGACCATATTCATGTGTTTAAGTAACTTAATTATCCTCTGGATGTCTGATTTATCTGGTGAACAAGATGAAGAAATTGTTTCGAGAGCAGCAAGTGTGCTACATACGGAGTTTGACTGGCTGAAACTATACTGATGATTTTTGCAAAGATGATATTTCTACCACAAGGTCTGTTGTGAAAGGTCTGTGTAAGCAAAGTTTTATCTGTACTTATAATAAGCAAAATAAGACACAAGTGCTTTATAGACAGTCTAATTTATCTTCCAGACAGAGAGGTAAATTACTCTGAAACAATATATTTAAGTCCAGACAAAATAAAATAACCAACTCTCCACAATTGGTTGTAAGTTCCTACAGCTGTTTCTAGAAAAAAAAAAAAAGAACAGAAAATGGCATTTTTCTTACTACAATTTCATCTCACTTATTTTAACTTAAAAATACATCATTACATCCTGTCAATTTCCCTGTACATACAATGATACTGATCAGAGATCACAGTCATATCTGGATCAGTACTGTTCATATGAGTGATTAAAAGACTGTTACTAAAACCTCAAGGAGAATAAGACCTGATTAAAAAAGTAAAAAGCAATTCAGTTTAAGAAATACTTCCAAAGAAAATTGTGTTTCACAATCTGTAGCACTAATATTTTTGTTTCTAAAAGTAGGAAACTCAGGCGTCGTGGTACACTTAGCACACGTACAGCCAACACTTTAACTGCAGAAAACAGGAAAGCACATTAGCAAAAGCAGTATATCAAACAACTAAAAGTACTATTTACTTAACCATTCATTCCACATTCTAAAGGCAATGAACAGCAATTAGATATCATTTCTGCTAGCTGCCCTCCTAGTGTATGGAACCTGATGTGGAATTTATGGTTTTGAGACTCAGCTGCTGAAGCAGTTTAAACCCAGATCCTTCTGAATACAAGGAGACCAGTAATATAGTGAAAATACGAAAAAAGAAAAGCAGAATATGCAGGAAAAACAGAAAGAAAAAAAAAATAATAATCTGATGACATACCATCACATTGTCTTCTCATAAACTAATTCCTGGCAAAACGCAATTGCTTCATTCCTAGTATTTCAAACTTTTCTATTTCTTTATATATATATATATATATATATATATAAAATTTCCACTGCCATTAATTCAAATTTATAATTATGTGTTTTGTTGTATGTGTGTGTATATTATTATTATTATTATTGTTTCCTTTAATTACAACAGGATGAAAATCATGTTTCTTTTATAGTTTTCTCTGAGCATTCAGTAATGTAGAACTATGCTCTATAATTAAAATAGAATTATCCTGTGCTCTGAGGTGCAGCATAAATTCCTATCACTGTCTGGAGCATGTCTTTAAAAACATGCTTATCTAAACAGCGAAGTTATCCAAGGATGCCATTTCAGCGATATTTCGTCTATAAAGTGTTGCGTGCATGCCATAAGAGACAAGGCAGTGAGTCAACAGTAAATCTTACATGGGCTTGCAGCATTTCAGTATTGCAATCCTTTGTATTTAAAGCTTCCAAATTTGTAACAGCATTCAGTGCTGGCTTTACAAAAATCTCATTCTTTAGATGTTTTTATGTCACTTTCTTTTCAAAGAAAAAAACATAATAAATCAATACAAATATATGGACATGGCAGTTTTAACCAACAGGTCTTTACACCCGTGGCAATGAAGACGAGCTGAAGAGAGCTCTGCAACATGTGCAGGCTGTGTCACTTTGCAGCTGTGGGGAGGAACCAGGCAGTGTGGGGGTGTTTTCTCCTGCTGTAGAGCCACAGCTGTCTTCTGAAGCTGATGCATTACCAGGATCGGTCCCTCCGAGACTGTGAGTGCTCAGTGTTGTCATGGAGCTAGCATTAAAGCTACTCTAAATGCGATATATCTAAAGCCTGGAGAAACCTTTGACTCTACACTGCAGGGAGAGATGAAAGCTCAGTATGCTTTAGGAAAATATTATAACGGAGATTTTATTTAGATCCTAACTAAAGGAAGAGATGAGCAGAACATCCACATTGCTGTGCAAGAGGAGGCCCACAGAAGACGTTCAGGTGGGAAAACAAAAATGACCAGGAGTCACTTACCTATATTACGCAGTGAAGAAGACATCATCCTAGGCAATGAAGGAGTGGTCCATGTGTTCCCATGACAGAGGTGGGGCTCTATATGGATCTTGTCTTCCTCTGACTTAAGGATGCTCAAAATTGTGCAGGTGTTGAGAGATCTAAACAACGTTGTTTCCATCACTATAGCAAGTTGAAAACAAATTATCCATACTCTGCCCCCTCTTCTGCCCAAACAGCCCAAGGAGATGGCTTCAGACACAGCTGCTGTACCTACCCCAGGTCTGTTAGGAATCTTCTCAATCTGACCATAATCTCCAGGTTGAACTTTAGGTGCCTTTATAGGGACAAGTTTAATTTAAACTATTCTATCATACACAAGACACAAACCCTTTCGATGAGGTTTTCTGACCAAACTGGAAAAAAAAATGCTCAAAAGATTTTGACCAGATTAGCTTCCTCTAAAAATTAAAACCTTAGTGGCTTTTCATTACATTTAAAGAGCCAGTCATGTCAGAATTAACAATGTAATGGTGAAATTTTAAGAGTGATTAGTTTGATGGGTTTGAAAACTTACTTGAATGGAGGGGGTGAGGTGAAGGCTTTATGATTTTTTTTTTTTTCAAGATTTTGATATAGGAGGCTGGATAGCTGCCTTTACAGACTGGTAAACCAGGAACACAATAGGGACTTTAATACAAGCTTTCAAAGTCTCTTCATAATTTTGAGACAAAATATCATTTCCCTTTTGCTCCAGATTCATTTCAGAGGAATGAAGGTTTCTTGTGGGGACAAAGGGTCTCAGAGGAACAAACCAGAGCTTTATTCATCAGTTGTTCAAGCAAGACCAAAAACATTTTAAAAATATATACCTTATCTTCTGCTTTCTGGCTCTTGTAAAAGGAGTCGGCCACTGTACCAAGAATATGGACTATGCTCCTCTGCTAGCATGACCACAGTGTGTTTCACGGAAGCTCTATTGGCTACAAAATTGCAAATAATTTTGCTTTTTAAGTCACAAGGTTGAAGAGTTACTCTTCAGGAGATCTGAATGCAATGGCTTTCAGCCTTTCTCCTGCATCTTTGTCTTTCAGCACCAATAAAACAGTTAGAAAAGAAAGAGACTATAATGATGACTATGATGACCAAGACAGAAGAGCTTCAGGCAATACACAACACAATATCCATTAGGATAAGATACAGCAGTCACAGGGTAAGGCAGAAGTACTTCTGGCAATGAATGGACAAACGTATAAAGCCTCACCTACCTGAAGCTGAACACAAGCTTTCCTCATGTATAAAATACAGTAAGGTGAGAGGATGGGAGAGCTCCCACAGCACGCCAAGGACAGAGGTTTGGGGGGGGGAGGAGGTTAATACTATGCCAGAGTTATGTGGAAGTAGGGAGGGTTGGAAAGGGGTAAAGCTTCCAAGCACAGACTGAGGCACACAGTATAGAAAAGGCTTTCCAGAGACAGCTATTTAACACCCACACGGAAGTGGCTGCTTTCTATTTCTATTCCCAGTTCTTATCAGTGACCTCCTAAAGATGCTTGGCCCAAACATTTCCAAAGCACTGAATGCCTACCCAGAAAAGGGAAGAAAGCAAAAGAAAACAAGACAGTGAGAAACCAAAAGAAAGGAAGCAAACAAAAGCAAGAAAGCAAAAGACAAAGACAGAAGGAAAAAAAAAAGAAAAAAAAGACAGTGAGAAAACAAAAGAAAACAAAAGCAAGAGGACAAAGGAAAACAAAAAGGAAGAGGAAAAAAGAAAATGAAAACAGGAAAAAAAAGGCAAGAAAGCAAAAGAAAGTAAACAACAGAAAACAAGACAAAGCAAACAAAAGAAAACAGACAAAGAAGAGACAAAAGAAAAGAAAGCAAAAGAAAGCAAGCAAAAGAAAAAAAGCAAGAAAAGAAAAAAACACCTTCGGTGTGAATTGAAAGTGCATTAAGCAATCAGTACCCAGCCCCTCTGCCCATGCTGCCACTCTGGTTTGACACACTAATGGCTCCTCTGTTGGATTTCATTGAGAAAATCAACTTTTCAAAAGGTTGTTGAAGAAAAGCTATTGCGGGCCACTGCCATTGGGCCTGCACTGGGGGGAGGGGGAAAGAGTCTTTGTAAATAGCTTTGATAGCTTTGTAGTCTTTTGAGAGGACAACTTCTTGAAGTCTTCCAGATCAAAAATAACCCTCAGGCTATAAGAATATCACTGCTCTTTTGCCAACCATTCTGGCAAAAGTCTGTGGACCTTATATCCTAAGATCCTAAATCTGTACAAAGCTCAGCAAAATATACGCCATGGAAAAACATCCTGAGCCTCTAGAAATAGGAAGATTCTCCCAGTAAGCTTTTAATGCTCCCTGGTAGATCCATAGAGCTGTTTTAGGGTGATCCTTAGATGAAAAAAAGCTTTTAAGAACAAATGGCATGGCAGTAGATGAAAAATGGAACCTAACAAATCAAATATGCAGGGAAAAATTTCCCATTGAAATGAAGTAATCAAATTTCTCTGCCTGATGAGGAAAAAAAATAAATCCTTATAATTTGTTATGATTTTGGAAATTTAACAAGACCTCCCAGCCTCATTATCTCCAGACTAGACAATCCACATATCCTCAGCATCTCTTCAGAGGACATGTCTTACAGCCCATCTACCAGCTTTGTCGTGCTCCTCTGGACACTTTCAAGGACCTTAATATCCTTTTCATATTGTGGAGCCCAGAAACACAAACAATATTCAAGCTGAGGCCACACCAACACTAAATATAGAAGGAGAATCACCTCTTTTGACAAGCTGGCTGTGCAGTGTTTAAGGCACCCCAAAATGCGGTTTGCCCTCTCGGCTGCCAGGGCAAGCTGCTGTCTCGTGTTGAGCCTGCTGTCGACCAGCACCCCCAGGTCCCTTTCTCTCTCTTGAGCTTTCCTAAGCCATGACACACTTGTTAGGCACAATCCCTCACGGAAAATGTGCAAACTCAATGTTGAATGGTTCATAACATTAAAGGTTGGACTAGATGATCTTAGAAGTCTTTTCCAACCTGAACAACTCTATGATTCTATGATTTAGGAATCCAAGAAGATATAATATATATAAATATATCGTATAATGTGAGAAACATTTTCTGACTTAGTATAGAGTGCTTAATGGAGAATTCAATACCACAGAATGGGACCAGAGAAAAAGTTTGCAGGGCAAGGTCTGTAAATGAAGTAGTTCATACAAAGCCAAACAAAATGTGTTATTCCACCTAAAATGGAAAAATTCTGGAGAAAAGGGTAGGAGAGAGAAAGATAGAGAGGGAGCAATCAACTTTTCCACGCTGCCCTCTTCAATGCCATCAAAGTCTGATTGTCAGTCTGACTACATATCAGGCTGGAAACGCTAGAGAAGGTTTAAAAAAAATTCTGAAGGCCACATGGTATCAAGTGGAAACTACAAGGGAGTTGCTTTGGGGCAGCAGGCTAGCTTTAAGCTGGCTTGGAAGCGTGAGCAAGGCAAACTCCTGTCATTTGCACAGTCGGGATTTCAGGCTAACGTGCATGTTCTTTACAAGCCATGAAAAAATATCACTGTGATTTTTCTTCCCCACAAGAATAATCCACCTCACTCCAAGCATTAGATTAGTCCCTAAAAGTTGCAATAACATCAGCTCTGTTACCCTTAGCTTTAACTGTGACATTAGAGCAGAGAGCATTAATGCATGTGAACATTAGATGGTACATTAGAGAGAACAGCATTTAAAAGAATAAGGCTGTGCCAGTGTTACTCCAAGGATTTTGCTGAAGACTCCATCTCACTGCAAACTCGGGGAAAAATAATCTGCAAAGCTGCACATGGATCTCCTATTTGAAATGGCAGCTCAGAAGGAAGCACTGGCCAAAGAAAAGCACAGCCAACAGCATTAAGCCTTTATAAAACTGTCCCATTTAAGACAGCATTATTTATTGGGTATTTAAAAGCACGGTACATTCACGAAGCATGTAGCACAGTACTTTAACACAAATATTCTGATATTAAGTGTCATAATTTTTAACTATTCAGGTGTGACAAAAATGCATTGTGAATATCTTTTCTTAGACATGGCTTTCAAAAAATTTTGTGAACTTATAAAATACTCAAGAAATTCAGAATTGTATTTCTCTATAGCCTTGCTGCTCCGGAACAGCAACCATTTAAAAAGTTGTGGCCTTTTTCTGCATCAAGCCTTAAAGTTCCTAAGAGAATCTTGCATTCTTCCACTGACATCTGCATGATTCAGAGACCAAGTAGCTGTCCACACTCTTAGAAAACTATTTAGGAAGTGCAAGTAATAATCGAGAGAAAGAAAAAGGTGGAAGGAAGTACTGCAAACAGTCACTTGATCCCCAGTCACCCTCTTCTGGCTTAATATTTTCACAGAAGGAGGAAAAAATGTTTATCAGCTGCAAGAGGAAATCACCGATCACAGCAAGATGCAGGTTCAGTCTGCCCTTTCTCTTCAGCCTGCTGGCATTTGCTCCCTCTTGACAGAGAATTCAAAAGCCATTTACTCATGGATAATAAATTAATAAAGATTTCTTTGTCCTTATCAGCTTTTCTGAATGATTGCAGAACCTGTAAACTCAGTAGTAATAAAAAACTGCAGTAGTTGCAGATTTACCAAGGTATTTTATGGAATTTATTCCGAAACAAAAACCTATCAGCAGTTCCAGGATTTGTGTGAAAATAACTCAGCAAAAGTACCTGAGGAACTGCACACTCCTCGTACAAAATGAACACGGGGCATCTGGAATAAGCATTGCTAACACACCAACACAAATAATTCTGTAATAACAGCCTCCAATATAATTCAGTTCATGCAAGGAAATGAAGACACCAAGGGGAAGTCATAACAAGAAACCCAACCAGGGAGGCCCAAGCAGAAAGCCTCAAAATGGCACAGAAGATGGAAACAACAAAGCATACATGGGAGGTAGAAAATAATCTCTGATATTGCTAAGTTTTCACATAAAAGAGAATTATTCCTGTTTTTGTCTCACCCCAGAGGTAGTTTCTACTCAACTAATACTTGATTTGAAAGACATGTGGTGTGAAACAAGAGCAGGTCACTGAGAAACAGAAGGTCTGTGGTGGCCTTTGTGGCTCCCCTCTGGCACCTGCATGCATGGAGTCTGCACCCGGAGAAGAGCTCATTGTCTAGTTCTCTGTTCTTACAGTACCTCGTGGAGGAGGCGGGATCTGGTTTTCACTTGGACTGGACTTTCTTGTACTCGGACAGAGCTCCATAGTGCTAGTCTGCAATGGCAACGCTGAACGTGGGTGTCTGGTTCTGGGAGACCTGTAGGAAGTGACTCAGTAAGCACTGATGAAACAGGGGCTCCTCATCCCGGATAGAGGCTGAAAAATATTTTAGATTATACTTTTAAATATTTCAATTTCTGAAATGAGCAGAGCTGGAAAAGACCACCTAAATAACAAAGAATGGTGACAGAAGTTTCACAACTCAGAAACTTAAGCTTTAAAAAAAAAATTTCTCAGGCAAAAAGACAATTCAGTGTAGTAAAACCTTGGCATCACCTTATTTATGGGATCTCCAGTCTGAAACACACAGAGAAAGAGACTGAGTATACCTCATTCTATCACTTGTACTAAATGTCCCTGTCTTTCTGAATGTCGTGGGGTTATCCTTTCAGACACCTAACATGCTAGTGACATTTAAATGCAGCACTGTACCAGACCATGTCAGGCCAGGCTCTCCAACCCCAGTGTGTGCATTATATTCCCTTAATTCTTGGCATTTCTTTGGGTGGCTTTGATAGGAGATTTAACCTCAGAAGGGCTGCAGAAAGCAATCACAAGGCAGGGACAGGCTGCTTCAGCCCTGCCAGCTCCTACCAGGAGCAGGTAAGCAGGTGCAGACTGTGGGCATCTCCATGCACATTGGATGGCTGCTGCAAGGATGGGGACACCTTCCACACACAGGGGGTTGATTGGGGTTGTGTCTGAAGACAGTAATGTAACTGATTTGGCGTTATTAATAGGCTTCTGAGTACTAAAGGCTTCTGAAATTCATCTGTCTGCTTCAGGTTCTGGCAGGGGAGATACCAGCTTGCTTGAAACAGTAAAATATTCACAGCAGCATGTACCTTCAAAAAAAAAAATGTGGACAAATAAGGCTGTTTGCTTCTTACTTTCAGGGCACGTTTAAGCTATTTTTTTGGCTGTCAGGGAATACAACAAACAAGTGTCTGGTACCCTGAGAGGTCAACAATATATTTTATTTCTACAAAGAACACAAATTCATCTGTCTAATTTAAATACACATACTCATAGATATAACCTATATATTTATTTACTACTTGCAGACCTTTAAAGATTTTTTCTTGTGTGTGTTAACCTTCCCATTTGGCCAACCTATGTGCCATACCACACAGATCAATGCAAGAAATTAATTCTTCCCTCATTTCTTCTATTATATTTAATATATATATTGAGAGAGAGAGAGAGAAAGAGAGAGAGAGAGAGAACATTAATTTTCCTATTTTCTCTTGATTTTGTATCCAGATCACCTCCACTTGAAAAGACTATCCTTCTAAAGCTTGTAAGTGTAGACATAAACCCATGGAGCCATCTCTAAGCTTCATCTCACTCAGCCTTTTCTTAGTCAGATCACGTGGGTGACTTGGAGATCTTCTCCAGCAAAACTGATCAAAATTAATCAGCACACAGAGCTATGCCAGGATATTTTTAAACATATACCATTATTAATATTGCAAGAAGCTTACCAGAAGCTCATAACAGTTACTGGAAGCAGCAAAGACAGCAAGGTAGTGGAGGTTCTACTTTACTGTTTCACGTATAGAAAACTTTCTCCAATTCTTATTTGTGATATGGTCCAGACCTATACCTCTCTGGATACCTTTATGAAACTTATTACTGCTTAAAACATTCAGATAGCCTTTTCTATCCATGAAAGTAAAAGTTTGTTCTGTAAAGTGATCAGCGTGAGTGGAAGGTTTCCCTGCGAACAGGCAGAGCTTTCCCTCCTGTGTGTCTAGCTGCTCTCTGTCACATTTGAAGGATCTCATCACCTTTGATATGAATCAATTTACTTTAATATAAGCCACTCAGTGGTAGGGCTGCAGGCACACTAGGTCAGGAAAGGAAAAGGCCTTATAAGACCAAACAAGTAACAAGATCAACTTTGAAGTGTAAAAATGAGATGCACCCCACCATGCTAACCCAGACTCCAACACGGGGGCTAAAGCTTTGAAGCCCACAGAGGAAACAGGTTAAGTGCACAGTCAGACAACATCTCAACTGGAGATGGCAATTTGCAGCTGGAATAGTGAGGCCAGGGGGGCAGATGCCCTCTCTCCATGTTAGCTCTCCAACCTGAGCCCAAAGCTCTGCATCCAGCCATGACACCTGGGAAAAAAAAAAAAAAAAAGCTCATGAAAGCCAAATTTTCTGGATATGACAACACCTAAACTACAGGGGTCCCAGAGAGCAGTAATGGGGTTTAACTGTGTAGATAAGTGACAGGGTAGGATGCACACTTACACCAACTATGCAGAACAGGCATCACCAATGACAAAGTCACACAGCTGCAAGATAAAGGAAATTTTGTTAAATCTACAGATTTTGTCAACTCTTTTGTCATTATGGGTGAGACTGTAATAACCAGGGTGAAATTCTTTAATTTATCCTTACATATCTCATCCAACTCATACTAATGAACCTGCTGGCATGAGTAAGAAATAGATTTGTGATGAAAGCTTGTGAGCTTTCTAGATGCCATGGAGATACAGGCAAGGTACCTAAGGGAGCTGTTGAAGCTTAGGAAGTAGCAGAGATTACACAATTTTTGGACTAAAACAACAGCAAGTGACACCAATCAAGATTTTCTTGAAATACAAAATTGGCCTGTTCATATCCAGCCCAAAGGACAAAAGAGTTTCACCTTATACTAGAAGACAAAAACGGCACTCACCTGGTATAAAAGCAATACGTGTATAGAATATCCAACATCTGGTCTTAGTGGAAAAACACTGAAAATATTTACACCATGGCCTCTATTCTGCGCCACCAGTTACTCTCAGAAAGGAGCATGTTTACCAGGAAAACCTTGCAAGAAGACTGAAGCAATTCTATGGAGTTAAATTCAGCAATATAAAATTCCTTTGGAAAACAGACCCCTTTGCTGTGATTTCTCACTGCCAGAGTTTTGTCATCATTTTTGACAGAGCAGAATTTCCATTGATGTTTCATTCTGTATGCTTGAAATAAACAAAATTCAAAATCCTTTTTTTGTAGCTGGATGGGTGGAGAAAACGGGATTTGTCAGAGAGCAACTCTAGTTCCAACAGCAGAATTGATAAAGGGTGCCTCCCTTCAAACCTCGAATAACCACATGTTCAAAATCTTTTAAATCTAGTCTGCCCCCACCACGCACTAACCCTGTTTGGTCTCTGTATTGAAGAATCCATTTTAATAACTCAAATTAAAATAAATAAATAAATAAATAAGAAAGGAGGAGTGGGATTTTCCATTACTTCCAAATTGCCCTGTAGACAGGGCAAGTGCATTTTCATGAAGTTTTATTATTTTAAATAGATAAAGGCTAAGCACAGCTGCCTCTGAAGGGAAAGGATACCTGTTTTTGAACAGCCGTATCTTAAAACCATTTTTGTCATATGAAACATCCCTGGCTAACTCCTAGAAATACCAGGGTGCAAGCACGGATTTTTTGCTTGTGGCCATCCTCACCAAACCCTCATACAGGCTACAGCTGCTGATGGGCATCACCCCGCTGCCTCAGGACCAGGCTGTCCATCAGCCAGCTGTAACCCATAGAGCCCAAACATGAAGGGCCAGGGACACATAGGCATACAGACATATATTTAAGACCTTGACCTCCCCTAACCCATTCCCAGCAGGGCACATTATTACTGAGCACAGCCTTGAATACTGCAGATCATGACAAGGCACAGACCCTTTGGGTAATAAGATGTGCAATGAGCCTGATAAACAAGCCAAGAGCTCATTAACTTCATTAAGGAGTCTGACCTCACAGACACTGACTGACCATTCACAAGCACATTTCTGCAAGTTTTTGCTGTAAATGAATCTGATGAATTTGCAGGTAACTTTGGTAGAGCCCCAAGTGAGCAGCAGCCTCAGCAGCTCACCTGATGGTCTTATACGTTTGGCTTGTTAGACCTCATCATAGAATGGCTCAGGTTGGAGGGGACCTCAAAGATCACACAGTTCCAACCCCGCTGCCATGGGCAGGGACACCTCCCACTAGATCAGGTTACCCAGGGTCCCATTCAACCTGGTCTTGAACACCTCCAGGGTGTTCTGCTTTTCTGGCAACCTGTGCCAGTGCCTCACCACCCTCTGAGTGAAGAATTTTCTCCTAACCTCTAATCTAAACTCTTCTAGTTTAAAACCATTCCCCCTTGTCCTGTCATTATCTGACTGATAATGACAAAAAAGTTGCTCTCCATCTTTTTTTATAAGCTCCCTGTAAGTATTGAATAGCTGCAATAAGGTGACCCTGGACTCATTCATGGACATTATACACAGCAACTTTTCAAAATCACAAACTGGAAAGTTAAATAGTTGCGGACGAGTAAACAACTTCTGCTAGAAAACATCACTGTGGTCCTACCACGAAGACTGAGGCTATACAAGATGGAAGTCATGCATTGATTAGGAGACATGAGCTGAGCCATCAGCTAACACCAGAACTAAATTTTTGCCCTGATAAATAGTGGCAAAACCTTTCAATAGCAATGAGAAAGGGCAATGTAAGAAAAATTTATCTTTTTTTGCAGGCTTGTCTAGGGAACTCAGCTGAGCCCTGCGGCAGTTTGACTTGAGAACCTTCTTAGATAGTTGTAATAGAAATCTCCTTGAAGTCAAAGCAAAATGAGAATTACAGGTGTTGTCTTCTGTCATTTCATTGCTCTGCCTGTCTTTGAACAAAGGAGCAGGTTTCTTATGCTTTACATTTCTATTCTCACCTTAAAGTTTATCTGGAGATGAGACTAGTTTGGGGTTAGCTGATAGCTTTTAGGCATTCCTCCCTTGGACAAGTCCCCAGGGTGTTAAACACAAGGTCAGGAGTTGCCAAAACATCACCCAGAGCCCTTCACCACGTCACGCTCATGTACCCACCACAGAGTGGACTCACTTGTTAGGCAAAGCTTCTCTGCCGAGCAGAAGGTTGCAGGGGAGAAGATCGGGTAGTTAAGTCATTCCCCTTGGAAACACGACAATAACATTTTAAAAATACATTTTAGAAATTACTTTTTTTTCCTCCTATTTTTAGAAAAGGTTATGTAATTTGTGTTATGGAGGTTATAGGTGATAATAAAAACCTCTTCTGCGAAATACATCATGCTGTTTGTCTAACAGCCTGGAACAAACTGAACAGAGAGCTAAAGGGGATGGAATTAATCTTGTGCTCATCCATCAGTAAAGAAAAATTATTATAATTAATTGTTATAACACAGCTATTTAACAAGGTACACTGTCATCTTTTCATGTCCCATAGTGCAACTGAAAATTTCCCATCAGAAATCATTTTGACTGAAGAAACTGAAAGGAGCAATATAAACCACTTGATTTAACGTCAGGAAGTTACTATGATGGGAATGTATATTTGAATGAGCCACATTTATTTTGAGAAGTCACATTTACTGTTCATTCACCTTGGAATAAACATTTCCAGAAGTGATAGAACTCATGCCAGTGATTATTCTGCTGATAACAGCTGAAACACAGGTGTGTTCAGCAAAAAAGGGCTTAGCTGTCTGCTCTGTGATCTTTGGACTTTAGTAATTGTTCCAAAACATCAGTTCTACCACAGTATATTGGCAAATGATGATGACAGTCTTACGATGGAAGTTTGTATTTTACGTATTTTTAAGGGTGAAACGAGGAAAGACCTCTCCTGGACAACATACTACTTTTATGAAGCCCCTGTGAACAGCATCAACATCAGCCAGCTTTCAACAAGTCAAGGCAACAGAAATGCAAGATTGATGATAACTTAGTTAAGAACTGCATTTTAGAATCATAGAATGGTTTGTGTTGGAAGGGACCTTAATGACAATCTAATTCCAGCCCCCTGCCATGGGCAGAGACATCTCTCACCAGACCAGGTTGCCCAAAGCCCCATCCAGCCTGGCCTTGAACGCCTCCAGGGATGGGGCATCCACAGCTTCTCTGGGCAACCTGTGCCAGTGCCTCAGCACCCTCTGAGTAAAGAATTGCTTTCTCATATCTAATCAAAATCTACTTTTTTAGTTTAATATCATCCCTCCCGTGTCCCCGACAAAGAGTCCCTCCCTGGCTTTCCTGGGGGTCCCCCTTTAGGTACTGGAAGGCTGCTATAAGGTCTCCCTGGAGCCTTCTCTTCTCCAGGCTGAACAACCCCAACTCCCTCAGCCTGTCTTTTTAGGAGAGGTGCTCCAGCCCTCTGATCATCTTTGTGGCTCTCCTCTGGACCCACTTTAATAGGTCCATGCCCTTGTTGTGCTGGGGGGCCTCAGAGCTGAACAGTCCAGGTGGAGTCTCATGAGAGCAGAGCAGAGGGGCACAATCACCTCCCTCACCGTGCTGGCCACACTGCTTTTTATGTGGCCCAGGATACGGTTGGCTTTCTGGGCTTCAAGCACACACTGCCAACTCTTGTCAAGCTTCTTGTCAACCAACACCTCAGGTTCTTCTCATTAGGGCTGCCCTCAATCCATTCCCCACTCAACCTGTATTTGTGCTTGGGATTGCCTCAGATCAGGTGCAGGACCTTGCACTTGGCCTTGGTGAACTTCATGAGGTTCACACAGGCCCACCTCTCAAACCTGTCCACGTCCCTCTGGATGGCATCCCTTCCCTCCGGCATGTCAACCATACCACACAACTTGGTATCATCAGCAACCTTGCTGAGGGTGCACTCAATTTCACTGCCTTTTTCACTGACAAAAATGTTAAACGGTGACTGTCCCAATACTGACCCCTGAGGATCACCACTCGTTACTGGTCTCCACCTGGACATTGATCCATTGACCGCAACTCTTTGAGTTTGACCATCCAGCCAATTCCTTACCCACTGAGTGGCCCATCCATCAAATCCACATCTTTCCAATTTAGAGACAAGGATATCATGTGGGAGAGTGTCAAATGCTTTGCACAAGTCCATGTAGATGATGTCAGTTGCTCTTCCCCTATCCATCAGTGCTGTAACCCCATCATAGAAGGCCGAAAGATTTGTCAGGCAATTTTAGAAGTGAGACATATCCTCAGGAGAAAACTGTATGTACGACAAACAAAACAAAAAAAGGGGGAAAGGCCTGAATGGATTTATGCCTCCTATTGCTATGTGAGTAGGAAACAGTGAGTTGTGGAAGACACCATGCACCTGGCTGCTTTCACACCTCTCTAACAGTACAGTACATACACAGCAGAAGTATCCAGCTATACCCCCAGTGATCTCCCAATTTCTTTGAGACCAGAGGACAGGTAGCAGATCTCTGGGGCAGGGGAAGGGGGGGAACCAACTATGAGATATTCCTCCTGTGGAAAGTGCAAGAGTTTTAAACTATCAAAGACATTTAATATGTAATTGCTTTGTTCTTCAATGTGTACATGATGCTTTTTTTCTTCCTCCAGCATTTCAAATGCTCACAGCAACTTATTCTGTAGGTATAACTAAATTATTCCTCTCCCGGCTTTCCAAGCTTGAAATGGATCCTGCCAATCTGAATTACTGTTTAAAAGAAACACCATTGCATATTTCTCCTTTAAAAGTGTTTGGTTTAGGCTTGTCACGTCACAGCCTGGTCCATAGTTCATCTTTACTGAAAAGCAGGCCTGAATAGGTGTCATCAATCTCTTTGGTAACAAAAACAGATATGAAGAAGTCTCACGTGACAGAAAGCACTTATCCCATGGTGGTACCATTTTCCAGCAGGCTCACTGCAGACCAGTTACTGCAGAAGCACATTTGGTTATTTTTGTTCACATCTGTCTTCATGCGCTTCAATTTTTCTCTTCCTTTTTCCTAGACTAGAGTGCTGCAATGTTGTAATCTCAAACTCAGGCTTACATTTCCCACAAGGGCTCTTCTTTAACAACATAGTTGAGAATCGGTATGTTGTCTTTACTGTGACCCCTCCTGTAAAGTTGTTAACTGCATTTTTAAAATTATCATCTAATAGCTGCAGTGGAGTTTATGAGCTGCAGTAAGTACTTCAAAAGCCCCTGTATCTGCAACTAGCAGAGTTTCTAGTTCATGATTTCTACAGCAATAAAATCAAATGCACATAGTTTATGATGAGATCTTTTCCCTCGTAGTGATTTCTTTTGTATCATCAATAGCATAAAAATTACACTTTAATACCTAAGATAAATCTCAACTGTTGTACAGTAAAGCAGGACACAATCACTCCAGAGTTCCCAATTGCTATTCACTTTCAAGCCATCCCTCACCTACTCATCTCCACACTTGGAACACCTATGGAGCAGTTTAAGCCAATTTTAAACTCTGCTAGCAATTTTTTGAGAAATCTTTCTAAGACTGGCTGAGACATTTTCAAAAGAAAAACGTTTACAAGTGAGCTTTCTAGACAGGCAGCCAAAATAACAGCCAGACATCAAGCAGAATTGTCTGTTAAAAAGGGGAGAAACAAGGAATAATGAGATCTGCTGGCTAGCTATCAGAGATCTGCAGAGCTCTCCAGTCATTTAATTTTGATTAACTAGCCCGGCAGCAGAATAGCAAAATTACTTTATTTCTAATTCCTCTCCGAATGCTAACAAAACAAATTAATAAAAGCCTACTGAAATATTAGCTAATGGCAAGTTTCCTCGCAAGATGTTCATGCATATGTAAGAGTTGGTCACAAGTATAACTCCCTGTGGCCATGGGACTGCTGAACCCTGGACATTTCAATTACTGTGTGAAAAGATTTCTTCTGTTCAGTTTCAAAATAAAGATTGAGAAAGCCATTGAGTTGGGCTTCCTTTTACTCAGAATATTTTTTAGAATTACCTTTTAAATTATATTTCTTTATCTATAAAAATATTATCTTTCCAATGTAATAATTTATGAAAGTTGATAATAATCCAGAACATGCAGAGCTATTACTGGATTATTCAGATATGATACTGTTGCAATATTCATTATTATCATTTCATTTGTAAATCGATTAAAGGCACATATTTCATGTAAAATGGCACCTTGTCTTTTCTAAATTACGGCATCTCTCTCTGCATTGCCACGCAACATTTCCAGGATGAAAATAATCCTCTCTCTTAAGCCTTTTTGCAGAAGCACTCACCTTGGAATTGGCAGGTTTATGTTCACATCCTCTTTGCAGTGGGTGGTACATTTCCAGAAGAAGAGACAGAGAGGCTAATCGTGGAGTATTCAAGAGTTTTGTAGCTAGCTCATTTCCCTAGGATGCACATCTGATCCTTGCTCAAAATCAAGCAGAGTGGAAAAAGATTTTCCTCCAGCCTAAGAAGCACCTTATCCACAGTTTTCAGGGATCTGATAGACACAAACAACCTTGTGATCCCAGAAAGTATGTGCTAGGATCACTTTCTATAAGAGGAAAAGAATACTTCCTCTTGCACCAGATAGGGGTCCACAAGCAAGGTAGCCCTGGTTTAACCATCATGCCAGCTTTCATTCAGTTTAGGTCTGCCCAATAGGCATAGTACAAATGCAATAGTGGTGTCTGAACGCTGGCCATCAGCCCCAGCTGTTATAATTACATCCATAAGGCTTCTCTTGGACTTCAACAATATTCACTAACAAGGTGTGTATGAAAACAAATATATATATATATATACACATGTATATATATACATATATATATATATGCGCATTGGTGCTGTAAAACAAAGCCCCAAACCTTTTCTCAGTTCCATAATGACTCCCTAAATAATTTAGGCAGATAACAAAATAATACAGCAAGTAGGGTCCAGTCCTGGCAAAGTAACGTTCTGCGCTGGTTAGCAAGGAGCTGCCACATAAATTTTGCTCCTGATGCCTTTTGACTGCTCCTCCATTCGCAGGGAAGATCCCCTGCTGAGGAAAGGAGTCTCCTCCCATGCACTGCGTTGGGACATGATAGAAGTGAAGTAGGGCCTGCAGGCAATACCATGGCAAGAGTATTTGTAACCAAAACTGGATGGAATTGTCTGGTGCATTGCTTGAAATTTGCTGTTCCAAAACTTATTCTAGAAATATGTTAAGTAACATTTGTCATCTAGAAAGATTTTATAGTTCTCAAGTAGAACATCCAGCTGCAGAACAGCAGCCTCCTCACCTCCTGCAAGCAAGGTCCTGAGAAGGTCCTCATGATGACAGCATTAGCCAGGGCTGTGAGAAATAGTTTTACATATCTGATCTAAAAGAAGTCTTTTAACCAGAAGACTTATGTCCCAAGTGATCTCTGGATTACTGGCTTCATCTTCTTCCTAAAGGGGAGGGTTCAGCCCCGGGAAGAATAAAAAAAATTATTCAATTTTTTAAAAGTAAAGAAACTTTTCATGCAGCAATAAAAACAATGTAGTGGAATGGTGAATACTGGTGTGCATGGTGGGAAACAGTTATAACAGTAAACAGAACATAGCAAGTATTTTAAATTAAGGACACTGGAAACAATCTATGATGTGTAATAAAATTTAATATTTATGTAAATAGATTAAGATGATCCCAGTTGTGATTATAAACATAGATACCTAGCTTACGAGATTCAGGAGCACAAGATAGTCTTAAAATTAGCCTAAATCTCTATTTAATACAAATTTAATTGTTTACCTCTAAACAACTTATCTTCTAAATCACTAAAGACTATTTTAAAAGCATTTAAATAGTTTTAGAGTGTAAATACTGCTGATTTCCAAAAAATGTCACATTTCTAATGCCTGAGCTTACAGAAGTATGTCATCCCGATTCATAAATCACCCAAGCTTTTTTGACAACAACCTGTTTATCATAGCTAAAGTGTGTGCAATTAAGTGGATTGTGCTATTTGACTTTTCTTATTCCAGAGTTGTCGCAATATGAAGGGAAAATAGTCATGTTTCTATACAATGCATAGGCATTGCTGCTTCTTTTGGTAACAAAATAATGTTTATTTTGACAGAAGCTGCTGGGAAACTCGTGAATACGCTAATCTCACTGCCTACCCATTTGTCTGCTAAAGAGCTCAGTAAGTCTGACAGCTCCCAGAACACTGAGATGTTCTTAAAGCTCAGCAAAACCCTTTCCCCTCTGTTTATCTTGCTGTATATCTATTTCTCCTCCCCCTGGAGAGGTGTGCATGCATTTTTGGCAAAGGCTTCTTTGGGGATGGGATGTTAAGCAGGCAGACAGCTAGATATCCTAAGACAGGCTGGTCCCTGCTTCTCTCCAGCTAGGTCTTGGGGAACACGGCAGCGACCAAAGCTAGGTCCCCAATTCATGCCAACACCCTGACGGCCTGCTGGGGCACAGACACATGTGGAGCAGCACAAACACATGAGTACAGCACAGCCAGACCCTGCAGTGCCATCAGGGTGCACCCTGCTCGGAGGAATAGGTTGCAAAGGACAAAGGACTACAGTACATCTCCAGCCACAGAGCCTCAGACCACCAGGGTGAGAGCCTTCTTTCCTTTTTAAGACATGATGCTGAGGATGCAAAATATCATCAAGGGCTAAACAAGGCTGTGGCACATGTGTATGCGTCTCCCAAGAATGAAGGGTGGGCCACAGCCTTCATAAAATTTCTAAGTTGTCTGCTGACAATTGTCCAGTCCATTATTCTCAATTTCTCCACCAGCACTACCCCATCCAATCTCCCCTCCTCTGGAAGCTAGCGCTTCCTCATTAATAAAACACTACAATAAGCCCTTAATATCCTAAAACATCCTGTGCTTCTTGCCTAAATGAGCTGCTCCGGTTTCAGCCATAACAGCTGCGGTTTGTACTACTCAGCCTTTCAGGATGGTTCAGCTCAGCAAAAGCTGCTCTGAAGAAGATGGCAAAAGATGTCTTCCTCACTAGGATCTGAGTAAATGGGCAAAGGGAGAGCTGGCTGCCCTGCCTTGGAGAAGAGTCACACACTCCCAGCACCTCTCTAATAACTCATACAAATCTTAAGCCAGCAGTAACTGGAATTGAAATATTTTGCTTTCTACATTACACCTCACCCCGCACATTTTTACGGATAGTTGATTTAAAACATCCACTCATTAGTCTGCGGTTGTGATATATGACTACTGAGCACACAAAGACTCAAGGCTCTGCTGCACAGTGCCAATGTTTTCAGTTCCTTTATGGTACCCAGAGGAAAGCTGCTAATCCACAGCCAAGCACTGCAAGGTCTGGTTTTCTGATGACCTCCTCTTTTTACTGCCAGAAGACAGCAACAGCACAAACTGTGCAGATCTGGGGCTGGGGAAGGCATTTCACACCATTCATTTTGCTGCCACACCAAACACAAGAGGTGTTAGGAACAAGAGGCTCTGTAACTCTACTCACAACGTTTTGGTGTAGCATTGCACCATTTGAGGCATTCACATTGACTTTATGTAACTTGAAATTAGTGCATAATGAAATT
This sequence comes from Anser brachyrhynchus, assembly GCF_964034855.1. Taxonomy (NCBI): domain Eukaryota; kingdom Metazoa; phylum Chordata; class Aves; order Anseriformes; family Anatidae; genus Anser; species Anser brachyrhynchus. The sequence continues at coordinate 119,926,877 of NC_137695.1, forward strand.
TTGGGGGTTTTGAGCTCCAGTGGACACTCATATGGCTTGGAAGACTTCACACAGCAGAAGAAACAAAAGAAAATGCAAAGAAAGGGGCAAAACACAGAGGCTGTGTTGTTCCCAGGAGTTACATCACAGAAGTACTAATTACAATAATTCGATGTTGCCCAGACAGCGGCATTCTGTCAAGTTAATGAATATTAGCATAGTGACAAATCATTTTGTTTCTAATTGGGCACTACAATATTCTCCTTTCCAGTTAAATGATTTTAGAGTATTTCAGCATGTTTGGTTGCTCTTGCAGTTTTTTTCTTCATTTGAAGCATATGAATACTTAGAGAGAACTTTCCCAAATTTTCAGCTATTTAAAAGCGCACACAGTTAAATTTTGTTAACCAGTCCTGCTGCTCACAATCATTCCCAAAGCACACAAATTACATCATTCTTTATACATTTATACATCATCCATAGCACCAGATTGTGCAAAACTGTCTTTTAAGAGTCAAGGAGGTACTCAGGCTTGAATGCATCACTTCTGTATTTCCAGAGAGCAAAAGCAGGCTGATGAATGAACAACCTCACAGCTGTAGAAACAAATGGTATTTTTCCCCCCAGTTGCCTCCACTAGCATCCTCACAGATGACTTGGGCACCCTTTCTTCCGAATTACTGAAACACTCTGCCTGTAGAGCCATATGCATATTGATGTTGTGCTGTTACCAGATGCTTACACTACAGAAATTCTAATTACAGGATTGGACTCTGCCTAGATGATGGTAGTCTGTCAAATTAATAACTATTATAACTCAGTCAGTGCTGGCACCACAAAGCCCTGACGTTTTCTTATTTAAATGATTTTCATTCAGAGCACAAGGAAGCTAATGACTTCCTCACAGAAACAAAAAGAAATATTACATCAGAAAAAGACTTATGGACGGATTTATAATACATTCAAGGGCTAATAAAAATCATGCTGCTTCTTTTAGGCATAGTTCAAGTGTTTTCCCTTCCATGTTGTGCCTGCTTCAAGCAGAAGTAACCAAAATAAAATAATTCAAGACAAATGACTCTATGCCTCGCAGGACACAGATCCAAATCCTTAATTACAATCAGTTTGATCAAGGCCCATAAGGTGCCGAGTGCTCCCTGTAGCAGGAGTGGAGGACTACTGAAAGATGCCCAGCACTTTGCGGGACTAAACTCTGCCGGATGGTTTCCACTCCAAGCAGCGACTGGAGTAGAGTCATGAAACCCTGGTGGCTGGAACAGACCTTCAGGATCATCGGGTCCACCCACCAACCTGACCGACCGAGTTCCGTCACTAAACCATGTCCCTTAGTGCCACATCTACACATCCCTTGAGTATCTCCAGGGATAGGGAGTCCACCAGTTCCTTGGACGGCCCATTTGAATGCCCAACCACCCTTTCCATGAAGAAATTCTTCCTAATGTCCAATCTAATGTCTATCCACCATGGAGGCAACTCAAGACCTTAACCTCTGCTGACAGTGAATGATCAGATACCCCTGCTGTCCTTGTGAGAAATAAAACTAATGCTGTTGAAATCCTAACCTACATGAAGTTCTTCACTTTTGTCTTTGTTTGTTAAAGCAAACTTACGCAATTTGTATGAATCCTAATCCCACCCCCAAGAGCAGGGAGAAGATTAGATTTTTTTTTTTAATTTCATTGGATTTTTCCACTGTAGCTGATGAGTGCTTTTTATTAAATAAAGTTATGAATCAATTACCTTGAAAGAAATAATTGCATCATCACCTGTGTTTAATATTCACAAATAAGGAAAAGGAAGAGGAAGAAAAAATATCTAATAATGCACACAGGATGGATGGACTGGTCTTGTATTTAATGACTTAGCTCTTAGCTCATTAATTTTAAGTCCAAATAATCCCCCTCAGTTTCTGATATGACGATGACAGATCCCTGTACCAGAACTCTAAGGACATTTGACCTCGAGTAAGGAGAAGCAGCACCAAGCCTGCAGGCATGGGCTAGAGCTTGCGACTGCCCCATGCTGACAGCCTGAACTGATAGAGCCTGCACCTCTGAGACCTGACCCTGGTGCATGCTTTTAAACTTTCTGATCATCTCTCAGGCTTTGTGTCTGTTGCTTGGAACAACGCTTAGCACAATTATCCCTCTGATGCTACTGATGAATCAGTCGTCCCATTTGGGTGTGTAATTCTTTATCTTGAACGTACAGCAGAAGAACATAGTATATCCAGAAACCTCAGTATCAAAGTCTATGCAATTCTACTGGTCCACTATTTTATAAATGAGTGCTTAGAACTACTGTAAATATTATAAATATTTACATTTACATATTGTTGACAGCCAGAAGAGACAAATTAAGGTGGGATTTAACACATTAACAGTAACCAGGTGACCTGACACAACCGAAGAGATTCTTCCCAATATAACAATATTTTATCTTTGCAGAGAATGCCTGCTTATCTGGCATATGTCTAGTGTGCCTTATTGCTGCAGCAGCCAGAGCATTTGTTTAGAGCCTCACTGAGCTGCAGTACCACAGCCAAAGAAGTCACTGCACCATTCAGCCCTGGTTGCAGAACTGTGCTCCCAGACTTTGGCTTTTATTTAGGCCACTGATGCACGTACCCCAGAGATGCCCCTGGACCTCACAGTGATGGAGAAAATAGTGCAAAGGTGGATTACTAAATGCCTTTGGCTTTTCCTAAAACAAGATCATCACCGTTCTTTTGTGGTTTTGTTGTTGTTGTTGCTCGGTTGGTTGTTTTGGTTTGTTCTTTTTTGTTAATCACCTATGAAAGGTAGGTGGAAGATGCCAGTCATCATGCTTTTTAATTCCTGTAATACAAAATTAGACTTCTCTCCACATGTTTAAGTTGCAGCATTGTCTTATTCTTCAGGATTCCATGTTTTGTTGTGTTTTTTTTTTAAAAAAAAAAGCAGTTCAAAAAGGTGTATGCAATATGTGTTTTCCTTCAGTGACTATGACCTTTAAAAATATTCAAGCTAGTGTTTGATTTAACATTTCAACAGCAAATATATTTTAATGCACAGAGGACTATTCTCAAAGTTCACAAAACTGTTTGCATAGATGAAAGGAGCAGCTAAAAGACTGTACTAGGAAATTATATATATATATATATATATATGTATGTAGATTCCTTCCAGGTATAGAATAACCTGAAACCAGCAAGTTTGCTCATATACAGTCTGACACTGCACACTTCTGATCACCCTCAGCTCCAAACCAGCATTTATAAGCATCTCTGTTCAAAGTTCACATACGTAACCAGGAAAGTTTTCACTATTTCATTGGAACTGGATCACATCCTTCCCACTTGTTACGCCTTTTTCCTGCAACCATGTTGCAAAGCAGAAACAGATTTTAGAGGAAGGACAGACCTCTCACAAGGAGAGTGTGTGAAGACACCAGAACATAGGAGAGGTTACACCATCACCACCTCTGGCTCCTGACCAGGGATCAGACCACAGTTCATTTGTTTAACTGACTGTACATTGCCAAAATGCAAGTGGGAAATGGCACAAGATGAACAGAGATGGTGCCTGGTGATCTATGTACCCACAGCTGAACATCAAGATACTAGACTTATTTTCAGCGTTCACAGATCTTTCATAAAATAATCAGTACCCTATTATCTTTGGAATTTGTTAACACCTCTAAAGATTATTTAAGTTATCTAAACTAGTTTCACACGTGGACCCAGTTACTTGTCCTTGTGCAATCTAAATTGTGTGTTCTGGCTTTTCTCTAGTGTTCGGGTTCACATTTTTCAAAGTTTCAGAATTTTTATAAATCCTGAAATCAGTAATTTCAGTAGCTGCTGAAGTTTGTTTAGACATCGCATGCCCCCAAAGTGGGGGCGGGGGGTATGTGAAGGTCACTCATTTCAGCAGAAGCATCTGCTGTTCTTGTGCACATGCCTTACAGATATTTTAGCTTCTTTCACTGTTGCTTAGCAAGCATCTCCTATGTGCTGAGCTCTGGCTCGACTCAGTCAGCCGAACCTCAGCACCTGATGCCACCCAAGATGCCTTGGGGAATCCTATGCCCCAGCACTGGCTGACTTATATGACTGGTACTCTCTACAGCATCTCAAATTGCACTAGATACCCTTGTTCAGACAAATAACTTACATCTGTTGTGCTAGAGGCCTTCCCCCTCACCTCCCCAGTGCATTTGTAACCATATGCCTCAACCTTGCATTGTCTCCTCAGCACCTGAGCCTCAGCATCTACTCTTACACCAGGGGATTTGGCAAGGCTCTCAGCCAAATGTGGCTGTGGAGACAACATGGTGAAAGGGGGCAGGCTCTTGGAGGCCAAGATCTTCTCTCCCCTGGAGCTGAAGACAGGAAGTCCATGCCCATCCCTATGAGCTCAGCAGCCCTCTCCCCTGAAGGAAAGCAATGACTGCACCAAGCTCTTGCTGGCAGTGCCAAGTGCAGCCGCTGGGGAACTAGAGGGTGGGGAGGTATGCCAGTCGAGGAATTTCTCCTCCCTCCCTGTGGGAGGCTCTGAATTTACACACTTGGTTTCTCTAAAATTGCATATTCTTCCTAGCCAGAGCTAGGCAGAATGGGTTTCCTTCCTTGCAGGCAGCAGCATTTTCAAGCCCATGATATCCAGCAGGCATATACGTAGTCATTGAATATGGACTCTGGTTTAGAGGATTTTATGTTTTTTGTTTGTTTTTCAAGGGGGTGTTTGTTTTTAAATTCCTACATCACAATTATCTTTCTGTAGAGTGCATAGGTGACTATTAATACAGACTACTTTAGAAATGCACACAGTTGAAAGTGCTTTTTTCTGTTTCATTTTGTGTGTGTCCCATATCCCCACACACACACACACACCCCGACCACCATTCCCTACCAATCTGAGGGGCTCTTGCTGGTACAAGCACTCATTTAAATCTGCTGGAACTGTACTGGTGGGCAAAACTCACAGCTGAAGCCATCAACTTCATCTTTAGAAAAAAAAAAATCTGTGCTTGTAAGATGTTTCATAGAATGCAAAATCTTCTTAATGTGTAATTTGTTAGGTTTGTTTGTTTGTTGGACTCTGCCAAGCCTGTGGACACTCATTCCCATCACCCCACATCTCCCAGTCAGTTCAAGCTCACGCAGAGCCCGGGAGCTGCTTGCTAATCTACATGCGATATGCCAACACTACCCACATCTGTACCTTGAATGCCAGAAGGCTGCTCCTGCATCTTTGGTGCTGCCAGAGTTGGGATCAGTTCAGAAAGCCTCACGCAGACCCAGAGCTGATCTCCTTTTGGTCTGTCAGCAGCAGAATCCAAAGGCCCCTTCAATTTGAAAAAAAAAAGAAAAGAAAAGAAAAAAAAAGTTACGAAGAGAACAGTTTCTACTAAATAGTGTTTGGGGTCTTTTGGGGATTTGTTTTTCCCTTTGCCTAGAATAATGCACATATATTATTGAAAGAGCATGAGACCCCTCCTGTTCACCTCTACTTCTGAGAGGAAAAGTTTGTCTTTTTCTGTAGGTCTAGTGTCATAATGCCGCCTTAATCTCTCCAGCTGGGCAACTGCTGTTTTTTATGGATTATGTTTATCTTTTTCTGCTGTTGCATTATTTAAACATTCTGTCACAGACAGTGGCACTCAGGCTAAATATTTTAAAAATCAATAAAACAAAAGCCTTTCAAAATATTACTTGTGGGGGGAAATTTTATCAGAACTGTACGGGGTGTCAGTTTTATAGCGGTCAACCTTACTAATACTCCATTTGTGCTTACAGACATTTGCAGATAAGAGTGAGCTTCAGGAAAAATGCTAATGAAATATTGGCAGTTATAGTGCAAACTATTCACTGAAGCAGATTTCTAATCTGCTTTGAAAATATTGTTCGGAAAATTCAGAAGCAACAACACAGCATGCAAGGAAAACGAGACAGAATCCAACTCATCCTTGGACTGATCCTGCTTGATCCTGCTCTTTAAGATAGCAGGCAACTCAAAACCAGTTTTCATTAAAGGATCCAATAAAGTTTTCCTTAACTTCTGTATCTGAAACACTGTCTTTACTGCTTGGGATTTCATCTACTGGTATCTCCCAAGACCTGAAAACCAAAGAACATATGTGCTTTTAAATACATTCATGGTTCTTCACAAGAACTGAGTCTATGATCCGTGCAGCTGTGTTTTTACTCATTCTAGGAAGAAGATTCCACAGCTAGAAAGGAAAACACCTTTGAGTCTTTGCTTTCATCTTTACAAAAGGGCAGCAAGAGCAAGTGTGCAATTTCTTTCCAACTAAATGCTAACAGATCAAAGATAAAAGAGCAAAAATTGCTAACTTGAATGCCTATAGTGTTTTATACTCCAGGAAATCATTTTGTCTCCCAGCCATACTCTCTGGGCTGTGTGGAGGCTCCATGTTGGTGTCTGTCTGATAATAATACTACTGTCTGTTGGTGTCTGTCCATACAGCAACACTAACATAAAGATGGCTCCAGGAGGGAAGCTAAAGGTCTGTGCTTACAGATAGCTAGCAATTCTGGAGAAAAACAAAAGCAAAACCCCCACACTGGCAATTTCTTCACGCAAGAGGTGGCTAGGCTGCAGCACTCTGTCACAGGACGCTATAAATGGGAAGAGTTGAGCTCAAAAAGGGTGCTGGAAAATTTGTGCAGAACAAATTAAGCCTCAAGATTACTAGAGAAAGATTTTGGTGTAAACAAACAACCTCCCTCGGGTTCCAGAAGCCCCTGAACTTTACTGGATGCCAGCAAAACACTTCGGGGGATTACAGAGCCTATCCTACCCTCCCACTGTGTCCGCTATGCTGGGGCTGCGAAACAAACTTCTGGCCTCAGCAAGTACGGACCTTCTCCCTGTGCCACGTACAACCTCCCTGTGCCCCCTAGTACTGCACTGGGAAGGCTACCCCGATACAGAAGTAGTGTTATGGGAACAAAATGAGTCACCAAGGGAGCCATAAAACCACACTTTAGTTATTCTGCCATAACTTCTCCAAGCAGGTGAGCCTTACAACGGATCAAACTTCACTAAGAAAAAGCTTCGTTTCCCAGAGAACACAAAATGACATCTCTTGCAACATATTTTTCCAAGGTCTACTTCTGCCAGAAGCCCTTAGTTAAATAACACCCCAAATCATTCACAGCACAGTCATCTTCCCACAGCTACTTCTCCAAAGAAGGGGCTCAAAATATCCACAGAGCTATTCAGCCCTTTAGTAGTGAGTTACAAATATTTATTGATTTAGCTTTCCAAGAGACTCAAGTGTTCAGCCTGTTATCTAGCTTGAAGGTACATATCCCCTTCTTAAGCCTTGCCAGAGAAGTAAAGGATTTCTGCCAAGCTAGTTTATTGTCCTTCTCTTTCCCCCATGGCTATCAATAGCACAGAGTCCTGTATGTCAGCCTTCTGCTCGGGAATTGATTTTAGTCTCTAGTCTGCCACAAACATGGTGAGATTGGCTGGTGCCTTCCTGATGGAGATGCTTTTCCTCTGGGTTGATGCTAAGAAAGAAGTGCCCTCTTCACCCTAATCCAACCAAATTTTTATAACCAGTATTCTTCCTGCAAACTGCATACTCACAGTTTAAGTGCCAGAAGCAAACATTATAAAGAGAGGTACAATCCAGTGATGCCACCAGTCCATTTCCCATACTATTCACTTACAAGCTTCAGCTGAATTCCTCCTGTGCCAGAAGGCCCAGTAACAAGAGACCATGAGAGCAAGCCTCATGAACACCTGCTCTACATGGCAAAAGCCAGACCTGAAGAGATCTCAATGGCACTTTTTCTTTCCTGGTGTAAAAACAGGTCCAAGATGAACAGATATTGGGAAAACTTCCTTTGAAATTATTACAAACTCACCAATATGATTTCAACACACTTACAGCCCAATGCACTCCAGCAGACACTACACAGTGTGTACATATAAAGCTAATATCAGATTGTTTATAACCCCTGAAGTTTTACCCATATACATTTAACATAATGCTCATCATCTGTATTATAGGGTCAGGGTTTTTAAATGATTCCAAACAGCCCATAACTAAATCAGTCCAAAAAATTGCTATCATTTTAAGTTTCATTCAGCATACACATGATTTTGGTGCTGTTATCCACAAGAAGACCCTGAAGATGCTTTGCTTGCTATTTGAGTAAAAGAATTGTGATCCAATCATTACTGTATTTATTTCACCTTGCAGAGGTTTAACGACCACCGATAGTAGATTATTGAACAGAGAAAGATAAAATATCTTTAAATCTCCATTTTCCTTCCTTTTTTTTTTCATGTCAGTTTTATTAATATGCCTTTTCATCTTTTAAACAATTGGCAGCTGCTCAATCACAAACACACCTTTCATCATTTAAAAAGCCCACAAGTGCTTTTGTGCTACCTCTTTCCTACCACACAGATGAAGAGCAGCCCAGCAGGCATTTGTTAAACCTCTCCTTTCAAGTACGGTTGTTCTGATGTCACGGACGTTTCTTCTAGCCTGACCTTATGAAAGAGATGATTCACTTTTCACTCTCTCTATTGCACGTAATTTAGAGTCCATGTAAAGCAAGGAAATGAGAAATTATGCCTTTGTAAACTTTGAAAAACACGGGGTTGGATTGTTGTCCTGCCTGTGACACCAGCTCCCTGCAGCTGCTCCTTGATCACAGCCCTCTGGGGACGCTGGGGCTCGGTCTCCGAGCAGAGAAAAGCCAACGACTGCAGCTGCTCAGAGGGGATCTTATTTTATCTAAGCAGAGGCACTGATCCAGAGCAACAGGAAGGCACGGGCAGCGCACAGCTAACTCGTATGCCACTGCCAGGCCCCAGGAATTTACTTTGCTTTAAATGAGAGAAAACTCCCATGCACGTTGTGTGTCTGAGGGTAAACGGGGGTGCATAGTGGTGCCAGGGTCACCTCCTGGAGAGGCCCCACAACCTCTTGTTCCCCTTTGGTGAGCTGTTGCTCAAGCAGGTGGGGATGCGCTCGGCAAACACTGTCACCACACCTTCAGTGCCAGCTCACAGTCAGCAAGGCCTTATCTAAGCGTTCCCATCAGGCTCACCCTTGGCCAAGGCTCAAGGTGGAAAGCACCAACACACCACCAGCCACTGTTTTCTGCTTACACCAAAAGAGCTTATGCAATACACAGAGCTTCTCCTAGGCATTTCTGCCACACCACCACAAATTGGCTACAGATTCTTAAAGTATCTTGCCTCTCCTCTTCATCCTTGGATTTCTGCTATGCCTTCATTATTACAGCCTTTATTACGATGTCTCATTTAACTAGTTTTATATCAACAAAATAATTCTGTTGACTTCAACCTACTTCAGCCTCCATGTTTTTTGCTCAACTGTACATATAAAGAACATGTGCCTTTTTTACATAACAGTCCATAGCTAGTGAGTGCAAAATATACTCTCTCAGGTATCGGGAGAGGAAAAATTATATTGAGGGAACATTAGAGAACTACACTTTGGGGAACTGTAGCTTGGAGGTATGTTTGAAGACAGAAGTTAAAATATAGCAAAGGAGTGGTAACCTGTGCTATTGCTTTACATAAGATTTAAAACACAAAGTATTGCACAAAGAGTGTAGAAAAGTATTTTGCACAATAGTGTTTATGCAGATAACACAATCCTTTCTGTGCAGTTTGAAGCCCATGGTGGTATTCATATGCTAACCTACTTCATTCTAAATTCAGACTGCAAATCATTTTTCAAAGTTTGTATGGAGTATATTTAATTTTTTCATTAAACATTTTTCGTTTTTTCTATTTAAAGGTAAAAAAAAGAGGGGAAGAGGAAAAATAGATGGAGAAATAACTTGTTTGGATAAACCAATTCTTCAAAATTTCAGGTGGTTTTTTCATCATTCTTAATTTAATCAAGCTGAAGATAAAGGAACAAAGTCCTATATTTTATTCCTTCATTCCACTGAACAAAATACTTGTGAGCTGACTAAGTAAAGAGCATGTGACAGCATCCTTTTCTGTCTGTATTTGAAGATGAGTAGCAAAGTAGGAGTACCACCTAGTATTTCCAGAGCATCTTTGAGATCTAAATGCTTTAGGCTGTTACTAGTTTTTACTTTAACTAATTCCACAGGAAAACCAGGCTTAAGAGGAACATAAAGTTTCATGAAAGAAAATTATGAAGCCTATTTCTTTAGAAGGGATTGCTGTTCTTACAAATAATTGATCTACTCTTTTTTCTTCTTATTTCAGCCAACCTTCACAGAAAGAGAGGTATAAGCTTTAGGATACCCATAATAACAAATGATCTAAAAATATGAATATGCATTTCAAAAGCACTGGAAACCCAACAAATAACAAATCACTTGAACTAAATATTGCCCTGTAATACAGATCGTAGTGGAAAAAACCACTTCAGTGAAGAGCTACAGGGAGCTTGTATTTTTTTTAAATAAAGACCTAGGTTTAAAAAAAAAAAAGCAGTCCCTCAGTAACTAGCAGATATACAGTTCATAATACGTGGGGGGGGGGGGGGGGGGGGGGGAGATATATACAGTTCATAATACGTGGGGGGGGGGGGGGGGGGGGAGATATATACAGTTCATAATACGTGGGGGGGGGGGGGGGGGGGGGGGGGAGATGCAAATGAAACCACCACTAAAGATATGTGCATAGGATTCAATTCTCCTTTTGACCTGGGCTCTTGCATACAATTACCCGCCTTGTTTCAGAGAGCTGTTTCTCAGCTGGTGAAAAACACCTGCTGTTTCCATAGCTGTTAATCTTTCTGTGGACTAACAGGAGCTCTGCTCCAACAGCTCTTGCAGAAAATCTGAGGATTTAAGATGCTGTAAGACACCCATTTTCTTGGGCAGCCAGAGCCTATTGCCCTTCCAAAGGCTAGTGCAGATATACCCCCAGAAGGACGGGATAAGCCGGGCATAGCAAAGCCTGCGGAACACTGACATCTTTTTCCCCTATCTATGCAACTCAGGTCATAAAATGATACAAATTCTTGAACCAAAAACGCAACTGAGAAGCTAAGATAATATAACCTGCAGGGTCAGTATAAGGGCCCAAGGCCTCCCCCTTGATAGAGAAGCAGCATTTGGCAGCTCTGCCCTCCTCTACCTTCCCTGTTGGGTTTGCCAAGATTCCCAGCAAGACTCAGGAGTTAAGTACCTAGGTCCTTCTGTTCAGGCCTGAATCACAGTCAGCCATAGACTGAACAGGGGAGAAGTTGCTGTTTCTCAGCCTGAAAGGTGAAAACATCTTGCAGATTTGCCATAACCCATAAGTAGAAATCTTTAAGTTATCATCGACTTATAACCAGAAGGGCTGCAAAGCTGATGACTCTTCCCAAAAGGGCCCAGCTGACAGCTACTCACAGGGAAAAGCATGTATCAATCAAAAGTTATCAGAACAGGTTTTGTTTTTTTTTTCCCTCCTGATACTGAGATCTGCCCCCCTACCAAATCCACATCTGTCACTGTCCATAAGTTCTGGCAATTCTGTTTATGCTGTAGCATATGTACCTAAAGGAGGCTGTGTAACAAATGACTGTCTTGAATGTAATCACATTTCTTTTGTCTGCTTCCCAGAACAAGAAAACAATATTGCATATACACAAGATATAATTATAACTCAAAGTGCTCAGCATTTAAACCACCAAGGCTCTGCAGCTAGTACAGCACATATGGGATGATGGGCCCTATTTCAGGCAAACAAGCAAGATGCTCTTAGAGTGCACATTGCTGAGCGAAAAGGGCAATAGCCCCCATTGGGGGGTAGGGAGAAACTACTGTAATATAAATTATTTGCAAAAGAAGATCTCATTTAACATCCAAACTCAGAACAGAAATAAAAATAGGCCATTGTGTTTAGGGCTGACATTTCAGATACTGTTTAGGTCAAGAGAAGTTTCCTGATCCTCTCCATTTATGGCTGCTCCCCAGGAGTCAAATGCTTCTCCCCATCCTGTAGCCTCCAGTTCTTCTCCTAATTACAATGCTGTTTTAGTCCAGTCAAGATATATAAGTGATAGATTATGACTTACGTAATTACAGCAGCTCATCAAATTCAAATTTAACATCAGTTAATTACATAACTGCTACTAACAATAACACAGAAAGTAGCAAAACAGTTCTGAAGAGAAAATCAAGTCAAATTAATGAATAAAAAAGCACTGATGGAATCACAGCCTGCTCATAGGCATTTTTATGAACAAACTTCATCTCAAATCCAATAACTTCTCTAGCAATCCACTCGATACCACTTCTATCCAAGTGAATGAAATTTTACAACAAAGTTAAGAGAGAAACAATAAAGCACCACATTAAAAATCAAGACAATATTATATTAGCTCTTCTGTGTGCACAGGAGATATCTCCTATCTAGGTGTTAAGTGGATTAACTTCTAATGCCCTATAAGACGAAATCAGGTTTGCCTGGCTGGATTTAATTTCTGTTCTACTTATTACACTTCGGAGTTCCCATTACCTCCAAAGCATTTAAGCTATTTAGGAACTTAGGTCGAAACAGAAAAATCAGCAAGCCTCGAAACAGTGGTTAGACTAATCAGGTTGTGAACACTACTGTTCAAATATCTCATCTGCCTAATTTGAGTTTGAAACCAGTTCTCTCTCTCCAGAAGGGAGGTGGGAGCTCCAGCCTGGACTTCCTTGGAAGCCTCTCCTTCTGCTTTGCTGCAACAGCTTCATTTCATATAGCTGATTCACTGAGATAGGTACTGATTCAGTGAGATAGGTACAACCTCTGCCTTCTGTGCCCAAAGCAGGTGCTTTTTCCCCACTCTCTGCCTCAATGTTTAATGCTCTGTGTAAAGTAAAGAGTAATGCATCAGTACATGTCCAGTTTCCAGCATCAGCTCCACTGTCCACTTGGAGGTGGACACAGGCTAGAGCCCTCCAAAGTTGGTGACTACAATTTCGGACGGGGAACCCTCCAGCCCCCAGTTCATTCTCTCAGGGAGTCTCCTGTTAGCATCATTAGTTCAACAGTTACTAATTATCTGCTTTTAAGGTAAACATACTGGAAAACTGGTATCATACTCAGAGTAGTTCCAATACCATAATATCTAAGTAATTTTGTTAAGGTAAAATCACCAACAACTTGTGACCCAAACATGTTTTAGCAAAAAGAGAATTTTATGCTACATTAACAGCAGCCCATTAAACTTTGGAAATATTTTTTGGGACCCTCACTACAAGAAGGACATGGAGGTGCTCGAGAGAGTCCAGAGAAGGGCAACGAAGCTGGTGAGGGGTCTGGAGAACAAGTCTTACGAGGAGTGGCTGAGGGAGCTGGGATTGTTCAGCCTGGAGAAGAGGAGGCTCAGGGGCGACCTTATCGCTCTCTACAGGTACCTTAATGGAGGCTGTAGCGAGGTGGGGGTTGGTCTGTTCTCCCACGTGCCTGGTGACAGGACAAGGGGGAATGGGCTAAAGTTGCGTCAGGGGAGGTTTAGGTTGGATATTAGGAAGAACTTCTTTACTGAAAGGGTTGTTAGGCATTGGAATGGGCTGCCCAGGGAGGTGGTTGAGTCGCCATCCCTGGAGGTCTTTAAAAGACGTTTAGATGTAGCCCTTAGTGATATGGTTTAGTGGAGGACTTGTTAGTGTTAGGTCAGAGGTTGGACTAGGTGATCTTGGAGGTCTCTTCGAACCTAGACGATTCTATGATTTCAGTGCAGTTCAGCTCAGGAAAAGGACTGCAAAACCTCTTAATCAGATCTTGCTATGCAACCACATGCATGTAATAAAAATCCTGCATTTCAGGACAACACATTAACATACTGTTAAGTCTTGTGAACACAAGCAGAAGTTAACCTCTTCTTAGCTTCAGAACTACCAGAAGAGCTTCATCTGCTCTGCTAGCAAAATTAGCAACACAAAAAAAATAAATCCTACCCTTATATTCAATAACTTTCCAAAGCCTGACAAGTTTTTGCAGCATTATACTAGTCGCTTTCATTAAGAACACAGATGGTTCTCATTTACTGTAAGTCAAGAATTAAGTTACAGAAGCCTGTGTTTTGTCTTATCTGCCCATGTAGACTGAACAGAATGGACAACTGAAATAGGGGAGGATGGACAGACAGGACCTTAAATAATTTTGGACAGCACTAACATTTACATGAAATGGGTGAGCACAGGAAGGGCACTGACATCAAGGACTGATGATTAGTAAATAAGGTAGCACCCAAATTATCTCAAATTTAAGGCTTATTTAATGTTACATATCTTCATCTTCCCTTCATATCTTCAATTTCATATACATCAAATAAATTAAGAGACCACTAGGCAGGCAATGATGAAACAAGTATAGCTGTGTGATGTTAACAGAACGTAGTAGCAGTTACATCTGAAAGACAGAAAATATTCAAAGGAGAACAGCTTCCTGGGGAAAAAAACAACAGCTCAGAGACAACAGAACTGACTTTTCTCTTCAAGAAGAAAACATTACCACAGAAATGGAGTAATGCACTTCTAAATTACCATCCTATGTCACTTAGGTAAGAAGGAAGTGAAGACTGACATATTTGGCCATATAATTCTTTGGATAAAAGAGAAAAATTCAGCTAACAAAATCAGGGAAGCATATTGTCATACTGCAGGGTGGTTCATTCTGTGTGGAAAAACAAGTCCAAACAGCAGACTCAGTCACAAGATAATTGTGAAGTATCACATTTACAAGAGCTGTTTTGCTCCTCTACAAAACAACAACAACCTGTGTGTAAACATCTTAATTAAAGCACTTTTTTTTTTTTAAATTTAGATACAATACCAGTCTTCCCCAGAAAGCCACAAATCTGACCCAATGACAACAAACAGCACATCAGTTTGGCAATTAAATCTCCAGTTATGCACCAGCTCATTAGTTATGTGCATGTTACTCAAGTATAAGATTTTTGTTTATGTGAGAAGGTATAGTGCCATTACAGATAACACCCATACAGCGTATGTTTCACAAATGAGTTCCCTCTAACACAGATTGAAGTTCACATCGGAACTTCCTAGCGCCTCTACTACATCAGGTCTGCGGTGCACTTAATTGTGTGGGATTTTGTTTGCTTTGCATTCTGACTCAAGGAAGAAAACAGACTTTGTGGTACAATTAAGTCCCATTAGAGACAGAGGTTAACGGTGTTTCTAAGTGGTTTCTCCCTAAATGACCTAGGGAGGTGCCTGGGGGAAGCTACTGCCACAGGAATGTAAGTAGCTGTAAGAAAATATCAGCGCAAGAGCAAATGACAATATCCTTGCCATAGCTTCAGTGAACCTGGAAGAAGGTTTAGGGCCAGAGGAGTGGGTTTCTGGTCCAATCTTCCAGCAGGAAGAGTAAGAGCAACAAACAGCTGATCTAGGAGAAAGACACTTAATGCTGCAGCCTCTGAGAGCTGGCAATCAGAACCAAGTCAGGCCTTTGCTGATCTATCCTGAACCTTTCCTCCGGTCAAGAGACAACGCTCTGCTTCCACAAATTCAAAGTTTCAAGCCTTTCATGAAAACTGGTTAATTCCACAGAAAAAAATACAGGGGGAAAACTGTTTTATTTCCATTCCCTGCTGCAACATCATCATGGGCACAAACAGGCAGTAGACTGAATCCCGCAGTTCAGGAGAGGTTGCTGCAAGGATCTGCCCTTGGAAACCAGGTTATGGAATCAGCCTTTAAAAGGGATGAAATCAAGAGTAATTCTTACGGTGTGAGCAACCTAGCGGTACAGCAGAGCACCACCGGTCCCTCACAGGCCCCCTGTGCGTGCTGGCCTAACGCTCTGGTGAGCCTGGGGTTACCAGGCCGTGCCACGCATTGCTCCTGGCACCTCTTCCAAAAGCTAGGCCCTCCCATCAAAGCCTTGCTGCTCTGTACAAAACGGGGTCTCTTGATGCTGCAGCCCAGAAGGGAGGCTGCACGGCCAGTTAACTGGGGAACCTGCTCTCTCCACATGGCATAACAACTATTTTCATAACAAATTACATCAGAACACAAATGGTTTTTGTTTGGCCTCTTCAGCTTTTTATAAACCCTGTGCTGCAACAGTGGTGATTAAATAGCATTTCCAAGCACTGGTTTAATTTTCTTGCTAGACAAGAGCTCCTGATAATACTATAACCTTTATTTTTCCCTCCTTCACTGCAAAGTTGTGCTGAGAAAAAGCACCATCTGCCTTCTACTTTGATCACTCTCTTACTAGTTACTAGACACTCGTCTCCACTCTGCCACTTCAACGATGTTGGGAAAAGGGCAGTGTTTTTGCAAAAAGTAATGTTTACGGTAAGCAAATTCCCAGACATTTAGAGAGGCTCTATGGTGACCCATCTGTAAAAGCCTAAAGCTTTCTGTGGCAGTTATTGCATCCAAAGTACCATAGCAAGCAGGTACCTCAAGTGGACAGATGAGTTGCTACAGTCTGACAGCAGTTTCCAAAGGCTCAGCAAAAACATTAAAGGTTTGACCTTTGGTCACCAGTGAGGAACCCCTTTAAAAGTAAACCAGAAGTTGTTATACATAGTATTAAGAATTATTATATTATATACCTAGTATTTCATGTATGCAGGCATCAGTTTAATTAAAGATGAATACCAGGAATTCATCCAGCACACTGGGCCCAGGAAAGATGATATTTGTACCTACACATCCCAACCAGCCCATGCTGCCCCACATACAGGTAGATGATGCTCTCTCAGACCTGACACCTACTTCAGACCACAGGTAGAAAGCCAGGACACTATTATCAAAGCCAGGACACTGTTATCAAGTCATGAGCAAGTCTCAGAAGTGTCACTTTATGATGTGTGGCTCTATTTCACTCCCACCCCAGGCGCTTCAGATTGGAAATAGCTTGCCTGCCACTCCATAAAATGAGAAGTTTTATCTGCAATTTCTTACAGCTTCATGTAATAGGAAAAATATAATCGAGATAAAAACAGCTCTAAAGGAAGAACAAGCAACACTCACCCCTGGAAAAGCTGCATGGAGCTCCTTAGCCATAACTACAACAGGAGGAAACATCACCTCTCCTGGCTTGCCTGGTATTTATGCCTCATGGTGGGGAGCAGCTTTTCCTGCGGTCGTATCGGAAGAAAGAAAAATGAAGCTGTACATCCAAGTACAGATGGAAGCAAGTTGGCAGCAATGAGGTATATTCAGAACAGGCCATGCAACTCCCTCTGCTTCTTCACCAGCCTCCCAGAAAGCCCAAAGGTTAAGTGAAAATAGCAAGCAATTCTTCACCATCCTGGGAGCCTGCATTTGTATAGAGACTCAGCATGGAAGTATGATAAGGTGCATTTAGGAGAACAGCAAAACTACTACAACACAGATGCTATAGTAGTGCCTCAGCATATATTCTCAAGGGGGTTGGTTTGTTGTGTTCTTCCGAAGGTAAGCAAGATGCAATTTTGTGCATAGAAAGAAAAAAAATTCTTTACAATATATGCAAAGCTATCCAAACTGTCTGCAACTGCAATGCAGCTTGAGCAATCATCCTCCATTCACTGATCTCTTTTGGAATCCACTTACCTGACAAACACCCCCAGTTCAATTATTTCTGTGGCATCCAGACTGGGCACAAGGCAGAAGCAAACAGCTAAACATGGCACGTTTGAAATGAAATTCAGCTTGAGATACTGAGCAGAAGAAGGAGTAGATGGCACAGAGCGGTCTATGTTGACTAAGATTCAACTTGCCTTTGTATATGTCATTAACATCACCTACACAAGCTGCAGTAGAGGTCATTTCAGAATGTTTCTCTAGAACCGGTTTACACTACACTGTTAGTGATTTATGGTAAAAAGGGAACTGATGAGATATAAAGTAATTTTAAAATATTTTTATATTTTATAAATTTCTTTTAAATTGAGAGTGTATTACCTAATCCTGCCTGGCAATGGAGGCCAATGCACACCAATTAGTTTTCAAGTCTCATGCTGCTAATACTGTGCATCCTGGACCTTGTGAGACATGACCACATAGAACACAAAATACTTCTATTACAAGCAATACTTGAAAAAGGTCTTCAAGAACACATTTCAGAATCATCATCATTTTCTGACATCTATTTCTCAAGCCATCTTGATGCAGGAGGCGGAGAGAAATATATTTAAAAATTCATTTCAAGTATCCTATTTATTGTTTCTGGTGATTTAGGACTACTTCATAGTACAAGCTAGCTTTTTTTAACTTAGGTCATAATTAGTCATATCTGCCTACAACAATTAAATAGAAGAGTTAAAAATAGAAGAGTTAAAATTTAAATTACACCATCTTGACACTGCAGTCTCACAAGCAGCAAGAGGTGTTCCCATTGCTGTAGAAAAAGCATTTCCATCTTTTCAAAATACACGTTTAGAAACCCAACCTGCTTTACTAGGTTCTATTAAGTAAACTGCCAATTTAAAATGTTTTTGTTTTCTTGTTAGGTTAGCAGAGGCTTTAAACAGAAAAAGTGCCTCATCCAAGATGATGAATGAGCAGTCCTCACTCCTCAAAAATAAAGGAAGAGAGAATAGCGATGACAACTGATGAAGCACTGAAGACCACCCAGTAAAGAGGACCATAGGTAGAAGTTCTACTTAATAATCTCAAACACTCTGTGAAGACGATGGTTCTTTTTTGCATAAAGCATTGAGCGGCTGGAAACTGGTGATGGGAAATATCACCAATTCTAAAAAGAATTAGGATATAATACAGAAAAAAATGGATAGCACTATGAACCAGAATACTAACAGAGGAGTGACACTCCACGATAACACAAGATATACAATTTTTTGCACTTCATAATAAGAATCTTCTCTATAAAAGGAATTCACCCGTTTAAGACATCTGAGATGTATTTTATAATTATTTATATTTATAATTATTAACTGAAGACAATGATGCAAAGCTTTATGATCACATATCCTACTACTCCTCAAACTTCCTTACACAGCCTACTCAGAACAACCACGATCATTTTTTTGTAGATTTAAAATATTGAAGAAAACTTTAGAAATGTAAATTACCAATTGTGTTAATCTGTTCTGTAATTCTCCATCAACTGTTAAAACTACAGTTTAAAAAAAAAAGCGTTCTCATACGTATGCATCTGGATAGGACAGAAGCAGCTCAATTCAATTGCACTTGCTGGGGAAGCCAAATACAAAGTGATTCTTTCAGATTAAAATTTCATATGATCTCTTAGCCAAAAAAAAAAATTTTTGCAACACTGAAAAGGCTTAGAAGAAAGAAAAAAAAGAACATTTCTAAGAACTATTTTTCTACTTGGTATTTATGTCAAAATTTTTTCACCTTTTTGATGACTAATGTATCTTGCTTTGCATTTGTACGCATCTACAATCCAGCTATTAGCTGTGATCCCCACAGTGACAGACTCATTATCTGAAGCTGTATTTTAGCCAACTGAACCTGATAGAATAGGCTTGTTTTGCACCACTTTCTTTTCATTTAAATTATCTAAAGAACAATGACCTTCAAGTCTGCAACTTGATTACATTCTCCTACCCCAAAAGAATCTGATACCATGGTAGTTCTGGAATTTCTGAATCAGTAGGTTATAACTGTCATTGCCACAATCAGCTACCTGATTTTTTCGCCCATTTTATGGCTGAGCCATATGCATGTGGCCTTATTAAAGTAGCTTATGACTGCATTCAAAACGATATTTAATTTTTAAGCTTTGTCTCTACAAAGAATCCAGACAAGGCATACTAACTGAAGAGCCTTGAAAAAAAAAATCATATGAATATGCACAGAAGGACACCATAATGACTCACGAAAAATGTAATTGTTCTTTGTTGCAGATTCAGTTTTCTCACAGAGACATAAATTGTGCACTTCTGGGAAAATCTGTGATACTATCAGACTGAAAAAGAAAAAATATGTTCCTACTGCCAACATTTACATAAAGAGCTTTTAAAAAAGGAGTTGTTTCCTCCAATAAAAATTAGGTTCTCAAAGCACAGAAATTTTCTTGGGTACAACCAAAGAATTGAAACAGAAAGACGCTGCATAACAGTTACACATTATTCCATTTCTGTTATTATGCTCCTTACTGTACAGTAACCTAGCTTTCAAGCAGCAGTAAGGCCCAGGGGCAGTTCATGGAAAATATTCTTAAATATGTTAACTTTTTTAGCACATTTTTCATGTTCAGCTGCTCCTTCAGCAGAAATGAAAGCTTTTGGATAGAGATGAGTCAAGAGAATTCCTTCAGACCCTTTGTAATTTACTGGGCTAAAACTAGCATGGAAAACTCATAGAAAAAGAGTGTTTGCCCAGCAGGCCCAAGTATGACAAACTGTAAAACTTCATTTGTTCACGAAGATGCACAAAGATATTTTTTGCAATTCTGATGAGCTATTAAAGAGCAGCAGGGTCCATCTAGGGCCCACGCAGTCCACCTCCTGCTCAGCCCTTGGTTGTTTTGGTGTGAGAAAGTAGCACACACTGGCCACGACCAAGAATTGGCTTCCCCTTCACCCCTTCGTCCAACTGCAGGCCAGACCTCTAAAGGCTTGTAGGAACAGTAAAAATGCACTAAGCATATCATTAAAGCATTTTCTTGGCTTACTTCCAGAAGGCAGCACTGTTCTTCCTCATGTTCCCCTTCTATCTCTTCTGCTTTGATTTATGACAGGTTTTAATTCTTGTTATGGTTGCTGCATACTGCAAATTTACTCATTTATTTCCACTTAAGATTTCAGACCCAGAGACCAAAAGTTTAGAGAAAATCATTTAAGCAGATGTTATCATGAAAAGCAAAAGAAACCTCAAATGAAGAAAAGTTAAAGTCTGCTTATAAAGATTTCAGAAATGCAGTTACTTTCGTTATAGGAAAATTAAACTCTTGGAATCAAAGTAAGAGTGCAAACAAATTTAGGAAAAAAAGAGTATTCATAAACAGATTTATTACCCTGATTTGGAGTAAGGTAATTCTAATTTCTTGCATTAGGAGCTTTAGGAACAAGGTAGTCATCTGGTCTGTCACAGAGGACCTCCAGTAATCTCTAAACCTTTATATCACCAGAGCAATAGAAAGAAACTACTGGCATACATTTCTCTTCCGAAAACCAAGCTCTACCCACGCTGTCATCACAGGGCCCTGAAGTGTTCAATCTGCCACCATGGCATCTGCCTATGTTCCACATGCCAGATTTTGGGAGAATGTGACTGAGCAAGTTAAGCGAGCAAACAGGTGAATAGTAAAAACAGTGCTCAGTACTAAGAGCTAAAGCTAATCAGAACTTTTCAGACTAAAAACTTACATAGCAGAAAGTTTTATGAATTAGTTGATATTCAATGAATGCTTTTGGTCAAGTTCCCCGACTTCCACATTTAAAAGCTACAGGACAGCTCCACCACTCCACCACAACCACTCTCTCACTCTTCCTCCTCAAAGGGAAAGGGGGAGAAATACAACGGAAAGGGCTCAAGGGTTGAGATAAGGACAGGGAGATCACTCAACAATTATAATCTCCGGCAAAACAGACTCAGCATAGGGAGACAAGAGAAATTTATTACTTATTTTTCTAATGAGCTAGAGCAGTAAGAAAGAACAGCAAACTAAAACAATTTCCTCCAACCCACCCTCTTCTACCTCCTGCCCCCAAGGAGTGCAGGGGAACGGGGGCTGCTGTCAGTCCCTGACTGACCATCTCCCTTTCATCTCCACTGCTCCTTCATGCTCCCTCCCTGCCCCTGCTCCCCGTGGGGTCCCTCCCACGGGATGCCGTCCTGCCCGAACTGAGCCTGCGGGGGCTGCCCACAGGCAGCAGCTCTCCAAGAACTGCTCCCACATGGCTCCGTACCACGGGGTCCATCCCCCAGGAGCAAACTGCTCCAGCACGGGTCCCCCACGGGCGGCAGCTCCCCCCAGACCCCCTGCTCCTGCGTGGGCTCCTCTCCACGGGCTGCAGCTCCGGCCCGGGGCCTGCTCCTGCGGGGGCTCTCCATGGGCCGCAGCCTCCTCCAGGCCACATCCACCTGCTCCACCGGGGGCTCCTCCACGGGCTGCAGCGTGGAGATCTGCTCCGTGTGGGACCCATGGGCTGCAGGGGGACAGCCTGCTCCACCAGGGGCCTCTCCACAGGCCGCAGGGGAACTGCTGCTGCCTGCCTGGAGCACGTCCTGCTGCCCTGACCTGGGGGTCTGCAGGGCTGATTCTCACTCCTCTCTCCCAGCTGCTGTTGCACAGCAGGTTTTCTTTTCCCCTTCTTGTAGATCTGCTCTCCCAGAGGCCCAGCTGGTGTTGGTCCCTGTCTCTGGCCAGCAGCAGGTCCCTTTTGGAGCCAGCTGGAGCTGGCTTTCATCTGACACGGGGCAGCGGCTGGGCTCTGCTCACAGAGGTCACTCCTGCAGCCCCCCAGTACCAAAACCTTGCCATATATACCCAATACAACAATAGACAAGCATAACATTTATATGTTTGAGGACAACCCCTGTAAGCAAAAGGTGTTCCACGTTACAAATTGCCTGGTTATTCCCACCTCTCAAAAAAAGAGTTGGGAGTGGTTGCCTTAAGTAGCATTCATTGTCTTTACTTCCTACCAAGCAGTTCTTCTCTATTCTCCTTAGACAACTCTTTAGAGAAGAAAACACCACAGACTTCTAGTTTTGCAGACATGGATGTACCTCCCCACCAATGCTCCATCACCCTGGGCCCAACATTATAGCTGTAACCATAAGACCAACCCTTTACAACACCTTCAATGTCAGTCTTGGGATACATTTATACCAACAAGCAGGGTGACCCAAGAGTCTCATTTGTAGAGCAGTGCCAATTGCCTTAAGCCAGTCTTCACTCCGCATGCATTTCAAAGGACTTTATTTCAAACAAATTCTTACCTGGTTCAGTGGACTGTATGCTTGCCAAGTAACCAAGGTACATGTGATGTGCATCCTAAAGCTGAATCAAAGAACCCCATTTGTGTACCAATGTGCGATGCAAATCCAAGTGTGAAATCAGGGAGGACCGATTTATTTCAAGACCACTCAACTGACTCAAGACACAAACGGCTGTGTCTGTATGCATCCTTACTCTTCCAACAGCTTCCCTGCTCACCAGCATCTCTCAATGCGGGAACATTCACCATCAAGGTAAGATCCACCTAGGTAAACCTCACACGTACAGAAATCAATTTAATTCCATTCAAGCCTTGTTATCCTATTCTCATGATAACAACCACAATATCAATGCCTACTTCATACATGCATAAGTAAGATGCATAAGTAAGCAGTCATTAATCTACATAATCCAATTTTAATCCAAGAAGTCATCACAAATTGTCATCCATCATCCCTCTCTCCCCCCTTTGCAACAGTGGTCAAACTTTAGTTACATACAATAAAAACCCAGACTGCAAAAGAAGTTTCCCCAGTTTGTTTTTTGCTTGACAAAATATCCTAAGCTTTCTTGGAGACTTGCACCACACATGAAATTAAGTCACATTCTCTCATCTCCTTCCCTTCTAAAAAGTGAATCACAATAACATGCTTGGTGTTGCAAATGCCTGTAGCCAAACTCATGTACATGCAACAAGGCTTTTCATATTTCAATCCTATATAATCCTCAATTCATTGATGCTTACATCATCTTTGCTATCAGGTGCTATAAAATACAGAAGAACTTGACAGCCAAACAACGTGAGTTAATGTAAATGGAATACAATGGATTTTAGAATGACACTAAAACCATGACATTTACAAGTATTTTTAATAATTAACAGAAACACTCCATCAACTTCTGAGTTCACCTATTACTGCACTTTTGTTATTAAAATGAAAAATCATTTGATCTTTGATCTGCAATTTTAACACTGCTATTATTCAGCTCCACTAAGAACCTTAAGTATCACTTCTCATTAGAGGAGTCTTCTCCCTGCCCTCCACCTTGCCCCCTTCTTGTTTTAAAATATCGTCTCAAAAGAGAGAAGTCTCCTACCCAAAATTGCCCCCCTACATTTCTTTTATTTACAGTATTAACATTGTTTTGAGAGTTGGTATATATTTCAGTACTGATAATCAACAGTTCTCAGGCATTCCCTACAGAACACCAAGTCAAAGCTTTATTAATTTCTCTGGAGATACACAAGTGGATTTATCTTTGCTTTTCCTGGAAAGTGACAAGACTGATAACCCACTAAGAGAACATTTTTTCTAGGTTGTGACATGGAATGAAAATCCTTTAGTAGCATTCTTTATTATTAGAATAAATACATAAAACAAATGCAATATATTAGCCACATTTTTTCAGATACATTCAGAATATAACAGGAAGAGATAATAGCCATATTTGTCAGAACTAGCTGAACAAATTTTTACTAAGCCAAAAAACACTGGAGGAAAGTTGGAAAGCTTATGCACTAGTAGCAGGCAAAGACCATGAGATTTGTTTCCTTGGACAATTAATTTAACAATTAATTTAAAAGACAAACATATTCTAGTTAGAAGCAGGAACTGCAATGCACTGATGGAAGTGTTTAGCTCCGTGCAGTCGCCGTTTGAGGTTGTTCTGATTGCAATTGCTTTCCAAGGTATTCCCTGAAATACAAAAAAAATAGATTGAGAAACATTATGGAGAACAGGGAGTTGGATGGTGGTGGGAATTACAAAGTAGAGAAAGTGGGAAAAGTTTTTACATTTTACATTTAGAGTTGCTCCTTCAAATAGGGTCTACTAATATCAGACAGTCACTGGAGCTACTATGACAGTATCTAAGCTTTAGGTATCCAACACCTAATCTTCTGAAAATACAGTATGAATTGAACATCAGCAAAACTCTGGAAAAAGAAAAAGCCCTCCCGTAACATTCACAAGTCCTGCCAACTGTTACAGAACACCCATGAAGCCTACAGATTTTTCTTGCTGAATATACATATTAGAGGCTGTGGCAAATTATTTAAAAAGGATCTCCTTCATGTGTTCACACAGCTGTTTTACAAGTAATACTTTGTCAGTTTAACCCATAAATTGTCAGTTTAACCCATACGCTAGCAAAGTCTTCCTGTAGCTAGAGAGACACTTAGGAAATTTAATTTCAAGTTGGAAGAAATAAAAGGTATTAAAGTCAACACTGCTGTATACCAACAGGTCCCTTAAAATTTTTTTGTTTGTTTGTTTTTGCCATTTGTTCTGAAGTCTATCTAGGCAGTTATTTTGTATCTGCCCTCTCAACAATTGAATAAACACCAAAGTTTCTTAGCATTTGCTCTAGCAACAATATTGAAATTCTATGGAAAAAATGCACAATTCTGAGTCTTCTCATCTTTCGCTGTCTCCAGTGAAAGCAGCTCAACACTTCACAGAAGCACAAGGAAGCTGAAACAGGTCTTTAACAGTAGGTGGGTTGAAATTCATTTTCTGTAAGAAGCATTAATAATTGCACCACTGTACCAGTTGAAAGAGAGGTCTCAAAGACCTGTGAAATCTAGGCATGTTTCCACTTGCCAATCGTACACTTTGAACCACCATTTTACACATTACACAGCTGTTTCAATCTATACAAGTTAAGCATTAGAAGCAAAGGCATGTTCAGAATCGAGTTTAGTAAGGAATTTACTCTGGAGAATGCACTGCTGCTTTAAAAAAATCCTTCTCCAAAAGAGAAAGATCAGTTCTTATTGCCCATTCCAAAAAACTGCGTTTCAGTTTAGCGTCTTGTTGATCTGCAATTCCCTATGCATAACAATTTCTATTGCAGAATAAAGTTTAGCACCACACCTGTATCACCCAACAGCATTTCTGTTTTAAAGCTAAAAACAGCTAGAAAAGCAAAATTCCTACAAAATACAATACTAGCTTCAAACTCTACAAGCAATGGTAGTAACAATTTGCATGCTGAGCCACACTTTATGATTGAGCACCTTACTCACAGCTTTATCAGGTGTTTCTGCAGGATTGCTGTATTTTAAGGCTAGCACTCAATAGAAATGATAATAATAAATGATATAATGATATTATCATATAAAAATGATATAATGAATGATTGTAATAAATAGGTTATCAACCTCAAAGCAGAGGCTCCTGATGGCAAAGGAGGAAATAAACTGCTCTCTTATGGTTTGGCAGAACCCAAAATCATACCACCAAAATAAGTTAAATTTGACAGCCATCCAAAACCACAGCCAGCAACTACGGAATGGTTTCCAAAATCATCAAATCTCCTTCTGCTCTTTCTTTCGTTCTTGCCTACATGCATGCACTAGTTCTACTATTTCTTCTCACATCCAAGCCTTGAAAGCAACTAATGCTTGCACGTAGATAGGTTTGCTTGAAGCACAACAAGCATGCCAAGTTATTTATTCTTAAAGCACATGTGAACCACTCTGAATGTGAATTTCCAAGGTAATTATTTAGAAGTAGGAAAATCAGTCAAGCTAACGATCCTTAACAGTACAGATTGCAAGGCTTACGCCAGTTCAGAAGCATACTCAAGACATAACAAAATCCAACCACAGTGCACTGTACTCAAGAGCCATTTTTGCTGAGAAGGCAGAGCAGGAGAATGTTTTATGAGCACTCAGTGACATATTCAACTTCCACCTGCTGTTGTTAGAAGTACCAGTTAATCTTCAGTTTATCATTTCCAAAATGTGTTTTACTGCTTAACCTAGGACCTTTCATCACCTCCCATACATCTTCCACTAAAACTCAAGCTTCAGCAGCCCCCGTTCTCCCTCCGTTAAAATACATACTGAAATACATGAAGATTTAAGTGCGTGCATATATATATATTTATTTATTTTACACATGGGTATTTCATCACATCATGAGATTAAGCATTACTATAAGCTTCAGTCTTCACACAAGCTGGGCACAAGTGTCCATCATTATGCTCTTACAGATCAAATATTTAAGATTTGACTTATCCTGCAATTATCCTCAGTTAAATTTTAAAATACAAAATGGGATTTTAGAGCTATTGTTCACACCACAGAATTAAAGTTACCTTTAAGAACGCAAGCCTTCCAAACACTGCACTGGAAGATCACGTAGGATGAAAGATGAATAGACCTTGTCACCAAGATAACAAATCACAAAATATTTAAAGAAGCATCTGACACAGATTAGGGGTGCACACTACAGTGGAAAGTAATGAGGAATTCAAGTGATTTTTGAAATAAGATATATACCCATGAATTGGACCACTTCTGCCTATCTTAAGCATACTGTTATTTCTTCCTTTCCCTCACAACTGCAGGAAAAGGCCAACTTCATTTATTTTTTTTTTAAAAGCATCACAGTCTTTTGCAAGCATATCAAGTTCCTAAGACGGTTATGCTCAGAAGTAAAAGTATGTGACAGATGAACATGGCAACTACTGGTACAGGTTTGTGCATGCCTGATCAGCTTGTTCTGTAGGCTAAGTACATCCTGCTAACATTTGACATAACCAACTTTGGGGACCTTCATACCCACAGTCTTGCATTGCTCAAATCTTACAAATTATTGTATGTTTCCCTTCTAATCAGGCCAAGCAGATCTTTCTTAAAGAATACATAGAGTGATATGTTGAAGACACACAAAATTCAAAGTACAAAGTTGTAGAAAAAGTAACACACTGTCAAAATACAGATCAGTCTACAAATTTTGCCAACAATTCTTCCCACTGGAGGGCTGCCTTTTGTCTCAAGGAAGCATTGCATTACAGGATAGAACACTACAAGCCAGTCAGAAATAGTAAACATTTTTCACAGTACACACATAGGCTGATTTTTCTTTTGAATCATTTAAGGAGATGAAGGGAAATGAAATTCTGCATCAGTAGTACTGAACACATTTACATATCATGCTTTATGCCTTAACTGCTGTCCAGAAAGTGAAGGAAATGAAAGAAAGCTCCTGTACACTTAACAGTGCTTCCTCAAGCACCTGGAAAATTCTGCCCTTTTCCACACAAAGCAGACTTACCAGTAAGCACATCACTTCAGTACACTCCCCACGCTGGGGCTGCCAAGTATCTACAGAGTTCACTTCTCATGTATTGAGGGTACCTTGCAGCAGTTCCTAGTAGCACTAACTCTGAATCAGCACTAGAAACCACCCAACACAGAACAAGCAGGCAATTCATCCTCCAGCCAGCATTAATAACCAAGATGTAAAATTAATTGAGCAAAAAGGCCCAAGCACCTCAGAGATTTAAATTTGCAAATTTAGCACTTTGGAACAAGTTCTACTCTTTTTCAGTTTTCCTCACACCGGAGCAGAAAGACCTTTATAAAGCACATGAAGCTAATCCAGACAAGCTTGTAGTTACAGATAACTGCATTCAAACATGAAACAATCAATTCAACTTACAAGAGCACAAAATGTTACCTCTGCACTGACGAAGCGTCTCAAAACATGCAAGTTAAATATATTACTTTGTTTAAATATATTACTTTGTAGTGACTCAAAAGTCCTCAATAACTTAACCAAAGCTCAGATCAACAGAACTTGAAACTCCACATTTGCCCCCCTATGAGAGGAGGTGTAAGTCATTTCCATTTGCATATTAATCCTTTAATTCATATTAGAGAACGAAGTCCTTCCACATTAACAATTTCCCCTTTTTCAGACCTTATTTTTAAACACAGGTTTTCTAGGGTATCCTAAATGCTTTTTCCAACATGGAAAGGAAAACAGGAGCATACAAGAATTTCTTGCATCTCAAATGCTTATTCTAATTTGTTTCTTAATTCAGTTATGCTCATTTAATTGGTTCTGTTTGCATACAAGAGACATGAACACACTGGAGCCAAGATACGCTTAAATGTTACAGCAATCGCAACAAATGCTGGAAGGTCACTTGGGAAAAGGCACAAGGAACTGATCCAACACGTAAACCAGCAAATTCACCAAGTATGGCGTAAGGAGATAACTGCAAACAGGCACAAGACCCTAACTGAAAATTTTATACTAATTCTCAGATTCAGCCAAGGACCATTGTCAACAACAAAATTTATGATAGGAAATTTTTAAGACACATGGACCAGATTTCTAGAGGTCATGTGCTAAAAGGAACAAGCTTTGCAGTTTCAGTAGTATTCCTTCTAGGGTTATATTCCAATTTCCAGTTCAGTTAGTCCATCTTTAAAGGAACACTAATCAGAAGAGAAACTATCAGAAAATTACTTCTTTGGTGACATTCTTCCCTATTATTCACCACAGCACATGAAAATTATTTCTTTGAAAAATAAAAAGCAAACTGAGCAGGATAGTCGATATTTGCAAAATATTTGTTCCACATCAATAGAAAGTCTAGAAATATCAAAGTGTTTTATAAATGATGCGAATCTCATGAGAGGAAACAATCATAAACTGCAAGACCCTGGAGAACATATGCACAATACAAACCACAGTCCCTAACTATACTGAATGAACCTTTACAAAGACATTTACATCCAAATGAAAAGATGGAGCACTCATGCTAAATATCAAGTATGCCTATATTTAATTGGATTTTTGCCTAATTTGTCTCATTCTACCTAGCAACCACACTCTTCAAAAAAATTTTTTTTTATGAGAGAATCTTCTCAGTAATATTTAACTAGCTGAAAAGTTTGAGAAGAAATAACACTGACAATGAAGGCCAAAGAGGATAAATATAACCTTTTGGATTGAAGTCTACTGTGTTAAGCATTATATGTCTGAGTGCTTGGAGAAACAAGAAGGGTCAAACTTCATGGCTGCCAGTTAACTATCATTACATGCTGCACTTCTTGCTACCAGGAGCAAGTAAGGTACAGAAGCTATCTCAGGGGTTACATTGGCTTGGGAGAACAAAATTTATACCTAAGAAAAGAATAATGACATGCTGCGTGTTCAGTGCTAGCTCTAGAACAACACCTTCTAAATATAGCATACTGCAAATTCTAGGCAGTTTCAGATTTTTTATTACTGTCTCTCCGCATACCTAGTCATTTTAAAAGATGAGAAGCAAGTAATTTTGTCTGGGATGTGCACTCTGAAAATAGCAC
This sequence comes from Anser brachyrhynchus, assembly GCF_964034855.1. NCBI lineage: Eukaryota > Metazoa > Chordata > Aves > Anseriformes > Anatidae > Anser > Anser brachyrhynchus. The sequence goes on from NC_137695.1 coordinate 119,956,847, forward strand.
ATGAATCTGTTGCATATTCAAAACTTACCTGAATGTGTTGCTTCCTTCATTATGCCATTTGTTAATTTTATTTCCAATACCATACTTGATTGTGCACCATTGACACATCCTAACTCCCATTGTTCAGCATCCTCTGTCCTCATACTCTGCACATTGATGCCTATTCACTGAATCACATTTTATTTGAAAAGCCTATTCATTTGAAAGAGGTTTCTAGCTCAGAGCCCACGCAGGTAAAAGGTCCCTGGGTAGACCAGGCATCACACCTGAGCCCAGAGGTAAGAGATGCAATCACTCACTAACAGCAGCTCGCTACTAAGGCATGAGTAGAAAGATGCAGCACAGTTCAGTACTTTTTTTCAACAGGAGCTATTGCCAAAGATGCTACCAGTTCAGCCATTACCTTGACTCAGCCACAGGAAAAACAAGCTTGCAGCCAGATTCACCGTGATTTCAGCTCTTGCATGAAAACTGAAGAAAGTTTCGCCTACAGAGGATAAGCTACCACATTTTACTTCACACTTGCATGAACAAAGAGCACAAGTGGCACATCTCAGCTGACAACAGGCCAGTTACTCCCTTGCCATAAAAAGTACACCCATGTAACCTCCACTTGTCAGCCCTCCACCCTCCCTCCTACAGCAGCAGAGCACTCGACTTAGCACACAATCTGTACAGTTGGGAAAATAAATCATCTAGGTTGGAAGAGACCTTCAGGATCATCGAGTTCGACTGTTAAAGTGTTATGCCGTGAGGGACACATGTAAGTCCTGTCACTTTAGAACTTAATTTGATTTTTTTTTATTCTGCATCATGAAAACATCACTCCAGCAATAGGTTCCCCAAACCAGTACCTATTACTAGAATGGTCAAGTTGGATGGTCAAGTTGGATGGTCAAGTTGGATGGTCAAGTTGGATGGTCAAGTTGGATGGTCAAGTTGGCCATTGCTTCTGAACACCATCAAAAACAAAGACGCTTCTCACGCACAGAGAAGGCATAAATTGAACAGGACAGTAGAAAAACCCACACCATAACTTCCATTCCAAACTCCCTCATCTGCCGGTAACAGGCTTTTATCATCAGCAGTGCCAGGACTAAACACACAGGTAAGTGAAATTAAAGCACAGAATAAGTCACCATTTAAAGATATTGAGCAATGCTAATGATACCTTCACTACCTGTTTCATCAAATGCATGACCATTTAACATGCAAATGTAACCAGAATATTTCACCTGAATTTACCTCATCAGAAAAACTGACAGCAGTTGCTGCCTCTGCCAAGGAAGTTTTGCCATTAAACAGAATGCCTGACAGTCTGATTTCTTCTCCATTTATCCCTGACTTAAAATCCCCTAAGGAAAAGCCAGCTGAGCAGCCTGTAATGAACTATTCAAATTACTTAGAAGTTAATTGTCTTCAAGTTGAGTTATTAGCAGCCTAATGATACAGCTGTGTTCTAAGCAGAATGCCTCTTCAGCTGCTTCATGACACTCTCCACTCAGGTACTAGAAGTTTTCAAGGCCTGGTGCAAGCCTTTATTTTCTTGTCCTTCTCCATTAGGCTCCAGATCTAGGAAGAATCACACCGCTTCTGTCATGCATGCATCACAAATAGTAATGCAGGGTTGTATCACACAAATTAAATTCAAGGAAAAATAATTGCCTCAAGAGAAATAACTGGAACTCCAAAAGACATAGAAGCAAGTGAAAAAATGCTTATTGTTTCCCCAACTCTGAAGAGCAAGGTAAGCAAAACTTTGGCAATGCCAATTAATCCATATTATGACAAAACAAAGCTAAACAAGTCTAAACAAGTAGGCACTTGAACTGCACTACGAAGCAATTAAAGACTCAAGAACTGAGTTAAGTTCTCTCTCCTCCCCAAATAAGCTACGAAACTGAAGAGCTCCCGATTCATATCAAAACCCAAACCTATACCAAGACAAATTTATCTTCCTACGTACAAACAATGCGTCACTTCTCTAACATAAGCTATCCAATATCATTGCCAAAGTGTTCTCCTTGTAATGGATGAGCCAAGGACAAATCACTCCCAGAGACTCCTTCCAATAAGCATTAAAAAAATTCCCTTGAGAGATGACAATACAAATCTGAAAATGGTGCTAACAAATTTTCTGTTGACACCTCTGGAGATCTGAAATGAGATTTAACTGCAATCCCTCATTCTCAAGTCTAAAGGTTCACAAGCTGGGAAAGAAAAGCAAGGGGTGAAGTGTTCACGCGATAAAAAGAGCCAAGACTAATCCAGAATAGCAGATTTTATATATTTAAAATTAGTACTCAAGTTGAAAATGAGAAAAGCCAGGCTAGGCATCCAGGAAAACTTCCATTGCCAATGAGGTACACGCTGGAGAAAGACCAAAGATTAACATTTTTATTACCAGATTTGTCAAGGCATCAGAACACATGGCAAGACCGACCTTTCCTCCCGTAGAAGACAAATTCAGTAACTAGCCCTTCCATGTTGTGATCTCTATTTAGCAATATAGAATTTATGATACTAAGCATGTTTCAAATATATCAAAACAGCATAAAGTAAGAAAAAAAATACTGCTAAACACAGCCAAGCAGGGTGGAGTGCAATTCACAGCACTGCACTCAGATTAGGTTGCACATCACCACACCTCATCTCCATCTCCACACACTTGGAAATTGAATGTTATTTACCAAAGTTGTCCTTACAGGCAGAGGACATTCACTCTGGATTTGTTGTAGTACATAATTTAAACATTTAAGTGTTTCTCTGTTTTAGGAGGCTGCCCATAGTATGAAAGGAAGAAGCAGGACAACATGAGTTTTATAATACGCATGTGAGTTAGAAAACCAAATACTTCAAAAAGAAAGGGAAGAAACTAGCACTGTTTAATGAAGATACTTTGCAGGGAAAGGGGTCAGGAGGCTTCTGTCACCCTTGATAGCCTGTCTTCTACAGAAAGTAGGTCACAAAGAACCTTACAGAACATACTTGGGAAAATTCCTTCCCCTTACCACTTTCACACTCTTATCACTAATCAGCATTTAAAAAAAACACACAAGAACACCCAATAGAATTTATAGGTGATTCCAAGAACCAGTCTTTTAGAAATAAAATGGTTAAGGTCAAAATTAAAATAGTTGTTTGTCTTCACATCTGTGTTCTGACGTACTCAGATACACTGCTGCATTTTATCCTTCTATAAGGTAACGCCAGATTGGAAATATGAGCTTTGGTTAAATATTAAGTAATAATCAGATTAAGAAATCCTAATCAGTATTTTTAACTCTCCATGCTTTATGTTTAGCATAACTTCAACATAACCTGCCATGCTGATTAGGTATGCAATCACTGAAGTGTTCCAGAAAGTCAGCTCTTCAGCACAGAACAGGACCTTTATAGGTGAGGCACTGGAGAGGCGGTGTGACGCACCAGCAAGTTCTGTGGCAGAACACTCCAAGACTTGAAGATTTTTGGAGCTTTATTAGGGAACTAGTTGACAAGCAATGAAATGGAAAGCCTCACTTCAAATGCTATTCTAGACAAACGATGGAAGAGAATCTGGTGAGTGGTTTTCAACTTCAACTAACCAGCCAGCCCAAAAGCCTTTGTACTCCGTGGGCTCAAGAAAAACTGCACTTACATCCCTTAAAATGGAAACAGAAAAATACCAGTGTAAAGAGACGGAAGAGATCACAGCAAAGAACAACAGTGCAAGAGAACAGTCAAGCATCCACTTTACAAAAACAACTGTTACTTAAATATTTGAAGTACCAATTCTTACAACTACATCAGCCAAGACTAGTAAGGTTTTCAGGATGCCTATGGACATTCTTACCATTTTTAAGACTTTATAGTTTTGCAAGCCTGAATTGCAGCTCATATTAAGCATTAAGTAGTTCAACTAAGTCCAGAAATTCACTGAACCGAATTACTTATTACTTCGGTCCCATAAGGTCAAGTTACTACATTCAACAGCAATAAAAACATACAGAGAATGCAGCTAAGATCCTACACATCAGCATCGTAGACAAGTCCAGCTCCTGGCTCCACACAGGACCACCCAAAAAGTCAAACCAGATGTCAGAGAGTGTTGTCTAAATGCTTCCTGAACTTCAGGCTCGGTGCCGTGACCACTTCCTTGGCCTGTTCCTTCTTGGTGAAGAACCTTTTCTGAACTATCCACATTACTCTATTGTTTAACAAGTGCAGTTTCACCATATTAAAGTGTTATTCTCACCCACCACCCTTAAAGAAATTGGTTTTGATTTCTCTTTATAGCCCAACATCTCTTACTGTTAGCAGTATATTAAACAAGCCTCACATACCAGTTGTGAACCATCAGCTTCTGCACAGCCAGCAGTGCATTGTAACGAACTTGTTGGTCCTCATGGTGCATATGGTTCATTACTAGCTGTTTACCACCAAGTTGTTCAATCACTCTGAAAGACAGAAGAACAGGTTTTTTCACATTACTTAGCTCCTGGGTAGCTCTCCCATCCAACCATTTCATGTTCAGGGCATTAGAAGTTAAAGTAACACAGTATTCTAATTATTTTATTAGAAGTATTTATTTCCTAACATATACATCCTATTTGACATGTTACCAATGCAGAACTCTCATACTACCTACTGAAATTATATTTTTTGGACAATCCACAACATCAGAACAAAGGTTTGCTACCACTACCATAAATTTTGGAATAAAACATCCATCCAGCAGGAAGCCCTCTTCACAGGAAGGGTCATTTACTTTACCCAGCTTGCTAAAGAATTCAATATTGCCTTGAGAAGGTTGGCAGGGTACAGCACTATCAAGTATTATTTAGGGGGAGGTAGCACCCTCTATTAATTGATGATATCCAGGTGACCCTTTTTTTTTTTTTTCAATAATGAGTGTCTAATCCAGTCCAGCACTGCTTACTGTGCTAGGTATATCAATACCTAAAGATCAAGCCTAATCTTCATGGCATTTATCGACAAACTGGTACTGCTCACAGGGCTTTTTGCCACACAAACTGTACTATATTGAGCCACAGTTATTTTGTGTAAGATGCTGAACTGGCTGCTAACAATTACAATTTCCAAGAAAAAAATAGTTAAAGCTGCATCTCTTACCACAGATTTCATAGTGCTCAGCCAGACCTTAATATCTACACCAAATCCCATACCAAAAGCTGATGAGGCCTTGTATCATATCATGAATAAATTGCTTCATAAATAAATTAGACAGCAACATACATACACCTAGAAAAGGCTGCATCCAGATGATATTACATGCAGCATTCTAGTCTGTCATAATAGCTTGGAGAAAATTTGCAAGGAATGTGTAAACTGATTACTCACCAAGTTGCACAGTGTTGTAGGTTGTTTTTTTTTTTTCAGATTGGTTCTCTTACACATCACTAAGTAGTTAAACATAATTCCATTAAGTGGCTATCAATAACATTACTCAACGCTACCCTGATATTCTAATCTTGCATTAGCTCTGTTTGTTTTTTTTTGTATGGCCAAATTAATGCATTACTACTGCACAACACACCGTGTTTTTGTAAACTGCAAAGCAGTATAAAGACAAAACAGAGATGAAAAAATCCTTATTTCATCACTCACACAAAAACTATCCGAGAAACCCCAGGGAATATTATTTCCCAACAGCATTAAAACACATGGATGTTTCATACAAAAGGCGCAGATTCAGAAAAGTGCAGTTGCTTTAAGCCAGAAAATCCTCACCAAGAATTCTCTAAGTTATTAGTAACAAGATGAATTCATCAAACCTGTATTCCTGACTTCGGATTTCTCATATTTCTGTCAAGTTAAGTCTAAAACCACTGCACACAAATACAAGCCTATGAAACGTAATCAAGACCCTTTTCCCCATTACAGGACTGATTTAAACACTTAATTTTCAGGAAGTTAAAGGAGGTAAAAGGGGCAAGAAACTCAAAGCCTTCCTTTTGCAAGGAGCATGCAAGAATCAAATGAAAAGATAAAAACCTATGATCAAATGGAAGTATTTTAGATGACAGGACAACCACTGACATTATGGCTGAGAATACGAAGAGCCCAAGAATGGTGTTACTGCCCTTGCACAACACTTCCTAATTGTACAAATCGCTTCCCAGCTACATGTTTTAGTCTGAAAGGTAAGCAACTAATGAGGAAGGTTCACAGTAAAGCTTATTGCTTCAAGTTCCTAACCTGCTCAACACGCTATTTTTAAGTTGTTTTCCCTCCCCTCAACTTCTAGCCATTTTAAAGTAAAATAGAGCTCAATTGGCCAGTTACAATCTTGGTACATCTTCTGCAGAGACTCTTCCCAATAACAACAGTGCACTACAACAAGATGGGGGCAATTTAAACAAGTTTTATGTTTTAAGTTTTAAAGAGGAGGAAAAAAAATAAATGAGAACAGATTAGACTGTTAAAGCAAAATATATTAATATGAAATCTACAATGTATATCTAAAAACAGACTAAAGTGAAAAAGGGAAAAGCAACCAACCTGTCTCTGAACCACGAGACAAAGAAGGGAAAAGCTTGAGGTGTCAATTTCTTGGATATTAGAGGCAATTTCAGAGGTGGGGTGACTGTAAACAACATTACACAGTGATAACTCCTGAGCCATATGCAAACTGTAGTGGAGGCTGATGTTTAATCTGTGCTTATTTTAATGACAGCAAACATCACATACTTATTTCTGCTGTTATATTCTCAGCAAACACATACTACTGACTCTTATTAGAAGCCCCCAGTGGTACAGCCTTAAGAGTCTGCACTATGATGAAGAATATTAAAGGCAAGTTAAAATCATGTAAGCTGACATCATTAGAGAACAGTCAAACAAAAATGTAGCATTTGACTTAAAAAATATTTTCTATTGTCAGACAGAGGAAGGTCGGTGACCTTTTAACTCCTGAGTCTCTGCCGCATGCAGCTGGTAAACTCAAAAAGTTTCAGGATTTAATCATCCACTTCAACCTTCAAAGGCTTAAAGAGGATCCATTTAAGAGATAAGGTTAAACACTTAGAAGAAAAATTTATTTAAGACGTTTGAATTCTCTCTTCTAAACCATTGACGAGCATCCATTCTCCCAGTGAGTCACACAATGAAAGTGTGAAATGCCAACCAAGCACGGGAGCAGTAAATAGCTATATACCAAATACCACGACGCTAAGAAACGGACTTCTCAATGAGAACTGACACACAGTCCTTTGGTATTTTAAGCTTTTAGCCCTAAAATTGTTTAACGTGAACTCGTTGGATTACAATGAAATTCCTTAAAAGAAACAGGCATTTTAGTTTGTCCTTCAGAACACAAACCTAAATAATCTAGGTCTGTATGTAGAAGACAATTGAAGTATAACGTGATAAAAGAATGTGGATTAGAATGGTATTGAGGACACTTGTCATTTGCCAGTGATCACTCCTTTTGAAGAAGGATACGCTTCTGGATAGGTTTACCAGCCCAGGAGGAAGGTACTATAGCAGCTGAGCAGAGCTGAGGTCCCACCAGGAGTACGTTTTCCCAACCAGAAGCAGAGATACAGGTTCTGTTCGTCCACTCATTTGACTTCACAGCTTCAGTCCAGCAACTGCACGGCTGTACTAGACCAAGCATTATACTACACTTGAATATGCATGCAAGCTGCTTAAGGATTATGCAGCTATCTAATAAAATTGTTTCAGACAGGGCAGCTTGAAACAGGAATATTCAGTACTAATCCTTCAGCTTTGCCTCCTTGCAGGCAGCAGTGTTTCCACCTTAGAAGATATATTGCCTCCACTCCAACACCACTTGTCATAAATCTCTTTTGGAAGACACAGGAGCTAATCAGCAAATACACAGCACTTCTCAGTCTAAGTGGAATACTGAACACCTGATTTTTCTTAGTAGACACAGTTAGTTTGTTCCAATTATCTAAAAATACCTTCAGTTCAAGTTGCTTATACAAAGTCTGTGAGTCTTTGAGCAAGTCTTTCAAGCATATGGCATCAAGTTGCAGTCTGGTCTTCATGATTCTGCTAATGTCAAGATAGCAGTCTACACAAGAAATGTTCATGCCGTTTCCAACATGCCTAGAAAACCATGCCATCTTCCCTGTTAAATCCTATGCAGAAAGCAAAACCTGACAGCTTCATTGCTACAGAAATTAAGTCACACGTCCCCTTGGTGACTGATGAGCATGATTTCTACAAAACTGAAAGGTCACTTTCTGCTTCAGTAGTCTCTTTTCTTTAGAGATGCAATTATTCAGCAAGTAATTTCTTTGCTCACAGAGTTTTAAAATAAAGCAAAGCATATATAGTAGTGTCTGTATATTTTGACTAGAATTCAGGTTTAAATACATCAACATTTTCAACTAAAATTTTTATTTGTATAGGCAAACGAAGACACGGTAAAAATAACATGACAACTGAGTCTGTGCTAACCCCACTGAAGTTACAATGCCAGTTGTTTGTGACAAAAATCTTTTTGATGGTTTTAAGTCACAAAATAGACTTAATCCTTGTGGAAATAACCCATCATTATTCTAAGTGCAATATTTACAGTCCAACAGTTACTGAGGGCAAAAAAACTATGATGATTAAATAGCTATTCTAATTTCTTCCCATGCACATCTGCTGCTTTAGTCTGAAAAACTTATTCAAGACTGCTTTAGACATAGGAAAACACAAACTAGGTCTTCGATTTCATATATTTTAGAATCCCTTAGCAGTGGAGGGAACCTATCTGTAACACCTTCCCAATGAATTACACTTAAGTCATCACCTGCAAACCCTATGTAGCATATTTTAATATAAATTAGAAAAAAATCAGGTAAAGTATATAGTAGCCAAATGTTAAGCATATTAGCATTTTTCTTACCGTTTCCCACGGGGATAGTGTCGCACATATTCCCCCACATCATGAGCAGCTACAGCCAGCACTTGTGGATCATCAGAAACCTCTAGAAGTTTTGTCAGGATTCTAGGAAACAAACAAGTCCCAGTTTGTTTTGATTTTTTGTGGCTTCCCTCCTCCCCCCACAAACTGATAAAATAATAAAGCTGGCAAACAAAAATGACGCTACTAGTCGCACAAACAGTAAAGCAGAACTTTCTTCAAATATGTAGTTGCATTTAAAACAATAGAGACCTGGCCTTCATTAACAGAATTATTAAAAGCATTTACTAAATTTCAAAAAGTCCAGCATCACTTGCTTAAGAAGTCAGTCATGGTGGAAGGCAAAAAGAACAGTAAGGTCAACAGTAAGTTTATTAGAGTTAGAAAAAGAGTAAGATGGCAGGTAAGGGAAAATAAAATGATGGTGCTTGTAGTAAAAAGAGGATTGTTTGCCTTACAACATGAGAGATTCTTCAATACAAGAATCTCTCCACATTTCTTATGTTATTGTTTGTTTTTGCTGTTAAGTTTTCTTTTTTTTTTTTAATTGTAGATCACTGTCTTTATGTTAGCACAAGCACAATACATCTAACTAAACCACCCCAAAATCTGGAGAGAAGAACAGAGAAGTATTGCAGTTACTACAGGAAATACCAAGTCTCAGCATTATATACATGTTGCAGTTGGCAGCAGCTAAATTTTTTGTCTGTAATACTAAATATCTAAGAAAGTGCCTTCAAAGTAACTTATCAGACTGGGCTTGATGAAGTCTCAGTGCAAACTGAAATGCACCCGAAGTTCAAGCTCAGTATGTTCACTATCTGCCAACATCACGTATATTTCACTTGACCTCCTGCTTGCTGTTAGGTCTTGCACTTAGTGAATACCAGAGAGATCACCACATACTATCAGTTGATGACAACGTAGAGAACTAACACCTCTCACAGCAGATTAAAACCCAGACATCTTTTGAGTGCATACTTCCTGAAGTCAGCAAATAAGTCCTTGACCCCAATAAGAACAATAAACTTAAGCTTCAGCTTCACTTCATCTAACAAACTTACACCAAACTTTGTCCCAAGTAAAAACAGACTGGATATATCTCAGTAACTTTATTTTTCCATGAAATAATACCACTTTCAACCCCCAACTACTTAAGAAAAAAGCTCGTTGCTCAGAACAATGACAAGACAACACAAAATTACAATAAACGTAATTAAAAAAGGTTTTTACCATATGTCAATTAGTATAGATGTTTTTCAAATGAAAGCAATAAAAGATTCAACTGTACACATCTGCAGCTAGATTAAGCTAGAGATATTCCCCCTATCATCAATACATTTTGACCAGTAAAAGCAAATAAACAATTCAGCTTTTGAAAAAGAAAGTAAAAAATAAAGAAGTACTTAGTAAAGACCATCCATTCTAACAACAGCAAGATGATCTGACTTGCTGTCATTCTACATGTTCACGTTGAAATAAAGTATTAAATACAGGCTCACTTCAATACTGAAAATATTAAAGAATTCTGATGCAAGGCTTGAAAACCTACTTGAGTAGTTCATAGTTCTTCTCATTTAATCTTACAGCGTTCTCCCGCCAAAACTTCTCAGACTTGTGTACAGGACTCCACTCCAGCCTTCCCGACTTGAGCTCGGAACTGTACTCATCGAAGGAGCTACAGAACAAGAGACCTGGATGAAATACTGGCTCTGTTTCCACGAATGGAGTCTGAACCATACGCCAAAGCCTGTGCCTAGCAAGACAGAGTTGGAGCACCATTTGTTATGATACATTTAACACAACTGGAAGACTGCTCTCAGCAGCACATGAGAACTGCTCTTTGTCTCAGAGTTCAGCTGAAAAATACAAAAAGCCATGAAAGGTAAGAGAGAAATATCTTCAAAACATAATCCCTCCATCCACTCCAAAACAGGTATCCTGAAGGGAAAAAAAACATACAACCCTGTGTGTTTTCGGGAATTTGTCAGCTGTTTTGCATGGTTTCTAGGTTTTAACTTCCCTAATCAAGGATCCTGGTGCCTGTCTTTCATAGAATCAAACTTCTGATGGCAACTACAATGCAGTTCAGTTTACGCACAAAAGCGAGAACTAGGTGAGCACTAGCAAAAACTTGAGTTAACCTGGACAGCAAGATGTATGCTAATTAGTCTTTAGGTTAGACTTGAACTCCTATAAACTCTCTTCTGAAGTTGTTTTCACATATCAGTTATGAAGATAATATATCCAGAAGTGAAGATTTATTTTCTATTCAGCCAGCATATATTCACTTTGAATAGGAAACTTTTATATATAACCAGCATCTCTGTACATTCTGTATCAGCTATCATTTAAGTATCATAATTCCATATATTATACAGCTTTAGAGAAAAAAGTTTTACCAACATCCATGTAATTACACTTTTTGAGAAGTTCATACTTAAAACATACCTAAGGTCTTGCACACTCTCACCGAGCTTGTCCAGTAGAAACTTGATATCTTCACTTATGTCTTCGTCATCGTATTTCTGCTGATCCAAATTCTCTAGCTGCTTTAAGACTTTACACTGAATCATCGCAAGAGCATACTCTTGGCGAGTTTCTCTCTCAGTCGATTTCTCTAGCAAATTCTAGGAAAATAAAAGGTTGTTTTTTGTTTTTAAGGACAGACTGTTTTGACAGACTAGTATCATTGAAAAATTCTTATTGGAACAATTTATTAAAATAAGTGACCATTAGGCAGAATTGAGCCATTCCTGAAATAATGTCTCCAAAGAAGTATGACTTGACCAAACAATAGCTACTTTACACCTACATTTAGCGGTGTCAACTGCCATGGGCTGACCTTGCTACAGAGGAGGAGTACTCATGTGTGTCACTGTGGCAGACCAAGAAGAATTTCAAACAAAAAGACTGGGCTCCAGCTTGCAAGGTAAATGTAATGCAATCATGCAAGACGAAAAGCACAAGTACCACTGCATTCAAGCTTGGGTCACTCAGACCCTTTTCCTCCTAGATAGTATGCTACCTTAAATATAAGAAAGTTTTAATTCCCCTGTTTTTATCATTTTCCATGTTAAGTAGGGCTGACTAGAAAGACTATTCAAAGAAAAAAGGCACACTTAAGTACCCCAAGTCCCAGAGCCTCTGCCATAAACAATTGATTTTATCTAGAATTATAATTTTAGCTTTTCATGCAACACCAGTACAGAGCAGGAAAGCCTTTAAAAAAAAGGAGTCATCTTTCTATCTAAAAAGCTAGCATCTGGATTAGATCAGCTTCTTTTGATATTGGGAACATTCTGACTAAGAATTTTTATTCAAAGAGATGCCTATTGGTAAGACTGGAATTAGAAGCACAGAATGTAATAGTCAAGTTCCACTGTCATTTATTCATTACATTTCTACTCAATCAGCTTCAAATTACATTGTTCAGAGCTACCTACATTTTCTAATAAAAGATAAATTCCATGTAAAAGATGCTGTCCTTAGCAGACAGAACATGTGTCCATATAAATAAGCTGTAACACCTACCAGAAATAAGCTATACAATCACACAGAAGGAATTAGACTGCATCAGTCTTGTTATATCACAGAACCCCTATACTTAAGTTATTAGTAAGGTAGAACACTGCAAAGAACTACTAAAATTTGCCTATTGAAAGTAAGTCATATTACTGCTTTTAAAGTTAATTGTATGTGGCCATTAATGTGTGGAAAAAGATCCATTCTATTTCAGCAGGAGAAGGTAATTTACACAAAGTAATGCTAAATTACCTACTTTGAGTTGTAAATGCTAACAAAAGAACAAATCATGGATCTTGAACTTAAAATTTGTCTTTTAAGGAGCAGGTATATAAAGTTTTCAAAGAGATATATAGACAGCTACTCCAAATACTATTACATAACTCATACCAAAGAGAGGTATTCAAGCTTTTTATAGTGAAATTGAAAGGATGTATTAGGAAAATACAAACATATGACTAAGTAGAATGGATCACTGAACTATTCACTGATAAGTTTTACAGTACAAAATGAGTCACAGCTACAAGAGGGGCATAAAATGCAATGAAATCAAAGAAATGGAAAAATGAGGGAAACATTTTAATAGGTAAATAGAGAAAGTAATTGATATAACATAAACAGTTGTTTTACAGAAAAAAACAATTACATACTTCATATAACTAACTAACCAAAGAAGTAAACCAGAACAAATGAGAAGTCAGACAGTAAAGGAAATATATGCAAGTCATTAAGCCTCATGCCATGCCTTCAGTGAAGTACAGCCAGAAGGCATGATTTGGAGAATTATCAAGCCTACTTGTTTACACAGATCACACCCATGACCCCCAAAACTAATACTGCAACCTGTCACACAGAAAAAGGTTTATTTTGCCTCCACTACCTATTTTAACTTTGCTTCAGAATTCACAGCTCTGATGTCCAATTTCTAATCTATATTTCCTGGCTGCCAGTTTAAAACCTCATTCTCATGCCACTACTTATCTTCAATGTTGGGAAAAAGAAAACAGCCAAGTTTCCCTGAAGCCCGTAACAGAACCATCTTATTCTTCCTCAGCCTTTATTTATTAAAAAAGCTTGTCTTGATTTTTGTCTTGCAAAGATACACTAACCCTAAAAACTAGAAGTTTTTTTCTCCTGTTTACGACTTCAAGAATTGGAAGAAGTTGAAAATGAGCTGCTGAGCCCCTCAGCATTTTTTTTTTTTTTTTTTTTTTAAGTTGCCTTGCTGTAGCTCCCTGCTTAATCCTAGCATCAAGGCCCTAAAGCACACTAGAACATCTGAAGAGATGAATACAGTAAGAATAGTCCTACTGGATACTTCACATCACTGACCTCCTTTAATAGGATAAAAATCATGTTCTTATAATCTGCCTTATCCAGTTTTTCAAAGTGACAGATGCTTTTGGTTAGACAGACCATTTAAGTCACAGATTAAGCACCTTCACACTGCTAGTTACAGCTGATCAGCAAGTCAGTAAACAACAACTGCCCTCTCCACATCCAAATCTGCCTTCAACACCTACTACTAGAACACAATTACCACCCAGGAAAATAAACGTCTCCTTCTCAGGACGCAAGAATTAAAAGTCATAGTAGCCTCGTATCACATACAAGACACTTGAGGAGCATGCACATTCAGAGATAACACTCATGAACACAAGCCTGCACTCTCACAATGAAAACATCAAGCATTGGTGCTTAGTTATTCCAAGTTATCTTAAACAGGCCCTGAAATTTTAGGTAACATAGGCACCGTGAGTAAGCTATATCCTCATATTCATCTTGACAGAATGACCAAGACAAGATTTTTGGACTAGGAGATAAAATTCAATTAAGTCAGACAAAGAGATACCTGATTATAATGTATTTTATTTTTAATATTTTGGTTGCTTCATAAGGCAAAAGTGTATCAGGTATCAGCAAATTCCAGCCTTTTAGACTAGGACCAGTAGAAAAAAAAACATCTTGAACTAAAGTAGCCTGCACTACATTTTTTTGTTTTTAATCAATTTCATTTTAAGAAACTGAATAGTAGACATTACTTGTAAAAACATGCCTGTTACCTGTGGCAAAACTCAGCTCACAAAAAAAGAGGGACAATTAAGCTTTCATTCCAGGATACCTAATGCCTAACGGAAACAGCTGTGCACCAGCAGCATCTAACATCTGCTCACCTGAGAGAAGAACAGTGAGACTGCAGTCAAATGACACTTACCCGAAATGCTGCAAGGATGATTCTAGTCACTTTCTCTTTGACTGACTCCTGAAGAATATCCGACAGCACTGGAACAATATTATACCGACGGAGATATTCACACATTTGAGGGCTGAATGCCAACAGCCACACGCAGAAAATCATCTGATACTGGAGCTGGAACCCACATTTGTTGCTTAAGACTCCCATGATACTGAAAAAGTAACAAAAGTATAATCTGATTTTTAATTAACTGCATACATTGTATTGTTCTGCACAGAAACATGAAAATAAATGTCTAACAGGAACTTATTGGAAAGAGCTACTGAGATGAGTATGCAACCCACTTCACAGTATCCTGCACCAGTATTTATCATTGCACAAGCAGCTTGTTCAGAAAGCCATCTTTTAAAAATAAATATATTTCCTCCTCAGCCATGCGGCCACAAAGAAGCTTTTCCAATTTGAACTACTGTGGTACTGTATCCACCTTCAAGTTTACTGAGATTCTTTTTCCAGTGGCAAGTTTAGAACATCATATGTCATTCCAATAGAAACACAGGTGTTTTTCAGTTAGGAAATGAGAATAGAAAGGCAGAACAAAAATCTACAAGGATTGAATTTGTTCCTGTAGTTCTACTTCTCCATGTAATGTCTGAATTGTAAGTAATCACTAGTTAACATGTGGGTTTTCAGAAAAAAGTCTATAGGTGTAACACATCTTGGACAGGACACATGTACAGAGAACAATCAGAGAAGAAATGATATCACAAGACCTCTAAGAAAGAGTTATACAGGTTCGTTCAGCTGAACTTTTGAAAATTTAAGAAGCAATTTACAAGTGCATTCCAAATAAAAGCTAACACAATTAAAAATTACTTTCAAAACGTATCAAAAGTGAAATAAACAAGTTTGAAATGTAGACTTACTGCAACACTTCAATAGTTTATTGTATCAGCTTGCTTAGTGAAAAAATTTGTTTCAGTAGCATCATCTTGACACACATAAGCATCTTCTGACCTTTCATTTTAAAATTAGGATAGTTCAGTTGAAAGGGACCTACAAAAATCATCTAGTTCGTCTGCCTGACCTCTTCAGACATAACCTAAAGTTAAAACATATCATTAAGGGCATTAACCAAATGCCTCTCGAACACTGACAGGCATGAGGCATCCACCTCCTCACTAGGAAGCCCATTCCAGTGTTTGACCACCCTCACGGTAAAGACATTTTTTCTAACATCCACTCGGACCCTCCCCTGGCACAGCTCTGTGCCGTTCCCACACATCCTGTCGTCAGTTCCCAGGGAGCAGAGGCCGGCACCTCCCTCTGCTTCCCCTCCTCAGGGAGCTGCAGGGAGCAGCAGGGTGACCTCTAGTCCTCCTTTTCTCCGGACAGGACAATCCAGGCATCCCCAGCCTCTCCGCACAGGAGATGCCCTTTACCATCCCTTTTACCAGCTTTGTTGCCCACCTCTGGATGCTTCAAGTACCTGAACATCCCTTTATATTGTGGAGCCCAGAACTGCACACAATGTTCAAGGTGAGGCCGCATCAACACTAAACATAGCGGGAGAATCGCCTTTTTGACTGAGTGGCCATTCTGTACTTAATGCATCCCAAAATGAGGTTTGCCTTCTTAGCTGCTAAAGCACACTGCTGGCTCACATTGAGCCTGCTGTTGACCAGCACACCAGGTCCCCCTCCACAGGGCTACTCCCCAGCCACGTGTTTCCCATCCTGTAGCTGCGTCAGGCATTACTCCATCCAAGGTGCAGAACCCAGCTTTTACCCTTGTCAAATTTCATACCACCAATGACGTCCCAAAATAATTTCACTGACCACTTTGACTTTTCTCCAGCTCAGGGTACAATGTTATTTTTTCTTAAAATTAAAACTGTATAGCCACTGTCCCAAACATACAAGACAGAAAAGTTATTTATAATTTTTAAAGATGACTGACACCATCCTAGCCTCATGCAAAGCTATTTATGAAGTGAATTTGAACTAAGATCTATTTGAAGCCATATGTAAAATAAATTTAAAAAACAGGATCTTAGCTCTAGAACATATTTCTTAGTTTCTCCTTTCACTAACATACTGCAATTAAATAATTCCAAACAAAGACGATGATAATAATTAGCGGAAATTCATTTCTTCAGTTTTTGTTTTAACAAGTGAAAAAAAATCAAAGCATCTTCAGTTGAAGGCAGACAGCAGGTTTATTACCCTTCAGATATTTATGTATACTCCATGAAGAGTAAAGCAGCATTAAGGTCTCACATTGGTACCCACATCTGCAGTTTCATTTGTCTGTTTGACTGTATGAGTTTTTGAAAACAAATACATTTTGTACTCCAACAGAGAAGCTGTCTTTTGCAAGAGAATTCTATTCCCAAAGTAGTCATTTGGGAAAATGCTATTGTAAAGGTCAAGTATATCCATATAAAGTAAAAAAAATGCTCACCAGTTTACCCCATCTGCTTCTACCCATGCAAAGCGATATTCGTTGACCCTTAGCATCAGCTGCAGGCATCCAGCAACACACTGCACGTACTGGGAGCTCTGGGTGAAAAGAAGAACACATCACTTCTTACAAGAAGAGTTAAGTGGGCAAGTGCTAAAGCTCAGTTTTCCAAACTCGGCTCTACTGGCATACTTCAATACACATTTCTTCAGCAACACTTCTGAGTTAAAAAAGGCTCACCCTTACAATGCTTTCCAAGCCTTTATTTAAACAAAAAAAGCACAAGAAAAGGAAAGGCGGGAAGTAAAATACAAACAGAAGCATTTTGAATAGGAAAGAAGTGTTATGCAAGCAATGCCATTTTACCATTCCAGCAGTAGATTTTCATAGCTCATTTGAACATGCCTTCTTTTAGCACGTATGAAGGCTACCTTCTGTTTGATTATAGTGCCAGAGCCATTTGATCAACTGAATCAATTACTACTCTATAGAGCATACCAGAAAATAAATCAGCAAACTTCTATAGAGCCTGGTTAAGTCTGCTGGAGGCCTTTGTAGTCAAAGGAACTGAGCTCGGTTTCTTCCCATTTCCATTCTCGACTCAGAGCAGCAGCGATGCCATTACAGTTTTATGTTTTCCTATGCATGTGCCACAAAGGACCATGCTCACCATAATGAGATGTGCATTTACACAAAAAAGATAACATTAGGAAGATGAGTACACAAAACCATCCTCAAACTTTAGCCTGCATTTTAATTTTTTCTATATTCATTGAAGTCTTAGCACATAATACTGCGTCAAGAAAAGAAAAACGAGTAAAACTTTCACATCAGAAAAATGCTGTGAGATGCATCACTGAATTCCATTTTCATCCAGATTCCTTTATGAACTGTCACAGACTTAATCATTAAACAGCTTTCTAGCTCTAAATGTACGTATTTTTCATGTAGTAACAAGATCAGCTGAAATTCAAAAATGTTTTTTGGTCAGTAAAAAGAAAGATCCCAATTTATTACAGAAGTGGCATTTTATTCTCCCTTCGTGCTCAGATTCTGGTATTATCTTCACTAACACTCAGACATGCTGCAGATAAAATATTTTTTCCTATAAGCCTTTTTCTTTATTAAGTGTCTTGAAAGTCTCAAGCTAGATCAGTCGCATAACACAAGGTCAAACCTTTCAAACATTTACTGGAAAAAAATAAACTAGGCCAGTCCATACGAAAATAAGATAAAAGACAAACAGAACAATGTCTGATGAGGGTCACAGAATGAATTCATCCTTATTTTTGAGACCTTTTCGTAAAAAGTGACTCCAAAACACCTAGATCCAAATCAAACAACATTTATTTTATTGGGTAGCTATTTGCTCTCAGACTTCCATGCAAATTAAATAGTATAAACACACAAACACTCCTGCTCCAAATAATGTATTAATTTATCTGCATCACCAACCTGTGTACTCCTGAACTTCTTAAAGAAACTATAATAAAATCATTCTCTTCCAACATTATTACAACTGAAATTTCCTATGTCCCAGACATCAATCCCAATCTAAGAATTTTACCATTGCATCATTAATTTACTCTGATATAAATTAGTTAGGACCTGCTTGGAAACCCAACACAAGCCAGATCTGAAATCAGAAACAAAGTCAACACCAAACATGCCCAACTTAATTATCCTAGAACATATCTGTACCATCAGTTCTGCTGCTTTGGGACCCTGCAGTGGTACATCCATGCAGTGCTACAGCACAATGAACACATATTTCTAACCAAACTGGAATAGCTTAACACCTCTGTAACAAGTTGCATGGCGTGCAATAGAACTATTCACTGTCCTACGGCCATATGACAGAGTCTAACAAAACCTAACAGTATGGGACACTGACCTAAACACAAAATACTGAAATACTTCGACTACCACTCTCAGATTGTAATTTCCCCCCTACCTATGGCCATACATAGCAGTCTTCCATCTTTACTATTTTAAATCCTGGTCAGGCGGTAATTTAAGAGGCTTTTCTCTACAGGAAGCTAATGCTTTAAAGCTATGACTGCTTTTAGAAAAGAAACAAATTCCAGGCTCATATTTAAATCTTCCGAAAGACTACAAACACTTTCAGGTTGTAAGAGGAACAAAAACCACACTGAATTCCACTCCACATTCAAAAGGCAAAATAAACTGCCTCACTGTGCCACAACAAAGATGAAAATGAAGTGTTATCATCACTTGCATTTGCTATACTGCCTAGATTCATCTCGGAGCCCAATACCCATTATAGCTACAAGAAATTCAATATATATGAATACCGATGAGAAAAGGACAATCCACTTTCCTCTGAATTCAGGCTCTTCAAATACGAACAGTTTATAGCTTCAAAAGCACTCTTGTAATTTCGTGCTACAGAAGTTTGCGGGGGCAATGTTTGCTTTAACAGCTGATGTGCCTTAAGGTCTGCACATTACAAGACCCAGAAGCTTCATGCTTTGTCTTCTACTAGTCAGACAGTTTGGTGCTAAACAGACAGTATTGTTCAAATATTAAACAAATTTGCCCACCATCTCTTCAAGTTTTAACAATAAGGATGCCAGATACATCTACAGTTTTCATAACCCAATCCAACTTTGGAAATACATACTTCCACTGCCAGCATTTTCTGTGAAACCAGTGATTTTAAAAATACTTTTGCTTCTTGGCGCCATCACCTGGCACTCTGTTGTTGTACAGTTCCATTTGAAGCATTTTCTATTATTGATACCAGAACACCTCTGCACCTTAATCCAAGGAGTGGGTATCACCTGCCTTAAACAGCAGATTGACAAGCTTTAAAGAAACACTCACATCACTTGTGGAGACTGCTCCTGCTTCCACAGAACCACCTGTACCACGTAACTTCTAGGAGAAAAAAAAAAGCATAAAATCAGAGCTGTCCTTCATGCTTACAGAAAGGTTGTTCCCAACACCACTTCAATTTTCCCATCCCTCTAGTTATAAAAAGTTAATTTATTAGATACTTTTTTGGCTTAATATGTTAGAATAATATATTGTATTTCTTTCACACACATACCATCATGTCTAGAGGAATATGCTTGGAGCTTACCGTGTCATACCACAATTTCATTTTTTTTCCCCTTTTTTAGCTTAAGCATAGATTTAAGACTTTTATCCACCTTTATCTTAGGATTCGAAAGCTCTTCTCTTGAATCTTTCTGAAAGAAATTCTGACTAAGATTCTTCTTCCAGAGAAAAACACAGAATTCTTAATAAGCCTACAATTAGGAAACCTATGCAAAAATACACTGTTACTAAACACACTGAATTATGTTTCTCTGTAATCTACTTCTCTTTCAGCACTACCTTAGAGAATGACGAATCACTAGGTTTTCGTAAGGACTGAGGGGAAGAAGTGGGTAAACCTCAAAACGGAAGGCGAAGGAGAAAGATTCATATCTGAAGGACATGCCAGCAGGAAGCAGTTCACACTGAGGTAATGCCATACAAGTTCTGTCCAAATAAATCAGGATTTATTTAGTTTCAAGTGGCAACTACAAAAAGGCATACTGTAGTAAACTGGAAAAAAGTTTTCATGTTCAATTCCTGTTGCCATGGGATTTTTCTTCCTAGAAACAAGCTATGAGAAGCAAAACAACGCAGGGAGACAGAAAACCCTCACGTTTTCTTAGTGCCCAGTAGACAATGAAAGGTAACCAACAGAAAAAGCGAAAAGCCTTATTTTTTATTTTTTAATTCAAACTTCTAAATTTAAAGTCACTGTAGAGTTTAAACAGAAGTAGCTTTTTACCTGTGAACTGAGCTGAGTTTTAATCCAGTTGAAATAGTAATTCAAGTCACTGCCTTCCATAAGTTCTCTCCCCCAAGCAGCTAGTTTGGCAATAATTCTTGCAGCCTGAAAGAGAAAAGAATGAATGGATTTTCAAATCTAACAGTTTCAGTCTTCAGTGTTAGAGGACAGTCCTACCAGCTCCAGAAACCAAGTTTAGGTAAAGGATGGCCCCTTACATGGAAGACGGATAGGTTTCTATCTCTCTGCCTAGCAACTTGGTTTCTTCAGCTTTCTTTTGCTTCTACTTCCTAGTAACTGGTGCGTTTTCACAAGGTTATCAGATAGCTGTAGCTGCTGAAGTTCACAAAGCCCCAAAGAAGAACTCAGAATGGGCCTATCAATGGGCTATATCTGTAGGATTCTACTGAAGTCAGAAATTCACCAGCAGTAAGACTCTTAATGATCTAAGACATACTTTACTTTAAGCAATTAATGCAAATGTCAACACAAATATAATAGTTTGCAACCATGTATTTTGTACTTAAGTTGAAGCAAGTCATTTTCCAGATGGAAAAAGGTTCCAACCTAGAAAAAGAACAGCCGAAAACCAAAAGGAAAGGTAGAATTTAAGAATGAAATTTAAACATAAAAATGGTGCCAAACTAAAAGTTTTCATTAAGTCTACAGCATAAGACTATACACAACAAATCAGAGGAGTACATTTCTATGCCAGCCTTTTCAAATTATTTTCAAAGTAACTATACGCTACAGCCTGCAGCATACGTGCAGAAATATTTGAGCCAACTTATACATAAAGAAGCAGTTTAAACAAAAAATTACTGAAGCAGGTGTTAGTTTGCCTGCATACAGCTCCATGATGCAGTGGGAAGACTATTGCAGGCGCCTTTCCACTGTACTGCAATGGACTTAGTTTTCTTCATAGCAGCCCATACGGTGCCCTGTTTTGGGCTGGTGACCAAAACAGTGCTGATAACACACCAGTGTTTTAGGCATTGCCAAACAGTGCTTACACAACACCAAGGATGCCTCTGTTTCTCACTTGGCATTCCCAGCAAGTAGGCTGGGAAGGGACACAGCCGGGACAGCTGACCTGAACTCAAACGGATATGTTCTGAGTTAAGTGTTCAAGGCCAGGTTGGATGGGGTTGGATGGGGCTTTGAGCAACCTGGTCTAGCGGAAAGTGTCCCTGCCTGTAGCAGGGGGGTGGAACTAGGTGATCTTTAAGGTCCCTTCCAACCCAAACCATTCTGTGATTCTATAAAACATCATGCTCAGCAAGAAAGCTGAGGGGGAGTGAGGCAGTTTCCAAAGTAGCTCAGTGACTGGCTGAACATCAGTCTGCTGGTGGTGACTGACTGCTTTTGCAGCAGTTGTTTTGTTTTTTGGTGCCTTTTTTCCCCATTTTTGTTTGTTGCTACCCCACCACCATCACCCCAAGCCTCCTTCACTTACTAAACTGCCTACTCTCAAGTCACGAGTTCTCTCACTTTCACCATTCCAATTCTGTCTCTCATCCCACTGTGGGGGACTGGACAAGCAACTGGGTGGGGGCTTTCTTCCTGCCATCCAGGGTAAACCCACTACAACAGCAGCTGCTGTTTCCTCCCTAGTATGCTTACGAACCATTTTTTAACAGCGTTATAATAATTTGACAGAGTAATGTTCAGCAAGATTTCCTGTCACAGGATTAGAACTTAAATTCTAATGTTCATATAGGATGAGGAGCATTGACTGGAAGCTGTTACAAAAGTTACTTTTCTAGTTATGCCTTACTGTGCCTAACTCTAAAATCCTTTCTTTTCTGAGTCCTTAACATCTACTCTAGTCTCCCCAAAAACCCAAACATCAAACAACACAGCTTTTCCTTCTAAAAAGTTAAGTCCAGCTTATATTAAGAATGACTCATCTAGACTCCAACTAGAAAAACTCTGAAGTCCAGGCAGCAGATGAAATTGCAGACTCCAAAATCTCCAAAAGGAAAATAAACAGCATTTTTCTCCACCATCTTCAGAGATGGATTCATTCGAAGCTTACCATATGCACAGTGAAAAGATCTTGTCGATTCAACATCGGCAGAAAGTAGGACCACGCAGTGTTTTTACCACGTTTTGCATAATCAAAGAAGATACAAACACGCTGATGATTTTCCTGTAAAAATAGGGAGAGGGGAGAAGATCAGAGACTTGTAAGAGCATTCAACAGAAGACAGGTACTTTTGCTCATCCTTATGTTGATATGTTAATACGCTTTATCAGAGTGTATCCAGGATTATAATAGTCCCTGGAAATTTTTCAGTTCGACAGTTCCTTGCATATACAAGTCCATTTCAGCATGCTGACATTGAAGCTGGAGATTTGAGGAGGGTGGAATTAAACTTTGAAACCCTAACAGTATCTCAGTGCTCCAACACCTGTTACAGTAAAAATGGATATATCCTTTTGATCAACCAGAATGAGAGACTAGTTAAATGATACCATTTTTCATTATGCTTGAATAAAATCCAGGAAGTCTTCCACATACTGTCACTTCTACACTAATCCCTTTTGTTGAGTCTGCCTGTGCATTCTATGAACAAAACCAGAAGTGCAAGCTAGCCCTGCCTCTCCATTCCTCTCAATGGGAAGCGAGCTCTTCCAAAAGTGCAGCTGGTTCACCTTGGGCAGCCTGAGCACCAAGAGGACAGAGCCACCACAAGTCTGCTCTGCAGAACTTCTACACTAAACCCCAGAGTATCACAAGTACCTGAACTAGGGCACCATGCACAGCTGTTTCTAGCATTTTACCTAGTAACCGCTGCACAAAGCGGCTATAACCTTAAAGCAGAGCAGAGAAGCAGCCACACAAACCTGAAGAGAGGGAAGCTCTAAGAGCCTGAAATATATTCTTAGAGAAAATGAAGTATATGGATTCCCATGTTTCCTCAGCACTTCCATATATTATCTAGCCCAGTGGATTGTAAGCTTTTATTATAAAGAGATGTCTCCCCTTTGAAGTCAAGCTACTCCAAACAAATACACAATTTCTATCAAGGAAGACAAAACTGTTCAAGACACTGTAAATAGGAGACTTGCATGAGAGCAGTATCTCAGTCTCCACTATCCCCTGAATTTAATTTTTCAAACTCCACTAACTGAAGGGCTTTCTACCACTCGTACAGCACCCTTTCAACAATACCGTGGATGAAAAAATCAGCTGGACAAGTCCACTTATTGGAGTACCTTCTATTAAACACAAGATGATCTGAATGTATCCAAGATCCAAATACCGGCATTTTACCAAGTATCACAGTTACAGCCAACCCTTCCTTGAAAGTTTCAGTGGTACTGCACCAACTGGGCTGCAAATTTCTGGCCTGCTTACTTCGTGGGGAGGAAGATCAGGTGCCAGCCATTATCTGGTACTCCTAACTCTTCCAGTGATTCACTGTTCAAGCATTTAATACTCTATATGGCATGTATCAAAAAGCTCAAAAACTCCATTTCTATTGTTCAAACTGTGGAATAAAAGAAAAGACTAAGATCTCAGGAACTTAGTCTTCACAAAAAGCTTCGGCTCTGTGATAACTACTTTAAGGAAAAATGACAGCTTTATCAAATAAGTCACTGTTAGCATCTATACTGGTGCCACAAAACGTCTAGCTAAAAAGAGCAAAAATAAAGTCAACGTTTACAACATAACTACAAAGGAGACAGGTCTGGAAGCAGGAAAGCTGAAATAACTTCAACATGCTGTCAATCAGAAAATCAGTCTGGTGTTTGCTGTTAAGGTGACACAATGACAGGAGGAAAGGTGGGAGAACAGCTGATGGCCCTGAAATACGTAGTGCTGCACCTTTCTAGGCAGCTGAATAGATCAATAAAAAGAAAATCCTAAACATTCACATCAACAGTTGAATAATTATCCTTTTTCAGAAATGCCAGATGCTAAATGAAGCTCACTTGGGTGGTACTGCTACCTCCACTAACTACTCTGCAGATTCTTAAAGATTTCATAATTAACAGGCTGTGAAGTGTGATGGGGTCACTAACTCAAAAATTGTTCCAAGCATTTAGCACATGATTAGGGAAATGAATGTTTCCTTGGGGATCCAGTATGCAAACACTTTCCATCTTCATAAACAGAACGGTGATGTTCTCAGAATGCAATTTCCACATTAGCCTCCAAAAGAAATCTTCCCTAGAACAACAACCAAACCCGAGTAGAACTGCTGGAACAATCCTAGACAGCCAGCTGGGCTTCTAGCACACTCAAAGCACAATTGACATGATTTTCTTACAACCTCACAAAAAAAGCATTGAAAGACAATAGAAGAGACGCAGATGGTCATTATCACAGACAAAAGCTGGATATTATTACTTATGATAGCTTCTAGAAGTTTCAGCCATCAAAGGTGGCTTTCAATTATTCTTCCTTCATCTCATGAATATACAGCAGGCATCCTTGCTCAAAACAATTTCACTGAGAGAATCAGTGGCACCATGAACAATTTATTGCTTAAAGTTTTGGATGTACTGAATTAAGTCCACTAAGGCGAAGACAGGAGACTTCCTTTCCACTATTGTGGATTCTACTGTGCTTGCCAGTTGCAGAGCCCTGCACTAAATTCAGTCACAGAATTAGTGGCCAATAAATATCCTGCTCTCCAACAAGAACCTTGCACCTTGGAAGTGCGCAACAAAAGGTCTGTAAGGTATCATTGTCAGCATTTTACTATCTGAACAAGATCAAAAGAAAGTAGAAGCCCTGTTTCAGCCTTGTCTAGCAGAAGCATGGAGGGCTAGGCAGCTCTGGGGGAATGTGAAGCAGATACCTGCACACAAGACCTCTTTGCCAGCAGCAAGGCATGTCTGAATAATGAAGTGTCACAGAGCATTGCGAAGTCGCCACAGCCTTTCAGAAACTGAGGCAGAATTTCTGAAGCGAAGAAGACATCCAAATTCAAACAAAAGCAAATGTACATAGAGAAACTTGCACTGACACCTCTTTTCTGCTCTATCACCATAAAGCCTGAACAACTTTAAGTCATTTAACTTTAAGAATGTCGCCCATGTCACTGCTTTAACATGGTAAGGCCCTGAATACAGAAACATCGGTGCACGACCATAATGTCGAGAAAGCATCTGCATCTAGCTGAACATGACAGAATCAAGTAAGCGGTTATTTCCAACTACTTTCTGTAACCAACTAGAACTAATGCAGTTGTTTGAGTGGGCCAGTGAGAGCCTTTACCTGTGGGGTAAAGCACAGCACAGGAGATGGTATCACCCATTGCATATTGTAGCTACAGGGCATGTACTAATGTCAGAGCCCATAAGCACCATGAGACCTACTAACATTCACTAGACTTGAACTAGACAAAGTAAACATACAAACATTCCTTTAAAGACTTAAAAATAAAAGAGGTTATTGACCTACTTGCAGCATATCATCAACCATAGTGAGAATGTACTGAACCGTCTGCTCCTTCGAGATGTGAGTCATCAAGTTTATAAATGTTTTAGCACACTAGAAAATAAAAGACATTAAAATTAATATTAACAATTGTGTTCATTCCTTTTGATAATACAAAACAGATCCTCATTAATTCGCAGTTAAGTCTTACACATTAAGCATCCCAACATTTTATTCAATTGCAGTAAAAGATGAATACATTTGGCATTATACAACAAAGAAAAGTTTTCTGTCATTGATTATTACCCTCTACAAATCATTTTATGGCTTTCAAACAAGATAAATACTCCCCAGCAAAAGTCAGCAAGGTGCTTTCTTGAAAGACTGATTAGGAAAATCTCCATGCTATATTTAGCAAAAGTTATTTTTTATACAAGTTTTATACTTCTTCCATAACATCTTAACTGTATCATCAACATTGAAATAGAGTTGGTATGAAAATTTCCTTCCATTCTCCTTCCCTGAAAAGATATTAAAAAGAAAGGAAAATTACTTGGTTGCCTTCAGTTTGCAACAGCTCTTGTTTCTCTTCTGGATTTCTTTTCTGTTCAAATCTTTGAATAAATTCACAGTCTTCACCTGAAATCATCTGCCCTCTGAAAAGCAAAGTATGAAACCATTAGCAACATACAAACGATAAAGTATTAAAAACCTTACTTTCTTCAACTTGGTATCTCAACAGAATCATTTTTATCAATCCTATATCCCACAGCAGAACATAAAGAGCTCCTTTCTGCAGATAGCCTTGCAATGCAGAGTTTAAAACTCTAGTAACAGAACAATCACTCTGAATCCTTCCTTGTGCATTGCTTCTGTTCAACAGCATTCTCTAAATCATTCTTTAGCTTCCAGAGGCTGAACACGATGGTCAGTGGGAAGTAGTTGAAAGAACTGAAATACACACAGCTAGCACTTTATGCCATAATTACGAGTAACAGTCTAATCCAACCTGAAATTAGTGGTGAAAAATAAAATTGTTATTTTAAGTTTGTCCTAAGCCTTGAAGAGAATTTTCAGAAGTATAGAGAGGTTGATTCCTAATATATTTTTAGCTTTCATAAATTAAGACATTTCTGCTTTTCTTGATAATTTAAAAGCTGATATGCCCACGAGCTCATCCAAACACATAGCAAGAGGACTTGAGATAGTAAACTGCTGCAGGACAATTACAAGCTAACAGATCTCCATTTGGTCTTTTCCTTAACTAAAACGAATAGCAATATTCAAGGGGTTACTGCCACCATCAGAGCTATTTCGGAAAGCTGTTGACTCAGCCGAGGAGCTGGCAGAATATCCTTGGGGTTTGTTTATTTTTGTCACAATGTAAAACTTACCATCACACATTCAACAATGAACAAGTCAAAATAGTGCAAGTCAGGTAGTCTTAGGATAAGAAAACTAATTTTAAATCAGATAGTCCTGAAAATCCAAGACTTATAGGTGACTAGCTTTACTAGTTAAAATCAGGAGTGCTGCAGGAAAGAAGAAAACTGTTCACATCATCATCAAAGTAAAGTCACAGAGGATGAAAATATTAGACATTGCCCTGTTTAAGTGTTTCCAAGATTTATCTCCTCTTAACATTTCCACTGAGCCAACTGCCTCCTCCACTTTTCAAATCTATGTAGCTTGATTCTTTTAATCCATCTTTTCCATGTTCTGGGTCAGTTTCCCGATGTTCTGGGTCAGTTTCCCGATGTTCCATGAACAGAAGTTCCATTAAAATCCTTGTAAACCCCAAATAAAAGTGCAAGTTTTCTGTAGTTGTCTCGCCTGGACTCATGAACTACAGAAACATAAGATGTACATCATGTTCTCATTTCTATTCTTCCTTAAACAGTTATATCTCAGGATAGCCTCATTAGAGGCATCTTTTCTCACATTTACTTTTCAAGCAAAAACATAAGCAATCCAGTACATCGTGAGCCATTCTTGTATTCTAGCTGGTGTTTTTTTTTTTTAAGAAATATCTTCATATGTGCTGAGAAAAGGCAATTAAGATTGACTACACAGCCCGTGGTAGTCTTTGACAGTAGTTCCTACTAAAATTGAACTAGTTACAGAGAAAAAATAATTAGCCAACAATGACCATGCTGCCACCACATGCCTTTTAGATTGAGCAGTCTTCTTTCTCACCTATTAAAAATAGACTTTGGGTAGCTGATGAAAAAAGAGGACAATTCATTTGCTAACAATACTGCCCATAATGATGCATGACTAGCAGCCACTCATGTTTCAGTCAATGCTGGCCAAGTCAGGAACACCTGGATGACAGCGATAAAGAAGAGTTTATAAGAAAGAATACTGCCACTTCCGAAGCACTTCAAAGATGACTTAAGGTGAACCCTTAATTTTCAGCTTTAATGATAGAAAAAAAGCCTCAGCCCAAGAAGTGCAATGCTTGTTTACAGACAGGCTATTAGAAAACATTTGCTGACTTTCAAGGAAAAGTGGGATTTCCCAGCCCCTTTAAGCAAACAAGGTAACCAAAGCTTCCCTCCATCCCAATTCCTAACAACCATTCAATTTCATTGCTTTTATTTTCCAGGACACGTCTACACAGTCTTTTGTCTATCAATAACAGTAATCCTGACTGAGCTTCAGCTGTCTGGATATAATCTGGTTTGGATCAGGAGTTCTGTAACCCTGTTACTAACGCTCTGTGCTTGAAGCACAAAGTCCTGCCTTTGAGGGCACTCGCTGCAGGACTGTTAACTGCAGCCATGCCAGATTTTAAAAAGCATGGATGTGAGATCACCATTTTTTAAACCTCTTGGTCTCTAACAATGATTCAGAATCTTGTGATTTTTTTTTTAATTATACATTTTCTCCAACTGCTGTTCCTCCTTTTCTTTGTCTGAATAACTTAATCAAAATCATTGTGGACTTTTTCCCCCCTTAAAAAAAAAACAACACTAAGTACCATCTGCTGCAAGTGTGAAGCTCATATTTAGGGCTACCTACCATGATGTCAAGACATGATTTCTTTTAATCAGCTATCTACAGTACTTTATATATACCTAAAGGGCATTTACCTGATCCAACTGCTTGACAGCTAACATTCAAGCTGAACATACTCTACAGTATTGAATAAAATAAAAAAAAAAAAAACACTGCAAGCTAGGAAGCTTATCTGAGACTAGATTTGCTTTTGAAGTATGAGATAATACTTAAACTGCTTTAGAAAGTTCCCACCCCTAGGAAACTAAAACAGGTATTTTAAAATCAGAATTCACAAACACTTGTGAGTTACTTGAAAACACGTAGGAAGCCAAATACAGAACAGCCGCCAGGCACCTCAGCTGATTACACAGGTACTATCAAATGTAGTAAGATGGAATTTCCAAAATGTGTTCACTTCTCCAAAAAAATCACTTACTACCTTTAAAAAGCAAAACTAAATTTCCTTCCTGTAGGATAAGGTACCCTACAAAGGCATTCTGACACCCTGAGACAAACACTGAAAGCGAGCACACAGTACAAAACAGTAGCATACCACTTTTTCCACTAACAGAAAGCACCAACATTTCTAAATTACTAGGAGTTTCAAGATCCAAAGGCAGGAAAGTCTGCACAGAATTAATGGCCTCAACTACATTTAGTTTCCAAAAGGTAACTAGATCTACAGTTCACATTCTACAGTTTTAAGGTTTGCTAGTTTCTTCTCCCTCAGAAACTTCTGTTGTGTGTCGAATTCCAGCTATTTCCGTAAGCTTCAGTATCAAAAAAAAAACAAATCCACAGCCTAATTTTGGAATGGTGAACACTGGAAAACACAGGTGACATGTCCAGCTGTCATACTTAAATATTTCACTTTTTTATGCCAATAATATACATAGAAAATATCAAAGTCAGCAGTTGTGTTAGTTTGACATTTAGTTTACAGTTACAACCTTCAGAGATGAAATAAACAATATGCCAGTTAATCTTTAGCTTGAGTTAACTCTACAGAAGTCAGGCTACTGCAGCCTGACCAACTGCTCATAAGCTATTTTATTTTTCCACTGAGGAAGAGAGAGAGCAAAAAGGAACTTCAGAAGTCCTTCCTCTGTGACCAGACTCCTACACTGCTGTGAATGGTGCAGACTTTAAACCATCTTTATACAACTGTCACAACTAGATTTAAAAAAAATCCTTAAATCAAGAATTTGTGATTTTTTTTTTTTAACTCTAACTACAGAAATGCTATCTAATCTTTAAGGAAAAGAAATTATGTCATGCTTGAGTTGGTGTGTTAACATACGAAAACCAGACAAAATTCCTTCCTCTAATATAAACATGTCTGAAGACTTCAGTAAATCTCCATCTACGGTGAAGGCTTTACATGGAAGTTCACCTCACAAACTGCACAGACTGCCAGAACAGCAGCTAAGAAGAGAACAAAGAGAACTGTCCTTCAAAATCATCAGTACACCACCTTCCTTCTACTCTATAGGACAGAACAAACCACTCCGACCTGCCTCTAACAGGTCACCAGAAGCCAGAAGTTTCCAGTCAGTAATATAGCATGCTTCCTTCTAGAAATGCCAGCCAATACAGCTGCACTAGCTGACTTTCCTACAAATCCCTTAAAGCACTAGCTTCAAAGACATAATCATGACCAAATTTGGCTGTTGTAGAAAGGACACATTCAAAAACAGAAATAATCTTTTCTTCTTTAGAAACCCCAAAAGTTCTGCTGATATTTTCCAGTAAGTAACGATAAGTAAGCTCGTCAGCCAAGGAAGTACAGCTCACAATGCTCTGCGATCCCTCTGGCACCACTCGAGTTCATCCTTGGAGCTACCTTAGTCAGACAGCCTGTTATCAGTAAATACAAAACACAAAGATTACGTTTATTTCGGAGCAATAATAAACAGGACACGCTGTCATTGACATGTAGAGGGCACCGAGAACCGAGCAGTCTCACAGTACGGTCACAAACATTAGTCAGATGCACTACAGTAGTCTCCAAAACCTGAGTAAGCCCAAGAGGGGAAATAACTGACACATTCTCCTTTCATAGACTCCACAGCAGAACAAAGTAAAATCCTAGGACCTGGAAAAGAACCATCAAGTCTGCCTACTGGTCAGAAGTTATATAGGAAGCTGCTGACGAAAACAAAACTGCCCAATCCTTATCCATCACCACAGAGAAAGAACCCCAAGAACGAAGGTGGGTTATAAATAGTAGACCACAAGAAACACATTCAAGCAATTAATATTACATTATATATTCAAAATATAGCCCTCTGCCAAACAGAACCATCCCCTATACCAACAAAAGCAACAGCTCAACCTTACCAGCCCAGTAGCCTGAACCACTAGAGACTCAGAGAAGACTACTGCGTACTCAACAGATCAGCAGTGAACAGCTGTACTTCCACTAACCCGTTACTGCCAACTAGAACAGCACTGAAACGGTCACGCAGGCTTCCCCAGAACACGTTTCCTATCCGATGGATAACAAGGCATACAGTAGCAGCAAAAGCCACGTAGAGACATGTCAACAAGTGCTTGGTAGCTGCCACTCTCAAGTTACCACTCCAACCTTGCTCTTTTGCACAGCCACTGTAATGTCACACTAACTGAACCAGGAACCATCTGAAAAATAACCCAGAAAATGATGCTGCTTCAACAGATCAGTTCTTTAATCCAGTTTACCATGCAGGTATACAAAGAGGAAAAAAAAAGTTCCAACTGAACAAATGGAATAGGACTGAGCTCCACAGCACAGTGCTCTCTAGTAGGTTGTCATTCATGAGCTTCTACTGTGTAAGCATTTCTCAGCTTCCATGTGTACGGTTTTGCAATCCTTTTTTACTGTCTAGCAAATATTTACATATATATCACAGCCATCTGGAAAAACACTCACCGTTTGTGAAGTGGTGCAATGATAAACACAAAGCCCCATCAGCATGGTTTGTACCTCTGTAATCACCAAGATATCTACCACTTTACTTCAGCATTAGTTCCTCTGTAACTAATTTGCTAGCACGGGGACATTCAAGAGACAATAACAATTCTCACTTTGCTGATATTCTTCATAGATCAGGGGGAGGAATGCAGGGATGCAGGCATTCCACATTTTACTTCAGATTACAGAGCAGAAAGAACTAGCGAATGTCTATTTATTTTCCTTGTTCCCTACCTCATACACAAATTTATTTTCCTCAGCTTGTCCCTGTATCCTCTTTAGACGATATTTCTCCCACCAGCTCCAGTGCTATTACTTCTACAGGAAATTCTGATCCTACCTGAAACAGCACAACTCTCCGCAGATTGTCTGCTTCTCCATTTACCTGTTTCAATTGCTGTCCAGGACAATTCGTCCTTTATTTGAGGTACAGTTTGTTTTCCCGGACCAGTTTTGCTAGCACAACTTGTGTTTACACAAAAGGCACTTTACCAGTACAGAAACTATACCTACACATAAGACAACTCTTACTGTAAATTGGATTTACTTTAGTACCTGTCTGATAAAGCTAAAATTGAGAAAGGTTCTTCACTGGTAATGAGAAAAACAGACTCTTTAACCATGCATTTACACAAAGTTACATTTGTTATTACTGTCTTCAGTTCACAAAAGCAGAGTTCCTTCTTGTAATAAGAAAAAAATCCCCAACCGCTTGCATTTAATATAGACTTTTTCCAACCCTTCACATGACCTCAAGACAGATTGTTCCACATTGTAACAATATTCCTGTGCAACCCAAAACCCCAAGAAGTCTAAAAATAAAAAAATAAAAAAAAAAAGATTTGTAGCAATATTTTACTTACTGGAGATAAGACTGCCAATTTACTTTGTTTGCCCGAACTTCAGCAGCTTTGGCAGCAATGATATTCGTTGGGACAGCAGCATCTACAGCACCTCGGATATCCATCTTCACTGATATTTAAAATGCACCTAGGAAAAAAAAGACAGATTTGAAACCGTTTGTTAAAGTATTAAAGAGCAGAACGTTTGTCAGTAACTAAAAAATAAAAGAAAATCTCTTTTCAGTAGTCCCATCCCCTAAAACGACTTTAGTACTTTCTGAGAAATCAAAGTTTTATAAAGCACCTAAAGTGTGATTTCCCTAGAGCAGACAAGGGTATGGTATACTTACACACTAAACTCTAAGCTTCCCATCTTATCAACTCTCAATTAATCAAACTAAATGATTTCAATAGACACTACCTTCCTACAATGCTCAAGGAGCCTTGCAAATAGCAGAAACTGTTTTCCTTCCAAATCAGGACTGACAACAAGGCTTAAAATCCTGCGCACGCATATACCTGCCTCCTAACCATACTTCGGGACCGATTTAGATATTTGTCTACTACTGTAAAGGATAAATAAAAAAAGCATACAAGCGCACGAACTGCAGATTCAGAAAGAAATAAATCCACCAGTTATGCGGATGAAGAGCCCTGCTACACAGACCGAGAGAGTGACCTTCACCACTTCTGCTTTCTCCTTCCGTTGTGATTTAATCCCCAGCTGACTGATGCCAAAACAAGGAGCTGACCGCAGGGCCGGCCGCAGCAGCAGCTTCTGACGCCCTGAACCGGCTGGAGCCTCCTGCCCCAGCCTGGTTCTGGCCCTCCCGGGCTCCCTTCGCTGCAGGGACCGGGAGCAAACCGGTACGCGCTGCCCCGCCCCCAACAGACGCAGCTCCCTCGCATAACTGAATGAAAACAGGATTTTAACCAAAACGCAAAAAATAAAGACAAAAAAAAAAAAAGGCACCGAAACCGAACTCCCCTTGAACCACCCCCCCCACACACACACACACCGGCAGACACCCGCCCCGCGCCCCCCCCAGCTCACTCACCCGTCGGGAGGGCGGCCGGGGGCCGAGGCCCGGGAAGGCCGCGGGAGGCCGGGCAGCCCCGTCCCGCTCCGCAGGCGCCCTCCGGCCGCAGCTCCGCCGCCGCTCGCCTGGCGCCGCCGTCACGTGACGCCGCTCACGTGAGCCGCGACGGCCGCCGCCGAGGCCCAAGCCGCGTCGGCTCGCGCGCGGCCCCGCCCCCTCCCGGCCGCGCGGGGAGGCGGAGCGCCCCGGGGCGGGGCGGAGGGAGGCGGGGCGGGGCCGAGGGGTCGCCTCTGTGGGGTGCCCGGGGCGGAGGGGGGTGTATGCGGGGGTCAGGTTGTAGAGTCACAGAATCATTAAGGTTGGAGAAGACCTCCGAGATCATCTGGTCTAACCGTCCCCCTACCACCAATGTCACCCACTGTCCCCAAGCACCACGTCCAACCATTCCTCGAACACCCCCAGGGACGGTGACGCCACCACCTCCCTGTGGGCAACCCGTCCCAGTGCCTGACTGCTCTGTCTGTGAAGAAATGTCTCCTCATTTCCAACCTGAACCTCCCCTGGAGCAACTTGAGGCCATTCCCTCTAGTCCCATCACGAGTTACCTGTGAGAAAAGGCTGACCCCCAGCTCCCCACGTCCCTTTCAGGTGATGTGCAATGCCCCCTTGGGCTTGCAGTGAAGCAGTAGGAGTCATCTTCTTGACCCAACATCCATCCCACACACTGAATATACAGTCACTGCAACCTGCTTTTTTTTTTTTTAAATACCCATAGTTTTTCATTTTCTCACTTTCTAACCCCGACACTGCAATAGGGCAAGGTTACTCTTTCCTCCAGCTAGAAAGTGGGCAGCTGGGCCTCGATCTCCACTTCTGGTAGAGAGGGCTGAGAGACAGAATTAGGCCTTACTTCAACCAGTTCCTGTTTTATGAGTATTTGTAATTTCTGCCTCATGGCATTCTGCATTTCCTGCTTCTGCTCTGCCTTTTTGTGCTGTGTTTAACTCTGCTCTTCTTTCTGGTTCTGGCATCAGGCACCCGGAATGAACATGCTCACCTTTTCCACAGTCATTTCAAATCACATTACCAGTGATGATAAATATGGCTCTACTCATTTTATAAACAAGCCAAAGCACAAAGGATTTACAAGATGATCTGAACAAGCCTTGAGGCTTTTAAAGTGGGACTTGCAGAGTGAAGGCATGAAAGACCTATACAGTGATCCTACAGACTACCATTCAGCCCTCATCTAACCTGGAGGCACTTCAGGCTTTCCTTCCTTGAAAATTCCTTGGTCATCCAGAATGATATTTCTGTTCAAACCCCAGATCTCCCACCACCTCCTGAGCACACTTCTGGCTTAACCTAATACAAGTAACATAGCACTCTGGCTGAATCGGAGTACAAGTATACATAGGACTGTGATTCTCAGTTCTAGTCCCTACTAATAATATTGCTTCAGTACTTTGTCGTATATAGTGTTCATGTAAGAAAAATAAAATTATTTCAATTTGGTGCCCAATGTGGTCTCTTATTTGGACTGTATATTAGGTCGTCATTGGTACTTTTCAGAACAGAGAATTTTTCTGCTAATTGCACCATCTACAAGAGTCTAGCACCATCCACTCAGTCTGGCTAAAAGAAGATAATTTGCTATTTGCAGTCAAAGTTTTGATACTACAGCAACAGGGTCATTTTCCTATAGAAAGGAACTTTGAAAGGATGTGATTTGTCATGTTGACTTTGTCATAAATGGCAGATTCTAGCTTTATTACTCATTTCACAAGCTGTTGAGAGGCTACAGTAAAAAATATTTTCCTATAGCTTTTCTCTAACCTTGGAGTGAGGTGTAATGGCTGGAAGTATGCATCTACTGAATTATCAGAAAGAGAAATGCAAAGAGAGGAGAAGTAATTGTAATAGTAATTAATCACAGTAGTTTTGTAACAGGTGTTCCAGGGGACATTTCCAGAAATAATAAACAGCAAACAGGACATTTATACCATGCAAGTTGAACACACCCTATGAGAGAATGCAAACAACATATGGTTCTTCAATATACCTGTATAAAAGTTTACTTAAGTTACATATTTTTCTACACCATGTAAAGGAATAAAAGCAAAACATTAACAAAAAGCCACCACAGCTCTGTAAAAGACAGTCACATCCCACATCTCTGCTGGAGTTCTTTGTGAGTGTGGAGAAGGTTGGTGCAGTAGACTCCACCTGGCTGATACAGTCCACTTGGATTTCCAAGAGTTGTTCAATGAGATGCATATTCAGATGTTTTAAAAACAAACAACAACAACAACAAAACACTGTTGTGTTAAAAGGAAAGGTCTGTGCATTGATTAATAACTCTTGAATGATATGTATACAAATTATATGAATGATATGTATACAAATATGTTCAGCTCTGGGGCCCCTAGCACAAGGAGGACATGGACCTATTAGAACAAGACCAGAGGAGGGCCACGAGGATGATCACAGGGCTGGAGCACCTGTCCTGTAAAGACAGGCTGAAGGAGTTTGGGTTGTTCAGCCTGGAGAAGGGAAGGCTCCAGGGAGACCTTACGGCAAGCTTTCAGTACCTAAAGGGGGTTACAGGAAAGCTGGGGAGGGACTCTTTGTCAGGGAGTGCAGTGACAGGACAAGGAGTAATGGCTTTAAACTAAGAGAGGGGAGATTTAGATTAGATGTCAGGAAGAAAATCTTTGCACAGAGGGTGGTGAGGCACTGGCACAGGTTGCCCAGAGAAGCTGTGGATGCCCCATCCCTGGAGGCGTTCAAGGCCAGGCTGGATGGGGCTTTGGGCAACCTGGTCTGGTGGGAGGTGTCCCTGCCAATGGCTGGGGGGTGGGAACTAGGAGATCTTTAATGGCTCTTCCAACCCAAATCATTCTGTGGTTCTATACAGCAGAGGGTAGGAATAAATGAACAATCCCATTGTATGTCATCAGTTTTGGAGAGTACCTCATAGTGCTCTATTCATGCTGCTTGATGCTCTGAACTGGAAATTGCTAAAGCTTACAATTGAAAAAGTGCTATGGTCTTTTTTTTTTCTTTTTTTTTTTTTTCCTCATAAGTATCCAGCCTTTAGGACTCTAGTGCTGCAAAACATATCTCATTTAGCTAATTTTGGTCACATCGATGCTTGTCCACAGCTGTCCTGGCAGCACAGCTTCACCTGAAGTTGCTACATTTAGATGACTTCATTGATGTGTGAAACACAAAGAAAAATAAAATACATATCACTGTGCAGGAATAAAAGTCACTAATTGCTTGGATCACAAATAATAATAATAATAATAATAATAATAATAATAATAATAATAATAAAAAGTTATATAGTTTAATACTAGGAAAAGGAATGCAGATGAGTCATCCTCAGAGGAAGACTACAGACAGCTGGATCATGAGAGTATTTTCCTGTTCCCCTTTTATTTCTTGTAATAAGAACTATGTATCATTGTTTCTCATATATTCTGCAAATTACAGAAGTGTTTTGCACACTTGCCATTTAACCTTTAGGCATTCACTACATCACTTGGCTGTCTCTTGCATGTCTGTACAACTGTTTAGCACATATAGAAGTGGCTTAGAAGGCTTATCCAACTGAAACATAAGTACAAGATAATGAAGAGTGAATACATTGCTTTAATCCACAAAATATTCTTGACAAATAAAAAACAAAAAATGCCAAAAATTGCAAAGGAGGACATTTTCAAAGTGGTACCTATACACTAGAAACGCACAGAGAATAGCCTCACCTTTAAAGAGTTATCATTCCTAAAACAAGCACCTCATTTTACCTTAGGATGG
Organism: Anser brachyrhynchus; assembly: GCF_964034855.1. Taxonomy (NCBI): domain Eukaryota; kingdom Metazoa; phylum Chordata; class Aves; order Anseriformes; family Anatidae; genus Anser; species Anser brachyrhynchus. Next base: position 119,994,782 of record NC_137695.1, read on the forward strand.
TTCATCCAGGGCTTCAGACCAGGTATTCCAAGTGCTCAAGCTTCCACTTTTCCAAGGCTTAAAACCCATCCTCCCAGGGTGAAGTGGAAAGGAACAGCACGTACATTGCTTGACAAGGGAGGGATGAGAGTCATAGGCGTGGGTTTCTTTCAGCGTGATAGGATAAATAGAACTAATTATTTTAAAACTTTAAATAATATCTAGGTAATATGCTTTATATTTTCATTTATTTATTTATTTATAATTTTAAATGTGTTATAGGTATAAATTTCAGCTACAGATTAGTCAAAGTCACTTTGTACTTTCAAATGGACTTGACTTCTTCTACAATTCTGGTTTGTCCCTATTTACGTCCCATGGTTTTCCCTCTCAATCCATCTCTCCCAGCAGATTTTGTGTTTGCCTCATGTTAAGATGCCATTGTCAGAGGCATCAGGGAGGACCCTGGGGATAGGGGATGCTTTCTTTTCTCTCCTGTCTAAAAGAGGAGGGTTGTCACAGAAGAATCTTCCCTTTCACAGGCACAGAAGTGACCTTTCAGTGTGAGGTGCTTCACTGAACCTTTTTCCTCAGTAATTAAAGCAAGATCAGCCCACGTTTGTTTGTTTCTTTTACTGCTTCAGCTGTCTCTGTCTTCTCCTCTTATTTTATCTCACTTTAGTGTCTGTGTCATTATGGGAGATCAGTATTCTGTGAACACTTTTTAAACAAGAGTATACCCTGCTTCCTGAAACCAATGCAGAATGATCTGGCTTCTTGGATCATTTCTATTTTTAATTAATCAGATCCTGGCTAAGGGATCCAGTAAAGCTAATACACCACAATTTAGCAAATTTCTTACCAGGCAATCTTCTGTTTGATCCACTGCCTCTCTGAAATTAATTTTTGCATTCTCAGTTAGGGTACCACACATATCTTAGCCTCAGTAAGAACTACATTTTCCAAAGAAAAATAAACTACAATTCTGTTGTAATAAATACATCTTCAATCTTCCCTCTCCCCCTAGTAGAACAGAATAATGCTAAATTGTCCAAAAATTGAAAGTGAGGTACTGGACAGAAACAGGAACAGAAAGGCCAGAGCAAAACTAACTATTTACAGTCATGAGAAATAAATGCAGCTGTAGTTAAAATAGACGGCTACGTTGTTTTAGAGAGTAGGGAGATATGTCTTTCAGTCTCATGAACATGCAATTCTGTGTTGAAAGCTTGAGGATCTCAGACTCTTCAGCCCCTCTTTGCAGCCTACAGTATCTCTCCTCTTGTCACCATCAGTCTCCACTGCAGTGTCATCTGCTTCATGCTGGTGGCACTTGTCTGGACAATGGTTGGCTCATGAATGCGTAGAAGGAGCACACTTCTCTGGGAATTTGCTGCAGCAGCAGGTGAAATGAAGCCCACCTCTGGGGTAAAATGATAATAACTTAAAAAAAAAAAAAAAAAAAAAGCAATAGATCTTCTAACTTCCTCCTCTCTCACATAAAAGGCTAGGTCAGAGCAGTAGCTTCTTGGGGGAGTAACTCTGCCAAAGTCGGGCTTATTACCAGGGCTTTTACAACAGCCTTCTTACTGTGCAATGATTTCTAGTGCAATTCAGCTTGTTAAGCCAAATGCTGGGAACAGTGTTTTCTCATTGTTCTGTGTTTTTCTCCTCAGCACTTATTGGATTTTTCTGAAAAAAGACAAAGGTGTGACAACGGCACTTCTCACAAGAGGCGCCATAAGGGCAGGTGGCATTATATCTACCATATATCTATAGTGCTGAATTGTCAAAACTTTTGACTCTTGGCAGAAAAAAATAAAAATGTTTCTTTAGACATTTTTCAACTTGAGCAGGATGTTGTAAGCTTTCAAAATAGATGGAATATCCCATCCTACACTTTCAAAATAGAAAGTCTTTGGGTTTGTCATTTATAGTAAATTCTCATTTGGAATAGTTTCAGCTAATTCTAATAACAACACTAATATAAAATACAAAATTATTAACACTGGAAGTATTTTCAAATGATGAACAAACTAAAAGACTGATGATTTTCAGTGCACACTAACATGTAAGATTTTGACTTTCTTCTCTCTCCAGAATAAGAAATTTTTTTAAGGATCCTGAATGCTTTGCCACAGAAGAAACTCTATAACTTGCTTAACTCTCATTAAAGCAGATTTGTAAGCAGCACTGCAATTAATATTTGAATTAGAAGTTCACCATAGCTCAATATTCCTCTTACTTTTTCTGTTTCTCCCATCTGTATTTCAAAAAGCACAAAAAAATAAATACTGAGCGAATGTTGACAAACAGGAGTCAGTCCTCTACAAGGCTAAGAGAAATAAACTATTAATAATCTACCTGGAGTCTTAGCCTTTATATTTAGTTTGCCTCTATCCACAGACGTGTCTGCTGCTACTGTGGTGTTTTCCTCCGGGCTGGAAGGATTACCACTAGACCATCTGTTCGGTCGCTTAGAAAAAATGTGATTGACAAGTGCCACTGACCTAAGGCAGACGTCTCCATTTGGTGCTGTCCGCAGAGTATAACTATGTGGTGGGTTGCTACTTGCTTTCTTATAGAAAACGTTTCATGATTGTTACTGCCCATTTCTCCGACACATATTCAACCACTGTACACCCTTCTTCCTCCTTTTCAAGTAACTAGAACCTACAAAGCAGTAAATCTAATCTTTAAGCTGGCATGATGCTCAGGGGATGAGGCACCACAGATAGCTGAGGGCAGATAATCCTGTTTGTCTCCAGAACGGTGGAGACCACAGGAGGAACTGGCAAGCTGCAAGAGGCCCTGACATTTGCCCATCGGCATAAGGACGAGCCACCTCTATGTTGTTGTCATTCAGCCCAATGTCTGGGATTTGGTTTTGTTTCATTGTTAAATAAAACCGGTGCTTTTCCAAGAAAGGTCACTGCAAGACTGGATTCAGGAAGAGCCTTTTATTTCCCGATGTGGAGGCAATTTTTGCTGTACTTCAGGACTCACAGCTACCGTGCAGACAACTGTCAAGAAAAGGACACCCTGCAAAGTGAAAATGAAGAGGATATTAAAACAGTACAGCAGCTTTTCAAGGTAAGGCCTTTCTCAAGGTTACATCCAGGGGAGGGCAACAAAGGTGGTAAAAGGGATGGGAGGCATGTCCTGTGAGGAGAGGCTGGGGACACTTTGGTTAATTTGGAGAGAAGGAGGCTGAGAGGAGACCTCACTGCTCCCTGCAGCTCCCTGAGGAGGGGAAGCAGAGGGAGATGCCGGCCTCTGCTCCCAGGGAACCGATGGCAGGATGATTGGGAATGGCACAGAGCAGCGCCAGGGGAGGGTCAGACTGGGCATGAGGAAAAATGGCTTTATCGTGAGGGTGGTCAAACACTGGACAGGCTTCCTAGTGAGGTGGTTGATGCCCTGTGCCTGTCAGTGTTCAAGAGGCATTTGGTTAATGCCTTTAATGATACTCTTCAATTTTTGGTTAGGCCTGCAGCGGTCAGGCAGTTCGACTTGATGATCGTAGGTCCCTTCCTGCTGAACTATTCTAACTCTAAGATAAAATCCAGGGTTACCACATGCCCCGAAGGAGGGGGGAAATTCTCTATCTGGAAAGAAGCCAAAATAAAGAGTTAATGTGATATATAACAGCCGTAGACTATTTGTTGCCAGGACCTCAGTATTCAGGTAGCTTTCCTCTATTCTTGAGCCTCATTCTCCACCCACTGTTCCTCTGTGTGTTGCAACCAGAAGGACAAAGGAGCTGGTGTTCCACATTCCCTTTAAGGGTCTGCTTTCAAACAACGAAGTAAACATCCATCTAGCTCATAAATATGATTCCTACTTTGTGGAGCTAAACTGTGGTAAAAGGGTGAGGGAAAACATGTCGCTTCATGGTGTTTAGATGCTGAAGAGATCTACATTTTTACTGATGCTACCTCAGATGATTTTTATTGGTAGTTAACAAAAGCAGATATCCCAAAGAAATCAAATACAGTCTAATACTAAAACCTATTAGGGTGTTACAGAAAATCTTCTCTAGTAAATCTGTAGAGCTGAAACATTTTCCTTAATTAAAACCAACTGTCATCTATCGTCTAGATTTTGTCAAAAGCCTGAAAGCTGTCTGAGGGCTGAACCAAAATAATTTTTGGTGAGCAGCATGCTCCTATGCAGCTCAGTGGAGCAAGAGATACAGGTGTAAGACGCTATCTCATTAAAACTTTGATGCAAAAATAGTACACCCTTGTGCATGCTAGGGAAGATGTAATAGCAAACTTGAACGCTCTTGGAATAACAAAGTTGGGGGGAGGGTGTTCAGACTAACAGAACCAGAGTGGAGTGAAACTAAGGCAACTAATCAAAGAAGCAGATCTCTTTGGTGAAAGGCAAGAAGAGGTAAGAAGCCATTCCCTATTCCTTAACAGCCCTAGAGCCATTCAAGTTAAAACAAGAAATGGCTTCTCCATCCCATCTCCTTCCCCAGTGCAAGTCTGTTTCCCGGAGGCCATTTCATTTGAATTAGACACAGGAATACATTCATCAGAAATCCTAAATGACTTTCAGTGCTTTTGCTGAGAGGAAATATTCAGCCTGCTTTGCCACTCTTAGGAACCCGTTCTTAATAATCAACAAAGTACTTCTCTTTCAAAATTTCATGTCATTCTGCCTAGTTATCTGTCCATTTAACCTGGTGCCTTCTTGGCCTTCTTGAAAGCAATAGGAGTTCTGTCACAGGCACAATGGTTTCTGAGTTTAACCTTTCTTAGTCACAGCTTCTGGAACCCATACACTGAGTTCTCCTCAGCTCAGGTACCTGGTCGTACACCATGTCTCTTGCCTGAAACTGTGGTTTGTTAATGTGTCTCTGAGAACATGGCGGACAGGACTGAGTTAGGGACCTAATAGAGTATGACATATTATTTCACTTCTCTGTAAAGGAGTTTTTCTCCAGAGGGACCTAAATGACACTGCAAGGTTCAGGGTCTCTTACTGTCCACAGTTATTTAAACAGCACTGCCAGCTTCCCTTCTTCCACTGGCTATCTGTCCCATTTACTTTGATTTGTGCTTATATCTCTAAATGCTGCAACTCCACTGGTGTGGCTCTGATCTCTGGTAGCTTGGACACCCCAGGAGCTGCTCTGTAACCACTTCATGAGCTCAGCTGTGGTGAAATTCCTGTCATGTGGAAGCTCTTGAATAAGGCTGCATGCTGTGGGGGAACAAGCCTCCACAACTTCATAAATCATATCAGCAAATGATTCAATATGCAACATGAGCAATGTTACTAGCAGATAACAACTGTCCAAAAGGGCTGTGTTAGAAATTACAAAACTTACCCATCTAGAAATGTGTACAGCCCTAAGGCTGAGGAAATATAACTGGCAAGCCTTGCTTCATCTTGGAAAGCAATAGTTTTCTTTTTTACTGATAGGGAACCAAGGCACAGAGGGTTGACATGGTTTCCCAGGTCTCAGGAAATAAGTTTGAAGTTTGTGTAGTTCAAGACCAGTTTGTCACTTAGAGTCCCAGAACAGACAAGATCATATTAGAACTTTTTTCTTGGTGACACTAAAGCCTTCAGAAAGTTCAGATTCTTTCTGGTACAGCGTTTCTATATGTGACACTGATCACTATGGACAAACTATATCATTAGAGCCATACCTTTGCTTGACTGACAGGGACTTTGATCAGACTGATTGCACAGTCTTCATTAATTCTGGTGTTCCCGTCAGCCTTAGAGGAGGTTTTGAATTTGCTGCTTCTGAATCTGAGCAGTGGCTGCTTCTGAGAGCAACTTGCATCGTAATTCAACCTGCCATATAGTAAAAATCATTGAAATATTAAATAAATTGAGCATAAAAAAAAACAAAAACTATTTTAACAGAACACTTGAATTAGACTTTTTTATTCTTGAACACGCTTTCAAAGAGAAACTGAAGAGAAATGTTTTTGGAAAATGGTAGGCAGAGTTTAAAGGCCTTTTAAATTATCTTCATGACATTTAAATCAACTCGGTGAGCTGTTTATTTCTAAACTCCATTTGCATTGCTGAAAACACCTTTCCCTCTGACATGTTTACAGCTTGTTTTATAAAAGTGTTAAAAAGCAAAAGTGAATAAACTTTTTTACCAGTCTCAATACAACCATGCAGAGACTTATTTAACCCAAAGCTAACAGGGACACATTCTCATGTACTTACAGTGTACTTTCTGCCAGTTAACAACGCCCAAGAAACATTACACTGAGCAGGAAGATAGTGAGAGGGTGCAAATAGGTCACTTAATATTTTCCTAATGACAACATTTGTCTAAAGTCCTGTTACACGCAGCTCAGTGCCATCACTTTCTCAGAAGAGAATAAGACTGTTTGCAAAGATGCCACATTTTAGTTCATGCCCAGGTTACATCTGGGTAGGACCCATTTCACTCATGTAATGTAATTAGGGCTTTTTAAGCATACTGGCCACAGATTCAATTGGTTTTACATGAATAACACACCTACGGACAATATGTGACTGGGGGAGTGCAGATAGGATGACAGTGTCAGGTCTCTGAGGGCACTAATAAGCCTTAGTGGCCCTGAGCAGCCTCACCTCGGGCTTCCACCCACCTTCATAGGACCAGCAGTGCTATTTAAGCTCAACCCTGAGGGCTTATTTCTTGCTTGAGCTGTGTAGGAGGAGTGCTGGTCTCCAGCCAGGCTCCAGCCACATTCCGTGTGGTAATGGAGCCACCTGGTCGAGACCATAAGCTCTGGGCTGACTTCCTGGCTTGCCCTTGGCTATCCCTGGTCCATATGGCCTTGCCTAGTGACTGTGGGACCTGATCTTAACCCTGACCTGGGGACTGACTTCCATCCTGCCATAACAGTGTGATATTGCCTTATGGTCTGTACTTTTGGTTGGACCTGGCCACCATCTCCATGCCTCTGCTGTTTGCCTTGCTCAGGTACTATGGGATGGGCCGTGGCAGCTGAGGCACTTGTCCTGCTGGCTGTGGGATCCCTATGGCTCCTAGATAAACTTTTCTAGGGAGCAGCCCTGTTGTTCTTGCTGCTCCCTGACAAGCAACATCTTTTCCAGCTTCTGCTGAAATTGTCTTACCTGTAAGCGCTTTCTTTGGGCTGTTCCCAAGGTGTGGGGAAAAGCATAGTGTGAAATGAGGTGTATAGCAGAGAGCAAATGTTAAGTTTCCTTAAATGTCAGCCTGTAGGCTGAGACCATCAACCTCAGGCTGAGGCCTGAGCACCCAGATGAGACCTCAGTTACACCATCACTGCCTTTCTGCTTCCCAAGCCCCACCTGTCTGAGTTTTGTGCAATTCCAGGCAGAAACTGAAATGGCCAAAAGCACACTGGAGGTGCAACCAGGGGGAAGTACAGTATCCTTTTTCCTTTGTGTAGCTGATCTCAGCTCTGCAGAAATCCTTTGGGTTTGGGGATGTCAAACGTTATTCCATGAACTGCACATAACATGGAAATCACTCGTGACCATGCATAGCTCATCTAGATGAGTCAGCAATTGCTATGAATCATGATTTGTTTGATGAAATATGGATCCATTCACAAGCAACTCCAGAAAGGTCAAAAATCATAAAAGACATTATTTGTGAAGGACAGCATGCCGGTTTGTGTGATTACACTGTTCTGCAAAGCACTCTAGTGTCTTCAGGTGATAATTGCTGTTAGTTACTAATTACTGTTAGCAGTCCTGCTGAAGTCAGATATTGTTGTTATCTTTCATAAGAGTAGGAAGATTCCTGATATTAGTAAATATACTCACCCTCTTCAGTCAATATAATCTCTTCCAAGTAGATTTCCATGGCAGTAGTGTTTATTTGGTGAACTCAATTTTTCACACTTAGTCACAGTAGCATTTGTATGTTTTAAAGCTTGTGGTTGTGTCACAGGATGTTAGAAGCAAGCCAAACTAATGTATACCAAGAACACATTCTTGCTGTTCTTTTGAACAGGTGCAGTGCCTTGTTAAATAGGCTGAAACATAGTTTAATAGTCACATTTTATTTAATTCTTATGTTTGAGATGGGCAGGGGATGCTAACTGTATGGCTGTGGACTGAATCACTTGGCAGCTAACACTCTTTATCTTTGCCAAAACAGTTATTCTTACATAGCAGCTCTAACATTTGAGATATGTTTGATGCTCTGTTTTATTCATGGGCAACATTGTTTCAACCAAAGCCAGACTTCTGGGAGAGAAATAGGGGTATTACAGGGTATTGACATCAACAAATTATGAGTGTCTAGTCTTACTGACAACTCCTCTGAGGATACAGTATATTTGTAGGTAGGAAAAAGGGTGCCTATTTTGCTGAATAGTTACAGATTAGAATAAGATACAGAGCTAAAATAGAATATCATTGGTTTTAAAGGTAAACAAAAAAGATTCTCCAGATAGGACAAACTGGAGAACATTATTTCTCTGCAGTTGTCTGTGCTGTTTTTGTTTTCTTGACATGTGTCCTTTATAAGACGGGTTTATCTTGTCCCTGATGTGTTTTTACTAGTTAAGAAAGTGTTATTCCTGCATACTTTTAGAGTATCAATCTTTCTGAGACCTGCAGTGTCCATCTAAATATTGGGGTCCATCTCTTAAGCAGATCTATTAGGAGGATTAAGGCCCATCAGACCCCACTCTAAACAGGGTCAGGTGAAAACTGGCAGTGGTTTCTCATTTGCATGAGGATTCCTCCAAAGGAAAACCTGTTGCATTAATTGCCACCTGCAGAGCTGAGGAAGCACTCTGGCAGTATTTCAGGGTTACTCATACCCCACCCTATAGCACATATTAGTCGTTTAGGGGTGAGAGTACTGCCTTTCAAGATATTAATCTGAAGAGGGATGTCTTCTAGCTTAACTATATTATATGTAACTATGGTAAAGACATTTTGTTTTTGAAGGATTTCCTTTAATCAGGGCCAATTTCCTTTACTCTGTGGGTCAGGTAAAGCTCCTACAGTTTTCTGTATTGTGTGAGGGAGGTAAAACAACTTGAAATTAAAAGGTACAGGACTGAAATCCTGCTGCATGTAGGTGCATTGGTGTCCACTAGAGCCCAAGTTCCAAGTTAGGGACCAGCTACCTGTGTAATGTGTGAACAAAACTGAATACACAGGAAGAGGATTCAAAAAGCCACTCTTCTGGAGAGGCGGCCATCAGCAGAAACACCAAATGACATGGAGATGGGCCTGTCCTTTCATTTGTGAATCACGGACTCAGACACTCTCCTGAAATTAGGCTCAAAGAGGGCAAAGAAGTGCTTTCTCATTTGATAGCCCAGCACTTACTGCTGTCTCCCAAATTATGGAAAGTCCAGGTTTAAAACCTTCCCCTGAAGTGACTTAAAACCCGTGGAGGTTTTACTCGGGTGGGCAGCTGAGCTCCTCCTCAGCCGCTCTCACTCCTCCTACTCAAAGAGAAGGGGGAGAAAATATGATGTAAAAGGCTCAAGGGTTGAGATAAGGAAACTAAAAGCATCTTCCCCCCATCTACCCTCTTCCACCTCCTCCCCTCGAGTGGCACAGGGGAACAGGGGAATGGGGGCTGCGGTCAGTCCCTGATGCTTCATCTCCACTGCTCCTTCACGGTCCCTCTCTGCCCCTGCTCCCCGTGGGGTCCCTCCCACGGGATGCCGTCCTTCCCGAACTGAGCCTGCGGGGGCTGCCCACAGGCAGCAGCTCCTCAAGAACTGCTCCCACATGGCTCCGTGCCACGGGGTCCATCCCCCAGGAGCAAACTGCTCCAGCACGGGTCCCCCACGGGCGGCAGCTCCCCCCAGACCCCCTGCTCCTGCGTGGGCTCCTCTCCACGGGCTGCAGCTCCGGCCCGGGGCCTGCTCCTGCGGGGGCTCTCCATGGGCCGCAGCCTCCTCCAGGCCACATCCACCTGCTCCACCGGGGGCTCCTCCACGGGCTGCAGCGTGGAGATCTGCTCCGTGTGGGACCCGTGGGCTGCAGGGGGACAGCCTGCTCCACCAGGGGCCTCTCCACAGGCCGCAGGGGAACTGCTGCTGCGTGCCTGGAGCACCTCCTGCCCTCCTGCTGCCCTGACCTGGGGGTCTGCAGGGCTGCTTCTCACCCCTCTCTCTCCCAGCTGCTGCTATGCAGCAGTTTTTTTTTCATTTTCTTAAATCTGCTCTCCCAGAGCTGCAAACAGCATTGCTTATGACTAGGCTCTGCCCAGCGGCAGGGCCCTTATCTTAAGGGGTGGCAGCTTCTGTAAATGCCATGTAAACCCACTACAGAACCACACACTCTGGAAGAGTAACCTAACTGCTTACTGCAGTGTATCTGCGAGAAGGATAGCAGGTGTCCCTTCCTTTCCTGTTGCTGAAATTATTCTTTGCTGAATCATAATTAAGTATTCCTTGTAGGATAGAGTGGGTGGTGATGCTTTACTGTGTTTAAAGCATTTACCAAGCAAAGGTCTGAGATTCACTAAGAAATACTTCCATTTTCATTTTCCTTTTTAACAGGGATTCAGTGAGGCCCAGAACAAAATCCATAGGGAATTCTAAATACATTAACAGCAGCATGGAGGCCTGTGACAGTGACTGGGGAGGTATCTGAAGCAATTATGCATATACAGTGCCAAATCAGTCCCATCACTTTCTTTGAAGTATGCAGCATAAATGCTTGTTCCTGTGTTTGGGAGTTCCCTCTGCCCCCATGGGGCAGCTCCCTGTTCAGTGTGTTGGGGCTTTTGGACAGCGTGTTTAGATACCCAGCCCTGTCCATGTAGGAGGAGGGAACAGGCCCTGCTGCCAAACCGCCTGCGGGTCCTGCTGGGTGCTGCAAAGGGTGTGCCCTGAAATACCAGCTTATAAGACTCATTTCACCACTTGCTTGCTATCCCTCTGCAGCCTTGCACAGATCTTTCCTGTTTGGTTTGGGGTTTTCTACTCCCTATGTTTCCTTTGAATGCCCTTGGCATACCAGTGTGCTCCAGGCAGCTCAAACCATTAAACTCCTTTGAAAAATAATAATATGCTTAATTTTTTAGAATCATATGTGAATGAATGAACCAATGAATGGGGCTTATGGATAAATTATTCTATTAGCAGAAAACGTTGTTTATTAACTACTGGGAGAGTGGTTGAGCAGTGGCACAGATTGCCAAGGGAGGTGCTGGAGCCTCCATCTCAGAGGTATTCAGGCCCTGCTTGGCACTGTCCTGGGAAGCCTGCTCTGGGTGATAGGGGCTGGACTAGACGATCTCCGGAGGCCCCCTTCCAACTTCAGCTATTCTGTGAAGCAACGAGCTCATCACAAAGTCCTTTTTAAACTGTTCTGTAATTGCTTAGTCTAAATGGCATAATAATAGCTTTTTACTTTATAAAAGGTTTTTCTTTTGCATCCATAAACAGCGTTCTGGGAATAGATATTTGTATTGTTCAGTGTTGTCTATGAGCCAATAATAGCTGTGCAGACAAAAATCAGAGGGCAATCTTTTGTAAAAGTTGTCAAAATAATAAAGTACTACACGGTAATGGGAGGAAAACTTGCATATTAATGATGTGCGAATTTTCTAGGCCTCTGAGATAATTTGTACTAATTAGCAATAATGTGTTTTTCCAATTTAGTGATTTACATATTTTACCTTTGAAATAACTCTAAAACTTCTTTTTAGCTGTGCATCTTTGAAATGGAAAATGCAGAAGCCTGGGCTGATTAGGATATTACTGTCAGAGAAAGTATTTAATGGCTACAAAAAACAAGGCAAATTGTTTTTGTACCAGTTCCAGATTTTTTTCAGCAAAGCAATCCCAGACCAGCCTGAATTACAAAGTTTGTTTTTTTTAATGTAAGATGACTGTCTTTAAGTGGAACAAAATGTCGCACTGGCTAATATATCACCTGCTCAGCCTAAATCTAAATGAACTAATTCAAGGTATGGGTATGGGTAAGTTAGGACTTAAAAACATGCTAATTTAGGATTTTCTTCCACTAGCAAGAATTGATAGTTTAGATAAAGGATACTGAGGAAAAGCAGCAATCCTTTCGCTCTGGAATACCATAGAAGTATCTTCTTTAAAAGGCAGTTATCTTGGGTGTCTGTGAGACAGGAGATTACAATTTATTCCATGATATGTCTCTCACACCCAGACTGATGAAAGAAAATGATCTCAATAAAATAAAATAAAATAAAATAAAATAAAATAAAATGAAGTATCTTTTTGCATCACTGACCCCAGAATGATAAGATGTAACACAGTTAAGGTTGCTCTGATTTATGCCGTCTAGAGGACATCATGTGATGGAGATCATATGAGCACCATGTGTTCCTATCACACCTGGTTTTATTTCCAGTACACCTTATGCCCAATGGTGCAGAAGAAAAAAGAGGAATTGTTGCGGGTTGTTTTGTTTTGTTTTTCATTTCAGATTTGTCAGAGATTTCTGAGTGGCAGAGGATTCCTTAAGTGCCAGAACAAACTGTGCCTGGGTTACAGGTATCAGCCAGTCCACCTTAATTAGCAAATCCTTCCAGTGACCAGGAGAATCACCTGGGGTGCAGTGTTGTCAAAGGCAGTTCTCGGTATGAGCTTGAAAGCACCATCTGACCCTTGCTGCTACGATCAGCTACCCCCGAGCCCTTCCTGGCATGGGTTTACTTCACTTGCTTGTTAAAACCTCACTAACAAAGACGCCACAATCTAGGCAGCCTGTTCCCGTGCTTCACACTGCTACCATTAAAAACCCATTTTTAACCTAAATATGCCTGCCTGCAATTTAAATCCATTATTCGTTGTTGTACATGTAGCAAGCATGGAGAGGAATTTATTACTTCCCCTTCCTTGTCTGTATGCAATGCAAACTACCTGGCATGTGTTTCTTGTGAGTGAAGCAAAACCACAAAATTCATGAATCACAAACGTTTTTTCACAGCAGTTTCTTTACACAAGAAATTTCAGAGACTCCAGGGGAAGAGAAATGTTTCTTTCAATCCATTTAAAGCTTACCCAGTCCTACATTTAGCTGACGCCTTCCACGCAATAACAGGAGAGCTTTTTGCTCCCATTTCGTTACATGTCTTTATAAATCATCTTTATACAGTTAAAAGAAAGATGCAAAAAGAGACGATAAAATCCTGCCACAGAGACCCTGCTCTCAAAGCCCAGCTCCAGGTTGCTAGGTGAGAGCTGGGTGCATCCTGCTCAGAGCAGGACAAAGTCCCCCGGGTATGCAGGGGGGAGACCTTCACACTTCTCCCAAAGTCCTCGCAGGAAACAAAAACGCTGTGTTGATGTACAATATAGGGGACTGTCTGTTTCATCATAAGTATAAAAACAACTCTGAGGCAGGCCGAGTGTTATTTTTCTACCAGTCGCGTCCAAAAGATGTGCTGAATGGTAATGCTGGTGAAATGGAAGGGATCTGTGAACATGTGAAGTGGTGAAGCCTGGCTCCCGGGGCATCTGCACCTGCCCACCGACCGATTTCAATGTCTGACAAGGCAGTGCCTCTCCCACAGCCCACCTCTGCGCTAGGCACTGCTTCTAATGAGACTGGGGAACTTTGAGTTGTCTGACTTGGAGATCTGCAGGATTCAGTAAATGAGAAGATGGTTCTTACCAATTCTTTCAGCTTAGGCGTTTCCATTGGGGGTTATCAGGATAATGAGCGAAAACAGGAGATCAGACTTTGAGATAAAATAACAAAGGGTCTGGAGGGCAAGACACATGAGGAGCGGCTGAGGTCCCTTGGTTTGCTCAGCCCAGAGCAGAGCAGGCTGAGGGGAGGCCTCATGGCGGCCTGCAGCTCCCTCACGAGGGGAGCGGAGGGGCAGGTGCTGAGCTCTGCTCTCTGGGGACAGCGACAGGACCCGAGGGAAGGGCATGGAGCTGGGACAGGGGAGGGTCAGGGTGGGTGTTGGGGAAAGGTTCTGCACCCAGAGGGGGGTCGGGCACTGGGACAGGCTCCCCAGGGCAGTGGTCACGACACCGAGCTGCCGGAGTTCAAGGAGCATTTGGACAGTGCTCTCAGACACACAGTCTGATTTTGGGTGGTCCTGTGTGGAGCCAGGAGTTGGCCTTGATGATTTTTCTAGGTCCCTTCCACATTAGGGTATTCTATGATTCTGTGATTCTAATGTATTTGTTCTTGAATCTTGTTCTGAATAACAATCAGCATTTATTTTGAATGGTAGAGGGATTATAATATTTTTAAGTTGTGGTTTTTTTTTGTTTTTTTTTTTTTTTCATCGCAGTACTTTATTTTGATAAAAACATGGTCTTCACATTTTATTGCCAAACTAGTTGGTTTAAACACCAGCATTCTCCTGTGGTGGATGTCTCTGGGGAAAGGAATCTCCTTTTAGGGCCTCCTTACCAATCCTGGAGCTGAGAATCCCAAATAAGCTCTGGCGCCCACGTTCTTTGTAGCTTTTGGTACTTGGAACTTGCATTCAGGTTCACACAAGTGCTCAGAAGGTGCTAAACAAGAGTTTTAAGGGGGTGTTTCTCAGTTTACCACATCTTCTGGATGGTTTGGCATGAAATAGCAGGCTAGCTCTCTGTCAAAGACCGATGCATTGAGTCACAGCCTTAAATGCCAAGGGCATTTTTTCAAAATATAAATTTCTCAAATGTTCACTGAAATATTTTATTCCAAAAGATAGTTGCTGTTCTTATGACTGACTAGCCTTCCTCGCTGCACTGTCTATTGTGTGGATACAGGCCCTGTGCAGATGAATGAATGTGCTTCATTTAAGAACAAGAATAGCGTCTGCTTGAGTGATTTACCTGATCAAGAGTAGCATGCTTAGACTACAAAATTGCTTCAGACTCATAAAAATCTGTGCTCTCTCGAGTATCTTACTGTGTTGTAAGCAGACACACTTTAAACAGAAAGAGAAGCCAACCTGCAGCCATTCCAAATCATCAGGAGAAATAAGTTAAAGGTGTTACAGATCAGAGAAAAAGTACAGGCTGTTGCAGACAGGACACTTTCAGGTCCGCTTTGTCTTCTGTGTGTTTGGGCAGGTGGTAGGTTTGAAATTAACTGCAGAAAGAAGGCTGGGAGGGACGTTTTGTCCCGGGAGGAGGATGTGGTCTCTAGAAACAGCAGGGTAACAGGGAAACTGCCACGAGTCTGGTCTGCTAATGAGTTGGTTTGAGTGACAACGCATAAAGGGGGGATATAAAAATGGGTTTGTACCAGTTTCTACCCATCTGGACTTCTGTACTCCCTCTTTAAGACACTTCTGGAATCTGCAGCAAAGTACATTGGGTTTTCAATCACAGAGAAATGTAGCAGACAGCCTGGTGTGGCCATGGAAAAAGGACCAGCCCGCAGTGCTGGTTTCTCTCAGCATCAGATGGAAGAAGTGTGGTTTCACAGGGAAAAAAAAAAAAATCAAATACTTTCCCCAAAAGCTCAAAACAGGTCCTCTGCAACTACAGCCTGTAACTCAGTACCTATGGTATCAAAGGGGACCTGGGAACTGATACCATTTGTAAGGCTGCTCCTAAGCCTAAAGCAAGCATGACATTTAGCCAGCAATTCGTGCTGCCTGCAGTCACAGTCTGTGTAATCCAGGCATGCAAACCTACTGTGAGATCGCACAGGGCATCTCTGAAAAAGATTAGTAAGAGATTCTGCAGGGAAGCCCCAGGCCTTTCTTCTGGCTTCCATAGGAGTATCTACACAACAGGGATAATCTGGCCTCTCCAAATGAGTACTCGTTAACTACCATTGATAACTTAGTACACTGGGGAAAATGTCACCTGGAGCACTCCCATTTCCCAGCTGCTCACAGCTGCTCCTCACCGTTATTCTTATTAGGTCCGCTCCTCTTCCTCACATCACCATTCAAAAGTCTGTTTTAACATACTGGAGAAATACTACTAGTCACCACCTCAGACTAGTGTGCAACGAGGCAGGCACGGGATTTGCTCTTTGTGCCAGCATCTGTCAGCCTAGAACACTGTAGTTTCTGATATGATTCTCTTTAACCTCGTACACTTTAGCAGTCTCTTACTGCCTGCATTTTTTTTTTCTTTTGTTCTTTTTTCAAAAGAATTACAGTGTATTTCAGCCATGGTGTCTTTTCATGTTCTCAGCCACATCCTGTGAGTGGATTATATTTTCTCCCATCAGCCTTTTAACACGGCTGCATAATTCCTCCAGATTTTCTAAGGTCCAAAATCTGATCAAAAGTCAGTGGCACAAATCCCAGTGGCTTCCTCGGGAATCTGCTCAAGCTGCAACATTATTGTGCAGCCACTTTGTGCAGCCAGGTTCCCAAACTCACTTTGAACTATCCAAAAAACCCAATCTGTTCAGGAACATTGGTTCCAAATCACTCCATTGATCTTCCTTAGTGAGTCAGCTCTGGAAGAAGACAAATTATTTTTGTAGCTTGATAGACCTTGAAGTTGCAGTCATGTCAGTTTGGGATTTATTTTTTTTTTTTAATTTAACTATAGTTGTTTACCAAGTCGTGTGTAGTAAGGAGTCTGCATAACAATTAGATCAACAATTCATAACAATTTTGTATGCCACAGAATATCTGGGGTATTTCTGCATGTCATGGTTAGATATTCATCTCTTGAGTGATGTAGATACTATGAAGATCGTTTTTGCTTTGCTAATCCCGAAAAGAGGAAAATATTTTTGTCTCCAGATCTAGTTCAGTTGATTTCCATTATAGGCAGAGAACGGGACCCGTAACAGGAATAGTGCTTTGGCACATAACGTTACTAGTCCTCAGCTGATGAGGTTCTCCATTCAAACCGTAGGTGCACAGTGACACCTTCTGGAAGCCTGTAATGAGAGGTACTTGAGCAGCTTCCCTCATTTCAAAACACAAATTTTACATGTAGAAGCTAATCCTTTTCTGGTCAACATTTTGCACAGCTTTTTGGCACAAGTTCTGTAATGTCATTGGGACATATAGTAGCAGAACACTGTCCTGATGGTTGACTTTTCTTCAGAAATCAACCCCAAAGTGTAGGCTTTTTTAATGACTACAAATAATTTGAATGTTTATGCAAGAAAAAAATAGAGGATAGAATTAGTGATGTATGTTAACTGCGTGATTAAAAAAAATGATATTACATTCTTAACTTTTTATTGACACAGATAAGGAAAGAGGGTCAGACAAAATGTAGAGGGGCAGCAATTTGCCAAACAGGAAATGAAATGAATGGCATAGATTCTTGCTGCAATCTTGCTCCAGCAAGAATTTCATTTTAATATGTGTTATGTTGCAGTTTCTGATTAGACACTCTTTGCCCAGGCTGCTGACTTCCTGGGTAGTCTGCCTGCCAATGTGCCAGGATCTCTGAGTCACGGAGGATTTTAAGCCCATGAGTTGTGCCACAGACCTCAGTCCGAGGGCTCGCAAACCCCGCGGTGCCTGCGTGCATCAGCTGGATGGGGGCCAGAATGGGAAGCGGAGCCATCGCTGAGCCGACTGTGATGCTCTAACGCCCAGCATTCTGTCCTGTTACTGGAAAACAAGTCCTTATTTCTAATATTTAATTCCAGCTCAAGGATTACTTCTCCTTAAGCTTCCTGTTCCTTAGAAGCAACAAAGATGTGATATGTAGGAGTGGAAAAGGAACAGGGCTGTGAGTGGAGCCAGCAGAGGCTGATTTCCAGCCTTCCCGAGACAACACAGTAGGTGCTGACTGATACGGATACTCGGAGACCCACTGAACCCAATAGGTTTGTGACTCACACCAGCTGTGGGTTGACTCTCTGGTTTCCAAAGAGAGTTCCCCTGATGTATCTGGAGAAATCTGTTTCACCACGATCTAAAATGACACAGTCACTACAGATTCAGATGGAAACTGCATAGAGAACCACGTCTTCCCACAATGGTCAGCAGTTTTGGCAAAAGAGTAGTACTATATAAAAGTAATCATTGTGTAGCAGAAAGAAATAAAGGCTGACAGTTCTGGCAGGACATCCATCTAGGCCCAGCCAACCCTGGGAAAATACATTGCCCTAGAAAAGTACCTTATGGAGCTGTAATAATTAGCAAAGTGCTAAGCAGAGCCATCAATAGCAAACAGTTCTGGCTGCACCGAGATCTAAGCCAAGTCCAGCCATTACAATGGCTTTTCAAGCATGAGTTAATGCAATTGCTTAACCTAATGCAATCCCAGGTTTTAGCACAAAACCTCGAGGAAAATTAATCCTCCAGCAAAAGCCTAGGAGAAACCCTATGATTTACATATCTCCTACTGAACATTGTATTTTGACAGTGTAAATGAAATAGCCTTGGGAGGAACTTCTCCCCAGTGTGAATTTCACACGTGGGCTTACACAAAATCGGTTCTGCTGGAAAATTAATACATTGCTGTTAATGTTTATAAAATATCAAGCACTAACATGCAGTGCCTGCAAGTAGGATGGTTCTTTTACGGACTGCTCTGTGCAGCTCTATAGTTTGTTTTACATGTTTGAAGACTCTGGTTTATTTTTGCCTCTTGAACCTAAATCTTCTGTTTCAAGTTATCTACTAACAGATCCATTAGGAAAAGCTGCTTACACCTGTCAGTAACTAATGTTGAAAGAATGCAAATATTTAAAAGTTGAAGAAAGAATATCACTAGGAATACATTCACTACAAAATATGTTTACTTCAAATGATCTTTTTTAATTACATATATATATATATTTACATTTTAATTTTTCTTTAAGGAACAAAATACAGCAAATATTAAAATATTGCTGATTTAAAAAAAAAAAAAGAAGACTAAGGAGTTCAACTAAAGTTCCTGGAAAGTCATTTTACTTCTGAAAATATCTCCTCTCCCCAAAAAGCCTCTCAGTTCTCAAAGTGATTTGCAGCAAGAGCACTTTCATGTTGATGAAAACAGCCAAAAATGGCTCCTCGCTTGCTGTTTGAATCTCTCTCTAATTCACTATGAATCGGCTCTACTCAACAGTTCAGAAACTCACTATTTCACAGTCTAAGTGAGCAGGAAACAGTAAAATAGATTAGCACCCATAAAGCCACCAGGATACCTGCTCCTTCACATAAAAATGTGCAAACCCTCTCTTTGGGCAAGGAGCAGAAGCTGAAGAGGCCCAGCAATCTGTCCTAACACCTTAAAGCAAAGCAAGACCAAAAAAAAAAAAAAAAAAAAGCTTTTGACATTATGTTATGTCACCCATTGAAGTGTGATTGCCAGAATGTTGAAATATAATAATGTTATTAAAATACAGATACACGTTCTATTTTGTCTTTACTATAACTTAATGTTTTCAATTTTTTTTTTTTAATTACTGTTTAGGTTTATGATAACTGAGGTTTCTTCATTCCCACAAATGTTCAGCAAAGTCTAATATATATATATATTTAATGCCTTACATAATAGCTAATATCAATATTGAAATCGAATTGTGATTTAATATTTACCTTGTATATTACAAAAAGAGGTGCCACCATATGTGATTAGGAGGTACTTTTATTAAATCCACAGTTCGTGTGTAAACCGAGAATTGTCCATAAGATATTTTCTGTAACAAAACCAAAGGCCAGGGCCAGTACTCCCAGCTGGGTTGAGAAGGTGTCCACGTTTCATTTCCTCTCTGTCCTGGTGAAGGTGAATGAACCTGTACAAAGGGGGGCAGCAGTGGGGGCTAGAGTACAGCCACAGATGTAGGCTGTACATCAATGTACATCTATGTACAGCCACAGATGTAGGCAAGCAACTGCAATGGCTGAGGGAATTTTCTTCCCATGAGCATGTGAGAAATGCACGCTCAGGTTTGCTGTAGGAAAAGGAAGGGCTGAATCTGTGCATCTCAGCTGTTGACGTTCCTCATCTTTAAACCTCTTGTCAAAGAAGTGCAAGCACTCACTTATGCAGTCCTGTCTTACGCAGCTGGACATCAGCCTGCAACCGTTAGTCAAGGAGGGGACGATGCCTATTTTTACCAATTCTGGGAGGAGTTAGGCCTCCAAGCTGCTCAGCAGTTTCGGGATCTAGGTGGCTGTACACATAGGCACTGATGTACCTGCCCAAAGAGCGTGGTAAGGTTGTCTATAAACACCAGGTGCTGGAAGGTGCTCAGCTGAGGTGGCTGTGCTTTTCTAACACCATTCACACTAGGGAGAAGGGGCGCTATCTTTTTACACAATACAATGCACTGTCGCTATGCTCTATTCTTGTTGAAAAAACATTTTTAATAACAGTGTTAGGTGATCATGGTCCTCCTAAGCGAAACGTGAAGGATGGGGCAAGACCATGGCTCCCAAAGGGTCGCGCTGCGCCAGCACTTGCTGAAACACCCCTACTAGTGCTTCCAAAGCCACCTGGGACAAGAGCCTGGAGAGGGCTGCGGGGAGTCACATCAGCCCTGCCGTGGGAGGTGACCGCCCTTCGCAGCACAACGGCTCAGAGCTGGGTTCAGTGGTGTAAGCAGGTGTTTTGCTCTGGGTCCCAGGACACAGGAAGAACCACCATGGCATACCTACTGGGTCTTTCTTCCCTTTTCCCTGCCAAGGAGCGAGGCAGTATCTTGCAATCCTGACTATCAAGCCTGGCTTGGGCCGCTGGGGACGGTGCCATCCCCGTGGGAAGGGCTGTCTTCACACCGGGCGGGCTCCAGTTCCTCTCTGATGCCAGGAGAAGGGCTGTGGGCCAGGAACGGGGAAGATATTCTGGGACGGGCTGAAACGGAGCCCAGCGTCGGAAAAGGCAGAAATCACGGCTGGGGAACAGGGAAAAGCCAGAACCTGGGTGGCTCCGCCGAGCTGCCGGGGGGAGCGGAGCCTGCAGGACCCTGGAGAGCGGCCGGCCCCGGCTCCAGCTCGCGGGGACGTCCTGGGTTTTATTTATTTTATTTATTTTATTTTACTTTATTTTATTATTTAATTCTATTTTACTTTTTCTCCTTTCCTTTCCTTTCCTTTCCTTTCCTTTCCTTTCCTTTCCTTTCCTTTCCTTTCCTTTCCTTTCCTTTCCTTTCCTTTCCTTTCCTTTCCTTTCCTTTCCTTTCCTTTCCTTTCCTTTCCTTTCCTTTCCTTTCCTTTCCTTTCCTTTCCTTTCCTTTCCTTTCCTTTCCTTCCCTTCCCTCCCCTCCCCTCCCCTTCTCCTTCCCTTTCTTTTCCCCTTCCCTTTCTTTTCCCTTCCCCTTCCTTTCCCTTTCCTTTATTTTCTTTCCATTTTCACGGGGGTTGCCGTGATCCCGTCACCCCTCGGATCAGCAGCGTGGCGGAGGGGCTCCCCTCGGGGCTGGGCTGCGCAGGACACCCACCTGCCCCCCAGTAACATCTATTTTATGTTATTTTCTCTCGCTCTCACACCTCCCCACAGCCCCCGAGGCCACCCGTGCCCCTCACCCCGCTCTCCAGCCCCTTCCCCCGGCGCCGTGAGCACAGCGTGGGGGCCGCCCCTTCCTCCTCCTCCTCCTCCTCCTCCTCCTCCTCCTCCTGCTCCCCTCCGCAGCGGGGAAGCCGCCCCCCGTCCAGCCCCGTCCTCGGGTGTCCCCGCGGGGTGTCCCGGGCCGGCGGTCCCCACAGAGCGAAGGGGCCGGGCCGGGCCGAGCCGTGCCGAGCCGGGGGGCGAGGCGGGGGAGCGGCGTTACGTGCGCCGGGGGGGCGTGGGGCGGGCGGGGAGCCGCAGCCCTGCGGTGCCTTAAAACGCCGCGGCGGCGCCGGGCCGCTTTTTGGAAACGGCGGCGGGGGGAAGCCGAAGCCGCCGCCCCGCCTCGCACGCACGCTGCCCCCGGTGCCGGCCCCATGGCTCCCCCCGCGGCCCCCCCGTCCCCTCCCCGCCGCCGCCGCCGCGGTGCCGGCCCCTCGGCCGCCGCTCCCCACGCAGGGCGCCGCTGAGCCCCCACCGGGACCCGCCCCGGCCGCATGCGCGGGGCCGCGGAGCCGCCGGGAGCGGGCGCGGAGCCCGGCGCCGCCGCCGCCGCCGGAGGGGAAGCGGCCAAGGACGCCCCGCGGGGCCCCGCCGCCGCCGACACCGTGAGTAGCGAGCGGGGCGCGGACCCCCCCCCCCCCCCCCCGCAGCCCCGGCCGCCCCCCGCCGTGGGGCGCACCGGCACCGCGCCGTGCCCCCGGCGGCGCGCAGCGACCCCTGGCGGCCGGGGGCGGCACCGCCTGGCGGGGGGGGAGGAGGAGGAGGAGGAGGAAGAAGAGGAGGAGGTGGGGGGGGGGGGGTCGGTGTGGGCGCTGCCGGTACCGGGCATCCCTCCCTGGGGGTGTTCAAGGAAGGGTTGGACGTGGTGCTCAGGGACGGGCTTCGGTGGGCGGCATAGGGTAGGGGGTGGTTGGACCTGGTGGCCCTGGAGGGCTCTTCCAACCCCAGTGGTGCTGCGGTGCCACGGAGGTGGGGTCGGGCTATCCCTGTGCCTGTCACCGGGCATCACGGCCCTTTGGCAGCCTGGTGGTTAACTTGCTGCAACCGCCCCGCTATCGCCTTCCTGCTGCTGTTGGGGGGCACGAGGCAGGGCCCTGGTTGTGTCCCGGCTAACTGAGAGCACGCTGAGACCGACTGGCGGCGGCATCGTGGTGACAGACCGCTCTAGGACCATAGGGTGGTTACTTCGGATCTCCGGGAATTTCTTCTCTGCCCACCCTGGTCAGGGCCCGTTTGGACACCTTCCCTCTGGGTCTCCAGCAGGCTGACGGGGAGGGACCATCCCTCAGCCTCACCACTACCACCGGCCTAGCCTCCTGAAAGAGTGGCACATGTTTTTCAGCTTGGGGTGAAGTGCTGAACCTGGACAGCTCCGGGCACTGAGGCTCCTTTCTGCCTCTCCTGGATCCCAGGTGACAAGCTGATGAACCATCAGCACAGGCCAGTACCAGTACTCAGTCACTTCTGCAAAGTGACCCCGTCTTTTTGTCGCTAAGCTGTCCCAAGGAGGCATCAGCCGTGGTGAATACTGCAGAGACCTCCTGGTATTCAGAGGAACAGGATATTAGCTAGAGGTTCCCGACCCTTAACTCTCAGTGAGCAGGCATGCTTCAAATGCTTTCATAGCCAACTGATGCAAAGAAGCCCATAGGGTGTCGTGGCTGAAGGGTGCTGAGCCCGGTCCTGACCTTACCTCAGCCTCAAATCGGGTTGGTAACGCTTCCCAGGCCCCGTCATCCATCGGGCTGGCGGTGGGCAGGGGCACCGTGAAGGCGCCCGCCCGGAGCGGCCGGATTCCAGCGTAGTACAACCCGAAGTGAATCGCGACAACCAGGATCAATAGGGACCGGCTTGTGAATCACTATTTAATGCACTCCGGCGTGAGTCATCCTGACTGAAAGCAGCTTTCAGCCCAGGACAATGTCAGTCAGCTCCTACCAGGTTGGGAATGAGTCAGATCTCAGCCCGAGTACAACACGGCGTGAGTCACCGGCTGCTCCATGTGACTCCAGAACCCAGCGCGAGCTGCCGGAGCCGCTGCGTGCTGTGAGTCACTTCGTAGTACAGGGAAATGGGCTTTCTGGAGACCATTCATAATTAAGCACGATGCAACCAAGCGCTCGGTTGGAGATGCTCTGCTCGCTCCCATCAATCTGCTCTGCGCGCCCGCTCCACTGTGTGCATAGTAAAGAGGTTTGTAAGATGCTAGGCTGAATGAACTTTTTGGTACGTGCGTGCTTGTTTTAAAGCGAGCTGCATAAAAATAACCAGAAGCAAAGACTTCCTCTGCCTTTAAAGGCAGCCCAGGCAGGACTGAAGCCGCGTTAGAACTGCCGACACTGGAGCAAGCCCCTGGTCCTCCGAGGCTGTTTCCAGCAGCCACAAAAGATGAGGCAAGGGATTCCGACAGTCGGTGCCCTACAGAGGATCTGGGCTTGGTGCTGACTTTACTTAATTCCAGTTTACAATGACTTGGGTTGTGAAGGGACAGTTATGTACGTACTTGCTTTCATGCTACTCGACAATCTCAGCACCCACATAAACGGCTAGACTGGAGAGACAGGTTGCTTTTGTTGCTTTTTCTGGCTAAAAGGTATAAAATTCTTTCATGTCCTTTGCATATCACAGGAGAAAACGGGACAGAGAGTGACCCTGCTAGCTGCATTTTGGAATAACTTTTTCAGTGAAGTCTTACATGTTGAAGTCCAAATGAAAGACATGCTTTTCTCTGCAATAGTACCAGTGGGGAAACAGAAACAGGGCAACACTCTTAAACACACCCCCTCCACCCCGTAACTGTTTCTTAACAAGAAAGCCAGACTTTACTCAGAAAGAGGTTCTAGTGCAGGTGGTGTTTTGCAGAGAGCAGGCTGATCTTGCAGCCAAACGTGCAGCACCGAATACTGAAGAAGGAGCAGAGCACATTTAAGCCCTCGGTAGAAAAAGATCTAAGTTACAAGTGGCACGATCTAGGCGCCGTTACCTGTTACTGTGTGGGTGTGATACATTTTCAGCTATTCCTTTTGAAATGTAAAGCAAGGCGTTCATCTGGAGAGATGAACCGAGCTCCTCTGAGCTGCTGCTCCTCTGGAAAAAATAAATGAAGTAGAACAGGTAAAGGCCCTCAGTTTCTGGGCATCTTATCTAAAAGCATCCCAGAACTGGTGCTTACACTCGGGGAAGGGTACTGCTTTCTCTTGTCTCTCACCCATGCACTGAAGCCTTTGACAGACTTGGGTGCAACCCATCTGAAGCTGCATTACACGGCGTGGCTCCCAGTATCCGCTCTATGAACGCCCGTCTTGCCTTCTAAAGACACTTCTCAGACACTTAAATCCTCCCATTTCCATTACAAGAGATCAAATCCCCAGTAATATGAAATCTGCACAGAGCTCTTACTATTAAGTGGGTAGTCCGATAACTATGCATAAAGTATGTGCATGCGTGTGGGTGAGTTCATTGACATAAATTACAGTTCTTCTCTATTTAAAATAGCACACTGCTCAATGCAGAAAGCACGTGTCAGATTTGTCAATGAAGAAGAAGAGGCGCGAGTGTCAGGCTTCCTGTTCACATTTCAGTTGACAACACACTACCAGAGGCTTCAGTGAGAGCATGTTGTGGCCCCAGGTATTTCTGAATTAATAAAATGCAGATTCAGACCTACCTTGAGCTCAGCCCCAGCTGCAAGCCTCGTCTGACATCAGTGGACAACGACAATCTCTTTCTTCCTACTCTGGCTGTCATTACTGGGGAGAGGTCTGAAGAAAGAGCAGCAATTGCAATATTTATGTAACCTCACCTCAAGCTCACTGAAACCCATGAGTATTCTTCATTGTTTCAGTGGAGTTTGGATCAGGCCCAAAGGGGCTACTGAAAAAAAACTGAACTACAGCCATCCAAACCTGGGCATTCCCACTGGCTGCCAGCTATTTTTATAGCACGTGGCTTCATACTCTGTGTACTCACTGCAAAATCTTCAGGCTGTGGCCGTGCAGATCAGGCTCTGGCACAAGCTAGGGCTTGCACACCTGCTTAGCTGTAGTGTGTGTAGGGAGGGAACGTGTTTTATGTTTAACAGAATCTTTGCTCTTCGCTAAGCTAAGAAAACTTTATTGTGCTTTAGCATAAAATGAGGATAAAAGTATAAACATTGTCTACCATCTTTTTGGGGGGGATGGTATTGTGATTTATTTTTTTAATCTGACCTTTGCAATTTATATTTTAAATATTCCTCCTTTGGGAAGGCTGTTTTCTGGGTAGACCACCGTTCTACTGAGAGATGAGCAAGCGCTAGAAATGTTACAAGTTAAATACCATTAGAGATGCTTTTAACCAGGGAAGTAATTTTCATTCCTGACCTTCACACACTGTTGTTTTCATAATGTTACATACAGAAATGCCTCCTAACCTGAACAACAGATAGGCATGCCACAGAGTGGAAAAGGTATGACAGTCGTACTTCTTTCCAGTACTTCAGTATTGCTCTTAAGGCATACAGGATTGCTTCTCCACTGTTGTCAAAAGTAGTTTTTCAAATACTTGCCTTAAGTCTTTGGGAGATTTTGTTCTTGTATTTTTGTTTTCTGAATTACTCATTAGCATTCAGTAATAATGTGTGTGCTTTTTTTTTCATTTTTATGAATCATAGATGCTGTCTAGCTAGATAAGAAGCAAGATTGTGCCATTATTTTTCTCTATTTTTAGTTCACTGCTTTTTAGGGATATTTTTCTAATGGATTAAGTTTGTTGTTATTAAATAGGGAAGGATCTCTCTCTCCCTGGGAGATCTAGAAACTCCACGTCTAGTCATCGGTGTGCATGTTACGTTACACTGACTTACCACAGTGAACTGACCAGAGACAAGCTGATCTTCTCAACAACTACTGCCCTTCTCAATTAAACACTCGACTAATTGGCACTTCGCCATGGGGGGAATAAGACAGTTCTGTGGATTTCTCCAGGCAGATCCTTGCTGTGCCTAGACCAGTCTCTGTATGTTTCCCTGTGCTGATTAACATCCTGAATCTGGTCCTTCCAGAGACTCCAAGGCTGCAAAACTGGTCAAACCTCACATAGGTTGCAAGTAGTCAGGGGAATCTCATCACTCACGTGGAAGCAGTCAGAAGAAACTTCGTGTAGTTGCAGAAATGATTACCTGTGAAACTGTCCTACGTGACTTAGGCAGCTAGGAGGTGTGTGTGTAGCTTAAGATAATCACTAGGGGTGGATTGTGGATGTGCCAGAGTGGTCCCAAGGAGCACGGGGCAGCTGGATGCAAGAACTGTGCAGTAAAGCATGACTGAGGGAGTCTTACCTGGTCTAGCCAGCAGTGCTACAAGGACCCCGGAAGAGTGTTGCCAGCAGGCCAAGGGAGGCGATCCTCCCCCTCTACTCAGCCATGGTGAGGCCACACCTGGAGCACTGTGTCCAGTTCTGGGCTCCCAGTACCAGAGGGACATAGAACTGCTGAAGCGAGTCCAGAGGAGGGCTACAAAGATGATTAGTAAATGATTAGGTGCTTCAGGACTGGAGCACCTGTTGTATGAGGACAGGCTGAGAGAACTGGGCCTGTTTAGCCTGGAAAAGAGAAGACTGAGGGCAGGCCTCATTAATGTGTATAAATATCCAAGGGGAGGATGTTGAGAGGATGGAGCCAGTCTCTTTTCACTTGTGCCCAGCGACAGGACAAGAGGCAACGGGCACAAACTGAAGCACAGGAGGTTCCGGCTGAATATGAGGGGCACTTCTTTACTGTGAGGGGGACAGAGCACTGGGACAGGCTGCCCAGAGAGGTTATGGAGTCTCCTTCTCTGGAGATATTCACAACCCGCCCCAATGCCATCCTGCACAACATGCTCTAGGTGATCCTGCTCAGCAGGGAGGTTGGACTAGGTGATCTTCAGAGGTCCCTTACAACCCTGTCCATTCTGTGGCCTTTGCAACAGAAACTCCTTTTGTCACCTGGACACTGACCAACTGTCCTGCTCCATAGCCTTGATTCCCCGTGCAAATGTCAGCTCATGCAGAGATTTTTTTTTATTATTATTTTAAATTTCATTTGAAGACTTTTGAACTTGGTACAGGTGGGCCACACTTCGTGCCGCTAAGTTCTGCCAGCTGAGACTGGTGACAGAGTTTGAGGATGACACCTCTTACCACAGTGAGTTGCTACTAGCAAAATCAGATCCCACTGACTACCCAAGAGCCAGCAGAATAGCACCTTTTATTCCTTCACTCTCCCTATGAGCCAGTCTGTTTTTTTTTCTATGAAGTTATGGCCTTCACCAAGCAGATATAGGTGTCTTTGACAGCGCCATAGGCAAACTAATAGAATTAGACATAGAGATGCATTTCATGTTATATCCAACAGTTGGCTACAACTGTATCTATGCTGGAGTTAAATAATGCTGGAGATGGTAGAGGTAAAAGTCCTTTGGTTAAAGGTATCTCATCTCATTCCATAAAAAAATCTGTAAGTATTTTTCTTTTCTTTTGAAAGATTCCTTTCAAAACATGTACGAGATAGCAGCCCACCTCCAGTTTTTAAGTCTTTCTCCCCTGCCTTTTATTCTCAAACCCATTTTCAACAAGGCACATTTCTGCTCCAGGTGGTGGGGAACAGAGAAGGCAGATGCCAATTCTCAAGTGCAAACAGCCTCCAGCACAGAGGATTCTCACACAGCTTGCTCTTGTTCATAACACCTTCCCGGAGGCCTGGAAATCTGAGAAGGTAAAGGAGGCTCACAGCACAGGGACTTTGGAGCAGTGAAATTTCCATTTTGGTATGAGGACGTTACCTACTGGAAGAAAAACAATTCCTGATTGTCTTGTTTTTCCCCTCCAAACCAGACTTTAGAGCATGGATCTCTCGTGTAGTACAACAGCCTAGTAAGGGCATTTAAGGTAACAGGGAATTAGAAAAGAACAAGAAACTACAAAGTAGCTGAGGGTTTTGAAATCCAGGCATATTCTGGAATATCTCTCTCACAAACTAGGTTGATGAATTTTTCCATTAACTCTCCTCATGGACTTTCTTCTCTTACCTTGAAGAAGCGATATAGCCTTGCCTGAAATTTAAAAAGGCAAAGCACTAGAACTCTGTGTGACTATCCAAGTGACTTTCAAAATCAACAGGCCAGTAACTTGGACTTGAACCTGTGAGACGCTGATCTTCATGAAGATTACAAAATTTCTTTGAGGATAAACCTATCCACTGGTCCTTTCCCATTTCAATGCTATAGTGGCAGAACAACAGTCTCCTGTCTGATTTGAGTGACCCAAAGGCACCAGGTGTAGGAGGATGTCTGTACACCTTGTTTTCCTCAGGAATGCACCCTCTTGTTCCACAGCCAAGTAACAGCTCTGGGGAACCCCCTCACCCTTGAACACACTTATATTTATATATACTTCATCAGTCTGGGCTTCTCAAGCTCCAAAGTCTTCTAGCTGATTGCTACAACTAATGTTTCCCCTGCCCAACCCTGTACATGCGTTTCTGCAAAATCATGCGACTGGTTCAAGAAAACATCGATCATTATTTCAGCTTAAAACAAAATAAGAAAGCAAAGCATTATGATCAGGTTGTGGGGACAAATTTAAACCATGTCTTAGGCTACCTATGAAAATCAGCAGCTGGCAGGGGAGCAGTGCACAGGTACCTCTCACCCTCCTTCCTCACTCCACCACCTGTGAGTCTGCAAAGTGTATTCTCAGCTGGGAATGAGGAGAAAAATTATTTAGCTAAGCATAAGTATCAATGTATGTCATTCCCTTTAACAACTTTAAAAGTAAGCTATTAGCTCAAAATGTCATTGATGATTGAAATGTTGTCATTAATCACCTACAATGTTGGTCTGTAACATAAGAAAGTCCTCTTGCAGCATGAGCAGTCACACTTTTGTTTTGATTTCAGATAGTTCAGGCCCTTCAGCTGAATACTATGAGATAAACTTGAGGAGATAACAAGTCACTGATACTAGCTACTATAGTAGTAGGATCCACAGGTCAGTAATTCTTCAAATTAATAATGTTTACTGCAAGTCTCTTCACTGATGCAAAGAACACAGACTAGATTTTTTTTTAAGTGGTTTTACACCTACTGCATGACCCAGTCAGAGCATCTGATATCCCAAATTAACAACCATAACATTTAATGAACACGAAAACTGTTTACCAGGAGGTCTAAAAACCCCTCTCCTTTTTGCCATAAGCATTTAGAATCTACTGAAGACAAAAACAATGGCCATCATTGCCACAGATACACAAGGCAGTCATGCAATTGTTTAAATTGTTGCTAACATAAATTGTAACGTAAAGAAGCAAGTGGTTTTGTAAATTCCTACCAATACTAGTCACTGGAGTTGTTGGGAAAGCTATTGCCCATTCAAGTATACAGCACAATTCAAAACAGTAATTCTGGTCACTGACTGGAAGGGCTCATTACATAGCTGTGGTAGCAGCAGGAAAAAGAAGAAAAGAGTGGTAGTGAAATTCTGGATCCAGTAGAGTCAGCAGAAGAAGTACTACAGACATAAATAAGTCTTTTCTGTTTGGGTCCTGTCAGTAGCTCACTGCATGACCTCCGAAAAGTTGCATCATCTCTCATCTCTGTAACATTTTTCCATTGCACCTTCCAAGATCGTTATACTTCTATGCATACAAGTCCATACACAGGTAGTTTCAATGCTTTTTAAAGTACTTTTATTTGAATGCCTAGATGAATTGCATAATCTCAGCCCTTTGTGCCCTTGCCTCTGTTCCAGCTAAGGAGCAGTTCACACCACACATGGCTGTAAAATTGCAGCATTTCTGTTCCCCTAGTTTTTTTGTTGTTGTTTTTGTTTTTAATAATTTAAAAATAAAAAAATAAAACGGCAAAGAAATTCAGAAAACAAGTACATATTCTGACTATACGCATGGAACTGACATAGCTTTGAGCAGGGTCTACGTCTTACAGCATGTTTAGGTTCATGGTTGACAGTACATGGTCTCAGCATGATCACAATTGGAATACACATTTGTAACAAACTGTGCTGCAAGCATGTTTTTTCATTTATTTATTTTTAACTTTATTATATGGCCAAAGGGAGGTGGGTCCCAGTGGATTATTATAGATAACAATGTGCTTGACTATATTTTGGCTTAGAACCAAAGCTACATTAAAAAAACCAAAAACAAACAGGGAAGTGGTGCTGGATGGATCACTTACTCATTGCCTGTCCTGTGAACCTGGACCAGCCCGATGTATTTTTTGTCTCACGGGTCTTAACGCTATTTGCCAAAGAAGTTTCTTCAACTTTGTAATAACATGCTGCACCGCTCAGTTGTCTACCTTGCTACTCTATAAAATCTATCCTAGATTTTATTTACTCCAGGAAAACACATTATTTATCCCTGAAAGGAATAGGGAGCAATAATAACCTTCTACTGATCAGAAGATCAACATGCTTCTTGGTTTGCTTTTCTAGATTAACAACCCTAACTCCTACAATTTCTCCTTGTAAGTCGTGCTTTCTTAACATCTTGCGTACCCTACACACAGTGTCTTTCTTGGCATGTGATGCCCACAAGTACTCACACAGAGGAGTAAATTACTTCCCATATCTTAACACAGTATTCCTGCTAATACACCTCAGAAAGTCACACCCTATTTAGTTTATGATCCACCCCAAACCTCTATCATATGTGCAGTATGGCTGTCAGCAAGCCTGTATTTCCTGTGGTAGAAAATCATTGAACAGCTCTGTAATAAAAGCTTGGGTTGTCTTTAAGCCAACAGTCCTCTTTCTCTTATTTCCTGTTACTCTAACCCAGCTCTGCTATCACGAAAGCATGCTTTAGCTGCTAGAAATATCTTTCAAAACAAGTCTTCATCACATAAGTGACCAAAACCTACTTGCTTATTCAATGAGAAAGTTGGTCTACATCTGCCAAATAAAAACGAAAACGCATAACTTGATCTGAGAAAACATGCTGAATTTGTATTCCTTGATCCTTCCCTTTCTGTAAGTTGTGTGAGAAGTCATGCAGTGCTGAACGTTCATCAAAATGTATAGTACCAGAAAACCTCCAAGTAAGGGGGATGATTCAGAAGTAAACCAAAGAACACAACGCTACTGGGCAGTTTTTGCTGTACAGCTACTTCATCAAAGACGTCAAAGGACAATTCTGAAGAAGAACCTGAGATGGCAACAGTGGATCCAGAAAGATTTTTTTTGAATTAAGTCGTAGTGGGATGAGGTGGGGAGGAAGAGTGTATTCCTACTATTCCCACCATCTATTACCTTTCTGCTTGAAAAAAAGCAAACAGGAACAAGCTTTTCCACTCAGACCACTGTCAGTTCAATTGTAAAATGGATTAGAGAGATGAACTTATGAACTATCCACATAAAACATCTCAAAAGGAAGAGTGGCTGGATTAGGCTATATAGACAGCATATATCTAATTCCAAATTACGCTTTTCTAATCATTAATAACTGTTTACTGTCCAAGGAAGCCTGAAATGCTATTAGATAAACCCAATACTTTATAGTTCATTACTTTCTAACTGAAATACAAAAATGCCTTATTTTTAAAAAGGACGGGTATCTGGAAGGAAAGTAATAGTTATTACTTTAATACTATAGAACTCTGAAGGAAAGAAATATGAATTTACAGATGTACTCTGCATTTCACATTTACGTTTCCACATTTTGAAATGAAGAATGTCTTGGGTTTTTTGGAAGCTATGTCCTTTTTCTGATTTTCTATTTCTGGGCATTTAGGAATTGCTTGTGAGAACAGGCCTGCGGAGTTACCAAATAGGTTATCGTTTCTATCTGCATCGTTCTTATGTTTTATTTCTCCTGCAAAACTGGAGCATCTTCTACTCAGCATGTCATACGTTTTTCCCTTGGGAGAGTGGGTGGTTCTCATAAAAACAAAATAAAAACTATTAAGCTCTATAATAGAAAAACAAATTCAGCACAAAAAAAAATCCAGCATAATTTAGAGCTGCACTCTGCTAAAATAATCCACTTACTTCTGGCACTTCTGAAGCCTGTGACAATGTCTCTGCATCCTCCCTCCAAGTTACAACACTATTTCCTAAACTTGACTGAACATTTTAGAAAGGAAGGCAACTTTTAACTATCTGGTGTTCAGCTCATCAGATTGTGTTCCAAGTGTGATATTAAATTATCAACACACAAATAACATTTGTAGCAACCAATTTTAGTTCCCCTACAATCATCACAGCCTCACAAGGTTTAGCAACCTGAAAAAACCTACACGCCAAGGGAGCACTTGATATAGAAGGATGGCTAGTTATGGATCCAAGAATCAACCTTGCAAGTCAAAAACCTCAGGAGATCCCTTGCAACCACTAGGCTTTTATGCCAGTGCCCTAAGAGCTGTGGCTCTCCGAGAACAGACACACCTCACTTCACCAGCATGCTCCTTGGCTCCCCATTCTTGTTTATATTCCCGTTTACATGCAGAATTCATTGGCCCCTTGCCTTCCATCATAGCACTTCAATGAAATGCATGAATTTTCCGCAGGGTTCAATACCTATCAGCTTCTATGGGGAAAAAAAGAAAGCCCAAGCATTTAACTTCTCGGTTCTTTTGAAGCTGTGGCTTTCAGTAGCTCTTGGTAAGGCTTTTGTAACAAAAGCAAAATGAAAAAATAAAAACACGTGTCTTACTTTCCCCTTCTCTTGCTGTCTTGCAGCCCATGGGATCAGAGCGGATGGAGATGCGCAAGCGGCAGATGTCTACAACCCAGGAGACCCCGGGCGCTGCACAGGCTCAGCACAGCACGGGCAATCGAGGGTCCAACGCCTGCTGCTTTTGTTGGTGCTGCTGCTGCAGCTGCTCATGGTACACGCTCTTATTCAAGCCTCTGGGGAACGGAGTAGCAGGGGAGGGAGGTAACAGCCAGCGTGTAGGACAGCATAAGCTAAACAAGCCACCTGGGAAATTCTGCAGGGCTGGGACTGTGAGAGAGATGACTGTGCTCTAGTACTAGACACAGCCTTCTGCTGTAGTGTATTTTTTTGCCATTGAAGTAATGGATATATAAAATCTCTGTAAAGTATCATCAGAAGAGATCAGAGTAGGAAAGCATTTTTTAAAAAAAGGTATTTTAGTCCTTGCCGTAGCTTTCCTCTAGGTTTTACAAGTGCACACCTGTACACACGGAAGTGACCCCCTTTTAATGAAGCTCACCTAACACGTTCAACTGAAGTTTTAAAGAAACACCACAACAACAACACAGCAGTAAGAACAGTATTTTTTCCTATGGGCATTAACGGTTCTGTAAAGTACTCTTACGTGCCTCCTTTTAGAAATCCTTATCATCCTCACTCTGCATACTTTTGTTGGAGAGCATCTAACTCTGATTTGATTTCTACCTGTACAGCCATTCACCCGTAGAAAAACTGCCATTCTATTTATCAGGATTTCATACCGAAATGGATACCTTCCTCTAAAGCGTTTCTACACAACTCCAGTTACACAAAAAGGGAGCTGTATGGCTAATACGCCTTTGACACACAGAAAATATATTCTCAGTGTCATTTTATACAGAACCAAAAGCAGCACTTATTTTTGAAATCAGATCTATTTTTATTTAAAAAAAAGGAGCTAAAAAAATCATTTATTACGTAAATAGTTACGGTGATGTCCAAAAGCCTGGTTATATCACAGCTCTCCACTCTAAAATGCTGACTCTGCTAATGCTGTGGTACCAAATGGCTTGGATCTCAGCCCTCGGC
This sequence comes from Anser brachyrhynchus, assembly GCF_964034855.1. NCBI lineage: Eukaryota > Metazoa > Chordata > Aves > Anseriformes > Anatidae > Anser > Anser brachyrhynchus. The sequence continues at coordinate 120,028,870 of NC_137695.1, forward strand.
TTTTTGTTGTCCAAATTAGGACACAAGGTCAGAGCTTGCAACACCTGAACAGTTGAAGGAATAGGACAAGCTTAACCAATCCCTACGTAACTGCATGTGTGACGATATATCTTGCTATTTTAACTTTTTTGGAAACAGAATGAAAAGTCTAACACGCCTTTTTTTTTTTTTTTTTTTTAATTTCCTGGTATCTGTTTTTTTTTTTTTTTTTTCTGCTGATTGTTCTTAGCCTTTTCCTTGAACTGTCAGTTCGTAGCTGGTATATCACATTCTAAATGAATACTTCAAAGCTTATACTGGTTATAAGAATCATCTGACCATGCTCCTGAATAATACTGGTGATGCTCAGTCAGCGGCAGTTTTTAAACCATCTTTCACTTGTTTCTCAACACCTTACACCTTGAAGTTTTACTCTATCATTACACCTGTTGCCACCCACTTTGTAGTGGATGGTCTGTTTTGTGAAGGACTGGTTATCCAGCCTTGAGCTTCACTAGGGCTCTCAGTAAAAACTGAAAGCAATACCAAAATATGCAATAGTTTTGGATTTAGGATAGGGACTTAGGAGCAGCATAGACTGTATTAAAGGGAGTTAGGAGTAGGTGTAAGAATTCATTAGTCAGAAATCTAATAACCAAGTGTCCATTCCTGTTTCTTTGTTTCAAAGGCAAGCAGATCTTTTGTCATTAATTAGCGGTGGCAACCCATGGCACCTACAATTCATATGAATTTAACCCTCGGGATTAGAGACTTTAAACACTGCATGCATTATTTAATAAGGATGAGGAATTAGGCAGAACACAATTCCAAAGAACTCCCACTGCAAGCTGTTGAACGGGAAAATTAATCAAGGAAGCACAGCAAGAAAGGAAAAGGAATCACTTGATTCCTTAAAGTAATGATTTGTTCACTTTCTCTCTCGTATGAGCTCCTCCAGATCCAGCTGATTCCATTCAAAATTCAAGTAAAGCTTGCTGTACTCAGTTCTGTTTCTGTTACGCCCATTATTAATTAATGGCTGAGACCAGAATTTTTACTGAAATAAGGAAAAGTCTTAAACAGCCATAGGAGTTCAGCCAAAACAGTGACAGCAAGCTGAGTGCTTCTAATAAATTCACTATCCACCACATAAGCACTTCAGAGCAAGCAAACCTGGCAGTGAGGTGAAGGGAAGAAGTCATAAAATAACCTGCCTGGCCAGACAAGGAATCTGTTCACCATTACTTCCCCCATACACACACACACCCACACACGCCAGCAGTTAGAAGGAAATGCTTTCAAGAAGAAGATGAGAAGCAAGGGAAGAGCAGGCTCATCATTCCTCTGCTGTTGGTACTCAGCTTATCAGAAGTTATACAGACCCAATTCTGCCTTCCCTAATGAAAACAGTGAATATCCTGTAGGGTCAGAAAGCTTTGTTTTTTGCAAGATGTCAAGTATTCTGGCTCTGATTCTACAAAGCTTCTCGGCAGGTGCATAGAGGTAAACTAAGGTAACGTTCAGAGAGAGATAATTACTGTGCCTGGTCAGGATTGGAGTTTGTTACCTCGCGGAATGGTACCTATGTTAAAGCATCGCTATACAAATAGCGGTGTCATCTGAACAACTGTCCAGTGCAATCTCAAATGGCTCAGGGTGGAGCTGCATGTTATACATACAAACATCTTTCCATAAAAGAAAAAAAAAATCTGTGAAGTCAGAGTACATAAAAATTGCATTCCATCTTTTAAATTGTTGCTAAACTGCTTTTTTAATGCCTTACCTGATATTCTTGAGAATGCTCATTATCTGTGCATCTCACTATTCAAACAATTCAGAGAAAGCAATTTACTCAGAGTGTGTTAAATTACCCAAATTTCATGATGCTTAAAATTCCTATTTGCATTTCACAATCATCTGGGAAACCAATACAAGCTCCAAAACAGAGCAGCTTGTTTTAGTTTTAAAATAATTTGTGATTTCTTTTAGAACGATTGTTTTCTAGTAGCAAGAAATGCAAAACAAACCGTAATTAAGCTATTTTTATTTCCTATTCATAAAGCCTTTCCTCAAAATAGCTCAAGTACTTTGAGCAGAAAAATTATGAATAGGAACAAAAATAACAGTCTGCATGAGTCATACAGCTGAGTTGCAGAACATCCAATATTCAGCATACTCCTAATAGTAGACTTAGAATGAAGAAATGGTGAAACAAGTCTCTCAGCCAGATTCTCACAGCCTGTGTTCGTACTACAGTTAAAACTCAAGCCTCCCGTCCGTTACTCTTCCAAAACCTGAGAAGGTGCAGTATTGCACGTTTAGTCTCTTTGCCTATGTTTCCCTATACATTTCTAGGAAGTCAGCCAGCCTGCAAGGGTACTTTGTGAGACATGGCGTGTTCTTTTAAGGAAACTTAATTTCATCTTTTTACCCTTTTGTGCGTCATCCTATGAAGACTGTAATCCTTTCTGTTGGATCTGTTGACTTCCCTCAGTGTAAGAACTCTGACAAGTGCATAAATTCTTGTTTACATGTGTGAGGAATGCATAATATACCACTTTTCATATTAAAAAGGCCAGCACTATTGGCACTAAGTATAATAAAAGCCTGAATCCCATAGACCCAAAGAGAACAGAGCACTAACATTCTTTAACTACTAGTTTTCTTTTCTGAAAAAGTGAATTCAAATAGTTCACTGGTTTGAATGTATGGTTCAGATGTTGCTGAAAAATATGTTTGCAATTGGCAACATGCTTGCTCTCAAACTTCACAACAGGAAGGTTTTCCTACCTCTTCAATGCATGCCTTGGCAAAGAGAAATGCACCTCTCTCCTCTACTGTTAAGCCTCCAGCCACTCTTCTCAAACCTTAAAATGTTACAATTCTTCATCCTCCAAAACGGTCCCTGCAAATTATGGACTACCACTGAAGAGAGCAAGAAAATGAGTAAGCAGTAAATAGTAAGACTGCAAATAAGACAGAGCCACGAGCTTAAAAGGAAGAACGCAAATAAGAATCAGCTGGTTTAACAACAAGCCGTGCTAGAGATAAATGAGATTCTTGGGGATTAAGACATCAAAATTGTTACATTAAAGTAAAATACAAATGAAGAAACTGAGTTTGGTATTTTCCTAGAATTTGTAACAACTGTACTGCTTTATTTCAGCTGAAGGATTTGTATCATACAAGGTACTGCCTGTAATTCACAGGGACCTTTACTTCTTGACAAACTCCAAGCAGTTTTACAGATTATATGAATGTGTGTGTGCACACCTGTATTTCTCACTAAACTATGGTAATCTAGAATACAGTCCCCATGTGCTAAAAGGAAACATGCACATGCTGAAATTCAGTATCAAAAGAATCATCTGCAACTCTAAAAGGATTTTTTTTTAACTAACTAGTTACGTATACTGACCTTTGAGAAAAGCAGCTGGAGTTGACACCTTCCCTTCCAAGGGTCATTAAAAATTATCAGTGATCACTAGTGACTGCAGCACACTTTTTTTTTTTTTTAACTTTAATGCTACAAACAAGCTAATACTCATTTCCAGTCAAACGTAGTCAAATGTATATGCTGCTTTTCTCCAGGCCTCAAATCTGTATGCATATACTAGCATTTACTTAATGCTGCAGTTCATAACCTCACAACGTGGCTGTATCTACATGTGATCTCTGAAAGATGCTTACCCTTTCAGCAACACATACAGAAGCATCTACCTGGCTTAGAACTTTTAGCTCCAGCTCCAGCATTCAGGCTTTCTTGAGTGACATGGTGCCACCACTCTGAACCAGAATCTTGGCACTCATCATGCCTTATGGATATAAAAAATAGCCAGCGTGTAAAAAGAAAAACAAAAAAGTTTGAAGTCTAACTTGCATAAAACCATTGCATCAAGTGTAACTCATGTAAGAACACTGCATCAAGCACACAATCAACACAACATAATAAACCTCAATGGAGTACATAGAGATTTTGTAGCTATTACAGGCTACTTGTGTGTACATATACTTTCTACACAGTGATATATATGATATTGAACAGTTCTGCTCTAAGTTTGCAGATTTACACAACGGAAGAACTAACATTAGAGTATAACTATGAGTATTGTGGCTACTGTTAGCTTCTGTCCTTTTAGTTGAATTTTTGTTTTTTAAATATTAGAGGAAAAGCATCTGCTGTATGTTCAATCTTTCCCTTTATAAAACTGACAAATTAATTGCTACCTTGCAGTCTTACTGTTAGAAATCAAGAGGAAGAGAGAACAAGGAGAACATCCCATGAACTCCAAGCAGAGGGTATTCCGAACTGTGAGGAAAGGTATGGTCTTTCTTAAGTGTTCTATCAAACTAATAATAAAACAAACCCAAACCACGCTAAATAATTGGATCACCCGACATACGCAACAAACTACTATTGTCCATTTGTCATTTAAGCTGAATTTGCAAGTCACCTGTCTTGCCCCCTAAAGAGCCAGATCCGATCTATAATCTTTAACCTTGTTTATACGCTGTGTATAAACAAATCCCAACTTTCACAGTACAACAATAAAAAAAGCATAGTAATTACAGACTCCTCTTTTTTTTTTTCTGAAATATTTTTAAATACATCCTTTTCCCACCCAGCAAATACATACCGAAGCTAACTGGTAGCACTCAGCCTTAAAAAAGGAATAAATGCCAAGGGGACCTCAGATCCTCTTGAGAATCAGGCAATTGTCTCTTAAGAGTTAGGCAAACAGACAGAAGCCCCTGTGAAGTTGTAATAGACCATGTCTTTTATGGTATTTGGATTGTTACTTCTTCTTAAATATTTTCATTCAATTTTAAACAATGATTCCACAAGAACTATTAGGAATTAAAAAAAGCTTAATTGTTGCTGAGGGACTTCTTTACTGCAATTACTTAGAGCAGTAAAGTGCAATTTCTGCAAAGTACAGGCAATCATCTGCATATGAGTTTTTGAGAGAAAAAAGCATCTTATAAATATATTTACTAGAGTTTACACTTAGGTAGCTGCAGTGCAGAATTTAGAGGCACATGAACCTTGCATTTTTGTTCCATTGTGATGGCAGATGCCTCCTACCAGATGAAAAGAGTTGAAGTAACAATCACTCATTTCTCCCTTCTTGCCCTCCTCTCCTCCTTCCTCCAGCCCTGCTCCTACTCTTGAAGAAGTAAATGCCTGGGCTCAATCATTTGACAAGTTGATGTTTACGCCAGCCGGCCGAAATGCTTTTCGTGAATTTCTACGAACAGAATTCAGTGAAGAAAACATGCTTTTCTGGATGGCCTGCGAGGAACTGAAACAAGAGTCCAACAAAAGTGTCATTGAAGAAAAAGCAAGACTAATTTATGAAGATTACATTTCTATCCTTTCTCCAAAAGAGGTATATTACTTTCCCCAATACATTCTTTGATGCTGCTTTGCACAGTTACTGAGCATGTGTTTAAAGCCACAAAAATACCCAGGGATAGCTTTTCTTTCCCCGTGCTCCCACATTTCAGTGCTAACAAGGAGAGATCTAGGGCTAAAAGGCAAACCCATTGTTGAGGTGAGATAGTCAGTACTGCTTTCACTGGCTGTAAGAAAACTCTTCCTATGCTGCCTTGATATGCTGATGTGAAGGCTTTAGTTTGAGGCATAACTAGCATACAGATGAAGATTTTATCCTTAATTTAAATTTTGTTTGTTGGACAAATCAGTGTGGATTCTTTTGGTATGTGTCTGTGTGTGTGTAGATTGGGTCTACTAGGAAAGTGTTGCTTGCACAGCACAAAAAAAAGTGTTGCTTGCACAGCACAAACTGCTCTTGTGCAATATGTGCAATTTGCACGATTGCAAAGCACAAAGAGCAGCTGACAAAATACGGCACAGAACAAAGCCACCGGCTTCTTGAAATTTCAAACCTACTTGTCTGTTTGCTGCTAACAAGCATGTCAAATTTCAAAGACATCTCGTGTCAGCTTGAATATAGTCCTAGAAATAGGCTGGAATTTTAAACCTTTCTATATCCCTACAAAATTCATACACTTCATTATTTGTGGTGGAAACTGTACATATAAATATAATGTTTAAATCCAGACAGTGCTTTCCAGTAATGTTAACATCTTTCTACCTCCTAGTACTTGCAGGAAAAAAAAAGTACAGCATAAAAGCAATGCCTGGAATCATTATGTAACTATAGTTTCAGTCCACATCAATTCATTCTGCTTTTTAACATAGGAATTTGATTAAGCAACAGCTTCCCAGGTTACAGTTTCCGTCTGCGTCATCCTGCTTACTCCAAATTCAGTCTCTTTCCAACAGTGCTACTTCCCGAGGAAACAAACTGTCACAAAACATTACAGAGCCTCTCTACTACAGAGCAGGATGTTGGGCTGGGAATGGCCTACCAGTCTCTGAGGTTTTAGTAACAACGGGATTTCAAGCAGTGTTATTCAAAGTAAAGTTGCTCCAGTGAGAAAGTTTCTCTAACCACATACTCAGCAGGTTACTACTGCCAAATTTCAGCATTTTTTGTGTAAGTATATTTAACAGTCCTTAGACTCTGGAAGAACACCACCTGAACCTATTTAAAATGCTTTCTTTTTCAAGCCAATAGAACAGCAACAAACAAACAAACAAACAAAAAAAGAAAAATCAGCTACTGTACACCACTATTATTTACATGACTTTTTATTTTAATATGCAGGTCAGTCTGGACTCCAGAGTAAGGGAAGTTATTAACCGAAATATGCTGGAACCCTCACAACACACCTTCGATGACGCACAGCTTCAAATTTATACCTTAATGCACAGAGACTCCTACCCACGGTTTATGAACTCTGCTATTTATAAGGACTTGCTTCGGTCCTTATCTGAAAAATCCATCGAAGCGTAGGATTTTTTTCTTAAATGTATTTATTTTAAAACAAATGGGACTCTGGGCTATACCAAACAGGGAATTTAGTATTGATCGGATATTTACCTGAAAATAACTCAGGCAAGTTTTACTACAGACTGAATGTTTGAAACCCACACAGGGCTCTGACACAATCAGCTAACTGCAGTTTCTGATCAAATCAAGTATTACTTTGCAAAAGAGAATGAAGAGAAGATGTTAACGTTTAAAAAAAAAGAACCCGGTATTTTTACAATGCAGCATGCAACTCACAGACAGATCTCTTATAATGTATATCTGAAGTACAAATGCCAACTGAGCATGAAAACTAATTTTTAAGTGGAGTGCCAGAATTTTCTTGAAAGCCAAATCAGTTGCCCTCATCCTCCCGGTGACCAAAGTAAAAACAGTTGTACTGGCAAAATCTGGGTTACACTAAACTGAGTTTCACAACCTATATGAATCGTGCCTGGCACAGGTACACTCCACTTCTCTTGGTACATTTAAGGTGCATACAATGTGATAATGGAAATCAGTATGGCAATCTCAAGTTTATGGAAGCTAATGGTTGAAATAATGATGCCTGTAAAACCTTTTGCTGAAAAAAAATGTTATTTTATTACTAGAGTCTGCTGGAAGCATTTTTAAGTTCATATTGTTCATGTTTATAAAGTTAAATTATTTAATTAAGAGGAAGAAGAGTCTGGGCATTTAAATTCTCAAATAAAGCACAATTCTCACATATTTATCTTCCTTCTGTAGGGATGTAAAAAGCATTTCACTATTTGTTCTTGAAAGGATGGTGGTATCAATCATCTTGGTTTTGTACATATTAAATTGTCCTGTTAGCTGACAGAGCTTCTATGGTTTATATAACAGATACTTGTACATTGAGAAGAGAAGGAAGCTGGCACTATCCTGTTCCACAGCACTATTTCAGACTGTCCAAAAGAAAAGCAACATCTCCATCCGCTAATAAACTCCATTCATTACAGTATCCCCAAAGCATTGCAGTTGATTACCAATCCTATCTCAAAACTAGTAATCACAGGAAGCACTAGGAAGAAAGTAAGCTGAATCTGCATGATCTGTTTGAAGATCTGTTATTCTCATAAATTCTTTATTTTAAATTACAAGATCCACTACAATTCCACTATATTAAACTTTGGAGCTTACAGTGGACTTCCATTAAACTGTAGTTTTGCCCACACATTTATTTAAATAAACCAAATTGGGCAAATTCTAGAATTTGGGCAATTTGGTTCTAGAACCAAATAAGGCAGAATTTAGGAGATCTATTTGTTTCCTTAACACACTAGGCAGGAGACATGATCTCCCCTTAGTGCATTTGCAGTATCAGACAAATAGTGAGGAGCTTTTTCATTGCATAGCACCACAGGAGAAGATTTGATACAAGCTGAGTTAACAACAGCTATGAACTGGTTTCTATCATCTTCCAAAACCAAGACAGTATTCAACACACCATTTAAAAATACAGAGAAAAATAACACACCCCGAGAGACAGCAATACAAAATACTTTTGCCCTCTGTAGGGCAACACTGGTTGACTGAGTTGAGAGGAATTCCTTCTGTATACTGCTACTGAAGACATGAATCATATCACAGAATCACAGAATGGTTGGAAGGGACCTTAAAGGTCACCTTGTTCGAACCCCCCTGCCATGGGCAGGGATGCCACCCACTAGATCAGGTTGGCCAGGGCCTTGTTATGGTCCAGTTAAGGATTGCCACTGCTTAATGTATCGACATTGGTCATCTCAACTGACTTTGTAGTAGATACACCCCCAAAGCACTAACAGTACAATCTCGGTTTATGGAAAATATTACATGACAGGCAGTAACTTCAACAAAAGATCAAACAAGACCTGTTGGTAAGGCAGCATTCATGGGAGCTTGCAGTCAAACTGAGGATGCCATAGCTGCTCTTTTAATCAGGTCGGGTGAGCCTGCTCTGAACTGACAAAGTAAGTTTAACTAGGTCAAATTCTGCTTGCTGGAAAGATCAGACACACACATCAAAAAAAGTTCAAAGTGTTATCATTTCATGAGATGGATGATATAGTTTCTTTTAAGTTATCTCTCTTCCCTGCAAAGATACCTCATTAAGAGCTGGAAGACAGACTGAAAACTCGTGCTTTACAGCAGACAATATATTCTATTGTCCTGAAAGATGCACTGAAATTAAAGGGGAGACAAAACTATATTGGTTCGGGCAGTTCTACGGCTAACATCAGACCATTAAAAGAAAAAGTAGTGATTTCTAAACTTACTTTCCATGTGCCATAATGTCTAACCAATTAAAATTACCTAGTTTTCATGTTACTTCTGCATTACAACATGTGGATGTTTGCAATGCCCATCCTTCCTTAAAGATCTTCAACATCTATCCTTTGTTTTAGATTTGAGCTTACACTCAACACCAGTGGCAGAATGCTGGTCCCTACCAGAATGCTGGTATCCTGATGAGAGGACCTCTTAAAAAATACACAACCCCTCCACTAACCACATTATTCTGAGGGTTTTTAATGTTGGATTTAATTGAAGGGAAAAAAAAAAAAAAAGACCAAAGCAAAAACCCACCCACAGAAGACAGGTTTTTAACTATATTTCATTAGCATGTACTTGCTAATTACATGTCAACTTTTCTCAGGGCAAATGTGAATTACATTGAAATGTTACAATGGAGATGCTGTTACACGAATTGGAGGAGAAAACAATGATATTGACACAAGATATTATTTATAATTCATAAAGTAAAAAAGTACCACAAAGTCGATTTATCCTAGCTTGAAAATAAGCATGGCTGGCTTGCCTTGGTATTTACCTAACCGCAGGATATCATTAAGCTGTAACAACTTTACAGTCCACTGCTATTTTCTTCAATGTCTGCTCTTTACAAACCAGTAGCTCCCACCGAACACGCATCCTGTTAAAGACTGCTCTTTCCATGAGCCTGCTAAGTAGTATTAAAATTGTATGGGCTCCTTCAGCCAACATATTGTGCTTTGCACTGACCTTTACATTCCAAAGTAATTAGCACAATACAAATGAAAAAAAAAAATACAGTCCAAAACATTCTGCTATATATATGACTGATCACAAAAACATCATGCATTCTTCCTGATTAAAAAGAATAGCTGAAACAGAGAAAGTGATCAGTGATCATCTATCTCAATGTCATTTTTAAACGAGTTTGCTCTAAACAGTACTTGAGAACAAACACAAGTATTCTGCCATAAATGGTATCAGTACCATATTAATGACAATAATAAAAGATTTTCTATACTAATCCCACGTTTTCTATACTAATCCCAAAGCTTTATAAATGTTTGTGTTTTTTTTTAAATAAAAAAAAAAGTCAAGACTAGCGATGATCTACCAAAACAGAAGACACATCAAAACGATGGTCAGGACAAAATAATTTTAAACCCCAACATTCTCCTGTGCATGTTAACAGAATTATGTATGAGGAAAAGCCATCCAGCTAAGGATCCAGAAGCCAGAAGTGTTTTCTGAGCAGCAGGAACCTAAAGCCTTTCAAACAAAAACATGAAGACGGCACTTCTAAAATACCTTTTCTCACTCCACCTTTAAGAGGGATAAGCCTGGGAGAACTGAAGCACCTGTTGCACAGATGTGCATCCAAAGCTCACTGCTGAGCACGTTCCTTTTCGGACTCGGGTAAACAAAATGAAGCATGAAGAGATTTTAGGCACCTATGGTTTCTTTTGGATCTACTTCTTGGACTTCACCCTTCTCCTACAAGAAAGAAACTGTCCTCTTTACTGCAAAGACCAACAGTGAGGGGTGAAGCTGCTACCACGGCTGCAAGGTAACGTTAGATGAAAAAAATGCTTTATTTGAACTCCTGCTGGATACACCTACAACAAAGAAAGCAGTATAGCAGTTCTAGCTCTTTTAATAAAGTCCAGATGTAATTTGGTAAGTACAGAAAAACAATTACCATACTTTCCTCAAATAGGGATTTTCTTACATGTCACAGATGTGCATAAAGATTAAAGGACAAGCAGCACGAGGAAGCTTATGCAAACCAACTTGTGCCTGTCCTTTATATATGCTTTGAACAGCAACAGAAATTTAGGTCTTCTTGTCATCCAATCTGCAATCCTTTTTAACATAATTTTTTGGATTTGTTCCTTTAGAAATGCACCCAAACAAAGCACTGATATTAAATAGCTGCAATTAGTTAGCTGCTTAAACAAATGAAAAAAAAATCAATTATGCATCTAAATAATTCCTAAGAAGCATTCTTGCCAAAGGACCTACACATAGGCTGAAAATAAACCCATTCTGCTAATAGAAAAATAAATGTTTTCCAGATTAAGGCTGTGTTATCAAATAAGTTCAATTAAACATGTTTTTATACAAAATTACGGAAGAAATTTTGAAATGCTGAACAATGTTCTGCCTAAAAGTGTTTAGATCCATAACTAAACTTCGTTTTAAGCATTTTTCCTCTGAACAGAAAAGCCACTTTTTCTTCCTTGAACGAACTGACTGAAAAAGTTTGCTCTATGAAGTATTTACCAAACACTTCTTGTCCCGCAAAGCTCAGGAGTTGTCACGTTATTTCAAACTCCTGTTAAGACTGCTTCCATCATGCAAAAAACACCCCCCAAAATTTGTGTGTCTCCTTTACAGTCAATGAATTTATTCTCCAGGGACTGCACATACTCTCCCTACCCTTCCCCACAAGTTCTGTGTACACTGTCAGGATGGACCTCCTCAGCCCCAGGCTTTGATAAATTAGATAACACAGACCTAGGTACAGGGTGAGATCTCCATCTCTTCTAAAGATGTTTTTGTGGAAAGTGAATCTGAAAGTACTTCTAACCATGTGCACCATTAAGAAGCAGGCTGTAGCAAATGGGTATTTCTATCATCCCACATATGGAAAAGGTCGTAGCTTTAAAAATTTATTCTTGCCTGCAGGTCTACGATTTACATCAGATATTCAACATCTCAAAACTCAGTTCATAAACAAAATTAATGCCATTCATATGACATGAATTTAATATTAATTTCCCGGCCATCTTATCTTGTCATGAATTGGTCAGCTTGGTGTCAGCAGGACAGTCCACAACAAAATGGCTTTGCTTATATGCAACATCTAAAGCAAAGTTGGTTTTCAAGCACAATAAGGAAAAGTGAACAACCAAATCAGATTTCACTGACTATTTTAAGATATTCCTAGAAATAATACCTACTGATGGCATCTAAAATACATGCTTTGGGCAATAAAATAAATTGCATTGATCAAAGCTGGTTGCATAAACAAGCTTAACCAATCATCACAAAAGAGGTTATCACATCCATTAATAAAGCTCCAAAACCCACGACCAGAAATTTAGTCCAAGTTCAGAACTGGTATGTACACACCAGAGATTTAGTTAGCAAGCAGGTTCAACATAATTAAATTCAGTCAGATACCTTGACTCTTTGCAAAATTAGTGAATACAGCAGCAAGAAGCAAATTCCAGTCTTACAACCGAGCAAATGTGGAGAGGCAAAATACGTATCGGAAGAAGGTGTATGTTCCAGAATGTAATATATATATATAATATATATATTATATAATATATATACACACACACACATACAGTAAGTACATCATTCACATAGGAAAAAAAAAAACAAACCCATTACCAAAATATTTAATTGGTAAAATTTTAATGTCAACTTACTTATAAAAATGAAAAAATATTTTAACATTCACCATACAATTGAGCAACCTGGCCCTACCGACTATTAGCTATAGGAAGGCATTTAAGGAAATGATGGTTGTGTCAAAACAAAGGCTAACTTCAGGCATGTATGCTGCTTTGAAAAAAAAAAAAAAGAAAAAAAAAGAAAAAAGAAAAGAAAAACAACTCATTTTGCAGGAAGCTAGATGCTTAGCCTAGTTTTTAAAGCTAATTACAAAATCCACTTTCATACTGGTCCAGATGTCTTGACAATTTCTTCTTCTAACAGAACTGTCAAAAGAAAAGAAACTTTATAAGGTCTTCATACAGCTTATTTCTAAATCCTTGCAAGAAGAAACAGTAATATGACTGTTACATATCCATAGTTAGGATATGGAAATTACTCGTTAAAGCATTTGCTTATATAATACAAACATTCCTTCACTCAAGCATTTTATACAGAGACTTCCATAGCTGCCACCTTGCAAAGGGTTCTAAGGACAAATGCACTTTTTCTACATGACGCATCAAACAACTTCTAAGGTTCATAAATTATTTAGGTATCTCGGAGCACAGATTTGAACTGTATTCAGTAATAAGATGCATAAAAGATGCGTAAAAGATTTTTTTAAGCCGTAATCTTAATGTATGATGTGTGAAATGGTTCTGCAGAGCTGCAGCATTCTTAATATAGAAGACTAACAAAATGAAGATGCCTTGCTTCATATTGCATGCTATCACATCTTAAGTACTGAATTTTAAAGGCTTTCATTCCAATAATATGTTTTTCCACTTTATTGGACTACCATTGTTCCTGAGAAGTTTGTTGATTTTGTTTTATAATCCCCATTCCCTGATCTTAAAAAAAAAATAAAGCAAATTATCACTGTCCTACTACACTTAACCTGACACAGAAATAAGGCAGCAGTCATCTCTTTTATCCCCGTTCTTTTCAGAGTAAAAAATAAAAGGAAAAAGCAACACAAGGTGTAAAAAGGTCTATTCCACCCATCAAACCAGAGATTAAAAATAGTAGGAATATCTTTGGGTGAAGAATGGGAAAACACAGTGACTAACTTGCCACTTCTCTGTATGGCAAAGCATAGTACCTAAATGTCACAAGGTCTACGCCAATATCCTGATTTTACTAGCCACCCCCAGCCAATCACTTGTGTGTTCTCAACGCCTTCAGTCAACAGTTTTCCAACCTAACACTATTTCACAATACAACATATAACATCATTACTGAATTAAGAAACAACCACAAGTCAATAGAAACTCAACTGCCATTTACTGTAAAACAGAAAATGAAGCACAGCCCGGCTGTCTACTATCAGGTATGCAGAACAGTCGAATAGTCTTACCTTCCATCTGTTTCCACATTCATTACAGACAACAAATGTTGTCATAGGTTCATCAGCACTGCGTGTTTGAACCTTTGGCAAAGGCAAGAGCCAGAGCAGAAAAGGAAAATTAGTATGTTCAACCTTTGTTATCATGTGTTCAATGCAAAGGTTTAAAATCAAAGTGTAACATTAAGTAAATACATTTGGATTAAGAATATAAGTTAACTTTTTGTACCCATTGAAGACTTTTTTTTTTTGGTTTGGACTACAAAGTGATCATAAACTTATGTTTTGACAGATTTAGAAGCACTAAAATACCTAATTCAACATCAAAACTGTTCATATACTTCTAGGACAAAAAACTGCAGTAAAGCAGTTCAACTTTACATATATTTACTGATACAAAGGCTTAAAAGTCTCCTGATAGAAACACAGCTTTGTTTAAAGCAACCAACATACAATACTAAATTATAAACATAGCTGATCCTGTGATCAAAATTAAATACCCTGCAGCACTGCTAAGCAAATTAAAGCACTTCTTGTGCATATATTAAAATAGAAAAAGGTTGTAGGAACAACTGTAAATCAGGGCCTAAAATCAGTCAAATGGCAGGTTATATACATGTATTTACTCCCTCTGTTAAGAAAAAAAATGTTTATAGATTACAACCAGTAAATTATTTCTCATCCACATAAAACCAGATTATTAAATGTAATCAGAAGAATTAGCAAAAAAATCAGCATTGCAAAGAAACTGGCATTTCAGGCTACATAAATACTCAGCTTAGATTTAAATACAATCTTTGGTAAATTAATACAAAAAAAATTCTTCATGTAAGCACATCTAAGTAGATCCAACTGTCTCCACATATTTTGTAATTTGTTAATGTTTTGTTAAATGTTCATTTTGTAATTATAACTTTTTTCCCTGACAACGTTTAGATGTATAAGACTTCATCTTTGAAAAAGGAAAATGAACAGTCTCAATAGCCACATACCTGGGTATAGGTACAGTTCTTCTTTTTGCACTTGCCACATGTAAACAGATCAGTTTGGGTACCTCCTGTTTTAGCCATCTGGTGCTCTCTGATAGCTTCTTTGGTCAGATTTTTGCGCATTTCTTTCAGCTCATCACTTGCCATTTCCTGTTATAGATAAAGTGCAGAGAGTTTACTAGGGAGTTTTTTTTTAAAGAAATCATTACTAACATGCAAACCATACAATTCTAAATGCACATACCATTTCTTATCTAGAATTCACGAATAACTGCTCTATCAAAGGGCAAAGTAATTCTACAAAGTATTGCTTTTACAAAACTTAAGTTGGAATGTCTCAAAGAACACAAGCTACAAAAGGTTTAATTTTTTTTAATGCAGTTGAATAAAAGTTCAAACACCTAGAAACATTTATATGCAGACACATTTCTGAAGTTCAGAAGTATAACAGATACAAGGTAGGGGAGGATTTAAAAGGTCTCTTGAGGTAAGGAAAAAGGTCCTCTCCCTAGATTAGATCCTTGCATAACTATCTCATTGACCTACAGATGATAATGACTGTAGGAAGAATTTCCACCATCTTGACTATTTCCATATTTGTACTGAGAAATACAACTCTGCCATAATTTACTGCAAGTTACCAGAAGTCCAAAATCTTAGTATTAACTTTTAACCTTGGAAGTATGCTTCCCAAGCTAAAAATCATATACCTCATCAAGCCTGCACTTCAAAACTGTTTGCTAAATTGCACATTCCCTTATTATCGTACACCGCCACAAACCCTCTGTTAGATGTACAATAGGCACATCCCTTGTCATAATGACAAACCTTGTGTCAAGCCTGGATGCCAGGCAGTAACTCACAGAAAAAAAAAAGTCCAAAAATCTGCTACGAAATCAATGCTATCAGGAACACAGGAAGAAAACAGGGAGGAACAGAAGTGTTGTTCCTCACAAAAAAACAAAATGATCATTTTTCAAACAGGCACAGGATCTGGTTTTAGATAAAATGTTTTTCCATCTGAAAAAAAGAAAAAAAAATCATATTCTAAATTTAATACTTTTCTGTTAGCTTGAGAGCCTGGATTGCCAGAGACCATGTTTCCTTTTCAGAGTGGCTTCTACAAAATATGCTTCCAAATAAAGGCTCAGACCAGATATCTAGTTGTGCTGCAGCACTGTCACTGTAGGACAACGTAAACTGTAATGCCTATTACTAATTATCTGTCACCTCATAAGAATTGAACTAATACTCAAAGAAACTTGGAACTTATTTTACTCTGGCTTTTCTTCTTAATTCAATGCACTGTATCTAAATCGTGTAAATATAAATAGATATTAAATTATCATCAATAGCCCATTTCTATTGCAATTCATAAAGAAACTGTAAGTTTAATGGTGATGGTTGATGTATGCCAGAGTAAAGCCAGACAACGCTCTTCTACTGCAACATAAATTTGTGGATGCTTTTCCCAAGTTCCTGGCAAAACAGAGATATTAAACCAGTGCCTACGCTCAATAGTGGTAGCTCTACTCAAATACAGATGTCTCATAATACTGCACAAGCCACATTCTTTGATCAATTGCATAACAACTTCTAGCTCGTTTTCCTTGACTTTAAGCATTTTGTTGGGTAAGATTATGTAAAAGCAAACTTTGTTTTGCATAAAACTTCACACATACAGCTAGTTTCAAAATACTAACTGAAGAGCTCAGATTCACTGTTTGTTGTTTTTTTTTTTTCAAATCTTGTATTAATGCGGTTTGACTTCAGAAACCATCTTTTTGATATAATAGTGTATTTTAGCCATTACATTTAAAATTTTAGTCCAAGACATCAATTAAAACAAAAAATGGGCATTGGATAAAATGAAACATATTTTTGTGCACATTTACATACACATGCATGTAGAATAGGAAAAACTCAAAATATGCATTTAACTTACTGGTCCTTACACATTCCTTTATCAGCCTCCATTTGCCCTAGCCTTGATGTAAAGCTTTATAAAAATCTATTCCTTTAGATTAAAACTAATCATGATTTTTATTACTTGATCATATATTTAATTTCTTCTCAGTCTCCATGATATTCCTTTATACCTGATTGTGGCCAGTACAGGAAGGGTGGGAAGTAACAGAATCCAATACATACAAGCAGAACTACAAAACTGAAATCAGATGTTAACCATGCTTTTATTTTCCTTTCCTATAACATCTAATTTTTTACTTCAGACTTCCTAGATTTGTTTTGATTTATAAATATAAAGACAGTGAGCATCTGAACAGGAATTTCTATTAAAGTGTTCAAAATGTTCTTTCAATAACATAAATTTAATTTGATTCAAAGGGCAATTCTCCTAGCTTCTTTACCCCATCATTTATGTCTTCTTTCTATTTATTGTGAAGTTTCCTTCAAAATCACTTCAAGTAATCTGTCAAGTTTGAGATAAGCTTTAAATCAACACTGAAAACGCCAAAAGGAGAGGGACTGATTTTTACCACAGTGTTATCCCATGCATAGGAGTATAACAGCAGAAGTTAGTATTTGAAAAATAAAATGGCAAGACAGGTTAACACAGATGGTAGTATTACATATCCAGAACCGTGAATTAGTTGACAGCTTGAAATCACTAGCCAGATATATTTATTTACATCTTCCTGAACTTAAACTATCACTGATATCTCACGTGACCTTTCAAAAACTGCCCAGTATTCTGTTTCAGAGAATTTGCAAAAGACAGCTTACCTGTCTTCTGACTCACAGAGAAAATCAGATGTTTAGGAACCATTAACACAGTTAACACTTCCATTTGCTCTGCACCAATAAAGCCCTGTATAATTCAGACTGTGAAAGCCACAAACAAGCCATAGCCTCTCAAAAGTACAAAGAGCTTGTATTAATTGCTTCTGTGGCCAGGATATAAGTCCAACAGGGTAACAGTTCAAGACATATGCTTTACTTACCTCTGCTGTCATTTTGGCAAACTTGTCAGGAGGTATGTTCCCACATAACACATTTTTCCTTAGGTTTGGATTCTTTGCATCCTTGAGATTCGCTATCCTACTTCGTACCCTATTTTTGTATTTCATATCAGTGTTTTTTAATTCCTGAAAAATTGGTGCTTTGGATTTAAGGAACAAAACATTAACAAGTAAAACAGCACTACAGAATATTCTTTTGGGGGGGGGGCACTCTTTTAAAACCAAGTCCTTCCCCACACCTCCAAACAACAGTTACTTTCTTGTTCAACAAAGCAGACAGTAGTTCATGTCCTGCCAAAGCATAACTGTAATTTAGCACACGGTTTGCGAAATGTGAACTTGGTGCTAATAGAATTTTAATCAAAATCCTCAAAAATCAGCCATATATTTAAGTCCAGATCCTCAACCTCATGCTGAGGATGAATTAACTTCTGTATAAAAAGTAAGAATAAAAATCATACACACACACACACAAAAACCTACAGGTTTTAAGGTATGTGGTTTAGGCTGTGGTATTTTTTTTAAACGCTGAATTTCTGAACTGATGTGTTGAACACAGTTTGCTTGGTTTTGTCCTAAGTTAAATAAAATACTCACTATACAGATCAAATAAACTAATTTTTAAGATTATCAATGTTCTCTTATCCTAAAGCACCCAGATGCACAACAAAGGATATCTTCTTCAATCTGAGAACCCAGCTCTTCCTCATCAGCACCAATAGCAATGTAATCATCTGAGCAAAACAAAAAATAAAATATTAATTATTAGCACTCTGACGATCTTGGCAGAATTTTATATCACTGGGAGTCCATTCGGAACATCAAAATAGAACAAACTATGAAACAAACACAGTGAATTTTCTTTTTGAAACAGAAAATTTAATCTACTAAAATCTTATTATTTTGAAACTTTACTTTGAAGAAAAATAAGCAAAATGAACAACAACAGAAGATTATAAAAAAGTAGAATAGCCTTGTATCTTTCACACACAAAAATTTCTGTCTAGCTGCAAACACAAGTAGTAATAAAAATCAATTTGCTATACAGAAAAAAAAAAGTCTTCTATTAGGCTTGGCATCTACTCATCTCCAAAGTGCATCTGTGCATAAAATAGGTTATTATAAAAAGAAAATATTCTTCATCAGGTTTTATCAATTCTTTCAGTGCTCACAACAAAAGCCATGCAATGTTTTGCAAGCATGCAAGAGACAGATTTCATTAGGAACACTGTAATTAAATAACAAACAATATTATTATTAAAAAAATGCAGAGCTGCAAAGGGTCATAAAATATGCAAATTAGAAGAAATAAACCAAAGCAATCTTGGTAACATTATGAAAAGACTTCTTGGAAACCTAGATAAAATTCCAAGTACATATAATTATGAAAACTAAGATGCTATATGCAACTTTCTGGTTACAAATGTTTTTAAAGTCTATGAACTACTGATACAGAGGACCATAAATTCAAGATCTTTAGTCAGCTTTGATTACTGTCTGTGTTGAAATTTATGTGAATTAAAAGCAAAGAACAAAAGAGTGAGAAGAGTAAAAAAGATTACTTCAGAAGTCTGCTCACACTGTGTCAGCTTCCCCTAAGCTAAGAACAGAGGAAGAAGAGGTGGGTCATAAGTTCTGGTAGAAGAGAAGGACCCACAAGAAAGAATTCAGGTCATTCTGAGGAGTCCAACTTTTTATTTGCATCTCATTCAATTTGCCAGTTTAAAAACATCCAAGTGTACATGATGGGGGGGGGGAAAAACACCACTCACACACACAAAAAAAACCACAACAGTAACAGTCAAGCAATTTACAGATGCTTGTAAGGCATGAAAACTGAACAGTGCAAGAATCTTACTGTGATTGTATCAGTGAAACTCCAAGGTTAAATCAAAACAAAAAGGCAACCTTCAAAAATTGGAATCTGAAGGCTCACAGGACCTCTGGAGTAAGAAAGGCAGTCGTGTATAAAGTGTCACTTTCACTCACAGATAAGACGAAAAATAGCAGCTTCCATTAAAAGACTCAAATGAGGCATTACATAGGAAATAACTTCCTGAAAAGAAGGTCCACACTAGGCAAGATATCAGTTGAACACAAGCTACAAAAAGTCCCATATCACCAGCAACAAAAAAGTATTTCAGTACATACCCATATTGCCAAGGTTACCCAGTTACTTGCAGGTTGGGTGAACTGGCCTATGGGTATGTACACACAATTGGACATAAAGAATACAATAAACAAGGGCAGGGGAAGAAGAGAGTGGGAAGGACTGAAATGGAAAAGAAAATAGTTAAACTTGAAAATATAGTTTACAAAGCTCACCTCCTGTTCTGAGAGCTGCAGAGAGCATTTCTCTACATTTCACTCGTACAGAATCCGAAGTGCTTGGAGCTCGAGGAAAAGAAGGGATGAAAGAATTTGAGGGAGCACTACCCTCCTCCTTCCTGCTGCTGGAATTGCTACTTGAACTGCTAGAAAAAGGCAAAAAGAAAACTAGTATTAAATATTTTTTTCTTCTTCAGATGACTCTGTTCTAGGGCAAAACACAGATCTTTTGCCATATCCATTGATGATATTGAAGAAAAAAAAAGAGAGAGGTCACTTTCTAAAAGCTATTTATAGCTCTAGAGGTAATAAAATTTTAAAATGTCCTTAGAATGTTAGCCAGAGTATTTCACACAAGAGAGACCAGCAGGTATTTCATTCCGTTATGTGGTATGTAAGTTTTAATTCTCAGTTCTCTACATTAACATGAAACCATTTTTTCCTCATGGAACTTTGCTTTATAAAACAGTGAAGAAATACCATTCTAATATTCAGTCTGCAGTGAGTGCATTGCATTCACTCTACTTAGTGTACTGAAGTGGTACTACAGTTTAAGGTCACTTTTGCAAACTGTAAAACAGTTTTCAATTCACATTGGGACAAATGATTATAAGTTAAATTTCAATTTGAAAATGGCTCATAAACAGACTCACTACAAACAGAAACACACTGAAAAACTAGACTTGTTGATACTATTTTGCAAATACTCATTAGCTCCTCAAGTGTCATTTACATGGGCTCATCTTTCTGACAACATACATTTTGTCTTTATTAAAAAAGGTGTAGAACAAGACTGTTTATTAAACAAAATCTAGCAGACAAAAGAAGTATTCCAAACCTCTAGCATATGTAATTACCACAAAGTCGTAACTGAAAGTTGTTTAACGGTTCTCAAAGCTCAGTGCTAGGATTGAGAGAAGAAAGTATCTGACAGATAAAACAGATTAAATAAATAAACAATAAATATTCTGGCCATAGCTTGACCTGTGTCTTTTTTTCTTTTTTAGTATGCCAGCAGCTATCTCTAATACGACAAATTTGGGCCACAGTTTAAATATATGTACACACTGGTTGATTTTTCAGGTTAAAGCCAATGTATATTGAATGACATTACTTGTCCTCAAGAACTACGTACCTTTCTTCTCTTGCTTCAGGGCTGTTTTGTGAGGAAGATGCAGGCTCCTTTTTCTTTTCTTCAGAATCTTTATCCGTTGAAGGTCCATCTGAGAATACAAAACATGAGAAACTTTTACTCAATAACTGATTTAAAACAGTGGCAGAGTATCCTTGATGGTTTCTTCTGAACCAGTTAGAAATGCTATCAGCTCCCGCTCTCTGATTTGACCTTCTCTTGCTGAAACAGCTTTCTACCCTCAACACCCTCACCAACCCAGCAAATGAAATATATGTTAACACTTAGATACTTCAGGTCAAGACCAGTATCTGCTTAAAATGACAGTGAAGACATGATGAAAATATAAACTTTTATAATTTATTTTTGCCAATTCTACTGCATGAGATACACAATAACTTCTTAAACTTCTTAAACAGAAGCTTCATTAAGTCTCTGAAGTTCATCTTCCACGTTTTAAATACGAGTTCCTACTAAACATGTCATTCTTTTCAATTATATTCACAGTTTCACATTCTATTCAATTATGTTTAAAACACTGAATGAAAGGAACTGTAGGGTAAAAGCTACCTATGGTTGCCAAAAAAAAAATAAAGGTTTTGAAGGAGTTTCACAGATGTGCACACAGTATTTTCTGTGATAGCTCTTAGAATATTGTTTAAAAAGATTTAGTTGCCTTTCCCACACAGGATGTATTTAATGATGATAACATCACAGAAAATAAGAACAGTATTTTATTAAAAAGGGCAATCACAACACTTATCTTCAGCCTCGTGAACACCTTTTTATTGTAAAGAGCAGTTCAGAGTGGATAAATCAAGCTCCAGCTTTGACTTGCTTTCAGAAAGGTTGACTCTCTCCACTAGTTAGAAAGATTCGTGTCACCTACCTAAAGCTAGATTTTGTGAATTCCTCTCTCTGAGCCCTCATAAATCTGGCATCATACATCTAACTCTATAGATTGTTAATATTTTGATTACAAACTTCTTTAAAAAGAACTAAAACCAGATCAAAATAGGGAAATCTGATAAGGCTCAGTCATTCCTGTAGAGATACCCCAAACCACATATCTACACCTTTGCTTAAGCATTTAAAAGTATCCTCATTTCCAAAAGAACCCCATCCCCATATATCTCGTGGGAACTTAGTGGTACAGATCACAGATTCAAGTCTCTTATTCAAGCACTTAAAGCACACACATAGTATTCTGTCTCCAGCTGCCTCAAAAAATAAGATGCCTACAAAACAGTATGGGAACTAGGCAAATACACAAAATACTTCTCCAGAATACTGCCCCAGACTTCAAGAACTTAAAACTTTAAAGATTTCCTCACTAAAAATCACTAAGTAAGTAAATGAGGCTATAAGCTGAATGGATCGTAGACATTTTCTGCTATGACACCCAAGGTGCACAGAGAAAGGAAACAAAACCCATTTTAACATGCATATTGACATCATTACTTTCTATGGCAACAAACACATAATATATAATTTAAAAAATATTCTATATAGGCATGCTATCTCATTTACCCTCATCTTAAGTACATAATCATTTTTGTCAGAGGTTCTAAGACAAACTGACAGATCAGCAGGTATCCTGGGGTAAGCATTTACCCCAAGCCCCAGGACACGGAAGTATTAGAATGAGTCCAGAGGAGGGCCACAAAGATGAGGCTGGAGCACCGCTCCCAAAGGACAGGCTGAGAGAGCTTGGGCTGTTCAGTCTGGAGAAGGGAAGGCTCCGGGGAGACCTTATAGCAGCCTTCCAGTACCTAAAGGGGGCCTAAAGGAAAGCTAGGGAGGGAGTCTTTGTCAGGGGGTGCAGTGATAGGACAAGGGGGAATGGTTTTAAACTGTAAAAAGGGAAGATTTAGAAATACAAGGAAGAAATTCTTCACGCAGAGGGCGGTGAGGCATTAGCACAGGTTGCCCAGGAAACCTGTAGATGCCCCATCCCTGGAGGCGTTCAAGGCCAGGCTGGATGGGGCTTTGGGCAACCTGGTCTGGTGGGAGGTGTCCCTGCCCCTGCAGGGGGTTGGAACTGGGTGGTCTTTAAGGTCCCTTCCAACCCAAACTATGCTATGGTTCTATGATTTGTGAACATTTATTGATACCCTGATTGCTTCTTTCACTTATGAAGGGCAGAGTATACGTGAGGCACAGGGGTAAAGTAAGAGGTAAAAACATGGCTCTTTCTACACCTGCAGACCAGTCTAACCAGGTATGTCTCAAACCAACATCAAACTTCACCAGTCGAGACAACTGGACCGTCCTCAACAAATATGCATTCAAAACTACACTATCTTTAATCACTTGAAGTTTACACAGATTTCACAGAAACCTTTTCTTCGAAATCTTTTCTTCAGTTCTGTTTAGTCCAACTTCAGTAATCTGAAAATAAAGTTAACAATATTCTCTGCTTAGTAGAAATATTCTAAGTCATTCACTCTTATGGTCATATATTGGAAAGTACCAAGGACAGGGGATTCAGTGTCAAGCAGTATTAATTCTTAAACTCACACATGAGCAAGGACACTTTATTTTATTAAATACTGTACTGACAAAAGAATAGTATGCAATTAACAGCTTGCTAGACAGCATTTCAACTATCCTTTGGGGAGAGGACAAAAAAGTTAACCTTGAGAGACTAAAGTCTCTTCTAATTAACTTATTTTACATTCAGTGGTCAGACTCGAGCAAAGGGAGAATGACAGCTAATGGAAACTACAGACAACCACAGAAATTCTAACAAAGAAAGAGGGAAAAAACAGCCTTTCTGTGTAAGACATTTAAAAATTCAAATGAGAACATGATTCACGTCAGGAAATCTATAGAAGCAGAAAAATATTTAGAGAATTTAAATTATAATTCTAAGTTCCTTTAAAGAGGCATGAATATTTTTTAAACCGTTCAGCTATTAAAACTTACCCAAATTTCTTTTTTTTTTCAGAAAAACTGAAATTGTCATCACTTTTAGGAGTGAAAAGCATAATTCCAGTTTTAGCTGCTGCAGCTTCAGAAGGCCAAAAAAAGTCTTTTTTTTTTTCCTTGTTTAAATAACAAAGTAATTTATCGTAATGCCCAGTTAACAGGGGGTTAGTGAATGCTACTCCAATCTACAAGAGGGGCGGAAAGGAGGACCTAGGGAATAACAGGTCTGTCAGTCTGACCTTGGTACCAGGGAAGGTCGTGGAGCAAACCATCTTGTATGTCTTTACACAGCACATATGGGACAACTGAGTGATCAGATGCAGCCAGCATGAATTTATGAAAAGCTGGTCCTGCTTGACTAACCTGATCTCCTATGACAAAATGACCTTAGTAGATGAGGGAAAGGCTGTGGATGTTATTTACCTGGATTCCAGCAAAGTATTTGACAGTGTCGCACAATATTCTGTGAGAAACCATCTGCTCATGCCTTGGACGGGTGCACAGTTTGCTGGCTGAAGAACTGCCTGGATGGCCAGGCTCAAAGAGTCATAGTGAACAGAGTTCAACCCAAATGGCGGCTGGTCACCAGTGGCATCCCCCAGGGCTCAGTACTGGGGCCAGTTTTGTTCAACATTTTTATCGATAATCAGATGCACCCTCAGCAAGTCTGCAGACAACATCAAGTTAGGCAGGATTGCTTGAGGGTGGGAAGGCTGTGCAGCAGGACTGGCCACATCCAATCACACGAGATTCAAGAAGGCTGAATGCCAGGTCCTGCACTTGGGTCATAACAACCCCATGTGGCGGTATAGGCTTGGGGAAGAGTGGCTGGAAAGCTGCCCAGCAGAAAGGGACCTGGGGGTGCTGGTCAACAGCCAGCAGTAGTGGCCAAGAAGGCTAGTGGCATCCTGGTTTGCATCAGAAATAGTATGGCCAGCAGGACAAGGGAAGTGATTGTCCCCTTGTACATGGCACCAGTGCTTGAATACTGTGCTCAGTTCTGGGCCCCTTGCTAAAGGAAGGATATGGAGTTGCCTGAGCATGTGCAACAAAGTTGGTGAAGGGATTAGAAAACAACAATTATGAGGAGCTGCTGCGTGAACTGGACAAGAAGAGGGTGAGGAGAGACATCATCGCTCTCTACAACTACCTGGAAGGAGGTTGCAGTGAGGCGAGTGTCAGACTCTCTTTTCGTGTGACTAGTGATAGGACATGAGGAAATGGCCTCAAGTTACACCAGGGAGGTTTAGATTGGGTATTAGGGAGAACTTCATGGAGAGGGCGGTCAAGCATTGGAACGGGCTGCCCAGGGAAGCGGTGGAGTCCCCACTCCTGGAGGTATGTGAGAGACGTATAGGAATGGCACTGCGGAACGTTGTTTAGTGATGGGACTTGATGACCTTGAAGGTCTTTTCCAACCTAAATGATTCTACAGCTCATACCTGATATGTAAATTAAGAGATTTTCTAAAACTATTTTTGCACTTGATATCCTATAGAGACACGTAGTATTGTTATGCATAGTAAACACTATTCTTGAACATTCTTAGATTGTCATTTAGGAAATTGTTTTGTCAATAACAATTTTTTTGAATACAAACAGTACGTTTTTAGATGCTCTTGAACAACTTTACCTAATGACAGCCGTAACATACCTGTAAGATAGTCCTAGACTGTACCAGCTTGTTCCAGCAGAATCAAAACCAGATTTGAAATAACAGAAGATAGTATGCACAAATTCCACTGAGTAATACACTTCTGTGTAGTCTGGCTGGCATTATCTTAAAAACATTAAGCACTTATTAAGTATGACTAAGCAATTTTGGTTTAAGATATATATATATTGAAACAGGCATTTCAAAATGCTCTTGGACCCATTTTTAGGTTTTTGGTGTGTGTGTGGTTTTTTGCTGTTTTTTTTTTTCTTCCCCCTACTGGGAATATATGATCAGACTTGTGCTTACTGACAAGAGTATTGTCCAATCATTCTGCATCTTCAGTCCAGATCACAAGCTTACTGAAGTTAAGTTTACTTAGTTAAAGGTCTGGACTTTTTTTTTTTTTTTTTTACTGTATACTCTTAGAGTTTGGTAAGTAATTATTTGTGATAGAGAATGTTAAATTCCTTAGAGATTTTTTTAATGAGGATAACTTCATCAAAACCCTCATAACCTAAGTGGATACACATAGGCATCTGTATAACATACTCTACATACTCAACTACTTGGCAAAACAATAACTACCTGCAAATTCCACATTATGACTTAACAGTATTTCATTCGGAGAACTGAATTTGCTTCTTCATCTAAATTGCAACCAACTAGTCTGTGTGGTTTAACGTTTTTATAACATCTGAAAGCAATCTTTCACTGTAGCTCACACAGTGACTCACTTCAGACAATGCCTGTGAGCCCTCTGCTGGGCAGCTTCTGACCCTGCTGAAAAACCATTTGTAACCTGCCATGGTTCCAGGCGAGCCATAAATATCTGTTAACACTCTGGTGATTCACAACCTTATTTTGATTTCTTCTCTGTTTCCCATGCATCTTTAAAACACATGTTCCAAAAGCATTCAACTTAGATAGTACATGCACCCTGAACAGTCAAAGATTCTTTCCTAAATTCAAAATGTCATTTATAAAAATAACTCACAAAGACTTCAGATCTCTGAGTACAATGCTTGGTACGATTAACAGCTGTCCGCTTCTGTTGCCATCTTTGATCCATACCATTTTACATGCACTATAAACAGCACAATCGAAACTGATTTCTCAAGCAGCTCAACATATGGTATTTCGTATTCTTCTGAGAAAGTCAAAACTAATGATAAAACAGAATAAGAGTACTTTGTAAGATTCCCACCCATGCTTCATGCAGCCCAGATACCCTATCTTCCAGAGTTATGACACTAAGTTCTAATGAATACTGAGCAGTGAAATAAGAGGTGAAACATTTAACCTACTGTGCTTTATTATACGGTCTACACAGGAGAATTTAACTACATCAGTTTTTAATATAAGCAGTGCTGTATTTTCAAAATTTGTTTGATTTTATATAATAAATGCACAATCACAACTGTAGCAAACCTAGCACCGTAATGTACATAGAGCAATATCTTCCCCTGTAACAAAAATTAGAGAATGAACAAAGGTCACATACCCTCTGCCCCAAGAACATATTCAGTTCTGACTGTTGCCAAATATTTGCTATTTACATTGCAGTTCCTCACATTTGACATCACCTGATGAAAGCAGTCTTAAGGTAGATTTCACAATTGTCTTAAAGCAATCTGAATGTAGCAACCATCAAAAGCAGCAGTCCCACCTTTCCCCAGCTGCATGTTACTGCCTCAGTCCCTGTGCAGGAATCAGTAACTGCAAAAGGGATGGATCAAGAATCTGATACAGTTGAGATATAATCCAGAAGAACAGTATGTTTAGTTTACAACTGGTCAGTTCCCATCTCTGACCTTCTGGATAGCCACTTGAGCACTAGTCTTAGCACAGGAAGGAGCAAGAAGGCACCTCTGCAAAAGGGAGGTCAAGACCACCTCTTTCAGCAGCAGCCTACACTGAGATCAACCTACCGTCATCATCAGACAGCAAAGACTTATTCCAGACTTCTATAGCAAGACCACCCTCAGAGGCTGAGGAATAATTCCTGTGTTTCACAATGTTTAAACAGTTACATATCAGTCAGCTATAGGTAACAATATATTAAAACAAGTTTGACTGACTGACTGAAATTATGTTTAAAATAATGAAACAGAAACCTTTTTCTACTGTCTTAACAAATAAATTGCAATTCCTTTGCTCAAAGGACAGTGACACCCAGAACGCTTAGCTAGTGCAAAATGCAGTATCTGGGCGAATTCCCAAAAGCTGAGAATTCTGTGGAAAACACTATTTCTTCTGCTTTGTTGCCTAAAATAAGTTACACTATCAAAAATCTAAAAAAAAATATAAGAACAACCAATCAACAATAACAAAACAACAACAACAAAAAACAACAGGGACAGGGCCTTTTTTCTTTTCTTTTTTAAATTGTTTATTACATATTTCTTACTTAGATGAGTAACTTGAGAGATCTAGGTTCCTCAGTCCAGCTGCTGCGTTTAAGTATCTAGAGGAGGTCAAGTTAATAGGCAAGTCTATTGCTGCTTTTACATATCTTACCATTTTTATGCATCAGATAGTTGGACTTCAAGATATAAGTAGAAATTTAATCAGAAGTACATGATTTCTATTTTTTACCAGTGAATTCTGATCAGATCCTTTATAAAGCATGCATTTATTTTATATTAAAATTCAGTATGATTTTAGAAGTATTTAGGCAATACGCAAGATGCTGATAAAATTTAATTACTACTACTAGCCTAATGAGCGTTACCTAGCATTTTAAAGGTAGGTTAAAAAATATCTGTGGTATAGAAGCTGTTACTTCTTATTAGGATATATAAGTTGTAGAAAAGAAGATTATGAAAACTGTCACAATTTGTCCATATTTACGTGCATACACTGGCAAAGGGATATAAAGTCATTTTTACAACATTTACAAAAGGAATAATAAAGTATTTGATAAAATACTTCATAATTGCTAAAATGAGACTGACTGGGATAAAATGAGACTAACAGATTTGACAAAATGAGGCTGACTGAGGCTACCCCTGAAATGGAACCCAGGTATTTAACATAGTTTTCTAGACAGAACGTCAAATATTTAAATCAGGAGAAAATAATAAAAACTCTTTCCTATTTCAAAATTTTAAGCTTTCTAAAGCTTAGTTTATCTAAAATGGGATCCAAAGAAATGAAATTGAGTACTAGTGTTATGAGCAAAAATAACTGAAAGATACAGCTTCAGATTAGAGTGTTTTCAAATACATTAGAATTAAGTGCTACAAGGTATCCTTGAATAACCATCTGTTAGCAAAAAGGTTTTGATAACTCTATTGAGTTATCTGTAATGAAAATTAAACAAAAAGTATTAACTCATCAATCAGTAAGTTATTTAAAACTATCAAGGTTTTAGAGAAATATGTACCATCTGTAAGTTATAACAGAATTTTAAAGGTGTTTTTTTTAAGTGTTTGTTCTCTTCACATGTCACTGTATAACCAAACTTCAAAGTCTCTACACTTTCATATGAGTTTTGCACAAACTCTTCTGAGTATCTGTTATATTTGACAAAGGAAATAGTCACGAAAAGGTTCGTTAGTTTTTAGTACTGCAGCACAGTCAGTCTAGCTCAACAGCAGGCAAAGAGACTTCAGAAATGAGTCATGTTGCAGAAGTTGGTTTCCTACTGTTTGTCAGCCCTAATCAAAGTATATTAACTTTGTTTCTGAATACATTTTCACAGTAATGCACTGGTGATAGTCAAAGAGATTAAAAAAAAAAACCTACCTTCACACAAATAGTTTCAATACTTAAGTAGGAGCACAAGTATATCTGAAGCAAGGAAGTGGAAGGATTTGCATCAAATCTGCATATAGCTGAAACAGTAAAACAACAAGTAACAAAAAAATAGAAGTTTGTGTCACCATACCTAACAGTTTCTTCCAAGACTTGATCAGAGATTTTGCTAAAGATGTAACTTCTTCATCTGTGCTTTGCTTGCGTATTGCATTCACTGACATTCCAATTCTGGTAGACTGCAACAGAAATAAAAACATATGCTATGAAAGGTGACATGAAGATAATTAAACAAATATAAATTTTTATAAAGTTGTCCAAATACAACTTTTTTAAAAAAATAAACTATTTTTGTTTGTTCTTAAGAATATTAGGATGAAATGCTGCAAACCTTTACAGAACTTACTTTAAGAACATCTACATTTTACAATGAAGTACAACAACAGTAACATTTGTATACATCACAAAAGTCTGGAGGTGAAGAAGAGTCATTAGAAGATTCCTGTTCCCAAATCATTTCAAAAAAAAACCTCTACAGAACTACTTACCTAAACTAAGTATGGCATTCAAAACATCTAACAAAGTGAAAACCTTATATAAATTTGAATGTTATAAAAATATTTTAGCAAAGGTTCTAACCTCACAATCTTATTTTTGTTTGAAGCAATGACTGTATTTATATTTTGGCACGAGCAGAAGCTCGCTAACTGCTTCAGTAACTTCATATTCTTCGAATTCCCATTCGCTGGCTGTGAAAGAAGCTGTAGTATCAGTTGGGAGTGACCATGTTTTAGGTTCCTAGCAATTTTAGCAATATTGAGATTCCTTAAAATCTTAAGTACAGAGGTTTCTGCTTTTAGGTAGAAACAGTAAGAACTGCCCACACTTCTGAAAATGCCACGCTGGTGACAGGCTTTAAAACTTTGGCACTACTGCCACCTACAGGGTGAAGATGAGATTTATTTACAATCCATTCCTTTTAAGAATTAGATTTTTTTCCTTTTAAGAGCTATAATTTATGTCCTCGTGAACATTAGATTTAGATTAACAGCAACAGAAGTTTCACTTCAGAGTATTTTCAGCTAACTTGTTATTATAACGGAGTACTTCCACACTTTTAGTTTTGGGAAAGGAATAAAGCATTTAACAATACAAATAAGCATTTTACTACGGTTTTATATTTTGATTGATGAGTAAATTTTCTGGATTGTTCTTAAGATGCTCAGCTTTGCTGCATTTATTATTCGGCAGACTCGTTAAATGTAATTTATTCTATGTACTTTTGAAGTGGTTTGTCATAGACGTCTTATCCTTTAAAGGAAAACTTAAATCTTTGTGTTACACTAAAAACGGAAACGATTTGTTCCTGTAAATTACTCCTTACAGCCCACACAAAACACTTCTTTGTGCACCACGGATGTGCTAAATGACTGGAAATGTACTGAAATATTCAGCAGCTATTTCACCAAAGGAAGCATATCAAAATCTCAGGTCTCAGCACCAGTTCTAAACATATTTTAGACTAAAGAAAACAGATGGCTACTCACTTGTATGAAAGGTTTTTTCAGGATGGACTCTGCACACTCAGACTAACAGAAAACACCAACTAGATGCAGCAGCTCTTCCTCTCCCTTTCACTTTTCCCCTTCTGTGGTTGAGCACTGAGGACAGGCCAAGGACTTCACTTACGGGCTGGCACTTCGCATTTCTTCCTCTACTTTTAACTGCATGCTCTTTTCATGATATACTTTAGCATCACACATCACACAAAGGCCTAACCAGAGCAGTACTGACCAACTGCCTTGACATGTTAAATATATACTCTGGACATTATGTTCAGACAATAAAAATAACATACATTTGGAAATCCAAATTGTACTTGTCACATCTGAATGAGAAAAAATGTACCTACAAAAAACAAACAAACAAGAAAACCCTTTGCGGCTAACTGGGTATAACTATGGCCTACTTTTATCAGAAATGGGGAAGGACACCAACCTACATCTTTACTTAATGTAGAAAAACTCAAGTAAAACTCAAAATTAATTATTTTTTTCTCTGATCACACGAGCAGAACCTATGATGGTAACTGTCTAAACTCTCAGCTTTCTTAAAGTAGTATGTAAACTCACTTCATTTGTTTTGCTTTTTGTTGAACACGTGATCTGGCCTCACCAAAAAAGACAGGAAGGTATGATCTGCCTAACTATTTGCCTGCAAACTGACACAGGTAATCACAAAAGGTCATTGTTATATTCTCTAAATGACCATACTTCAATTACATATCAGGTTTAGTCTTCCACCCTAAGGAACTGTTACTGTGAGAGCCATTTTAAGTGGAAGATTGGTATTTTTGTCTAGTCCAATTTAACCTGTGAAACTGTATTATCTCTGTGCCAGTTTATAAACATGCAGGTATCTGTATGGATCATTCTTCTTAACTTCAAATTCCCAAGCGCTTCTCATTCACTTTTCTTTAAGAGGCTCAGACTTAAGTAAATATCTGTTTTCACCTCCAAAGCATTCAAGCTGTAGGCCAAACAGCCTTTACACGGTATGAACAACAGTCATCACACGTAACCTATATGTGAACCCAAAACAAAGCACACAGTGGTAGCTACTCTTCTCTAAAATACACTAAAGGACCAAAATGAAAGGAACAGAGCTAGGGAAGAAAGGCAACCACTGAAGCAAGCACAGGTGCTACCATTTTTAAACTCTACGAAAGTAACAGGACAGAGAATTTGTGAGCACTTGGACCAAAAGAGAGCCAAATTCAGTCCTAGAGAATGACCACCTCCAACCTCCCAGGTCTCCACAACTTGCCAATGGGCTGGCGAGTCATTAACAAGGACCATATATCATGGCTTACTTCTGCACAGGGGTGTGTGCATGTGTGCGCGCGATTTCCAGTAAAACCTGTTGGTTAAAATAAAGACCGTCTCTCTTTAGCTGCAGCACTACCCACAATTAGCGTCAGAGAAACAATGTCTTTAATATTGTGCAGCTGCTAAACAGATTTGTAATTCTGATCACCACATAAATCACGTGCTACAAAGGCTACTGGCTCCTTGCATAGCTCAGCTCAACAGCTGTTAAGGAGGCACATCACCCTGCTCACATATAACTTGGTAGATACGACAGATTATTGGATATAATCACTTCATTCTTCTGTGGCAGAAGGCAGGTAAGAAAGACCCACGACACAAGCACAAACCCAAATTACTGACACGTACCTTCCTATTCCTTGCACTTGTAAATTGTCAGAGGATCTCCCGGGCTCAGACTGAACTGCCAGTCATGTCACAAGACGAATTGTCACTCCTTATATTACAAAGGAATAATGAAACTACCACATCAATCAGCGGTGCTTTTCTCAAAGTAGCCCATTTTGAAAACTGCTCAAAAATGAATGTAGAAGTATGATTTTCATTTGTGTCCTGTGCTTCATCAGTCCAAACATATCAATAGATATCTCAGTCTAGTTAGAGGAAGTAAGTGCTCCCACTTTCACACCATCATCCTCCTTAACGTTAGCATACTAATGACCCACCATTTCAACTGTTGCTCCAAGTCCTCCACTGTTTAAGCAATTTTGGGAGACCAAAAAAGAAATGTAGAATGGATGTTACGCATTTATAAAACTCTTTAAAAAAATGTAAATTTCAGTTTAAATGAAATCTTACACAGCCAAAAAGCGTCTGGGATACAGCAATGGATACTTCAGAAAAACTTCTTAACAAAGCTACAGTCGGTCTACTAAGCAAGACTAAAATAGCTCATCCCTTTAGACTTACTGCTAGACTTACAGAGAAATCTTCTTTAAAAACTCATATGGTGCCCCCCAATACAGATTAAAAACAACCTTTCATTAGAAATATTATTCCACTTTAAAAATAGGTACCCGTGATGTGGATGGAAATAAATAAGCTTCTTTCAAATAGAATAAAAAACAGGACAGGATTAGTATGCAATCCATAGAAATTAAGTCAGGGTCACACAAGTGCCCTAGAAGAGAGACACTTGAGTTTATACTCACCAAGATTAAGAGTCCCCTCTGCTGATAACACTAGTAAGAAAAGTTTTCATTGCGACTAAAAAAGAACGAGTTATCTACCTGTACATTCTTCAGATCCTTAAGGTTAAAGGGTAAAGATAGTTCTGCTGTTTTGTATAAAACCACTCCAAGTCTCATTCATCACACTAACCAGAAGAGTTTTGCAAAGCAGTATTTACACATACATAAAGAATTTTCAGAGCACTTGCACAGAGATTTTTCATTCCAAAGGGGAAATATATACATACATACATGTATACATATATATATATATATAAAACACAACTAGTTTTAATAAGATCTGCACAGCGAAACTCAAAAAAATTAGGGTAGGAGAAGGTGCTTTGTTTCTCTGTTTTAGGAACAAGGTTGGACATAGGGAAAAACGTTGCAGAGTTGTATCAGCCATGCTCATTCATGCATGAAGGTGAAACTTTCAAATTCCTATTTTTGGTGGCAAACGGTATTACTGATAATGTACTGAAATAAATACATTTTACAAATATATAGGAAAGACTGATGCTGTTACTGATACTTTTATCTTTCTAGCTAATTCTTTATCTGCGGCCACTGTCACTTAGCAAAATGATACTTTTCAGTCTTTTGCCATTTAAGTGGCTCCCACAGCAAAAATCAGGTCTTCCACTTACCTCTGCTATTTGCAAATTTTCATAGAGATAGGTAATATCCAGTTAATTTGAAACAAAAGTTGATCACTGCAGAACTACATGACAAACTCTGAAATTTGACATGTAAATAAAGTTCACTGAGTTATTTTTTTGAAAAGTTTACAAAAGTAGTATACTATGTTAGAGATGTAGAGATAAGCAAAATGAGCGCGTATGCATCCAAGTGTGAGACAGCACCACACCTGCACAGAGGAGCAAAACCAGTACTGTAATTACCTTAAGAACTACGCTACTCAGAGTTACATGGATAAAAAAGGAAATGCTCAAATACAACCTACCTGAAGGTATGAACTACTGTTCTCTTCACTTAAAATCCAGCTACAGAACAAACCACATAAAAGCAGGAGCTCTAATCAGGTGCATTCTCCCTTACAGAGAGGGAAATGCATCACATTTCTGTTAATAAGAATCTGAAAGTATAAGTAAGGCAAGTCTATAAGCAGTACTTTTCCTTTGTCCGTAACAACATTGACTACTGTCAACTCAAAGATGACCTGCAAGAGTGGAAGTAAAGACTTAAGTGTCCTGAATCAGGGTGAAATAAGACTAGTTACCCAAATTAACAGATTCTTCAGGTGGTTTCTCCATAGGAATCTATTTTAATTAGTGCAATCTTCCAAATTTGCTGGCTTCATCTTCATTATTACAGGGTTAATTTTTGCAGCATAACAATAAAAAAAATCATACCTGTAATAATTCAAGGGTCATGGGAATATTCTTAAGCTCCTTTAATAAATCAAGAGCTCCAGCCTGAAAAAAGGAAAAAAAAAAAGTCAATTTAGTAGCAATGAGGTATTTTAAAAATAGTATCAACAACATACTCTAACGTGCCTTAAAGGTCCCAGACTGGATTCAAACCATCAGTTCCCAGTTTATTCATGGAACAATTCTAGGCCAAGGAATGTTCTGCTTCACAAACTAAAAATTAACTCAGAATTCAAAGTATTCACCAAAAGACTAGGGAAGTTTTATCCCATATAATTCAAATGCCAGTCAGTGCATTCTGTAAATTGCCACTTAACCAACACACATCCTCAACAACAGGAGTCCTCAGGCACATTTCCCTTAGTAGCATCAGAAACAAACCAGACAACAGTTGTTAGTTTACAACAACCTCACCTGTTCTAGAACAAGAATTTGAGTTGAGAAGCTCTGTACAGTCCATCAATAATGCAGCTCATTATAACTCACTTTCTTAACTGTATTTATAGTGGTGTGGTAAAGCTGTAAAATTATGCTGGTTAAAAAATGATAATCAGATTACGCTATTTGACTAGACACGGGTTTACTGTTCCCCATAGAAATGACAACTGTGCATGCATGTCTACTAACAAATGCCCCAATTAAAAAAAAAAAAAGTTGAGCAAGACTTGCTTTTGAGTCTTATTTTCAACTACTGACTTTAAATATTAATTCAATGAAATATACATACTAGACTGCATAGGTTAGCGCAGACAGACAAGAGTATTTAGCCTACACCAGGCAGGCCAAGCATCAACATTTTCCAGACTGGAAGCCAGAGCCCATCCTAATGCACTAGAACATCTGAGCTAATGCATTTGTTTATTATATAGCTGCCACGCAGTTTTCTTTATTCCTCTTCCACTGCTAAGATAAGGAAAGGTATAGATTAACGTTATAAAAGCACTAGTTTTCTAGATAGATGAGTTTATTTCAGAGATGATACCGTTAGCAAACCTCCTAAATATTGATGACAATCTATATACACAGCTGCTCTAACAATTTGTTCATTTGTGATGCTGGCCTTACTTAAAAGTTTTCATAAATGCAAACAAGAGGCTTCCAAATTTCCTCACTCACTTAAGCAAAGCTCTGCATCATCCACTCCTTGCTACACGTGTTGGCAGAGTACAGCAAACTCCCAAAGGTTAAGAAATGCTTGCTGTTATTCAAGTACATGTGGTTCTGTACCTGTGACCTAAGAACAGCAAGAAGGCAAAGGACTTCTCATATTAGAGGCCACTCTGCCCAGACTAACCCCATTACCTTATTGCCTTTTTTTTTTTTTTTTAAATTCACAGAGGTTTAGAAACCAACTTCACAAAATTTCCATCTTTCTTTTCTTTAGAAATCGATCCTTTTCTCTTTCCTTACCTCTCTCTCAACTCATCCTATTTTATGTACTTCTATATGCATTTTACATATTCACAAAGTATGCATTATAACATGCATTTTGCATCTTTTCATTTCCATTTGTCTTTGTTTTTAAATTCTTCCCAACCAACTTCTGACACCTGTTGCAAAGAAACTCATGTAATCTGCTGCTGCACCTGCACGGTCTTCCAACTTAACCACTAAAGATAGCACATAAACCAACCACCAACAGGCCGAGTAAAACAAAAGTGGCATTTTAGAGTCACATCCAAACAGGCACACTTTCGGATGCTTTCAAATGTCTACTACAACCTTTGTTTGTTTGTTTTTAAATGTGTGACAGCAAAGAACCATCTAAAAGTAAAAATTTCAGTACTTCCCACCTTACACAAACTCACTTCACTCATAAAATCAAAGCTTTACTGTTTTGCTGTCCCAAGAAAAAGGTCTTATTTAACTTTTATTCGTGCTGTACAAAGCTCCTCCAGTTTTACCTATGGAATTTTAGTAGCAGTGGTGCAAGACCAGCAAATCTCATGCTGGTTTTTTTTTCATGAAAATCTCATGCCGAACTGAGTTAGTATACTAATCCGTATCTTTCTCTAAACAGTCATAAGCATGTTTGGTTTTGTTTTTTTCTGTGCAAATATAGACTGAATTAAAACAAGTCAATTAGCTTTACTCCTACCAAAATTAAAAAAAAAAATCTTAGCCAAACAAAACAAGTAACAAAAAGAATAAAAAGTCCTTTTTGAAAATATAATCAGGTAACACTTACCTGCAAACCAACTAACTTATTAGCAAACTGTACACGGTTTGTGATTTCAAAATAAACTCAGGACACTGTAGTCTGGTACTGCAGTCAGCATAACAATGATACTGTAATACAAAGTAGGGATTATAGCTCTCTTTTTAACTCATCTTGCAGGCAAAAATTTCGAATGGAATGTATTTCTAATTGTTTTTCCAGCTGTAGGTGTCAAAACAACTCTATTGTTCCCAGCCTAAATATTTTCCAAAACTAACAGCTCGATATATAGGTTAACAGGCCATGCAATAAATCACAAAATGATGCACTGTCTGTCCAGTGCCTACATTTCATGCTGTTGTCTGTACTAAATTCTCAACATCTCTAACGCACTGGTGCTTTCTAAGCCTTAACTCTTCTCTAGTCAATTGCATTAGGTGTACTAAGAACTAGATGCATTAAATTTAAATCAAGTCCAAACTGTAAAAGCAACTATGCAAGTTTTCACAACCACTTTTCTTATCATAAAGTCGAACGTCCTCTTCAACCCAAATCAAAGCGGAAGCTGTAATTCCAATTTTTCTAGTGTAAGACTGTCCTGTTTTAAAAACTATTACAGACATTATTACAAATCTTTTTTTGCAAGACATTTCTATAATTTTATAGAAAGTGAAAGGCAATGCCCCAGCCCCATTCCTGTTGGCTTCCAGTTTACCTGACCTTTAAGCTACAGACTTAATAGATCACTCCTCTCAGCTTCCCTCAGTTGACCAGATCACAGCAACAGAATGATGTTCTCTACGCATATTTTAAAGCTATGCTTCAGGCTATAGGAAATGGAGTACGTTTCTGAAGACAACAGACCTATACAGTTACAGATCTGTTCTACTTATGGGAGCAAACATTTAATAATTTGGACAATTTTCTTCCCTAAACTTACTCAACTGTTGCGGTTTTTTTTTAATCCATGGGTGCAACCTTATCTTTCATAACCATTCATTAAAGTAACTCAGTAAGAGAAGAGCGTATTTACATACAACAAAAGCTATAGGAAGGCCCAACACACATTTTAACCAAACCACATTAATTCTGAAGGAATGGTGACATCTATTTCCAATATGCAATCAATACTTGAAGTAACAGCAGAAATATGCATCTCATAGTGTGTTAAATACAACGTTGCTTGATTATTTCGTCCTTCAAGAACCGTATTTATCGCTTCAGTAAATAGTTGTGAAATCTGCACAGCTGCAATTAAAGCTTTAGTCAAGGCAAGTCACCAGGAACCTGACTCAGGAAGGGTGTCTGCACTGGCTGCCTTTTCATCTCATCAAAAGAAATGCCAAACAGGGCTCTGTCACAAACCGCAGGGACACCTCTTGTATGCGCGACTGAGTGTCTCTTGCCATCTGACTCCTGACAACTTCAGAGGGAAAAGGTATCAAAGCTTTTCTTATTGATGGGTTTCATCAAATCATTCGCAAAGACATACACCAAATACTGAGAAACATAAAAAGTATTTTAGATTTTAAAACAGGTGCTTGGCAGCATAAGGAAACTGTCTAAAAATTTCCTGTTCACGTTGAGTAAAAATGGGGAAAGGAACACATGAAATTGTCAGGAACATGACTGTCTAGTCTGTGCTTATGTAAGAGCACATTTCTCAACCCAGCTTCATCTTTGTGAGACAACCAAGTACCTCTGTATAGAAATTATCTCAGTCACTTTGCTAAAGTTAGCATTTTAACTGCAGAGAAGGATTAAGTGCAATTAGAAGAGAAACACCTTATAACTGACAAAGACCAGCATGAAAAACACAGAAAAGCTGCCGAGTTAAATACCGATGCACTCCTTCTCCTGACATACATCTCAGGGTTGCCACCACAGCACACACGCTTTGGATAAACTGCCAGACCTCAACTATCTGCCACAGGGGCAGGCCCTCGGCACTGCAAGGTTTCCGAGGCGGCATCAAACCCCGCAGGGAGCCGCTGGCGTGCAGCAGCGAGCTCTGTTCAAAGTCCAAACCACAGCTGGGGCTGTTGCTGGCGGTGCTCGGGCACAGAGCTGATACTGCCCCGGCGCTGGGCTTCGCCGCATCCGACCCAGGCTGACCCCAGGGAGACGCTGCGCCGCTCCTGCAGCTGTGAGCTGCCTGCACTGGGTTACCTGCACTACAGCACCTGCCTGCGTGTCCCCAGCTGCTGCTAAGGATTACAGCCCAGCCCCTAAGCCACCCAGAAACGCCTGGTGGTCATTTAGCACCTACGGTATCGCCGCACTGATGCTCCCCAGCACCAGCAGTTGTTCCCGCATTATCGGGGAGTTGCCATCTTCTTTCTGTTGCCAGAAGTCTTCCGAACAACACGGAATTGACTGTACTTGACTGTCCATATGTTTTTATCACAAAACCACAGAATGGTTTGGGTTGGACGGGACCTTAAAGATCCCTTAGTTTCCACCCCCCTGCCATGGGCAGGGACACCTCCCACCAGACCAGGTTGCCCAAAGCCCCATCCAGCCTGGCCTTGAACACCTCCAGGGATGGGGCATCCGCAGCTTCTCTGGGCAACCTGTGCCAGTGCCTCACCGCCCTCTGAGTGAAGAGTTTCCTCCTAACATCTAATCTAAATCTCTCCTCTTTCAGTTTAAAGCCATTCCCCCTTGTCCTATCACTGCACCCCCTGACAAAGAGTCCCTCCCCAGCTTTCCTGTAGGCTCCCTGTAGATACTTGAGGTACGAGATACATCACAAAACAGAACCACTACTCCAACTTCAGAGTTGGGAAAGTGAGACAATGAATCCTTTTGTGCTTGCAAGTAGGAGGAAAGAAAGAAAAGGAAGAACTGTGAATTACTACATCCCAGAAAAGCCTGCAGACTAGTTTCATAAGGGCATGAATCAGGACGTGAACACCTTCAGCATGAGAAGGACGAGGACTACAACTCCCAACACCCTGGATCCACTAGCTGCAAGCCACTGTCCTTTCTGTCAGCTGTTATTGAAAGCGTTCGGTGCCACTGTTTGCTGTAAGGAAATTTGATCCAGTCAGTGGGAAACAAACAAATTTCACTGGTATAATACAAGTGGTATTTCTATAGATAGGTAAGCATTACTAGAAGCGTTAGTAGTAATTTATGTCATGTTTAAGAGGAAAAAAAGTCATTGACGTGGCTACTATATAGTACTATGAACACTTTCACACAGATAAGCTTTGAATAAGAATCACAGAGTCGTTAGGGTTGGAAACGACCTCCAAGACCACCTGGTCCAGCCATCCCCCTACCACCAATGTCACCCACTGTCCCTAAGCACCACGTCCAACCTTTCCTTGCACACCCCCAGGGACGGTGACGCCACCACCCCCCTGGGCAACCCGTCCCAGTGCCTGACTGCTCTTCCTGAGAAGAAACAGGCACTGAGTATTTAAGGCACCCATAAAAACTTTACGCATTAAGGTAGTATTGTGTAAGGAGATCAACGATATGAAGAACTACAGGAGGAGAGCCCCGCGGCCGCCCGGTACGGAGGCGGCAGACACGCCGTTTACACGCCTGCCGTTCCGTGCAGCTATCACCGGGCGCTCGCCCCCCGGCACGAAGGGGACAAGGCGAGGCCGGGGCCGGGGCCGGGGCCGGGGCCGGGGCCGGGGCCGGGGCCGGGGCCGCCGCCGCGCCCCGCCCGCCCCAAGCCCGCCGCCGCCGCCGCCGCCCCGTCTCACCGCGTTCTTCTTCTGCACCATCTTGTCCATCTTCTTGGCGATGCGGATGATCTCGTCCTCCGTGGTCATGGCGCCCCCCGGGCGGGACGCCCGCTGCCCGCGGGACGCGGCCGGGGCCGGGCACGGGGACGGGGTCGGTGTCGGGGACGGTCCCGGAGCCGGAGCTGGAGCCAGGCCGCGGCGCTGCGTCCCGGCCCGCCCCAGCAGCACCAGCGGCGGGCGCGGCGCCGCCAGGCAGCGCTCGCCGAGCGCCGGCCGCGGGAGCCAGGCAGCGCTGCGGAGCGCCGAGAGAGCCCCCGGGCGTGTGTGGAGAAGGGGGGGGGCACCCAGACAAAAGGCAAAGGGCAATGAAATGGGCTCCCGGGCTGTGCCGGCCCCTCCGGCCCGACCCCCGGGTTCACCCCGAGAAGCACCGCTCAGGGGTAGTTTTCCCTAAACCTTCGGCTCAGCGCCTGTGGAGGAGCTGGCGCACAACGCGCTGCACAACGTGCCCTAAGCGAGTCAGCCATTTTAGGGCTGCACGGCCTGCCTCCGCCCTCAGGTCCGCGCTGACAGCGTTCAACCTGCCTAGCTTCGAAAAGATGGGAAAGCCCTCCTTCCCTGTCACCGAAAAGACCTTCTACAAAGTCCGTCTCTTCTTGTTTTTGTGTGACACGGAGGATTTCAAATTGCGTTTTTCTTTTCAAAGATCCAGGATCGGGAATTCATACAACTGAGATGGAGACAAGGAAAAAACTTTTGCATTAGCCAAATAACACCCTATACTGTCTCAATTCCTTCTAAGTCTTTAAACTAGTCTAAACTTCGTATATGGCCATTAT
The DNA here is from genome assembly GCF_964034855.1 of Anser brachyrhynchus. Lineage (NCBI taxonomy): Eukaryota > Metazoa > Chordata > Aves > Anseriformes > Anatidae > Anser > Anser brachyrhynchus. The sequence continues at coordinate 120,070,737 of NC_137695.1, forward strand.
ATACATATGCAATTATAAAGTTTAACATAAATCTGTAATATGTACCATAAATTTCTGTTTGTGAATGTCTCATTACCATTCATTTTTTGTTGTAGTTGGGAGAATAAAAAAGACAAACAGCATCATTTAACTACTTTCTCTATAAAATCAAAGTGTTTACATCAAGAAAGCAATCAGCATTTCCACACGTTATGTAAAGATTACACGCCGATTATCCCCTGCTAAGATTCAGGAGGGTGCTTATGTGTGCTTCTGGAACCTATTATTAGTAAACTGTCAAATGCTGTGGGTGCATTTGTGGGTGAGGGCTGGAAAACACCGGCATTTTGGAGCAGAGGTAAGACAGGCATTTTCCTTGAGCTGCCACTCAAGAAAGCAGTTAGAGCAAAGACTACTGACACTGCAATTACACGTCATGTACTTTGCAGCAAGACTGCCTGAAGTTCTGAAGCCACATAAAGGCAGGCGGTTTTAGAGCACTTCTGCACGGTGCTCAATGCACACAGAGGTTGCAGAATCTGCTAGTTGAACGGTCTAGACATACACAGACATTTGAAGCAATAAAAATAATTTGGGAGCTAGCTAGGATCTTCCCAGAGGGTAGATCAAGGCCATGAATTGGACAAGCATACAGAAACGTTGTAGCTTTTTCCTTTATTATATGCCCAAGGAAAAAACAAAGGTGCCATTCCTTTAAAAGATTACCTTTCCTTTCATGGACAGATTTTGGAGAAAAATAGCAATGCTCTCAACATTTAAAGGCTTGTGACAGCTCAGGTTTAGTTCATTTTGTCTAGATGCACTGACCCAGTACTCGTAATAACTAACTCAGATTAAATTAAATGCTAACTTCAAATGAAATTTATTATTGTTTTTCTCACTACCGTATCAACGATAAAAGCGGTACACGACGTGTTAGCAGCTGAGAACTATCGCTACACTGTATGGTAAACAAGCTTGTTTGTGTTCTACAGTAGGTACAAATTAGGTCAGGGATAACACTTATCAGAAAACCAAAAATCTCAAATCTGTCAGTATGCTTAGTTCAAACATATTTAAGTTCTGAAATGAAGTCTTCCCGTACTAATCTATTTTAAAAAAATACCAATCAATACCTTATTCTTTGGAAATGGAAGTAAAGTTCTAAAATGCATATTAGATCTTACTAACATTCAAAACGTATCAGGTAAGGAAATCATAAATGTAAATCAAATGTGATGTAGCACTTACAAGGGGCTGCAGCAGGACTGTAAGGAGAAAGCAAATCATACATTTAACATCTAAAGTAATGAAAGGAGCACCAGAGAAATATTTCAGTAGGGAAATCAAAGACTAACCAAATGGTAATGCATATCCTTTTCTGCAACCATCTGCATTAAAAAAAAAAATGCAGCTCACATAATTATCATTCTGATTCTGTAGCACATTGTACAAATAAACTGAACCACTACTAACAAGATTCTGTATATTAGCTGCTCTGTCATCCTTACTGACAGCGATTCTTTACTGAAAAGAAAAACACAGCACCCTCCATGGTTGTTCTTTTAGATGACCCTTTAACAAGAAGCTTTGTACAGCATAAATTTCTTCTATAATGTAACGTTTTAACTCCAAAGAACAGGAGAGGGGAAAAAAAGATCAAAAGTTAAAACTATGCAACCCTTCTGTTCAGAGCTTCTTTCTCCTAAATAACCCATTAGAAAGAAGAAATAGCATACCATTTGTTGCACTGCATTTACCCTGTTATAGCATGTTTTGACAATTCTTGTGTGACATTCTCTCAAAAGTACCATACATATGCTGCTGCAAAGAGCCAGTCCCTAATTCAGTAGTGCTTCTCATTTGCTGGACTGCAGGACCTTCCACAATAGGAAGACTTAAGAGACAGGAAAGGTTCTCCAAAGAGGGTACACCTACGAAATGTTGCATGCTTCTGCTACCTAGTCTCTTTTGTTATGAGACAGAATAGCGAGAAATTAAGGGGGAGGCTCACACAGTAGCACAAAAAAAATTTGTAGTGAAAGATCTCTAAACTCCTATTGATGTACTTAAAGCCTTCCATTTTTAGGATTGATATTTCATATGAGAAAAGCTCCTCTAATTTTTGTTAATTTTGTTAACACATCTACGCAGAATGTAAAATTCACAGCGTTCCAAAAAGTTTTATGTAACCACAGAACATACTCATTGTACCCCTCCTCTTTATTCAAACACTTTATGAACAATGACTTTGGTCTATCAAAACAGAATTGCAATCAGTCTGCATCAGCCAACTGACTCTGTTCTTCACAGGCGAAAAAAAAAAAAAAGATTAGTACAAGATTCGATTCATAACAGGAGCTGTAGCAAGTGGGAGTTCTGATTTTTCATAACCGTGAGATTTTCCTCCAAACTTTCTGAAACAGCCACATGCATCTTGAGTAGTTAATTCTATCGTTCTTCAACAAGTAGGTTTTTTTATTTCCTTGGACTAGCCAAAGATTATAATGGCATGACCTGAAGATAGACCAAGTGCCATTTTCAAATTGTGTTTGCAGTAGGTTAAGTACATTTCAAAATGCTATTTTCACATTTTTCCACTTGGAATAAGTATATGAAAATTGAAAATATTTAAGAAAATGTGTTTTATTATTATTTTATTTTTTAAGGTCACATTATTAGACTCACTCAGAAAAGTGCTTTTCTCTGTTCTGGGGCAACCTCCACTTATTATTTGTATAGAGACTCAAAATACTCAAGTCTTTTCAAGACTCTCCCTCTCCCCCAACCATTTAAAGTACTATGACATAGATAGCAAATTATTCCAAGTATAAACTAATTTAAGAGTTTGCTCATATTCACTACCAGGGAACATCCAAATTCTGACTTTGAGATTCCATCTGTTAACGTAGACAAGCAGCCTTTTAAAAACTCTGATGTGTCCCCAAGGGAAAACTACCTTGTCTACACAGAGAAACTAAACCTCTCACGTTGATGCCTAAAGTAAAGCTGACTACACCTCTGCAAACTGGCTAGGAGTTTTAAGTTTTACAGGTTTTGCAGAGAAAAAAATGAGGCTGTTCTTTTCCAGGAACTGGAACTAAGAGAAAATCATTATCTACTGATTTACTTTGTGGATGCCGATTAAATTATATAAGTACTTCGTTCAAATCAGCTTTAATAAGTTATATCAAAGGCATGTTTCACTCAGGGAGAATTAATAAAACCTGCTATCCCAAAGGCAACTGGTGGTAATGAGAGAGTGGCAAGCAAAAAAAAAAAAATTAGTCTTCAAAGAATCCCATTTACAGGTTAACAAGTTGACATGCTGAGAATTTTGTTACTTTCTTCATTTACCACACCAATGGTCTTATACCACATTGGATAAAGTTTAATACAATATTACCGTAATTTTTTACTATGATAATTCTAGGCAACTTTTCTCCTCACAACTGTATTGCTACTGAAAAGTGTGCCATGGCTGAAAGCAAATGGACACTGAAAACCAGTCAGTTTTTCATAAACTGACAAATTACTATATATTATTGCATTTTTATTGTCACCAGCTATATTTATACCTGTAAGTTGCCACTGTATATTCACATATACCACTGCATCTAATACACATTTCCATCCATTAATTAGCTTCATCAATGTATTCCACGCTAACATGTAGATGTCACTCTATGCAGACAAGCAGACTTTTAGTTTTCTTTAAACTGCTTGAGGGAGGTCTGCTGTTACCACATGAAGACCCCATTCCTTTTCATGTTTTCAGCTAAATACTTTACAGTATTTCTTCCCAGATAATCTCTCTGTTTTCTCTTGGGAGTGCCTCACACTGCATATACCACTTGATCTGCCTCAAATATCAGTTAGCCTAAGGAGCATGTAACCCCTGACTAGAAAACTGCTTCTTTAACAAGTATATCGAGTGGTATGTATGCTAAACCTAACATAACTTTGAAGGGTTCTCTGACACTGCAGAATCCCCATGGAAAGGTTTAACAGTACACAGAGAGAAGACTTTGGCTCCTCAGTGTCCTAAAATAAGGGTACTGGAAAATATTTTAATTTCCTCTACCTTTCAAAATTACTGCAAATTCCAAGAAAGCAAGCTAAATGAAAATTAACCTAGAATATGAAAAAAAAAAAAAAAATCAATTCATGCTTAGCATTCTTCTCAACACGGTAGCAAATCATAACGTGTTGGTTTTTTTTTTCAGTAACTACGAATCATCCTTTTGTATTACAGAATCATGCATCCATTACTATGCAATACATTTGCAAGAGGTCTCCAAGTGCCCGTTTCACAACACATGAAAGCTCAACTTCTTTCAGATATGTATGGAAAAACTCGTTAGTACTTTCCCAAACACTGATTGATATTTATTTCACAATGATAAAAACTGAAAGATTTTACAACTTCCCTACTACAGAAGTAATTTTCAAAGTTGTGTCCTTACCATAAATAAACTAAGTAAATTACATCTTAAATGTTTATATTAAATATAAATGGCTTATACTTCATAACACAAAGAGCAAGTGTTCAGTATTTCTTTATAAAATTTAAGATATGCAGGCCTTGTACATATGGCTTCATTAACATATACAGTTTGTTATTAGTCATATCCATTAACATAAACAGTGCCCCTACTTCAAAGATTCATCCTAATAATTTTAATGAAGTTCAGTATACCCCATTAGAGAGAACATGTTTTAATTAACAATTCTAATACCAGCGACAGTGTACAGTACTTTTTACCAACCTACTGTGTTGTAATCGTACACAATAGGAAGAAGAGACCAAATCATACAGCCTCCACCACAGTACAGATTTACTTCAAGAATGGCCGGAAGATTTGGCTCAGAATACATGATTCAATGTGTTTACTTAAAAATGGGGAACATCTTCTAACAAGAAGTCAGAATTCTGACGTCACAAAACTGCAGTCAAATTTAAGTTCAAATGTGAAATTCAAATGTATTAGGGAGTTCGATACCCACTGAAACAAACTGATCTGCAAGCAGGACATTTTCACATCAATGCTTAAACAGGCATTTTTAAGGCATCATCCCATTTCGATGAAGTTTAACAACGCAAAAAAATAAAATTAATTCTTGGAGATTTTCAATCGCAGTTTCCGAGAACAGGATCTTCATATTTAGAGCACTGACAGCCCAGCTTCTCCATTTTAATAGACTGTTGTGAAAATAAACACACTGGGACAAGCTACCATTCAGCCTAAAAACACGTGCCAGCAATGACATCATGCACCAATCCCAGCATCAAATCACGTCAGGTAGTGAGTAAGTTCAGCTAAGAGATCAAACACAGCTTTCAAAGGAGCTGGGAAGTTAAAAAAGACAGGAGCTCAGTATACACACACTGCTATGGGAAGAAATGGGGCAGGCTTCAAATACATCCATGAAGTTTCCTCTGGTTTCTGGGCTCTTTAGAAAACCCCATCTACAAGTAACATCTCCCCTGCATAAAAAGCACAAGGAAGGACTCTTCTCAGAATAGAAATTCATAATTAAGTCATGACATTTGCTTACATTTACTTTGGTAACACAGCTCTTTGTGGATAAAGTAAGCAGCAAAACATCAGTATGAGAAAAAAATTGTTATGCTAGCTGAGTATTTAAACAAAGTTATCATATAAAGCGTTTCTAAAAGAACATTTCAAAGCATCATGGAGACAATAGCTGAAGCTGTTTTAAGTTTAAAATGCAGAAGTGCTAGAAACTGACCACAAGCTGTGAAGACTGTGCATCAAATTGAGAAAAGAGTTAAGCTAACACAGAATAAAGCTAAGTCCAAACTCATTCTAACATCTTAGAAATACTTTTTAAACTAATCGCAACAGAAGAGAAAAAATGTGAAATGAGCAGACTAAATTAGAAGATAAACAAGAGCAGCTGGACATTGTTATCAAACAATTTCCAAACAGGACAAGAAAATAATAAAAAGATCAGAAGGTTATGCAGAAGTCTGGAAACAAGACAGTATTTGGAGAATAACAACAGGGGAATAGGGATCGATCTGAAAACTAAGGGAAATAACATACAGCTTGACTACAAAGCTTGCAATTCAGCAGGACTGCAAAATTAGCTAATGCAATTTGGGAATGACTCCAAGCCAGGAAATACAGTTTTCTCAACACAACTTTGGCACAACTACAGTAAGAATATTATGGTTTCTTCTGTGAAAGAAATTAACTGAAAGACAAATTGGCAAATATATAGAACAGTGACTGAGACTGAAAAAAATAATTAAACTTCAAAGTTAATAGACACCTCATCCACGCTGATAGAATTTGTAGAAGTTTCTCAATACCGTTCAGAAAAAAAAATCCTTTTCAACTGAGATATTTAATAATCCAGAGAAACAGGATTAGAAAAGAAAAATAGCTTCCTAAAAATGAAGTGCAATACGTATGAAGAAAAGTAATGAAAGCTGAGAAATCAGACCAGGTGAACAAGCCAGATTTCTGGCAGCAGCTATGTCAGAGGGATACACATACATAATTCCTGATTTATACATTTGTACTGGCAGGTTCCTGTGATGTAAATCCAAATATACTGTAAGAGGACCACCTGATTAAGCTGGGTGAGTAGAAAGTACCTTATCTACAGGTATGTATCACAATGCTGACAACACAGATGCATCCAAAACAGGAATATTCTTTGCTTGCAAACATATTTCAGTATAGAACATTGTTAAGCAGCTTATTATGTAGTAAAAAGCATAGCGTATTTTTTAAATATCCCTAGCATGGTGATGGCCTCTAAATGCTACAGAAAAACAGCTATTTCCAGAAAGTGAATTACAGCTCTTAACTACTAAAAGCATGCATTGATTTCTGTAATCCAGTGTGTTCTAAAATTTTATGCTTCGGAAAGAAGAGACATTCTGTATCTTGAAGATTTTTTTCCCTGTAGTAGGTCTCCATATTCTTAGGCTACATGGATCTAGGGAAATATACAACCATATATTTGAAAATAAAATTCTGTTTTCTTTTTCAGAAAAATCTCAAGTTTCAAACTGAAATAAAAGAAAGTATCAGACAATAACAATTTAAAGTTATCTCAATTCCACTTGTGGTTCCACAAAAGAGAATCTAAACTAGTCAATGTCTATGTTACAAATGAGACTTCAACAATACACAAAAGTAAAAACTACATGGCTGCACTGTTTTCAGCCTGTTACTCCAAAGCAGACAGAAAAATCAAAACTGTATGCTGGAATCGCTCATGTAAAATACATCATGAACATTTCTACATAAATGAAAGCTACAATGTTTAAAGCATAAGATGAATGTTCAATATGAAAACATGAATTTTTAAATGAAACTCATATTAACCTTATGCACTTCTTCAGAATTCTGTTCCAAGTCAGTATTTGACATAATTTTATAGTAATCTAAAACAACTGGCAACAAGACAGCAATGAATGATGGTGTAACAAGTACTGAGTCCCTTTATAATGATATAATTATCAGTATCTGCTTGTATGAAAACAGTTAAAAATTGTGGTGTTTCAAATACAGGATATACCTCTACTGACTAACAGTCTTTCTAGGAGGACAACCCTTCTATCTGGAGTAAGAATTAATGTTTAACATTTAAAGCTTTGTCCTCAGTAACATTTATTCTACCACCATATGCCCACTGTTACATACTTTTATACAACACTTGTTGGGTACTTTATGCATCCATTATATAAACAAAATGTTTTAATTTATTTTCAAAGAGTATTAAGAACAAACATGTCTCAAACATACTAAACTGGTCACATTTATGTTGTCCCCTTAAATTTAGTCTTTAATTACTTGTACAAACGGTTCAAAATTTTGCAATCAAAAGTCAGACATGTCTTAAAATAGTATGCTCAGTTTACATTCTATCATTGTTACCTAGCTGCCTCATTCTTACAATTTCATCAGTGGATGATCAATACTAAAAAGATTATCATTTCTTGCATTTCTCGCGTATTATTTAATCCTTGTCCTAAGTATAAATTTGCAACACAGTAGTAACACTGTAGGTACAGAAGTAATGCTTCCTGTCAGGCATGTGAAAAGATTAACGCTCTACCACAGTTGATGCTGGTGTTTTTTATGTAGAAGGCTTCTCACGTATCATTTCAGTCTACGGGAGGTAGATGTTTGTCTATGAACTGTTTTACATCCATCATCTCCTGTTCAAAGAGAAAGGTATGTATTAGTTGAAGTTCACTACTAATATGTATTCAGCCACACTAAATAAGGTTTCAAAAATTCAGTTGTGAGCAGCTGGGCTAGAAATATTGAATATTCAATTAGTTACTTGATCTGTTTTTACCACTTTGCACACTGCAAATCAAAGCAGGTAACTTCAATGCACTAGATATATCTTTGCTCAGAAGAGGTTAAAGCCAAAGAAAAAGAACAAAGGCCACCTTTTTTCTCGGTGAGGTTGAACAGGCAAGCTACATATTAATCAAGTAACGTGAACAGCACCAGGCTGAGGATGGACTGGATTTGAATGTAGCTACGGCTGCAGGTTCATGCATACTTTAAATCTTTGCAAGTTAACAATGGTGCGAAAACCCAGCAGCATCTCTTCCTAGCCAAACAATTTTACCTTCATGATATTTCCTTCCTTAAGGAAGGAAAAGCAACACTGTGAAATAGACTGGGAAACCAATCCACATAAGAAATAATTTAATTTTTGTTTTACTTTTTTTTAAACCAGAGAAGCTCCTTCATAGGAATACACAGTAGGAGTACATGACGGTAGCACTTTATGCAAGTTTAGAAAATGCATTAAGTTATGACCCCCCCAAAAATTAAAAAAAAAAAAAAAAAATCACAAAGTACTAATTGTCATAAGAAAGAACACATACATTTACATGACAACCCAATGCTATTACTGTCTAAATGTAATTAAACTGCATAAATGTTCCAAAGAGATGCAGCAATCCAAATTTACAAAGTTACTGAAACATGGAAGACCTGTTCGTTGCTGCCTATTCAGTTTTTTGCTCCTACCATTGTGCGGGTTCAAATGCTTCAACTCACTAAGGCAGCAAAACTTCAGCCAGCAGCTTTTACCATTTTAGCAAATTCAGATGGTTCAAAGAAGTTTCTGATCAGCTCCAGAGCCGGTGCAGGAAGAGAGGGCCACAAGGTCATGAGCGGAGGGAACTAGTCCTCCCCTTTCTGGCAGCAGCAAGCCATTACATCAGCTCAACTGCTCTCTGAGCCAGAACCATAAACACAGATTTTGAGGCTGCCTCTTTCTAAATTGCAACACCCCCCTCCACGTTCCTCTGATGTCTCCAAAACCATCCACAGAACGTGCACTTCTCCCCAGAATGCCAAGTTGTATTGATGCTGTGAGAATTCAATCTGCATTCCAAAGTGGTGATTATTTTAATAAGCGAGCAATAAAAATTAAGAAAAAAAAGTATTTTATAGACCAACTAGCCTAGACCCAAAAATAAAGTCTTCTGATGAAATCCCCACTAGTCATATAAACTTTTCCCTTGGATGTTTTTTTCAGCCAGGCATTAACTTACTCAGTAAAATAAGTCAATAGCACCATGCACTTTTAATTAAAAAATAAAACAAACAAAAAATTGTTTGGAGGGAAAAATAAACCACACAACTACAACATTGTACATTAAGAAAATTACCTCATTACATGAGCTATGCATCATGCCAGAGTAAGTCCTGAAGGTTACATTGGCTGGATTTATCATACTCTTTAGCTTCTCAACAGTAAGAGAACCGAACATTAAAGGAACAAGTGGGTCACAGTCCCCATGGCACTGAAGAACGGGAATCTCTTTGTTGACACCACTGATAGCGCCCTGTCCGGGGTGAGATTTAAACGGGGGAAGAGAAGAAGCAGACAGTAAATGAAGTAAAACTAACATATTTGAGATAAAATTACCCCAGGGCACTACTCCCTGTGGCGTGACAAAGTAAGCTGAATTCTCAAGGAAGAACATAATGAATAGCATGCAAGTTCCCCATGAAATACCTTCGATGCCTGACCACCCATTAAATTTAACAACAACAAAAAAAAAAACAAGAAAAACACACCTGCATGTAAGATTTTGGCACTCATTTCAGAAAAGTTCTTCCAAAAAAATGTGATTTCTGGACTAGTAAAACAAACCGATACTTTGTTTAAATACCTAGTCTTTAATAAGACTTGCAGATGGAACTAGTGGCAAATAGAAAATTCATCTTCAAGGAAAATCTTGCCATATTCTGTAAGTTTCCTCTGAATGTCATTTTAAGCAGAGGTAGTTACTGAGTTCTTCCTCATTTTCCCAACTTGCCAAACTCTAAAACTGCAGTGCCCTATTTTAAAAACTTCTGAGCTATCTCACTGCAGCCAATACTCGGTAACGATGGCCACTAATTCCTGCACAAGATACAACCTTCAGATATACTAATTTCACAAGTGCAGAACACCTTAAGAAAGAAACATAAATACCTGAACAAAGGAAGTTCGCAGAGGAAGCCAACAGCTGAGGGCTACGACACCTGCTAATTTTTGTTGTGTTGTAAGAGCTGTATACAATGATAAAGCACCTCCCTAAGACAAAAGTGTTAGTATTAGTATGCTGAAGGTAATGTTCCTTTTAATGTTTGTTTCAAGATTGTCAGTTTCTCCTTTAAAGAACTCTTTCCATTCCAATTTATTCTTCCTTAGAACCAATACTAAAACCAATACCAAGTGTTCTTATACATCATTTATTGTATTTTCCCCCACCTCCAAGTCCATGTTATCAATTCACAAGTAAAACAGCAAATTTACCGTAACTAACAGCTGAAAGTTAGACTTGAAAGCTAGACATGAAATAAATTACTACCACTCATGACAATATCATCATTACTTTAATATTTTAATTCACTTTCACACAGACAGTTGGCATATAGACCCAACTGGTCTATAGGGCATTGGCCTATTATGATATTTTACAAGCCACAATGGTCGAAATATATTTCCCAAACAAATCCAGACCATGAAATATCTACCAAATTAAATTAAAAATACTAGCAAGATGTTCAAGAAAAAAGATTTTCAGGCAACACTACAGAAGACTTCAAATAGACTATCCACTTTAGTAGCTTTTTTCCACGTTCGTTTTTCAGTGAACAGTAGTGATTTGCTTAACGCGAATGACTTCATTTTTTCAGGCAAAGAGAAACTGACTCCTTAAAATTTCAGCAACACCTAACATCAGCTTTTCTTAGTTCAAGTCTGGATTTCCCACATTAGGATAGCTAGGTTATTTCCCTTGAAAAAGACACAGTTCTTTCCAACCATACCTCACCTGAGAAAAGCCTCCCAGAATAATTCGATTAGAAGGAATCCCATTCTTTACTTCTTGATCTATCAGTGCTTTAACTGCAACATAAATAAAGGCCAGTAGTTAAAATGCATTCCACTCTGTAGAAAGTCTATGAGAGAGACCATCTCCCTGATGCCAACAGAAAGCTAACAAAAGGAAAATTTCATCTGCTTTGCATTAAAAAGTATCAAAAAATCTAGGACATGATAACAAATTCCAGTGCCACTATACAATTTCCAAAGAGGAAAATGCGCAAGGAAGTCTTGCAAAAGTTTCCCTGCTAGGGAGATAGTATCCTCTTTTAACTACCCAGCAGCACAAGTGGAAGACTGTTCTAACTTGCTATGCTATCCAGAGGCTCTTAAAAATAACAAAAAAACAGCACACTAGCTCCCATGTACATTTTATCATCGAGAATACGAAGTGTATGAAGTGTTTATACTGATGAACTACCTACTCGCTCATGAAGTCTTTTAAAAAAAAAAATGCAGTTAGCTAAACTCAAATCAGCAGTAATGCAACACATCGTATTACCTTCCCCAATGATTTTGACTTTGTCAATCAGCAGACTGTTCCAGACTAATGATCAGTTTCAGAATACAAAGAAGTACTTTTAAGACCTAAAAAGCATTCCTAAACATACCATTCTCTGCTGCCTGCTTGATCCCAGCTTCATCTTCTTGTGAATCTGGAGAAAGTCCAATGATATCAAACCTTACAAAAATATCAACAAGAGCATTACTCATTAGAGCATCCATTCCACTTCCTTAAAACACAAATAGTAAAACTGAGATATTTTCCAAACTAAAATGCTTGTTAGTTGACTTATTTCCTAAGAATCGTCCATAGTTCGCAAGAAATCATGGACAATCTGTGGATGTAGATAAAATGCTAGATCTAGTCAAAGTTGTTCAGAGTTTTGCTACCTTCTGTAATTTACTGCAGGTTCAGCAGCTCAATTTTGCTTTTGCTCCAAAAATATCAGCAGTCATTTCAATTTCATAGAATCACTGAATCACCACAGAATGGCTTGGGTTGGAAGGGGCCTCAAAGACCATCCATTTCCAACCCCTCTGCCATGGACAGGGATGCCACCCACCAGACCAGGTTGCTCAGGGCCTCATCCAACCTGGCCTTGAACACCTTCCAGAGATGGGGCATCCACAACCTCTCTGGGCAACCTGTTCCAGTGCCTCACCACCCTCTGAGTAAAAAATTTCCTCCAATCACCTCCCTTGACCTGCTGGCCACTCCTCTCTTGATGAAGATTTAACAGTTTTGTGTACAATTTAACAGTTTTATGTACAAAATTAAAATACTGATTGGAGAAATACACAAAAACCAAACACGAGTTACTTGAGAAAAAAATCAAACAAGGACTGGTTTAAGACCATTGAAATCTATCAAAGTTTTTCCGCTTTCTATTCAGAATGGATGTTCTAAATTTTCTAGATGTTTTACTGACACACCAAATATTGCTCACTTAGTAGCAATAGTATTTTCATTCCGAATCTCCACTTACTGTTGACTAAATATAATACAGACTATAAATTATATTTGTAAGATAGAATGTTTTTTGGTTGTTTCCTTAAGACATGCAAGTTAGTCCTGAGGAGTAACCACCACCACACAGGGAATTAAGTGTACTCATGAGAGCCTTTTTATAAAAGGGAACTGAACCAAAAAAAATTTGACACACCCAATTAAAACTAGCCATTTAGGTTGTTCAGGATTTTTAATAAAGAACAATGAGTTTAAACCTCAAGAATTGTCTGCAGTTTAACAAAGCACTTACCACGATGGCATAGCCATGTTCATGTTTAAAGAAACTGGCATAACTGGCCTGAAAGTAAGAATGGACAAAAGTGACATAAGGCATACACTGCAATTTGATAATACAGATGCAGTTACGCCATTAAATTACATATCTCTAATTCTGTCTTACTTTTAAACCATAATTAACATTAGCTACCCTGTAGCATCTCTTCAAGAAATCTCCCTTGAAATTAGTCACTCCAAGCGTTTATTATTCAGGGCTGATTTATCACCCTCAATGGAAAGGAGGCAAAACGCTGATGGGCTGCTTTATATATGTATACGTACACATGTAAAATCCACATATATATATGCCTCGTAATTATTTCTAAATATTTCTTGCAGTTCCACATTCTCAGTGGATGAAGGTAGCACAGCACAAGCAGCAAACCTACAGAACCAGCGAAATGCAGCACAACAGGGCGAGTCTGGCCATATTTGCTTCTCTCAACAGGAGAACCTACTTAACAACGCCTGCCTCCACTGCGAGGCTCCTTCCCACCCTTGTGCTGCTGCATGGCATCATCTCAGACAACTTCATGCCAGGGATCAATACTGGCTGCAGTTTTAATCTCCTGAAACGGAGGAAAGTAAATTCTGCGGGGAAGACTAAAAGATGACAAAGGGCAAGTGAAGAGAACAGCAGAGACTGCTGAGCCCTTTTGGAACAGCTCAGTAAAGCGTCGTCATGCGGTAAAATATATAAATAATTCACAGCCCAGTAATCAACTGATACACACCAAAATATCATTTACCTATCCTCCCTATCACGCCTGCTCCCTATCTCCTAAGACTGTTAAGGCAGAAGACAACCTGAAATTTGTGTTAAAATAAGTTCAGTAAATAGACAGATAGATCTTAATGCTTTATTTACTGACTCCTGACCCAGCTCAGAAGTATTTCACTTCTCAATTGCATTATCTGCTGAAAATACGAATAAGAATATCCTGTTAATCTTTGAAATATGCTGTACATCACATGCAAATTGCATCTTCTGTACACACACTTGAGTTTAAGATTTGCATTTGCATAATGCGAAGTATTTCTAAAGGTCAATAAAATACAGAAAATTACTCCTTGTTCAGAATGGCTTTTAACAAATGACCGTGGAGGAGGGGTCATTTCACTCAACCCAGCGAAAGCATAAAGTCAAAAACAATCCTACTTTATACATAAAACTGCCCAAATATTTTTTCAGTCTGAATTAGTAACAAAAGGAAAATATGAATAAAAATGCAATTTTGTCCTGAAGTAAATAACCCAGCAGCTCCTAAAAATAACAGCATCAGAATTATTTTAAATGTTTTTAGTTAAAAAAGAAAAGTGGAGACATACAAATCCCATTTGACTTCATCACCTGTGCAAGCATCTTACAATGTAACTCTACAGAAAAGGTAAAACAATAAAAGTTACAAACTTACGCATGTGGGCAAATGTATTTTACATGGGGGCTTTTGATACCTGCAAGTGCTTCTGACCACCCATGCCTGTTAACAACAACAAAAAGAAGTATGTTAAACGTCATTTATGTTTTAGCTTAGCTCCTCTATGTTGCTGCAACAGCACAGAGCAAGTATGAGATATGCTGAATTAGGTCAGTGTTTCTAGAAAAAAAGTACACGTAGTACAACATGCTATGGATATATTACTGAATTTAAAAGGTTTATTCTGCCTCTGAGTATTTGTTGCATATATACAACCACGGACACTAATTTGAGTACCAGAGCTGTGACACTGCTGCAGAAATGCCACTCTGGCACTATGCAGAGCCTGCTCCTCACCTGGCAGGGTTTAACAGCTTCGGCACTGCAACATACAAGCACAGGTATGTGCTGCTTCTGGACTCAGTGCTAGCCCGCAGGCTGCTGTGCTGCTGCTGTAGAGCTACGGAAGCTTTTTTCACAGGCAGCTTTGCCATTTCTGAATCACATCTCGGTGTGGGAGAGTAGCAAATTGACACCTAACCTAGCTCCTTATGGAGTCACCTAACCGAATCAAACATATTAACTTTGGCTTAGCTGGAACACTCTCAGATTCAGGCAGTCCTGAACAACACTCCACATCCCAGGTAGGATTTTCAAATCTCAAGCATGTGCTGCATGAGTGCACAGAGCCTGGGATTTGCACAGGACATGAGCCATCAAGCTTCTACAAACCAGGAAACTGGAACTTGTAATTTAAATAAAGAGCTCTGCAAGACCCATGCCAGTGCTCATCTAGACTTGAACTATACTGGACCCAAACCTGAATCCATGCAGCCTTCCCAAACATTTAGCAGTACCCGAATTTCCTTATTTCCTGATTTTTCTCATTTTCCAGTATTCCCAACTCATGCAGTAAACTAGGTAACAGAAAGTTGATTCTACGCAGCACACATCTGTAACAAATTCATCAGTGACATAGCTGCACTAACCTGTCCAACAGCAGACAAGCCATAACATCATCTTCGTTTTAATTTTAGTATCATCCTAAGAAGTCAATGTATGCGACATGAAGGTAAAGAGGTTTCAAACACACAGAGAGCGTGGGCATTTGAAGCTCTGGCTGTGCATGTCAACCTTCTTCCTACCAATACTTTTACATATACTAGTAACCAATAGTGGGTGATCTTACTCGCATAGTATGTTCAATAAAGTACAAAATACCAAGTAAGAATCTAAAGGAGATATATGAATGAGAAGAACTAGTTAGATAAGAATTTGGGAACTTTTTTCCTTTAGCCAAGTATGAAGATTAATGTGACAAATTTGAAAAACTGCACTGTATATACATTTACACTCTCTAGAACAATCCTCTATGTTGCACATTTTCTTCAGATTATAATGAGTATGTACAAATCCTTGTGCCACTTACATAGAAATGAAAGAACAACCTCTAACATGTCAGACATCCCAAGGTAAGAAAACAAAAGTTGGTAAATTGAATTCAGCAATTTAAAAATTCACATGAAAAAATACAGGTCAGTTTAAACTGTGATAATTTTGAAAATCTTTAATCTGTCTCTTCAAACAATTCTTTTTTTATGTTCTATGGCTTTTTTGGGGAAAAAAATGGCAGCATGTTCAAGGCAGCTTTAGCTAATCTAATCTGCAGCGGACTAGAGGAATAACACAGCAAGTCACCCTATTTCCACAGAGGTGTTACAACTTCAGGAGTACATTCTGGTACACTCAGAGCATTTGCAAGCTTAAGACTGTGTGGCAGCTTTGTAACTAAAACAGAAACGTCACATTTGTATGAGGAAAAACTATGTTAAGGAGCAAATTTTTCATTTTTCTCCCCTTGCCAGAAACATCAACCCCATTCGCAAGGGCTCTAATCCGGAAGACCCAGAAGATTCTGCAACCACTTGCTGAACATTTGGTGCCAAGATGCAGGAAGTAACTGCGGCCTCAGCTGCGTCCTACCAGCAGAGAGGAAGAGGGATAATTCAAACACGGTGACGAATTACCAGTCAGCACAATAAATGAGAGCAAACATCTCCACTTGTAAAATATTGCCAAATGCATGAACTTAACTCTTTTCGAGTTACTGAGTGTCCAAGTTACATAAGTTTCAGTTATGACAGCTGACTGGACTTTTTTTTTTCTTTTAAAAAAGCTTATTTCTTAAATTTAAACACTGTCAATTTCAACCTAGAGGTGACACTGAAGTTCTGTGTAACAAAAATGGAGTTCTTCAAAAAAACACTATGTAGTTTTATCCATAAAGGAGCACAATAGACACAGCATTCACAGTAATTATTTCCAGTACCTAAGTGCTTATTCCTTTAAAATCTTCTAGAAAAACAAAAAAGAGTTTCAACAGCACGTTAAAAAGTTTCAATAGCATGCTAATTCAATGGCTTTAATACTAGAGAAGAATGAATGCATGCTTGTATCCTGCCACACACAAGCTTCAAACAGGAACATTATACCACTCCTAGACTCCTCCCAAGGATTCCCTGCTCTTCTTATTTCCATTCCAACATGGAATTTCCAGGGGCAAAGGAAACAAGGTATTTTATTTCACAGTCTGGTTCTTGCTCAGGGTGGGGGTTTTTATTGGTGGTGGTGGTTTTTGTTTTTTTCTTCCAAGAGTGTTAAAACCATATATCAGATAGAGAAATCTGTAGGCAGTAGGTGACTGTCTAGCAGTTTGCTCTGAGGCGTTAAAATTCAGGCTTTCTTGATTTTAGTGTCACATACTGAAGAAGAACCCATGAACTAACTGCACCTACTACCAAACCAGAAATAAAAAATCTTCTAAATTTAGACAAACACAGGAATGACCAGGAACTACTCTCCGGAAAGAGAAACGTCAGAAAGGCACGGGGCTTCTTTTTCCACCAAATTTGAATCCAAAAGTGTCCCATTCAGACCAAACTACGTGTTTGAAAGAGACGGAAGAGAAAGCTTTTGAGGTTCATTCTGGATATTTACAATAAATGGTTGCCAGCGTTGTTGCAGCATACGTGAAATTACGGGTAAAACAACCAAAAAAGAAGAAGTTTAAATCCCTTCAAGTCGCACCCAAACGCAACCCCTACCGCGCCCGCGCTACCAGACCGGCATACACACCCGGTATCCCCCAATCCGTGAAGAAAAATCACCTAGAAAAGAGAACCAGAGCGGCGTTAGAGCCCTAATGACGAGTGTCCCCGCCCCCCCAGCCCCATCCGCCATGAGGGAGCCGCCGGGGCCCGGCCCTGCCCGGTGCTCCCCGGGCCGCACGGTCAACCCGGCCGCCCGACCCCGCCGACCTTCCCCGGGGCCGAGAACAAAGCGGGGAAGGACGGAGAGGGAGAGGGAGAGGGAGAGGGAGAGGGAGCCGGAGCCGGAGCCGGAGCCGCCCGCCCGCCTGCCAGCCCAGCCCGCCCCGCTGCCCCCGCCCGCACTCACGGCGGCCGTCGCCTTCCTGGCGGCCGGGACGATGGCGGGCAGCGGCGCCGACATGTTGTTGCCGCACATGCACGGCGCTGCCGGGCGGCCAGCGGGGCGCCGGCCAGCAGCGGCGAGGCGGGGCGCGGGGCGGGCACGGTCCGCCCCCCCCCTACCCCCCCACCCGGCCGCGGGGACGGCGGGAGAGGAGGGGGGGGGGGCGCTGAGGCGCGGCCGTTGGGCGGCGCGCAGGGGAAGGGGCGATCGCCCTCTCCTGAGCCCCTCTCAGCCCCCCTCAGCCTCAATTTACGGTTCGATTCTTATAAAAATCGCTTTTCTGACGTTCTATAGAGGTCAGGGATAAAGGGAAGTCCCGATATTCATCAGTCAGACAGCATAAAATAGTCATGGGAAAGAGTGAAAACACAAATACGACAAAGAGCATCGTTAGACAGAACTCATTTGTCCCTGTCAGATCGGACGCCTTCATCGCCAAATTAAATCTGGGTTATGGCTAAAGAGTGAATGGTTCTTATTCATCCTGACATGCATCGGGCTGTTCAGGCACTGCCTGCTGAACTGCTGCATCGTCCCAGTCCACTCTGAACACTTGGACCAACTCCGGATAAGTACGGCGAACACATTTTTGTCAGAACGAAACACTCGGTTCTTTGTCCTCTGCTCCATACATCTTTGTCAGATGCTTCCTCCAAGAAAGTCAATCCGCTCATTGTGTTTTGCTGGCTGGTATCTGGCTAACACAGACGCTATTTTGGCAACTCAAACAGCAGCTGAACGCGTGCTGTATTATGTGAAAGCACATCCTTCCCACAGGCACACTCCATACCAGGCAGGGATGGTTTTCTGCAGAGCAAATTTTGCTCGACAACGTTAATATTTTTGTCAGCATGGCTGCATAAAATATATGAGAGAAGTCTTTGCACCAACTGTGTAACTTTAAACACGACCTCTTTTCACATGACTATTACATTGCTTTGATATATAGTACTGATGCCAAGAGGCCCTGTTATTGCCAAAATTGAATTATTTTAACATGAGGCTTTTTAGTGTTTTATCTCTGCACTTTATTGTGTGTGTTCTTGCCTCATGCCTTGTGAGCAGTACTGTTTAATATCTTTATCAGTGACATAGTGGGATCAAGTGCACCCTCAGCAAGTTTGCAGATGATACCAAGCTGAGTGGTGCAGCCAATACAATAGAATGAAAGGAAAACATCCAAAGGGACCTGGACAAGCTAGAAAAGCAGGACCATGTGTAATGAGATTTAACAAGTCATAGCACAGGGTGCTGCACCTGGGTTGAGACGAGCAGAGACTGGGAGAAGAACTCACTGAGAGCAGCCCTGCAGAGAAGGACTTGGGGGTTCTGGTGGATGAAAAGCTCAACATGAGCCAGCAGTGCGTGCTTGCAGCACAGAAGGCCAACTGCATCCTGGGCTGCTTCAACAGAGGAGTGGCCAGCAGGGTGAGGGAGGGGATTGTGCCCCTCTGCTCTGCCCTTGTGAGACCCCACCTGGAGTGCTGCATCCAGGTCTGGGGCCCCCAGCACAAGCAGGATGTGGGGCTGTTAGAGCAGGTCCAGAGGAGGGCCACAAAGATGCTCAGAGGGCTGGAGCAGCTCTCCTATGGAGAAAGGCTGAGAGAGCTGGGGATGTTCAGCCTGGAGAAGAGAAGGCTCCAGGGTGACCTCATTGCGGCCTTTCAGTGCTTGAAGGGGACTTATGAAAAAGATGGAGAGTGACTTTTTGCTCATCATGTCAGATAATGATAGGATAAGGGGGAATGGTTTTACACTAAAAGAGGGGAGATTTAGATTAGAGCTTAGGAGGAAATTTTTCACTCAGGGGGTGGTGAGGCACTGGCACAGGTTGTCCAGAGAGGTTGTGGATGCCCCATCCCTGGAGGTGTTGACCTGATCTAGGGGGTGGCATCCCTGCCCATGACAGGGGGGTGGCACTAGGTGAGCTTTAAGGTCCCTTCCAACCTGAGCCGTTCTATGATTCTACGGTTCTATGATGTACCCAATCCAAATGTGTCACAAAAATGTAGTTCTTGCATAAAAGATTCCTAAAAGATTAGGAGCTTCGTGCAATGTCAGGTGCTTATCAAGCATGATAAACCTGACGCTTGCTGTAGAGGAGGTGAAAAAATTCTGTCTTCCCTTTCCACCCCGGCATTGACTACACTGTCTCCTATTTAGTAAATGTAAATGTCACGAGGCGGCCTGCTGGTGCGCCTCCTGCCTAGAAGGTCAGCAGTCAGCTCATAACTGGAGCAAGCTTTCAGTCGGCGCAGCTGGAGTGAACTCGCAGCCTGGTTAGGGCTGCTGCAGAAACAAAAGCTCCGTGCGGACCGGGCATACAAGAGCTGCACAACAGCAGAGTGGCCTGTGGGGCACGGGGCAGCCTGCCGACTGCGGGCGGGCGTTCAGGGGACTTCGCTCCTAAAATCCTAAAGGCATCAGTGAAAATATCTGGGCTGTGAATCTTTAGAGCCTGGTGAGTTGGATATCTCTTTATAGGGAAAGAGGAGTCCGCATGTGAATGTTTTCTAGGTAGCCTGAGGTAGTGCAAGCTTTATAAGGCAAAACACTAGGTATTATAGTAAAAAAAATAATATGTATTTTCCCTGCCCTAGTGGCTGAAACACCCTGGGACGGTTCCGCACACCATTTCGTACAGCTGTCTGGCAGACCACCACGAGAAGCAACACACTTCGCCCTGACCCTCGCACACTTTACAATGCAGCCACCTCCCCCCCCCCCCTTCACACCCTTCCCCGGCCGCCATGTCGGGGCTGCGCTTTCCCGGGCGCGCTCCCGCCTGGGCAGGGGGGGAAGCGCGACAGTGCCGCGAGGCGCGCTTTGCGGCTGCTGCCGTAAAGCAGCTCCTCCCCGGCGGCGCTGCCGCCCTTGGGCCGGGATGAGCGGCCCCGGCGGGAGCAGGGCCCTGGAGCTGCTGCGGTCGCTGCCCAGGGTCAGCCTGGCCAACCTGAGGCCCAGCCCCGGCTCCAAAAAGAAGGTGAGCGCCTGCGGCGGGCGGGCGGGGGTGTCGGCGTTGTGCGTTGTCCCGTGTCCTCTGAGCCTGGGTGCGTGGGGCTGTCCCTGTAGACGACTGGGCGGTGGGTGGCCTTAGCTAAACCTGGGGGCCGTTGTTGTGGGTGGGAGGCTGTAACAAAAGTCACTGGGTGGACCGTTCTGTGGGTAGGGAATTGGCTTGAAGGCTGCGCACAGAGGGTGGTGGTCAATAGCTCTGTGTCCAAGTGGAGGCTGGTGACGACTGGTGTCCTTCAGAGGTCTGTCCTGGGACCACTGCTTTTTAATATCTTAATCAATGACACAGACAGTGGGATTGAGTGCGCCCTCAGCAAGTTTGTAGATGATACCAAGCTAAGTGGTGCAGCTAATACAACAGAAGGAAGGCAAGATATCCAAAAGAACCTGGGCAGACTGGAGAAGTGGGCCTGTGTGAACCTAATGAGGTTCAACAAGTCCAAGTGCAAGGTGATGCACCTGAGTTGGGGCAATCCCAGACATAAGCACAGACTGGGAGAAGAACTCTCTGAGAGCAGCCCTGCAGAGAAGGACTTGGGGGTTCTGGTGGATGAAAAGCTCAACGTGAGCCAGCAGTGTGTGCTTGCAGCCCAGAAGGCCAACTGCGTCCTGGGCTGCATCAACAGAGGAGAGGCCAGCAGGGTGAGGGAGGTGATTGTGCACCTCTGCTCTGCCTTTGTGAGTCCCCACCTGGAGTGCTGCGTCCAGGTCTGGGGCCCCCAGCATAAGAAGGGTGTGGGGCTGTTGGATTGGGCCAACAGTGCTTTCTAGAAAGGCTTACAGAGCTGGTGAGTACTCCTTTGCTTACTTTTAACTGCAAAGAGATATGACAAGGCAAGAAAATAGATGTTCTCTCCTGCTGCAGCTGTCAGGGTTCCCCTGTCGAGTGACTTATCTTGACCCAACTTCACCAGGGTCAAGAGGAACGGGAAGAAGAGGTCCTGTACAGAGCTGATGTGGTTATTCTTAAGGATTTTCAGACTAGTTCAGGCCCCAAAACAGCGTCTTCAGGTTTAACATCCAGAATTTCTGAGATTTTATGAATTTGAGGTTTAAAGAAAGTAGAGCTAATATTTTCCTTTCAGTGTTTTCTCTCAGGACTTTTTATTTTTCAAGATAGCAGCTGGGGTTAGGAAAACACTTTTTTTTTTTTTAAATCACCTCTTGAAAGTAGAGATTTTTTTGTATACTCATTGGGTCCTTAGCAAGTAACTTGCAATTTCAAGTAGGAAATTAATTATTATTTTATTCCTATGTTAGCACTAACTATTGGCCTCCAGTTAGAGCTTGTACAGTTGACCTCACCTCTCTTTCTCATGGAACCTGACATCTTTAATCTGTGATTATTCTGCTCACGTGAGTGGATTTAAGAGCATTTTACTTCACAAACAAGTTGCCAAAACAACCCAGATGTTTGGATTGACTTCACTGACAGTCTGGTCAATATACCGATTGCACTCCAGTTTTGACCCCGAATCACCCGTGTATTTGTGTTAAATGAAGCCACTGCGTACACGGCGGTGTGGGCAGGTTGTGCCCTCCCTCTGCCTCCAAGCGCAGTGAGCCAGATCACGGAACTAAACCTGATGAAAACTAATTAGGCCAAAAGTTAGTTTTCATCCAGTTTAATTCCCTGGCCTGTCCAATGCAGGGGCACGCGGCACAAGGGATCCTGCATGTAAAGCAGCAGCGTGTGGGTGAGGGACGAGACAGCTTCCTTTGGTGGCAGGAATAGTCCGGTCTAGCGTAAAGCTTCACTTGACCTTTACGCTGCTTAGCATTAATACAGGTAAAGCTGTGCATCTCAGATCAGGTGTTTCAAGTGTGTTCATGCATTTTTTTTCTGATGTATGTCCACATCGGCCTTCTTACTAATATGACAGTGCACAGGAGGTGATCGGTAACTTTGGAAAACTTGCAGGCACAATAGAAAGCATAAAACATCAAACTTCGTGTCTGTGGTGGTAGGCAAATAGTCACGTACCGTGATGCACTGAACAGTTTTCAGACCTCACTTTCACTGAACGTTCTGTGCTGCAGTGTTACTGCATAGCAAGACCTGCAGGATACGGGGTGTCCGCGGTTTGGCTGAGTGTTGAACACGAGAATAGAATGTGAAGAAACTGCCTGTAGTCTCTTCAATAATGACTTCTTTAAATTATTATTGATCCAGCAGGGACTCAGTCAACGTTAGCTTGTAAGCATTACAAATGCTATTTGAAATGTGTTGCTTTACCGGTTCAAGTTGAGGAACACGATGGAAAATAGCAAGTTTGTGTATTCCGTAGTGGAGATACAAGACTTAGCGATACGGCACTGCTCCTTCCACGTGTGTTTGCAGTCCAGTCAACATTAGCTTAAATGGGAAAACTTTGTGAGGCCAAATGGATCCTACAAAATGGTGCACAGGTATGGTCGTGCCTCTTGGAGCTGAGCAGAGATCCCTTACTGCGTTCAGCACAGCAGTGAGGAATCTGAAGCTTATGGCTTATCCCCAACGCAGCATGAAGAAATCAAAGTGATCCTTAGTGCTGCAAAATCCTCAGTGCATGAAGTATAGCCCTCTGACACGGTAGGTTTTTAATAGCTAGGTCAGTGAGGGCTCGCACCACTGCATTTAATATCTGGCACTCCCAGGTGCTCGTTCCTACCATTGTTTACTGCCTGTCTTGTAATGCTACAGCTACTGGCATACCTGTGCTGTACCGAGTGGTGCAGCTGATCTGAATTTGGGGGGGGGGGGGAGGGAAATGGTTTTACCTTTGCTTAGATCTTTGATCCCGTTCACCATTTAGCTATGTAAGTGCTTTTCCTGGCACAAACAGGAGGTGAGTGCAAGAGGATTGCTGAAATGCTGTACTTATGGCTGCAATTCTAATTTAAAGCGCTCAGGAAACTAATTGCGTAGTTTCATGGTCTTAATTTAAGCAGTAATAAAGATTTGAAATATAATCTTCTCTTCTGATTTGTAGCCAGTGGTTTCAGACTTGCTAAAAAGTCTGAGTCCATGAAAAGAACTATATGTATGTATAGCATGTGTAGTCTGTTCCCTTGAAGTGACTTTTTTCATTGTTAGTGTTCAGAAATTTCTGAGCACTGAGCAGCTTTCTTGTGAAATAGGAGGAAATATCAAAGGTTAATTCAGAGGAATTATCTAACTTGGGGAGAGCAGGATATTAAGAGGTAGGATTAAGTACCGGTATTTTTTTTGTTGCAATACCTGCCTAGAACTGTGTGCAAAAATGACATCAACTGCTTTTCTGAGTATTTTTCCCCTTAGAAAAGAGCTATTTTTTTTTCCCTCTGAGAAGCATTTTGTTAAGTTGGTTATACCTCTGAAATCTTCTGTTTTATAAATATTTATCTACAAAGTCGTTGACTAACTGTGCCGTTCTTTGTTTTCAAGGAGAAAAGACGTGGTCGCGGAAGATATGGAGGTAGAAAGTGTGGCAGAGGTCACAAAGGAGAAAGACAAAGAGGAAATCGTCCCCGATTAGGCTTTGAGGGTGGCCAAACTCCATTTTATTTGGCCATACCAAAGTATGGGTTTAATGAGGGACATAGGTAAGTTTCCTCACATTTAAGAAGGCTGATTAACTTCTGAGTTTAAGTGTTCTCCTGAAGCCAGAATCTGTATAATATGCCAAAACAGGACTCACTGAAGATGAGATATTCCTCTGTGATCGTTAACTTGCCTGTCAGCACAATCTCTCATTTCTTGGGAGATTTAATTTATTTTAATGAATTAATTTATTTTTTGTTGTTTTATGCCTCTTATTTGCCCTTTTCTTTGCATGATTCTTCGTATGTTGCATGTGCCCGTGCCCCTGCAGCTGAGCGCATTTCTTCTCTGAGGCCATTCCTCTGTACATGTTTGTTTTTTCCCATTCCTCTCTTCTCAGCAGATAGCCCATTGGACTGACTGGAAACGGCCCCATTAGTGAACTCCTGTGAAGATGTTAGGCTTGGAAGTGTAATCCAAAGTCTTTCTTTGTTATTTCACTTTGCTTTATTTACTCGAAGCTCTGATCTGCTGCCAGCCAAACAAACCTGCTTCTGCTCATTAATGTACATTTTAGCCATTCGAAGCTGCTGCCTTTGTCTGTCCGTGCTCCATCTGTTCCACCTAGTATCTTAAACTGTTTAATACCAAATCTGTTGGATGAGTCCATTAAGTCATCTTTCGCCATTGTTCTCAGGCATTCTGCCTGTCACTTCTGTCCCTTTTTCACATTGTACTTGCTTGTGCCATTGTCCATCTTCCAGCTTTTTAAAATGATTGTCCTAACATGTCTTTTCTCTAGTTGCTATTCTTAGCTGTGGATCTGTGTGTCAGTGTTTTTATTCATTTTCTTTGCTATACTGACAGATAAAAATTCTGTGGTTTTTTGTCCTTTTTGTTTAAATCTGATTTTTGTTTCCTACGATAGCATGCATGTTGCCTGTGTCACTAACCATTTTGTTGCCTTTACATATGGTCTCAAAAACTTCTATATCCATACAGTGCTGCTCTGCTACAGGTACTAGTTACAAAAATGCGCCACATCTAGCAGACAGTTGAAGAATGAAAGTACTAATGTGTATTTATTCAGAAGTTGTTAAACTTGCAGTTTGATTTCATTTGCTGATAAAACTTCAGCAAATACCTGCACGCTTTTATAGTTTCAATTTATACGTGAAGTGTAACTTACAGACCTGTCCTCTATTATTAAAGGTTTTCTGTGCAAGTCTTGTTAGTTTTGAAGTGTTTTAAACTATATTTCCAAGTACTCTCCCTCTTTACTTAATTTATTGTAAGAGTAACCAAGAAGCACTTTTGATACACAGAGGATGTGCTGCAGAATGCAGACGCTGATATTATGTTAACAGCAGTCACAAGTTTATTCACAAAGAACACAAATCCAAGCCTCTGCAGTGAAAAAAATTGAACAATGTTTCGGTGCTTTTTGACCACATCTGGCACATGTGGAAACAACAAAAAAAAAATCTTCATAATTTTTCAATGTTTTCAAAATTCCAGTATGAGGCTACTGTAAATGTTTTTCTAGTGAACATTGTAAGTGCAATTGAGAGACTATTGTGGCAGGATAGGAACATGCTGAACAGTGTCTCTACCTGTTTATCTTCACATCATTCTTTTTTTTTCTGTCTGCAGTGGTGTTTCTCTGCTTTTTGAACTCTTGCTCTGTTAGGAACTGTCTGACGGGTAATTCCGCTGCTTGGTTGTTTTCTGTTTTGTTTTGCTTAGCATACCATTAACAGAGATAAGCTTTTCATTTTTTCTACTAACACAGATTTCCAGTAGTGGTGGTGAAATAGATCATTTGAGAAAGTTCCGAGCAGCAGCATAACTGGTATGCAGGAGGATTAGAACCAGGAAGGACTACCCAGAGGATTGGTTTGTGCAGTAAAGTTAGAACTTCATAAAATGCAACAGCAGATTCTGCTGAAGATGACAGCTACTGACAAAATATTCCCTTTTCCTTTGGGGATGTGGATTAATGTAGATGTTCTTAATATTTCCCTCCCTTGGAGGATGTTGAGGAAGATTCCATTTACTACTTGTTAGATGTCAGGTGCAGTGGTAACGAACTAAAAAAAACTTGTTGGACAGAGGCAAGTGGTGCAGGAGCATATACTGGGCTTGGTTGCTACTCTGACTAAATTTCTGTGGAAAGGCAGAGGCACTTTTTGTTTTTATTGTGGGTGTTTTTTGTTTGTTTTTATTCATTTGTTGTCTTTTGGTTGGTTGGATATTTTTTTTGGTCAGATTTTCCAAATGCATCACTGAGGCTACCAAGATGGATTCACTTTGAAAGTGATAGCTATTCAGAATCTTGTTGACTTACCAAGAAATGCTGATGCTTCAATTTCTTCATGTCTTGCTGCTTCCTTAAAACAGTCAGCAGATAGAGAGGTATTCTGGAGTAAAAGGATTAATTTCATGTTAGGGGTGGGAACTGAATGCGTAATGCAGTCTTGAGCTCTAACTGGGGCTTGTAAGTTTAGTTTAATGCAAATATGGTTTTGGCTTATGGATGACTGTTTCAAGCATTTTCTTGGTAGTTCTAGGACTAGGTAGAAAATGCAATATGTGCTGTATATCATTGACCAGGTCTATTCAAGTTTCATAAATGTCTTTTGTTCCTTTTTTTTTCCTCTCCCCAGCCTCAGACGTCAGTATCAACCACTCAGTCTTCAGAAGCTGCAGTACCTGATTGATCTGGGTAGAGTTGACCCCACACAACCAATTGACTTAACACAGCTTACTAATGCCAGAGGTGTAACAGTACAACCTCTCAAACGAGATTATGGCATCCAGCTGGTGGAGGAGGTATGCATACAAAATAAATTTATTGTTTTAGGCGATGTAAAGCCTTGAGTTTTCAATTTTTCCACACCAGGCTGTCCAACTGTCCTTCTCCTTCCTCTGTTTTGGAAGCATCTTTGTTTTTGCAAGTTAGTTTTCTGTGGATTTTTTTTGTGATATTAAATCCACTAGAGGGCACTGTGTGTTAGCAAAATAATAGGGTGGTGTTTCAAGACCAGAGAGACTATACAAAGGTTAAGGAACACTTAACAAGAGGTCAAAAAAGTATTTCAGAACAGAAAACTAGAATGTACTGAAAGAAATGTCTGAAAATTTTGGACAGGCAGGCTTTTTTACTTGAACCAAAGTGACTGAATGAGAACAATATGGTTACTGTTCTCGGTGCACCAAACAGACAAATCATAATATTTTGCAGGACTTAATGTTTCTTGTAAGTTTGCAGAGAGGATTGAATGTATGCCTTAAAACAGTCATTTTAATGTTACTCTAATATGTTTTGAAACTTACAGGGTGCTGATATTTTTTCAGCAAAAGTAAACATTGAAGTACAAAGGGCATCTGAGTTAGCAATTGCAACCATAGAAAAAAATGGAGGTGTTATTACAACATCGTTCTACGATCCAAGGAGCTTGGGTAAGGATTTCCACTCTTTTCTGTCTGTGAGAAGATGAAGTCATCCAAATCTCTCCAAATAGTTCTTACTGGATGATCCTCCACTTTCTGTGTTCTGAGACATCCAGCAACATATATAAATGTTATATATAACACTATGTGCTTTTTTAACTGTTTAACTGTTCACCTGCTGAGCCCTACTAGTGTTAATAGTTATTTACCAATCAACCAGTTAAAGAAATGTAAGTAGCTCTGTAGATAGAGGAACTAATAAAGGATTGTTTCTTTGGATTTTTGTATTTCAACTTTTCCACACATTTAATAACCCTAGGAAAATTCAGGGGAAAAAATGGGCTTAAATAACAATGGGTTGTTGATATATTTTATTTAAATACTTTTCCACTTAAAGTGAGGAAGTAACTAAGCTAGAGAAGGTCAGAATGGTTCCAGTCAAAATGGCTATTGTTTTGAGAACACTTTCACTGAAGAATGTGGCTTTACTTTGCTTGAGGCTGCATCCTGTCTAATATTCATTCATGCACTTTTTATTGGCCATAATGGAGATTTCATGTGTGAATGAAGCTGAGGACAAGAGGAGTAGATATTTTCCAGTGTGCAAAATATGTTACCCTGGACTGATACAAGTTTGTTTTCTGATCCAGAAAACGATCTAAATATTGAATTTAAAAGGGTCTGGAAAGTAACTTGCCGACTGTAGCAAAATTTGAGGAGAGGATACTCTCACAAATGTCTAAAAAGAATCACAGAATAGTTTGGGTTGGAAGGGACCTTAAAGGCACCTGGTTCCAACCCCCTGCCATGGGCAGGGACACCTCCCACCAGACCAGGTTGCCCAAAGCCCCATCCAGCCTGGCCTTGAACACCTCCAGGGATGGGGCATCCGCAGCTTCTCTGGGCAGCCTGTGCCAGGGCCTCACCACCCTCTGAGTGAAGAATTTATTTCCTATATCCAGTCTAAATAGGTGTACATACTGTTGATTCTTCATTTAAAATACTTACAGAAACATGAAATTCTATACTTGTTGACTGTGTAAATAGCCACTTCTAACCTGGAAGTCCATCTTTGGAATAAGATGCCATCTTCTGGCTTAGTTATTGTATCTTTCCAAAGCAGACATTCTAAATGCATTAGAAATTATGATTCATCTGGATTGTTTTAACTGATCTTTATAGTGACAGTTGTCACTAGAATTGTTTGTTTGGGTAAGTGTGACTTGTAAATATTTAATTCTGAACAAGAATATTAAGATTTGTTTTTTGCTTGATATTCTTTAATAAATGAGTTTAATAACTTCTTTAGCACAAAATACCAAAGAAAAAGTGTAATGTCTCTAAATGTTGATTATAAAGCATCATACCTAATTTTGTCTCTTCTCTGCACACAGAAATTTTAATTAAGCCAGTAGTGTTTTTTCTGCGTGGCCAGCCTATTCCAAAGCGGATGCTTCCACCTGAAGATCTAGTTCGCTACTACACAGATGCCAGTAATCGGGGGTATCTGGCAGATCCATCCAAGGTTGAAGAAGCCAGGCTTGAACTTGCTAAGAAATATGGTTATTCCCTACCAGACATAACTAAAGATGAGCTCTTCAAAATGTTAAGCACACGCAAGGATCCCAGGCAGATATTTTTTGGTCTTGCTCCAGGATGGATCGTAAACATGGCAGACAAGAAAATTCTGAAACCAACTGATGAGAGGCTGCTAAAATACTATAGCTCATGAATTCAGGACTAGAGACAACTGCAGGTGTACAGGAAACATCTGGGTATGAAATAATGGATACAAAGTGGTGTTTGTTTTTTTTAAGACTCCTGTTACACCAGACAAAACAAAAATTATTGTTTATGTAATCTACTGGCGTAGCTCTCAATTTTTTTGTCATAATACTGTCCATAAAAAATCTTAACGTTTGGAAACAGTTTAGAGTCTGACATAAATAAAGTGTGTGTTTGGGCACTTTCTCTTGCTATGATTTACTGTTTACTTTTTCAGAAAAAATATCCCAGTGCTACATCTGTTTTAGGGGATGATTCCAGAGAGTAGCTTGACTCGTAGTTTGCATTTTTCTCCCCTCAAAATAAAATCTGAAACATGGTTGTACAAAACAATATTAAGTTTTACAAGTGGTGCATAAAATTTTCTACAACATTAATTGGAATGCTATCTTGAATACCTCTGAGAAGTAAACCATCCCTTATTTTTTGGATGGGGAAAATTAAGAACAACTGAAAACATCGAAGTACAGAAGAATTCATTAACCTCTTCAAGTCTACAGCAATGATTTGCATTTTGCCACTGCCATCGATAGCAACAATGTTTGAGAGAGATTTATTTACTTATTTGTCTTATTCCTTCAGATGGAATTGAGAAAGACATGGTGTGCAGTTTAAAAGAATTTTTTCTAAATTTAAAAAACAAAGGATAGCTCTCTTAAATCAATGGTTATCATTATTCAAACAGCACTTAAAACTTATCCAGACACAAATGTAATGTCGTTAATAAAAATGCATCGTAGAATCCAAGGTGAATGAATATCCTTGCATCTGATGACATTAGATAGTGATGCACAAAACATGCAGTAAGGGTGCAGTTTTCAGCTTGATCTCGGGCTGTTTGTGGCAGCAGACAAATTAATTTAGGAGATGTAAAAATTATCAACAAATTACTTTTATGGGACATAGTATCAATTTATCAATAGTGTCAGTTATCAGTCTGGGTAAATAAATTATCCAACAAGTATTTGTTTCATCAAGTTGTCTATCGTACTATGTTATTTCTGTCCTAGGTTTTATCTGCATGATTAGGATTGGGCATTTGGAATGACAAACCAAGCAGTAAATTGAAAGATGAGTCTACATTCATTTGTCAGAACTTGATCTGACTCCTCACAGGTTAATAAGATGCTTCATAATGACTTGAACTTTTAATGGAAGCTGAATTTGGCTTTAAAATGGGGATAATTTGGATATCAGGATGCAGGAAATGGTCCGGAAGACCAGAACACAAGAATAAGTCTTGCTTTCCAATTTTTTATGTGCCTTTGGAAATGCTGCTTATAGTTTCCTGTAGCTGCCAAACCATCCCATCTCCTCGAGAAAGCCGTCCAAGTGCCAGAATCTGCTTCTCCTGTGTAACACCTGCAATTCACTTGTGTGCCCCAAGAAAAAAATCATCTGCGTTTTCTTTCAGAGAATAACACGAAGCAGATTAATTTTTTTTTGGTGTTTGTCAAACCAACCCAGATTGTTGTGTCAGTCAACAAATGACATTTACAATTAGTATGAGAATCTGTAACCCAAAGCAAAGTAAAACGTCTTCCATCCTCATGCTGATAAAATAGGATGGAATCCAGAGATTAACAATGAAATATTACTAATTTTTTGACAATTTACTCTTCAGTTTCTGTTGTCAGTTATTAACGTGTGCAAGATGCTGTTAAAAATGAGACCTGACTTGTGGTTTTGAGTATTGGTGAAGCATAGCAAAACAACACCAGTACAAATTTGGATTGTGAATAGGAGGATTTTGGTCTTAGTGGCGTTAACATCAGTATTTTTTAAGGTGCACAACGCTTTTTTGGCACATTAGGACTAATACCTTGTGCCAAAACAAGTATAGGTAGTGTTAACTTGAATGTGAAGTAAATAACTTTCTCACTTTAGATGTATCCTGTTCTGCATCCTGATGATTGTTGGTTTGGAAACTTAAATGACAAGCAATACTCTTTTTTTTTTTTGGCCTTTTTTTTTTTTCTGTTATTACAATACTACTGCCTCCATTTGGAAGGAGTTGGAGGGGGGGAAGAGTATTTATTGCCTTCCCTTATTTGTGCCATAATGTTTCTGTTTTTATGAATCAATTCACAATTGTGTTATGTGGAGGTGGTGGTACTCAACAGGAAAGCTACTTAACTGGAAGCAAAGAAGGAAGTTAGTCATATTAGTGAAGACCAGAAGACAAAAGTGTTTATGTATCATTGTGTATTTTTGGGAGGAGAAGAGGGGGGAAGGCAACTGTGTTTCCACTCCTGCTCTTTGTATTAAAATGCACAAATTGCTGAAAGCATTTTTTTTTTCTAAATCAACTTCTTTGATACACACACGCGTGCACACACTGGTTACTGTAGGTTTCTAAATGGTTTTCAGGTGAAAGGGTAACTTGGATAAAATGATAACAGTGAAAGAAAGAATGAAAACAGGAAACAGATGTCTGGTGACGTCGAGTGATTGGATAGCACTTATTCAGTGAACGACGTCTTAGTCACAAGGCAGCTGTATCCTGGCTCTAATACTATAATGCTCCAAGTACCTTGGAGCCAAAACAGCCACGTTCCACAAAATCCGGTCATTCTACTTTATAA
The DNA here is from genome assembly GCF_964034855.1 of Anser brachyrhynchus. NCBI lineage: Eukaryota > Metazoa > Chordata > Aves > Anseriformes > Anatidae > Anser > Anser brachyrhynchus. The sequence continues at coordinate 120,103,143 of NC_137695.1, forward strand.
AGGTGATCTTTTATCATCGTATAATTGGAGAGGGCAAAAAGGGCTGTATGTTGCTTTATTTAAAATATGCAATGCTTGTCTTTTTTTTTTTTTTTCTGTTTACAGTAGCTAGCATTTTATAACACTCGTTCTGATTTTATTTACTAGTGAAAAAAGTGACAAGGCTATAGAGGATTTCCTGTTCATTTTATCTCGTCAGGAACACAAGTCTCCCAGCAACCAAATACAGAATTATCAAAAGCACAAGTAAGTTGTTGACAAGGTTTTTAATAAATGCACAATAAACAACCTCCCAATGGACTGTTGCTCACATGACGGTCAGGCTCTTTGATGCACGACTATAACCCAGCACTGGCATCTAAGCATCTAAGGCCAATCTCTTTACCAAGGAATTTGTACCATGTTCTAATATTCATAAGATAAATGATTGCTTTGGATATCCTATTCCGATGATTTTTAGTTGTATTTTTTTTTCATATGCAACAATGTATTATACAGCAAGAAGCACTGAGTTTGCCATAACTGGAAAAGCATTATCAAATACCTGAGGAAAAGAAACATATTTGTGCTGTAAAATACTGAAAGTCATATTAATTTTCAGCAATAGTATGATACTCTTGAATTGTTCCTTGGTAAAACTGATCATATATGTGAGACTGAAATCAAAAGAAAGGCCTCTGAACAAGTACATGGCTACATAATTAGAAACTGTCTATTTGTTATGAGATGGACCCTACCAACAGTAGCTAGTCAGTATTGTACTTGCAGGTGGTTGACTGCAGACTTGAAGGCCAAATAAATGTATTTTCCCTTTCATTTATATGTACAACAAAGTACTTCAAAGAGCTGCTGACTTTTCATTCACTACGCTGCATACTATAATATTTGTGTTGAACAGCCAAAAGTTGACCAAACCGTTCGCTGATTTCCAAAAAGTAACAAATAAATAAGTTAGTGGCCCTGATCTGGATCTTCGCTGGCAGAGCGCCAACATTGTTTTGACATACAAGTGTAATTGATGTCAGTGCTCCAGGAAGTCATATAAAAGTGATCAATTATGAAGATAGCTTCCCATTGCTATTTTATTGTTTTCTATTTCATTGCTAAAATCTAAAATTTTTAAATGCTCATTCAAAGCTAATTTTGTACTGTTGAGCACTCACAAGTTCTGTAAAAATGTCTCTTAATTTGAAATAGTTGCACAAGTTTCATATTTTAAATATTTATATTATCTCTCATATATCTCTAAAATAAGAGAGATCCAGTGTCTATCCAAAATGGACAGTTTAATATTCCAGATGCAGGTTTCTCTCTTAAATATTCCTGATCAGAGATCAGATGGGAATAGTTTTACAGAACTCCCAATCTGTATTTCAGTTTATTGCATTGTGGTTTAATATGTGAAAAGTTGTACTTGGAAGTCCTGGTGTGCCAGAATTCTTACCCAGCAGAGGAAAGTTATGAATGTTAAGCTCCTTCATCTCCTAGCCCAAGTGGCCACCTTGGTCTTTCGTAGCAGAAATGTCTGGCATTGTCTAAAGAACTGCCAGTTTCTCGGTGGGAGCAAACTGCCCTCTGATCTATTCTGTCTCCTTCGGCTACGCTCCCTCTGTTGCATCTGCACCTTTCAGCCGCCTCTTCCCACTTCTCCTGTTGTAGTTGTGGGAACTACAGGGCTCAATCATTCTCACAGTGTCATCCTGTCTGGCCCACTCCAAGTTTGAAAATCTGGTTGTTTTATGTGCCTCTGGAGCAGGAAAAGTGTTGATCATTCCTGCATCTGTTTATACGAGGGGGTTTTTCGTGGCTTGAGTTTCCTGGACTGGTGTTGCTTTTGTTGTTAAAAATGTCAACAGCAAAGTTGTTTACTTGTTAACCTTGTAGATTCCAAGACATATGCTGACCGGTGCGTGGGGCCCTTTCAGCAATGGATTTGGAGCTTATTAAGAGTCAAAGAGCACTCCTAGAAGGGTATCTGGGTGCTTAACTCAAAATTGCACACACTAGGTATAAGTCTTAATGGACAGGTACGTCTGCATTTCAATGCATCAATGCCCAAATCAGTCCCTCCTTGCACTTTTGGAAACCCAGTCTCTGTAAGGTTCATACTAGTCTCCTGTTAGGATTGCCCTGTCTGGAATCTAATCTGTAAACATGGGCAGATTTGCCAGAAAGCCTGCCATTTCTTGATGTTTATATTTTTATTGTTCTCCCCTGGGCGGGTAATGACACTTAGAACAGTCTATGAAAAATAAGTTGATAAGTTAATTTACGATAAAGTAGTTCTGTGCAGATTTTTGGATTATTATTATTTATTTTTCAATGCTAGTATAGTTTGTCTGGCTCCTAATGTGGAGTACCTAAAATTAAGAAAATAAATTCAATCTTAATATCTAAAAAGGAAGGTGCTTTCGTAATTTGCTTGAATGTAGCAGTGGTTCAGAGCTTCAAATGTTAGCATCTAAGTCCGCTTTAAAGTTAATATTATGAGATACTTTCTAATTTCAAAATTAATGCAAGTCTAATTTTATATTGCTCACAAGTAGACAATTGTTTAATTTTGTAGTCGGTAGAAATCTGACTTGAAATCTTGATACGGTCAATGGAGCCTGTAGAATCACTGTGTTTAGCCTGAAGCAGACACCTGAGCTGCTAAATTGCTCTCTGGGCTCCACGGTCTGCAACAGTGGTTCTAACACACAGCACACTCGTATACACCCAAACCTCAGGTGTCTGGAGCTGAATCCCACTCTCTGTGTCTTCAGTGCTTGAAGTGTGAGCTTGGATGTTCTCCTTAAGGATCCACATATCCCCTGTGTGAATTGCCTAGCTCAGCATTGGGAACTTCTGAAGCCTAATGACGTATTTGTCTTTGAAAATAAGCATGCTGATTTAAAAAACAAGTCAGAGAACATCATAATGCCACAAGAAATGAAATGCTGGCAGTCATATGATGTGTGTTATCTTGCAGCTATGGGAGACAGCAGCTTTTACGAGTTACGGAAACCATTGGTAATCCCCTCCTAGAAGTCTCTGACCCTTTCAGGGCTCCCAGTTCCTGGATCTGCAGTGGTATTGCCATTCAAAATTTGCTAATCCTGTTGGCCCCCACTGTGTAAAAGGTTGCTGTTGCTTGTGCTAACTCTAATGGATGTGTTTCCTCTGTAAGCAAAGCATGGAAATTAAAGCCACCTGAACACGTGAATCAGAACAAATGGGAGAGGAGGATGGTGCCTTTCCAAGGAGTCTGCTTCAGCAAGTGGTGCTTGTAGCTGTCAGAGGTGACAGCCATTTAGCCACAGGTGGAGTCTCATTGCCTTCTGAGAACATACAGTCCAGTGTGCCTCTTATGGACCCCCCTATAACTGCTGTGGTGAGTTGTGATGTTCGTATAAAACACATATTCGGGACTGATCCTTGTACAGATTTTGACTTGCCATTTCTTCTGCTTTCAATGATTTCTGGGTCCCTGGCACCCCAAAGACAGGTTTGTTTTTCAGTGCATAGGCAATCATTTATCCCTCCTTCCCCCCTTCCACCCTTCCCCCCCCCCCCCCCCCCCCCCCCCCCGATGTAAATAGCACTAATCACCACAGCAAGCAGTCTGGGTATGGGCCATGTAGTAGAACTGAGACTGCTCCAGTCAAAATATTATTCTACTTGTTTTATGTTGGGCTTGGCTGGCATGACTTTGCTGCTGCCCTGACTTCTAGGACTTGTGAAATGCCTGGGACTTTGTTAGTTTTCGTTGCCTCATTTTTTTATTTTTTATTTTGGTCATTGTAGGAAGGCTCCAGCAATTACAGGTTCATCATTAAGGACAGGTATTTACTAAGGAATGATCATGAAATGAATTACCATAATGAGGATGTGAACATGTTGCAAAATTCTACCTGTGCCAGTTTTTCTGCAATCATTTGTGTGCATCTGAGGGAATCAAAGCACAGGGATGCTATAATTTCTTCTTTATTAATTGTAGAAAAGCTTCTCTGTCCATTAAGAGAACCTAGGAAGAAAAGGAAGGCAATGATCTGTCAAGTAATTTTTGCTGCACCTTGTGAAAAGTTCATTTTTTCCCACTTTAAACTATTGCTCTCGATGAGGTTGGATGACTTTCCTTGCAGCATATTAGGAAGCCATGCACAGAACCTGCAATGGTCCCAGATCACTATGAGCATTGACATGCAGCTATGGCACTCTAGTTGGCCCTAGTAGAAGAAAAGATCATTTTCACAGGCTTGGAAACACAAGAAACAAGGTATGAAATTCTCCATCTGAAGAGATTCCAAAATCAGAAAATGGCCTACTATTCTGCAAGCCCTACTCAAACTCTGCTGCTTGCTTAATTACCCTTTATTTTTGCTGACTATACTGCTATGGACTGTGAGTGTTCAAGAAATCATTTAAAGAATACATTTGAGGTTTTCTTGGTTGTTCTTACAGTTTTCAGCCCCGCAGGAATCTTGTTTCCAAGCATTGTTCCTGTATCCAACAAGGCTAGAAACAAATTTAAGAAGTGGGAGCCAGCATTTTTGTGTGATGGCATTATTCCAGGAACTGGTGCTTTAGGATAAACAGTAAATATTGTAGGGCTTGCAAAACAGTTACTGATTCATTGCTTATACCCTGCTGATTTTATTAATTGCCTGAGAGCATAACTCCACTGCTGTATACACAGGTGACCTCTGGTCACATCTCCTCAGCATGGAAGTAACGTTCAACACTCACCTTTTGTTTCCAGCATCCAAACCTGAGGGTAACAAATGCTATATGACCTGGTGCATAACCATCCCACGCAAACAGCATCCTTTCCCCAAATTACAATACTGCTAGGATGATTTGTAGTGCTGAGATTTGCATCAACTCACTGGGATAGGGAGAAGGTCCCGTGTCCTTCTGGACAGACAAGGCTGACACCTAGTGACGGGATGGATTTATTCCTAAGGGGATTCACTGAGTCCTGGTTCAGCGACTGTTGAGTCATTTCTAAATCTGGAAGGTTTAAACTTTGAAGTGAACAGTTCATTTGTTTAATCATCACTTTTGGACTTTGTTTTCGGTGTTTCTAGTGTACTCTTCTAAAGGTCAAGTTAAGGTGGCTTGAAAGCTTGTTTAAATGTTGGAACCGTGAAAGTTTTTACATGTATTCTTCTGAGAGCTGTACCCTGCAGCTGCCCAAAGCAACTGGGAGATGGCTGATAGCAATCAGTATTAAGTTCTGAATATGGTCCTCATATGTTTTTTCCTCGGTCAAATCATGGCTGATCTTGGGGTTTGGATTCTCTTTGCTCTTCCTGTTGTAATTAATCCAAAATCGAACGTGACGGGATATTATCTGGGTTGCAAAATTTTCTGTCTGCTGATGTCTGCTGACCAAGGATAGCATCTTACGAGGACACTGCCACTTGAAAATCACAACCTGTCTCATCATCACTGCAGATTCTGCTGGAAATAATGTGAGATCTGTGCCTTAGCAAACTGCACGTTGAAGACAAAGAGTAAAAGCTGCTAAAAGGGACTTCCAGAATGTTTCTGATTTTTTTTTTCTTACCTAGATTAAAATTTCAGGCGCATAACAAACTTCTAGGAATTGTGTGTGACCTTTATTAAAAGAAGTAGCCATATGAACTTGGGGAAACATTCCCTAACCCCCCTCCCCCCCCCCAAGTGTGAACCAAAGTAGTCTCTTCCTTGTAAGAAAAAGAATTGACTCCAAAAGGAGACTGCAGAGGTTCTCAGTGGTTCCCCAAGGTAATGGGTTTCACATGAAGCCATAAACTGTAGCCCTGAAGAAGCCTTCTTGGAGCAATCCTTGGGACGGGAGGAATTTTTATTTTTCAAATATCTTTTAAGTGTTTCTTCAAATGTTGGAAATAAACATTTTGGTTGATTCAGCACGACTCTTTGCTTGCAGCACTGTATTTGGCTATGCAGAGAGTCAGAGCTCAATGTTTTTCTGTGGCTGAAAGGAAACTTTGATTCTTCCTGAATGAAATAACTAGGAACTTGCACAAGCCCTGTGTTGTTGAACGGAAAAAGCAGGCTTCTTTTCCTTCAGATAATCTCTTGTATCTGACTCAGAGCTTTACAGGCAGCTCAGATTCTGTATCTGTGGTGTGTTTCTAATTAGCCCATGAAAAATATAAAGGTTTTGTATGTTAAAATCCACAGAGTTTTCATCCGCTAACTGTTTCTGATAGGATGTATCTCTGGAGAGAGTGCTAACAAATTCCCGAGGCAGAAGTCTCTGCCAAAGGCAGCAGAGTCCAGTCCCTGAGCAATATGAACCTCCAAGCTGTCCAAATGGCACTCACATGTGTTTTTTTCAGAGAGGGAAAAGAACGGTGTTACACGTGTTTGTTTGGGCAGGTTTACTGTTTATACTCCTAGTGTCAGGGCACCGTTCGTACAGTTTGGTGGGCGTCCTAAAACTTTCACCCAGCAATATGTGCCTGAGCAAAAATTTGGTGTGTTTTTTCACTGCTGTTTGCAACTGGCCTTGGTTTCTCTCCAGAAGGAGCTCAAAAACAAAGGAGGCTGAAAACTAATTCATTTGCACCATCAATGTGAATAATTATTTTAAAAATTCATGAAAATTAACTCAACATAACTTCATTCACACTGGAGACCTCATGGGTTGTGATGAGCTGTGACTCATAGAACAGGTAAAATGTAACTTCAACCCATTATAAGTAATGAAAAGAGTAGTAATTCTTATTTTGGAAGCTAAATATTGGTAACCTTCAATGTTGTCTTTGAGTTTAGAAGAAATGCAGTATTTAGTGAATCCCCCCCCACACTTTTTTTTGGGGGGGGGGGAGTCTGTTAGTCGATCAGACTAAGCCAGGTGTTTTCATTATTTCAGACTGCTAGCACAGGATTCCTGCCCCTGTTCAGAGCAGTGTCAAGGGGAAGAAGTTCTTCTGTATCAAAGTAATGTTTTGTGGAGCAAAGGAGGACATCTGCCACAGCTGCATCTCCACGGGCAGGTGCAGGTCACTGCACCCTTGCAGTACTCCCCTCAGAGCAGTAGCAAAGAGCTAGATCCGTACATCTGCTCTGAAATACCATGCAGCATGGAGCTCCAGCAGTGTGGGCACTTATAGGCTTAGCTGCAGGAAATCACCCCCTGTGCTCTAAACTATCTCCAAAGCATTCTCTGTGCGGTGACATTCCTCCGGCAGTGTCAGAGCCTGGAGGTGAGGGTGCATGGAGAGCCCCGCGACCCAGCCATGTGCTACCATATCCTCCTCCTGCTGTTGTAACCTGGGTGGGGAGCAGCTTGGGTGCCCCCCCAGCTCACTGGGTTAAACCCATTTGCTGCTTGCCGGGCTGGGAGCCAAAGGGATGGCCTTCCCCTGGGTTAAAGCAGCAACAGGCAGACCTCATGCATGTTTGGCGTGGAAATCCCCAGCCTATTATCTTTCCCACACATCAACAAGCTCAGCAGTGGAGGCACTGCTCCCTTTCTGGAGGAAAGATGTATGGTTAAAACTGGGGCAGATTCTGAGAAGGGGTAGCTTTTAAAGAGTTGGCTCCCTTTTTTAATATTTTCCAATCACCTACTGAGATAATGTTGCCCTGTGGGGACAGAGACAGTGACTTGCCCATGCACTGTCTGCCCACCTGTCTGAAGTCTGAAACTGCTGCAAACAGAGGACGTTTTGCTCACGCATTATCCTGAAGCCACGCTCATATTTCTCCTCCAGAAAAGCTCACCTGCAAGGGCCCCAGTATCAGCTGCCACCCTGCAATGGGCAAGAATCACATTTCCTTTTTTCAAATAATGGCAAACCCACCTGAACAATCACAGGCCTACCTCTGCCTGCTAGTATGATGAACTAACTTCATACCAAAGAGCTCCATGAATGTCTTTTTGTGTATTTGAGCAATTTGTTCAAATTATTAACAGATGAAAAATGCTTACTAAAAGACAGAGAGGTCAAAAGGAGAATATAAAGTTCTCATATGGATGAAAAAAGTTGTTATGACATGGAAAGAAGTTTAGAGGCTTTTTATTTTTCCTGGGAAATGTTTTCTCTCTTCACACACTTCCACCTCTTCAGTGCCATCCTTCCTACGAAGTTAAAACCTCTGACCATGTGAGAGGTATGTCTGTGGGCCCCACAGGGCACAAGTCATCTGGCTCACAACACAGTTTGGTTCTGACTAGCCCCTGCATGCTAATTTGTTTAGATTAATTAGATTACACATCTTTTTTCTTTATTATTATTTTTATTTGTTTGTTTTCTACATCCTATCTGAAAACAAATCTAGAACAGGGTCCCTTATTTGCTATGAAAATATCATTGTTACGCCTTGACTGATGATCAAAATTTTGTTCTGGTAAAAGCACTGTGCACATAAACCACTGATTTTGTTAAGGTTTGGCCTGGAAAACGTAAATACACCACCCCTGTGTATAAACTTTACAGAGTTTCAAGTAAAACTTTGACCTGGATGCCTGATAGCCTACAGCATTTCTGGAAGACAGGTGGAGGTCCATTGGTCACAATGTTTGGGAGGCACAGACAAAGCAAGAGCTGGCGATGTCTCCAGAGCCACTTGTTCAATGGACAGCAATGCTCTCAGCTGCAGATCTACCCACAACAGAAAGGAAATACACTTTTAGCTAGTACTGACTGCCCCATCCCTGGATGTTTTCAAGGCCAGGCTGAATGGGGCTTTGGCCCACCTTTTGAGTAGTTCTGGTTCTTTCTGATGGAGGAGTGGAGGTGTCAAAGTTGGGAGCTCCACCAAGCCTCGTGAAGACAAGCAGAAGCCACGTGTCTCCCATCCCCAGAGCTGTCTGAAAGATGCACACAAACATACTAAACAGAGAGGGGGATGATGAAATCAAATCCACAAAATATCCCATCAAAAGTAAAATTGTTTTTTTTTTTTTTTTCTTTCCAAGTATCTTCCAGTTGCAGCAATCTTAACATTGCTCGTAACAGTAGCAAGAACAGTTCTTGTGGTTGCAGCATGTCTTATACAAAGTTGACAGCCTTTCAAGGCTAAAAATATGGTAGTTGGAGACTTTGTTTTCACATCATCGAGTCCACACCTTTCAAAGCAGTTCAAAGTGTATTTAATTACAAACTCAGTTCAGCACACTGAATTATTACACGCTGCTTTGTTCCGGTTTTGTACCTGCCTCCACTGATGGTCTGACTGCATTTTTTTTATTTGCGACTTCAGCAAGAGAGATTTTGTTGATTAATATCGGAAAACATCTGTACAGCACAAACTTGACAGAGAATGAGAAAGATTGGTAGCTGTTATTAGCCTGGGGGAAGATTTTAATAACGAGATAATGCCCTAATTTTCTGAGAAGAACATTCACTTTTTACTTAAGTGCTGTGTTTGACTCGGTGGTGACTTTTACTGGTTACCCAGGCGAACATAAATAATGCTTTGTGTAAGCGCATTCTGCAGATGCAGACTGTTTCCAAATCACCTAAACACATCTCTCTCACTTTGCTACTAATTTTCCCTGGGAGAGGAACCAGCTCCTTTCCTGCCCTGGCCGGGGCAGGGAGCGTGCACCTGCCTTCCTCGCCCAGCTGGCCGCGAGGAGGTGAAGCAGCTCTGCAGGGGCCAGAGTGTTTCAAGGAAAGGGCTGGCCGCAGCGTTGGTGACTTCCCAGCGTGTCCCTTGGGGATGTAGCTACTGAAATATGTTTATTCCTAAAAACACCAGCACAGCAGAAGTGGGGCCCTGGGAGGGCCTGGGGAGCAGAGGCAAGGGGTGAGGAGGAAGCAGGGGTGGGCAGCAGACTCCAGCCGTGCTCCTCAGCCCAGGGGGGTTTGTGCCGCTGGGTGGTCACTCTGAAATCCTGCCTCAAAGCCTGCACCAGGCTTCTGCAGGGCTGCGCAAGTATAGTGGCAGCAGTCCCTCTTCGCAGGAATATCCACGCAGAGTTATGCAGCAGGAGATATATCCATGAACTCTACCGTTTCACACGAAATGATAACTAAGGTTGAAGTGCGGATGGTTGGTTTGGGTGGTTTTTTGTTTGTTTGTTTTTACCCATAAATTAACGTGGAAAAATTAAGTTAGAAAAAACAAGTGCCAGGACCACTGGGGGGAGGTGTTATCCCGGTGATCCTGGGCCGGCTGCACCTCCTGCAGCTCCCGGCTGCAAGCGCTTAGTGCAGTTTGGGGTGAGGCATTGAGAGGAAAATTTGCTTGCTTTAGGTGTTCCCAAGCTTTAATACTTCAAAATGTGCTCTGTACCAAAGCAGAGAGTGCTGCTTAAAAAAAGTCAGAAATGCCCTGAAGTGTCTTTTTGTAATTAATTGATCATAAAAGCTTTTAACACTTTCAGTCATGCATGGAAATCAATGAGGCAACAACTTCAGGGGAAGGCAAGGAGAGTTTTAAAAGATAATGGTTAGTAAATGGGGAAGCTGCTGCTCTATTACCTTTGCATTTCCTGGTGTTAAAAACTGCAGTCTTTGAGGATATCTGTGAGTCAAAAGTGGAAAGATGAATACTCTCATTACAATGAAGTAACTGAGCTGTGGTAAACTTGTTCAGCTTGTCAGGAAAAGAAGCAGGAACAAGGCAATACTAAAAGGACCCTTGTAAAGATACTTTTTCTTCTGCAACATTTAAATGGCAATGGAAAGTATTTATTAAGCATGGTAAGTTTGGATCAGTTCTTGAGATATTTAGAAGTACATTGTGCTGCATTTCTCGACACAGAGTCCCAGTGAATTTCTTCTGTAATTACTGCTTAATGGGAATAAATTTATTCCCCTGGAGCTCTGCTTACAAATTATAGAACTAAAGGTATGCTGTGGTTTAGTCTTCCAGGTGGGAAAGCAGTATCAAGCAGTTAAATACTGGAACGAGCAGCCTTGAGGAATCAGATGCAACACTAATGAACAGCATTTTATTTTCATGTGCATTTCTACAACTAAAGTACCATGGGAAACCAATTCTGTGATGTGTGTTTTGTGTCTGTAATATGGTAAGAGGCACTATAAGTAGCCCACTGATAGGGGAAATGTGTCTATTCTCCCTTTCGCCTTAAAGCCAAGTAACAGATCCTCCTGTGGACCCAGGCACAAAGTGGCCGATTCTGAGATCTCCAGTATCACAAACAGTTAGAGCAGCTTATTTCTGGAATACAGCTGTGTTACCTTCTGGTTGTCAGTAGGCAGTGTTAAGCTAGGACAGAAACTATGTATTTTGCCTTTACCATCAGTAAAGTATCATCTTTTTTTTTTTTTCTTTTCTTTTCTTTTCTTTTCTTTTCTTTTCTTTTCTTTTCTTTTCTTTTCTTTTCTTTTCTTTTCTTTTCTTTTCTTTTCTTTTCTTTTCTTTTCTTTTCTTTTCTTTTCTTTTCTTTTCTTTTCTTTTCTTTTCTTTTCTTTTCTTTTCTTTTCTTTTCTTTTCTTTTCTTTTCTTTTCTTTTCTTTTCTTTTCTTTTCTTTTCTTTTCTTTTCTTTTCTTTTCTTTTCTTTTCTTTTCTTTTCTTTTCCATATTGTGTTCAGCAAAGATCTGAATGGATAGTGAAACTTAGGATATTTTTTATCACAGTATTGCAATATAAGTGTATTGGAGGACTATTTTGTTCTTAGCTCTGCTGAGGACAAGATTTCGTCTTCTGGGTTTTGGCAACCTGATATTTCCATAAGCTCTGTTGCTTTCCCAAAGCCTACGTACTGTCAGATATCTTGTTAGAGGGGAATTACAATGTCAACTTCATGCTTTCCATTTTCTTCCATAAGGCACAGCAAGGGCTGCAGCTCCTCCAGTTAGAGCCATGAGGAAATGGGAAAACACAGGCCCCTAAGATCTGACAACAGTCACTGTTGTCTTCTCCATGCTCCCCCACAGGATGAAGCATCTTCTGTGATGTTTCAGAGACCTCTCACAAAAAAGAAGTTCCACACACAGCAAAACCAGATTGAGTCTTCTAAATTTAAAAATGTTCCAAACTAGGAGCCGCCTTCTTTGATTTTGGTATTCCTCCGTATGCACACACAGCATAGTAGGAGCAGCAATCAAAAGAACAAATACAGTTTATTCTATTCTTTTTTTGACAGAAATAGTTATTCACAAAGTCAATTGATTTATTTTCTCCAGTAACATATCCAGGGAGTGATGAGCCCAGCTCCAACACAAGACCTCTTTTCTACACATTCACAGGATGAAAGCTTTGTCCCTAAGTTTATCTTGGAATTTCAGTGGAAGGTTTGTGACTGAATCCTGCTGGTACAAGAAGGGAATCAGCATCTATGGGATTTCTCTCCTGTGTGGCACATATAATGGACTCCTTAAATTTTTTTATCATGTTCGAAGGCTAACATCACTGCAACATTTGTTGATTGCTTGTGCCCTACCAATGGCAATGAGCTTCAGGACACAAGAAGCCATCCCGGAGCATTCTGGAATAAGGTGAAAAGAGTTGTCCAGGAAGTCCCTTTGACATGTATGAATCTTAAATGTGAATCTCAAGTGCATAACCAAGGTTGGATGATTTTATTTCTTATGGATGATAGCTCTAATTTACACAACATAAACATGAGCAATACCAGCTAGAAACTGATGTCATTCAGCATGCTCAGAGCAGATTCTGCCCTGCTTAAATCCAGCCTTACAAGCTTAAAGTCAAAGTGCAAGGAGAGACTTCTAGAGACTTTTCAATTTCTGTTTATCTTAAATGACTGTGGAAGAAAAGAACAGAAAGAGCTCTTGACGTGTGGAAATACATAAGCCCTATCTTCAGCACAGTGGAAATGGACAGCCATAGGAAATATAATGTACTATGCCTTTACGTGATGAGTGATGCAGGAGATTTTTGCGTTTGTGTACAATGAATGCAATTTATTGCTTTGGAAGAGATTCTTCTAGTTTCTATCAAAGAAGTCATCATCTCTTTAAAAAGATCAATTGGAATAAAATCTGAACAGAGTAATAAAGGAATTCCTAAGCTTTTCCACTACCAAATAAATTTGATATAGTTTTGACGTAGAACTATGAATCTTCAAGTGAGATGTGGCCCAAATTAAAAGAGGAGTTCCCAGGCATCGGGGAGCCTGGTTCATGAACTTAGCTGAGATCTTACCATTTAATTGCTCTGTTTAAGAAAATATGATTATGTTTATTTCGAAGGTAACCTCAGCACTTCCATGGATTTTGCAATACTGCACAACGGATGGGGACTTAGAACAAAAGCACAAGTGCAGATTCAGTCATTCTGAATTCAAACCTGCATCTATGCAGAGCCTCGTGTAACATAAAGAAAATCCCTGCTGAGACAATCTTCTACTTATTTATTTCAGGATCATATGAGCAAGCAGAGAATGTCCTAAGCTTTGTTCCTAGCACCAAGGTTGACAAGCTGTCCAGAGTCAGAATAACCCTGGCCTCATACTTCTTGCTACCGTCTCCTGCTGAGTGTAAAATATGGCTGTCTTGCAGTTTGAATAAGGCTTTTAATATGCCATGGGATGTCACGGTCCACTAAAATGGAATACAGCGTTCTGCTTGCTGTGAAATAGAAAAAAAGCTAACCAAACTGGTTCCTTCCTCCTGAGTACATAGTGACTGATTTGAAGTTCAGTCACTGAGACTAAAAGTATCAGCCTTGATCACAAAAAGAAAAAAGCACTTGACAGATGGATTTAGTCTTCCCTCAGCATGAACATCTATTTGCCGCTAAAAGTTTGGTTAGTATACTGAAGCTGAATAATGGGATCTCTTCTCTTAACCCATCATTAACAGACTGTGGTGTGAGGCAGATCTTGTTTCTTTGAATTGAGCTCTCTGGGGGGAATGTTCAGTGCTCTGGTAGAAATCATGCTATTTGGAAGGGTGTACATGGCTGTGGGAAAATAAAAGTTTATTTGAGAATATAAAGAGAAAAAACTCTTAACAGCAGGGCTTTTTTTCACCGCATGGCTACACTTACCGGAGCTGAAGTGCTGACTCCCTGTCCTCACACGCACAAATACAAGCACAGATTGCTCTGATGAGACCAGTCAGTGCTTTGTGTGATGCTGCAAATAAAGGTCAGTGAATATAGCAGCGCTACAGGAGCAGCAAACACGGAGTGTGACATCAAACGTCGTCAGTGTTGTTGGGTATTCCTACATGTTACTCACCACCTTTACCTCCCCTTCTTCCTGATGCAGTGCTATTAATGGCAGAGCAAGATGGGATGTGAGACAGATAAGTGCCCCGTTCTGTCCAGCCACAGTGAAAGGTCTGACCAGGGTCATGGCCGTTAGTGGACGATGAGATTTCAGAAACAAAATCAGTGCACACTGCCTTGTGTAAAATTCTGATCAGTGGACACAAAACTGGCTTGGAAGATCCATAATGAAGGTGGAGACCATGTGTGCGAGCGTTGAAGTATGCTGTGGAACTGGTGAGACAGCTTAAAGATATTTTCTGGAAACCTTTGCCCTCTCTCACTGCCTGTACCAAGAAAGCCCTTGCTGTGGCCCTGATTTTGAGGATGATAGTGTTTTTCACTATTTTCTGACTTCGAAGCCAACATAGAGCTGTGTTCTCTTTCAAGTTCTACAGTGTGCTGTTTTACCATGTTGGACTCAACTAAGGCGACTGTCCAATTTTAATAGATGTATTTTCCACAGGAAATTAATGTATTGTTTCCCCAAAGCTATTTCAGTCAGTAAACTTCACTGCAGCCTGCCCAAGTAGCACGTTACTTCAGCCAGCCAGATGAATTGGGTGCCGTCGTTCAGTCCTCTGACTAGTTTTGGCCAAGAGGGTTATGGCAGCCACAGATTTTCAGCTACCAGGTGACAGCTTGCAGCAAGATCTGGTAGCTGAACATCCCTGTGTATTTTTATCAAGGAAAACTGTGTATAGAGAGGGTCTTAACTGTTGTGTTACTTCTTTGACTATCTATACTATATATAACTATATAGTATGTAGACATGACATATAAACTAGTATGTGTATCATAGTGCCAGGGTATGGGATGCAGAGTATATGGGATGCAGAGTATATGGGATGCAAACTCTGCCTGTGATTGTGGATTTCTATTTTTTATAGCCTTTTCAGTATATTTTTTTAATTATTACAGAGAGTTTGAATTCTTTATCTTCTCCAGGAGGTACAGCTAAAATGAGAGTGGAGGCTCAGCTTCACCTCTCTAGAGATAAAGCCTTGCAAGCAGCCACGATCCCTTCCCTGAGCCTTTCTCTGTCACGATGACAAGCAGCTCACTGCTGTCAGGCCCGCGTAGGAAATCCACACAGCGACGCGGAGAATGTTTATTGTGGAGGGAGAACTTTTGCCCTGTGAAGTCACCTCCTACCAGTCACCAGTAGGTTTCTGATATTCTATCACAGGAAATTCCTGGTGGACCACAAAAGCAGTCCCCTGAGTGCAGCTGCTGGGGGGGAGAAGCGGTGCGCTGCGCCGCGGGGCCGAGCCGTGGCGGCCAGGGTGCAACCGAGCACCTGTGCCCTGCAAAACGCAGACTGTGTGCTCTTCAAACAATGTTCCAGTGAGCTATACAGGGGGGCAAAGGTCACGCGAACCATTATTGTGCTGCATTTTATGCAAACAAAAAAAAATGTATTAGAGGATGTGCTTTGTATTGTAACAAGGTACTGTAAGATTATATTTAGGCTTGGTGGCTTTGAAGCCCTTGGTAACAGAACTGTATAATCACAGCTCTTGATGTTAATGAGGAAGTTATATCATAAGGTACTCCAACTTACTGGGAACAGTGTAGGAAGAATTAATAACCTTTAGGAGAGCCTATAAATCCATCTATTGAAGCCTCAAATGCTGGTTGTATGAGATGGATACATATATATCTCTGTAAAGCAGGAAGAATCACAGAATCACAGAATGGTTTGGGTTGGAAGGGACCTTAAAGATCATTTAGTGCCAACGCCCCTGCCATAGGCAGGGACCCCTCCCACTACACCAGGTTGCCCAAAGCCCCATCCAGCCTGGCCTTGAACACCTCCAGGGATGGGGCATCCACAGCTTCTCTGGGCAACCTGTGCCAGTGCCACCCTCATAGTAAAGAATTTCCTCCTTATATCTATTCTAAATCTACCCTCTTTAAGTTTAAAACAATTCCCCCTTGTCATCTCCCTGATTAAAAAGAAGGAAGATACCAACTGGCAATTGCTGTTCTCACCTTGCTTGCCAGGCACCAGTTCTTATACACCTCAGGGTGTGGAGCCCTCATGGGCACATCGCTTTCCTCTGCTCTTCTGCCAGAGTTTCAGTAGGGTATCACAGTAGCTACCTCAGCAAGCGAGCAAGACTGGATGAACCTTTATCTGAGTGAGTTAGAGCACGATGGGGAAGCAGTCTTGGAAAGGGTGAACACCATGTGGCTGAATGCTACAAGACTGCATCTCCCTTGCCTAAAAAGCAGACTCCTCCTTTCTTTTAAAGATAGGGATGCTTTGGAAAGAAAATGCTATCTGACGCCTGCTAAAAGCAGATTGCATGCTTCTAGAGAGCTGTTGTTAACTTTATACCAATGTCTGATTTCTGTCTCTAAATCAGCAGTACCTTTATTATAAGGCAGAATTTGAACAAAACAAGAATTGACCCAAATATAAGCTGTTCCATTCATACTTATACAACCCTTCTACAACAAGAAGTTAAACTCTTCTCTTCTCTTCTCTTCTCTTCTCTTCTCTTCTCTTCTCTTCTCTTCTCTTCTCTTCGCTTCGCTTCGCTTCGCTTCGCTTCGCTTCGCTTCGCTTCTCTTCTCTTCTCTTCTCTTCTCTTCTCTTCTCTTCTCTTCTCTTCTCTTCTCTTCTCTTCTCTTCTCTTCTCTTCTCTTCTCTTCTCTTCTCTTCTCTTCTCTTCTCTTCTCTTCTCTTCTCTTCTCTTCATTTAAACATTCACTTCTCACAGCTTTTTCCAACTACCTGAAGCCCCAGGATGTCTAAATCTTGCCAAAAGGGCTTGTGTGGGGTCCCCATAGGATTTTGATGCTGTGCACATTTGCTGTTCCTGCAGTGCTCTCTATTCAGTGATGTTTGCATCACCACGCTGTCACTCCTCATCAGAGCACACTGTATGTAGGTGTGAGGAGCAGGGAGTCAGCATCGGAGGCATCAGCTCCTTTAGCAGTGCAGAGGGGTGCAATTATGCTCAAAGAGGTTGTGTGTTTGGGGATTCGGTGGGTTTGGGGTTTTTCATTGAGTTAATGAGTGTGACTATCTTCTTCTCTTTTGAACGGACTATTTAGAGGGAACACTAACATTGTGCCAGCCTGCAGTGGCTGCACCAGGTTATTGCAACCCCAGAGCACATAGTCTCCAGACCTAGAAGCAAGGGATTATAAAGCTGTTTTCAGAGGGTGCCCATGTGACTGAGAAGCATATGAACGGTTTTTAAAATGTGACTTACTGAGAGATGATGGACTCGGCAGAACCTGCAGAGAAATCAGATGCGCATTTTTGAAAACTGTGCCCCTTATTTTAAAAGAAAGGAAAACGTGAGGCAATCGCAGCTGATTCAGCATCCGGCAGTCTCAGCCAAGTCATATTTTACCTCTTCCCTTCCCTCCCCGCACAAAACTTCCAGGAAAACCTGCAAAGAAAAGGCATATGTGGGTAGGAGGAGACCTGCTTTTAATTTCTGTACCTCCTATTCAACACAATGCCACACAATGCACAGGATGCGAATATCCCAAGGCACCTTATACAATACAAGTAACAAAAGCACACACATGCGCAAGAAAGGGGGGAGAAGCAAGCATGACAGAGTTATAAAGCAAAATACAGGTAAAGCTGTCTTTAAAGTGCTTACATGAAGGAGCTTCATGATAAACTCATCTTTAGAAAGGAGAAGTTGGGGACTGGAGAAATATTCCAGTGATCACAAGAATTGGATTTCCATTTCAAAACGTGATTTATCAGTTTTTCTCTGTTGTGTTGAATGTAGTGGCCAGATTTTTTATGGCCCCTTCCGACCCAAGCCATTCTATGATTCTGTGAGTCTGTGATCTTCATTACCAACGGAGGAGGACTCTAGTGCAACATGCCCTCAGTACAAAGTCCACTGATGCTCCTATGGTATTGTCTATAGAGCGACCTGAAGCCAGCAAGCCAGCACTGAGTCTCATAATGGCTGTAATGATAGCCTGCAGAAACTGCTGTGGTTAGAAATATATCACGGGTATAACCGTTTGGGCTATCAAGAGGTGAGTGTGTGTAGGAGGTGCTGACTCCCACAGAAACACCACCTCACCTGACTAAAAGAGATCCTTCAGGGGACAGGACTGCAACCGCCATCCAGGTCAAGTGCTGCAAAGTGTTTAGAGCAACGCCCAGCATTAAGGCTGCTGTCAGCACTAAATGAGTGCATCAGAGCCTGATCAAAGAAATCTAGGGCTTCTTGCAGCCTCTTGCTGAGGCACTGCTCCGCATTTCCATGAGAATGACAGTGTTGTGGGTGAAGCACCTGGATCCTTGCCTGGCCTGCTCTCAGCTCAGGCACAATTCACTCAGATTTTGTGAGCTCATAAAATCCACGAAGAAAACACAATTTCTGAGCCAGCCACTCTTCAACGTTTGTCTGGAGTTGCCAAGAATGTATTCTGTTTTCAGGCAGGAATAATAGAAAAACACTTAAAAAATAGTGGGACACAATCTTCACAATCTTTACATACATATAATATTAAAAATATTTTATTTTATTATTATTTTTTAATAGAGGGGTTCATACATAGATAGGAAAGTCTAGATGACTTTTAATCACAATAATGTTGGCTGGTGCATCAAAATCAAATGTGAACATACAGAGGCAGAGAGAAGAAATTGGAGGCAATATAAGTGGGCTATAGCCATGAATCACATTCTCCTTATGCAATGGGGTCACTGGTGTAACATATTATGCATTACCTCTGTGTCTGAGAAAAAATGAAGCTGGTATTTGTTTATTACATTTGCATATTGGTAGACAGTTGCTATCACTATAGTAGTTATTATAGTGGGCAAAGAGGAGCATTTTGGGTATCTGAGCTGCCTAATTCTGAATCTACCAGCACAAAGCTCTCCTTTAATCAAAGAATGGCTGGGGTTGGAAGGGACCTTAAAGATCATCTAGTTCCAACCCCCCTGCCATGGGCAGGGACACCTCCCACCAGACCAGGTTGCCCAGGGTCTCATCCAACCTGGCCTTGAACACCTCCAGGAACGGGGCATCCACAGCTTCTCTGGACAACCTGTGCCAATGTCTCACCACTCTCTGAGTGAAGAATTTCTTCCTTATATCTAATCTAAATCTACCCTCTTTTATTTTAAAACCATTCCCCTTTGTCCTGTCATTATCCGGCTGAGCAAAAAGTCACTCTCCATCTTTTTTATAATACCCCTTTAAGTATTGAAAAGCTGCAATGAGGTCACCCTGGAGCCTTCTCTTCTCCAGGCTGAACATCCCCAGCTCTCTCAGCCTTTCTTTGTAGGAGAGGTGCTCCAACCCCCTGATTATTAATCAGTTACCAGATCAAATACACGCTCAGTGTAATCTTACTGGGAAATTCACTAGAAAGAAGGAAGTAAAACAACAACAACAACAAAAACAGATAAATCTTTCTTTCAGCTTGCATTCTGGCTTTTGATTTTATTGTTCTGAAAATTAAAAATCAAACAAATGTGATAGTGATGTGCAAAGGAAGGGCTATCTTAGCTGCATGCAGTAGTATCTTTTACATTAAGAATGTATTTAGGATTTTCTGTAGGTACGTATAAAAATTATTTTGTATTAGCTGAGTAAACATTATTTAAATATTTGGCTTATCTTTTGTGTGTTTGTGCACTGTAAACAGAGTTCTATGCTTTATTGGGAAGTTGGATAGACAAATAAACAGTTCTTCCTTCATCAGGACCAGCCCCACTCCGCAGCAAGCTCCTCACCTTCCCCTAGCGACCTGCTCCCCCTGCTCCCACAGCTCTGCAGATCTGGCTGCCTCCGGCCTCAGCTGGCACTTCGTCATCCCGGCCGGCTCAGGAAAAGGAGTCATTTGTTGCCTGAACATTGGGCCGAGTTGGTAAAAGTGACCGAAAATGAATCCGTAGGTTAGTTCCAGTAAGTGATTTCATTTTTCTTGTGTTTTAAATTGGCTAAAAGCCAATGGTTTGCTTAGAAACACGCTGAACACCAGTGATGCCCCCTCTGTGAAAGTCAGCTCATGCCATGCACCATATCCTTTTAGCATGTGCTGATGCCTCAAAGTGTGCACTCAGAAACAAATCTTTTTATAGTAAAATAGCTTCCAAAGCTTATCCCATAGACACTCTGCACCTAGTTTTCTTGCAGAAAGCAGAGCTCTTATCAGTGTGTGAAACCTGCTGATGTATTCCCAGTGATCCAGAATCCAAACTCCTGCGCAGACATGTGGTAGGATGCCCAGGAAATTTTTGCAGGGTCTTGGATCTCAGATAGGGATTGGACAGGCTCAATAAAAATTATCTTTGCTTTCTGCTAAACTTTCCAGCAGTTTTAAAAGATTCCTGTTCTGCACTGATGAAACCAAGACCTTTGGTGAATGGAGTGGTTTTCATTTGTTTAAATTTGATTTTTATTTATTTATTTCTCTGTGTATGCGTGTGTTTGTAAAACCAGAGGGACTGAAGCACTGTGAAGGAGCCCTGAGACCCAAGACCAGGAATTTAAGGACTAGTCAAATTCTGACTTGATCATCAGATCACTCATTGCACTGTAGAGAAGCTGTCTCAGTCATTCATGGGCTACAACACCACTAAACTACTTTAAACAAAAATCTACATTGTGGAGAAATTAATTTTATTATTTTCCTTAGATCTACTTTTGAATGGCAAGATAGCCTTACTCAGCACAGATTGCAAGCTATATTTGATCTACTGCCCTGTAATTCCAAATTTCCTTCATCAGAGTTTGGGAGTAAAAAGGAACAAACTATAAATTGCTGACTGAAATATCTAAAACCCAGGTATTGAAAAGCTGGCACACATTTAATTAACCTTGAGAGGAGAAAGGGTTTTTCTGTTAGGGTGTAGAGAAAGGAGGAAGCTTTGGGTGAGCAAAGGTATGGAGAGAAGTTTGCTGATATCTTTGTAATGTAATAAACCGTAACTTAATCACGGCTGACGACTTCACACTGCAAAACAGGTCTGACACCCCCGCATGCCTCAGGCATACACAGAGCTCTGATGGCCTTCCAGGTTAGATACAGACCCATAACCCAGATGAACAATAGTCACCAACACCGACAACCTCAGCCTGCCAGGACAGAGGGAAAGTGGTGCAAAATTCAAACCCTAATTTTGCATTTTGCTCCAGATTCACAAACACAAACATCTAATGCCTTTAATTTATTTTTTATTTTTTAATAAAAAGAACCTAAATTCAAAATTTAAGCTCATAGCCACTTCTTTTTTCCCCTCTTCTTCTTGTTTGCATTGGCTTCCATCAGGGTCTCTCACTGGAGTAACAACAGTGATATTTGTTTTCAGCAATCTAGTAATGTCTTCAAAGCAGAAGTACAACTTTGGGAGCTTGTGACCCATGTTTGGTTTTGACTAATGTTTGTATTTCCAACTAATGGCCTCAGTAAATAAAATAAATAAATAAATAAATCTATTTCTACCCTGCCAGTGCAGCACAAACTTACCAGACAAGATGAGATGTTCTTCTAAAGCTGCTGGTAAAGGATTGTGTGGGCTTACAATTAGGAACAATAAACAACACAACAAACTTCAGTGCTTATACTGATTGCTGCTGGGAGGAATGAGCAGGTGACTGTGCTGCTGACTGCTGTGTCTTCCAGGAGCTCATTTGCTTTGACAGCTATGATGTGAATTTGAGTTCCTTTCCTCAGTCTTGATTAATTATTGTTGGAAAGGTGGGACACCAAAGTACATCCCTTATCTGCAGGTGGGGAGCATGGGCTATGCTATTTTTAATGCAGGTTTTGGCCAGGAAGCTTCATATCCAATGGACATTCTCACAATTCTATCATTAGAAAAAAATCACAGTGTCTATCCCAGAGTGTCTGGACAAGACTTGGACATTATTGTCTGGGTTATAAAGTGACTCAGTGCCATAGGAATGCCAGCAATGAAAAGAGGAATTCTTTACATCCCATTCAGGGGAGTAAGAGGGAATCTCTGGCACATCCCTGCATGCAGTCCAAACAGCCAGACAGCTTCCAGCTGCTGGGCACAGCTCTACTTAAAAGTGAACTACAAAGTAGGGGGGGACATGGATGTGGTTTGTTTTGACGGTGTTGTAGAGCAGAAAGATCTAGTTTTCCTCCAATTTTTTATTTATTTTTTTTTACTCTCTCTCCTCCCCACCCTTTCTGTTTGCATTTCTTTTGTTTGTTTGTTTTTTACCATCAGGAATTTGGACTTTGCTCATGCCTGGAAGACTCTGTGACTAAACAGAAACAATAGTAACAGGAGTGAAAGCTGAGAAACGGAGTGGAAAGGGTTTCTGCAAATGGGGCAGATCCAGCATTCTCCAAAAGGTACAGCACATGACTCAGCAGCCTCTGCCATCGCTAACACCATACTGACTTCTGAGTGTTGAATTACTTGACCATAAACCTGTGTAGACACCCAACCACATGCTCTTCTTGTGGGCTCTTTGTGGAGGTGCCTCTGGGTGTCTCTGATCCCTGGGACCCAGGCTGCCTCCATAAGAAGGGTGAGTAGACGTGGGTGGTCTGGGGAGAAGCTGCCACCATCCCCAGAGAGAAAGGTAACATCAAAGAGGGACCTCTGCTGTTGTTTTCCTTCCTGCAGCTATGGGTTGGTGAGTGCCATCAAATGAATGGTTGCAGGCTTCTGCAGTTCAGTGAGCTGCCTCTGCTCCTGGGAGGGATTTAAAAGGTTAGCTGGACAGGAGTGTGTGCGCCAGAGCAGCAGGAACAAGCAGTCCTCCTGTAAGTGCCTGACAACCTCACGTGAAGAACAAATTCCTCGGCACACCCAGCAGCTGATGCTGGTGCACTGCAGCCTGGGGTAGGCACCAGGGTCTGTAGCACCAAACAGGGTGCAGAGCATCAGTGTTGAAGTAGTGATGTGGATTCAGGACTTATGTGGGTTTTGGAGCCTGGTTTGGTACATGCGCCAATGGAGGTGTCTTTCAACAGTTCTCTGTTTCTCTTTTAGGGGCATCGCTAATACTTTATCCCTTGAATTTTACAGTAAGAGCTCAGGACAGGGGAGCTTTTGCTCTTTGAAGTGTTGCATGGCAAGATGGAAGAAGGTAAGAACAGTAGGCAGAAGGTGAAGAACTTCTTAGGCCTTCATTTCAGGCTCCCACGTATCCGCATTGTTAAGTCCCTTTCCAGCTGATTTTCAGTTTCTCTGTAATGAAAGCAGAAGCATTTTGAAGATTGGCTTTCCACATCAGAAGAGATTAGATAAAAAGATGATGTAAGCTCACTTTAAAGAAAGAAAAGAAAAAAAAAACAAAAACACATGAGGGTGACCAATCAATCTCTGTAACCTTAGGACTGATTATTAGATATAATCTTTTCATGTTTGTTTGTTTCTGTGTCATTAACTGCAGGTCTTAAGGATAAATCTTTCCACAAAACCCTGAAAAGCAGCTTGCAGCAGGGGTGGTGGTTTTAGGAATCCAAGAGTAAGTAGTAGCTGAGCTGGCTCAGCAATTTCCTGAGTTAGCATTGATTAATCCTTCTTTCTAATGTTACCTGTATGAAACAAATAGACCTTTGCCGTTTCATTTGGTGGCCATTTATGTGCTGCTTGTTTAATAGCTATTTTAAGCTGTCCTACGTCATTAGTACTGCCTTTATTTTCTGTTAGTTATCTGCCTGGTATGTGTTTTTGCTGTTTTGTGTACTTCCAGGTATTATGCATCATTACTGAATTATTTTCTAAACAATGCTCTGGGGAAGCTTAGAGATCACCTGAAAGGTGAGACCTACCGTTGAATTCCCAAACTTTCAAAATCTTTGTATTTAACCTCTGCTTGAGCTTTCAAGGTATTTTGGCTATGAGGTTTTTCACGTCTTAGCCCAGCTCTTCCCAAAGCTAATTGTTAGTGCCACTGACCAGGAGTGAGTTGAGTGAGGATCTTGACAGCTCTACACCCACCTTATCCTGATTTTTTTTCTTTCTGATTTAGTGTCTGATGTAATGTGTGGCCCTGAATTCCAGTGGTGTCTCATTAACGGACTTTTTTCCTTCCTGTACTTTATTTCGTATTTAGATCGAATAAGTGTGGATGACTGCCGCTAATGAATGAATTGGCAGTCCACAGTCTTTGTTGACAGATTCAGCCAGCAATATATCTGTATTTTTTTAAGATGTTAATCAGTTTTGTGGTCACTAATGACTTTTGAGACTACGAAATTTAGGGCTAGAGTGATGAGGTAAGTGACATACTTCCTTGGACACACTTCCTAGTGTCATGATGGTTTTCAGTGCTCACACTTATCATTAGGGGTACAAAATGTCTTGTTTCTTCCAGATACAGCACTGTGCAGTTGAATAAGTGTATTAAGGGAGCAAAGCAGCAGAATTCACAAATTTAATAAAAATTGGTTATTTGCAAACATCCATTAAAAACTTTTTGCATGGATGGGTTTTTGCCCTGTGTGGTGGGGTAAGAATCATGTCTTAAATAAGAATGACCTTCATGTATTGAAATCCGAGATATGTCCCTCTGCTATATCCCTTTGAATTCGATTCAGTGGTTGTTTAGTTTCTTTAGTTTGCAGCTGAATTACCTCATCCCAAGCTGGCAAGTTCGGGCCACCTGGGGACTCCACCTGGGTCATGGGTGCTCCAGGAAGCGTGGATGGTTGAGCGCGGTGGGTGGCACGCTGCCCACTGAGTCACTGCGGCAAGGCCTTCACTGCCGGCCAAGGGGGCATGGGGGGAGGCGTCTTTCAGAAGAGACACAGCACTGGCCAGTGGAAAATCCAGGGTGTTTTCTCAGCAGAGAGAAAGCAGTGTTCTACCTAAGGAATATGTATGTGTTTTGCTGTTAGCATCTCTCTTGTACTGCTGAAATAGATGTTAGTGTGCTGTTCAATAGCTTTCCTATTCAAGCACAGAGGCATTTGTAAAGGGTGATGTGATTCACTGGAGACACAAATGAGTAACACTCCTGCAGATGCATTTACTAGCAAAACGTTCAAGGGTTTAGCATTATTTCACTAAGCATTGTTTAAGTTCTGAGGATATACAGGGTAAAAATATTTTATTTTCCTCTACAAGGAAAAACGTTTGAGTTCACGTTTAACTAATATACTAATAAAACCCAGCCAAAAGTCCTCTCTTTTAATCAAGACAATACCCTAGGGCAATACCACCAGGTTTGAAAATGTGTCTTCTAACTGGGCTGCTGAGAACAAATACCATAAATAGCTCACTGAGCTCCTTTTCATGTGCCCAAATGTGTTCGGTGTTGAGCCTGCGCAGAAAATGTGAATGTACACAACATATCTCAAAGTGACCATCACAGCTTACTCTCCAGTTAGATTTTGCAAATGCTGTAATCTTTGGTGGCATCTTTACTTGCTTCTCTCACAACGACTTTGATTTCTTGACACGTTCTGCCAAGGGGAGAAGGATGTCTCTGGTCCAGCCCCAGCCCCATGGGGCTGCAGCTGCATCACTCTGCCCTCTGGCCCCAGTGGCCTGGCTGGTGTAAAGCATGCTGGCCAGCAGGACAAAGCGAGCAGGGGTCCAGCAGCAGCCAGAGGAGCAGCAGAGCAGCTGAGGCAGCCCCTGTGGCCTCCTGAGTCCTTCCCCTCTCCAGGCTTTTCAGACTCCCAAGCTTGGTTCCCTCTCTCTCATTGGAGTTTGAGCATCCAAAAAGTGGTATGTTAGAGCACAAAGTTGAAAATAAAGATGAAAGTTCAGATTTGTGAAATAAAAAGATACTTAGCACACGACAAAGGGGTTTGTGTTGTTTATTTAAGTCTTTGAAGGGCTGTCAGTTCTGTTGTGCAAATAAAATGAGCCAAAAGTAATAAGATACCTAGAATGGCAGAAACTCTGTGATCAGATTTGAGACAGACTTTTTCTTCTTTTATGTGCACGCTGTTTACCTGGGACCGATGATTCCAGTAGAAGTCCATCAATACAAAGTGAAATAGCCCGATGTTTCAGTGCAGCTGACAGGCACGAGCACGCCTTCTGAGCGGGTGTATCGTGGATAACACACTTTTAACCCTACCTCCTCAGAAGGGCTTTGCGTTTTTCCTTATTACTTGTCTCTATCCAGTTCAAGTTCACAGTGATAAATGTAGCTTATAAGGCACTTACAAAGATGGGTGTGGTGTGCTGATAGCATTCATGATTAAGTGCTTTCCTGTGTCAAATATAGCCTGTAATATACTACAAACAGGCAGTCGATTTTTATACAAACTGATCTGGCTGCTATCAGACTCTGACATTTTATACTAATACTTAAAATAAATCTAGAAACAGGAAAGAAAGTACAGAATTATTGTTTTAAGCAAACTGTGAGGGCTTATCTTCAAAGTGGCAGAGTTTCTATTGTATTTAAAGAAACTGGTTAGTATACTAGTGTAAAGGTTAGAAGTACGCATGAAGCTGGAGTTAACTTCCAGCCTCAGTTTTCACTTTTGATATAGATCCTCTAAGATGCTTTTTGTTCTAACTTAAAGACTTTAAAATATGTTTGCTTTATTTTATTTTTTCCAATCTTGCCAACTTTGAATTGAAACCCACTCCTATTGAAATCTCTGGGAGTTTTTGCCATGCATTACAAAAGGACTGGGATGCAGCGGCGTGCACTAAAATGTGTGTGACTTGCTCAACACTGCAGGCTACTTACAGACGAGCTGAAGACACGTGAGCTAACTTTAGCAATCTTTTCATTGTGCGTCTTATTACATGTAACATCCGCATGTCTTTTGAGTTCCCAGTTTTAAAGGCTAAGAAAATGCTTGCAGTTTGGTCCCCTTGCAAATCAAGACTGTTTTCGATCTCAGCGTGCTCACCTTAGTGGACTTCAGAGAGAAGGCACTTGAATATAAGGAAAAAGTGTAAGGGCTAGGGAGGAACTGAACCCCAAATCTAGCTGAAACCAAAACTGATGAAGTAGAAAACATTTTAATGAGACTCATCGATGTCTGCTTAACAGAGGACACATTTCTTAATCACATTTGAGATTTTGACCAGATTCTTCTACTGCCAGCTAAGGCCATTTCCATGACCCTATCCGAGTCTCAGCATGTCAACCATCCACATGGTTTATGCCCACGCTCACACATGCCTTAGGCTTGGTTTCAGCTGTGGTTTGCTAAGGGGAAAGCCCAATCACACCTGCACTGTGATTCGACCTGAGCTTCCTTTCCCACTGTCTGGACAGATCAGGTGTGATATGATAGTCCCCAGAAGATATCTTATGGGAGTTCGAGCTCCATCTGGACTAATAGGCAGCAGTTCAGACTGAATGGTCCAGGAGTATGGAGTTTCCCATTGTGAGCCTATATTTGGGGCTGCTGTTGATTTTATAGTGTAAATGCTTCTCTTGTCTTTTCTCCCACAAGCAAAAATGACTAACTGTGGCATGTCAATGTCAAATTCTGAACCTAGGGAAATGTGAGACTTTAACAAAAATGACTTTTCTATAATGGAGAAACAAAAATGAGGAACTTCTTCAAAATGTGAAAAATCATGAACTTTAAACAATTGAGTGACAAACTCTATAAGATAAAATCCTAAACAGTCTAATTAATTTAATAGTCATGGTCTTTTTTTTGTTAATGTTGTCATGAGTTTTTACTCTTCTCATAGGCCTCGACCCTATGAAACATAAACAGGGAACTATTTAAACCCATGAGAAGCCACCCTACTGGAACTGCTTGCATGTGCAAAGTCACTCACTGGCTTATGTATCCATATTTATGGCATGAAAATCCACACTTCAATACTTTTGGCTAAGAAAGAAATAGAAAATAAGAAAACAGCTTTATTAGCCTGTTAGCTTCCTTAAAAGGACAGGTATTACCAGATTTATTTATTTATTTATTTTGGGTCTTCAACTGACCAGTCTGAAAATAAAACTCAATATTTATTTTTTAAATTCAGTATAACACATTTTTGTTCAATACAGGTAAGGGCTAGGTTATATATGTTGAGTAGGTGGCTGATAGTCAAGTGAAACTTTACTGAGCAATGTATCAGAACTTCTTTTTTGTTAGTAATTAGAACATATATCCCACCAGTTTAAATCAACCAACATGAACAATGTTGTCACTCTAACCTAGTACTTTCTGAAGTCATCTGAATAGTTAAAATATAGCTTTTTATTTATCTTGTATAGAAAAATTTTAAGCTGAAAGAAAAAATGAGAATATTTCTAGTCTGAGTCTTTTTTTTTGATTTCTCTCTCTCTCTTTTTTTTATTTTTTATTTTTATTTTTACTTTTATTTATTTATTTATTTATTTCCTCTTGCTGACTGGTGTTCTTTCAGGTTAGAACTATGAATTTGTGTGTAATTGGTACATTTTACTTGTGCAACACTGCTGTCATCAAAGGTACTAAATGACTTCCTGAGAAAAGAGAATGTTTTAAAAAATCAAAATTATTGCAAAAATCACACTCCTGTTCTTGAAGTGTGGATGTTTGGTGAATCCTTGCAACAGACTAGTTTTAACACACTGTGATGACAAGGGGTGAGGGAAAAATGAAGGAAAAAATACCTGACTGACAGCACTCCACCCAGATAAGGCCACTGCTTACAGAAACTTGGGAATGGCTCAGTGCAAGGGCTGTGCCAGGAACACACGCTCTGCTGCATCCAAGAGTGGTTTTCAATCATTCAGCCCTGAAGAGGTCAGCAGTAGCAACAGCCTGCAGGCCTGTCCTCTCACCACAGGAAAGACTCATGCCACTCCTGAATCTGATTTAGGTCCTTTTCCTTACAATCTCTACCTTATTTATAGAATCACAGAATAATTTACATTGGAAAGGACCTCTGGAGGTCATCTCGTCCGACTCTCTGCTCAAAGCAGGGCTAACTTAAAAGTCAGATGAGGTTGCTCATAGCCTTGTCTACTCAAGTTTTGAAATTCTCTGAAGATGGAGATTCCAAAACTTTCTCGCTGTGTTTAACCACTCTTACCTGTTCTGTTTTATTTATTTATTTATTTATTTATTTATTTATTTATTTATTTATTTATTTATTTATGGTTGATTGATTGTTTTGGTTTGGTTTTCTGTTTTTCTTTATTTATATTTCCTTCTTATACTTGCTGAGAATTTCCTTGGCAGCAGCTTGTAAGCACTGACATTTCTCCTTTGGCTGCACACCTCTGAGAGAAATCTGGCTCTATCTTTTCTGTAGCACCCTTTTAAGTAGTTGAAGATTACCATCAGGTCCCCCTCCCAACCCCCAGCCTTTTCTTTTTCAGGCTGGCCAAACCCAGTTTCGCCATCCCGTCCTTGACTGCCCTGCACCACAGTCCTGGTGGCCCTCCATTGGTCTAAGCCTAGCGTGTCAATGCCTTTTACTGGGGAACTCAAAACTGGACATGACACAGTACACCACATGTGGCCTCAAAAATGCCGGTCGGAGGGGAATAACCACTTCCCTCAAGCTGCTGGCTGCTCTCTTGCTAACACAGCCTGGCATGTGGTTAGCTTTCATTGCCTCAAGGGCGCACTGCTGACTCGTGTTCAGCTTCTCCACCCCAGGTCCTGCCCTGCAGAGCTGCTCCCTCCCCAGCCATTCTCCAGCTTGCACTCTTTCAGGGGCTTCTTCTGTCCCAAGTGAAGGACTTTGCATTTGTTCTGCTGAAGTTTATGAAGTTTCTCTCACCCAAAAAGGGTGTACAGTGTTACGCAACATCAGCAAATCCATCATCCCTTTCTCCAGAGGAAAGGTCTTTTCTATGCATCTGTATTTGAGTTTTAACTTTCTGGCTCTTACCAGAAGCCAATGGATGAAAAACTAGTCTGTATCCCATAACACTGGTTCCCTAACAGCCCTGCATCACAGAATCTCTGTGCTTTATAATCAACCTGTACACAAGTGTGTAGTGTCAGACAGGATTTATCTGGTGCTCAACAGATGGGGCTGGGCATACTGTCCTGTGTCAGGTCAAAAAGGAGCAGAATATTGCAAGTGGTTGTCTCATTGGGCAAAATGAGGAAAATAACAGGGAATATGAAGGACACAACCCTAATCAAGTTATTTTCAATCCTCTGAAGAAAGCATTTAATAGGTGAACTAGACAGAAGAGTTGACGTATAAGACATTGTCGTCACAATGGACGAGTTAGTTCATCCTGGCCTTTCTGGTATCATTCCATGGAAATGTGCCAGAAGCAGGACCCTATTCCAGCTCTCGATAGGGTGTGAGAATCTCTCTTTCTTGTGATATTGGAGAACAAGATAAATTTCTGGGCATACACACACAGGAATTTAGGAAACATTCATTGTCTAGAAGTATTTATTATTATTATTATTATTATTATTATTATTATTATTATTATTATTATTATTTAGCACAGGTGGCAGAAAAAAAACCACAGGGGTCTGAATTTCTTACTGAATGCCATGTCTCTTTTTCTGTTGACAGTATTCAGAAGAATGCTAATGTAGTCTTTTGGGAAGGTAGGATTTTGAGTGAAACCAGGGCTTTTACACTTCCCCTAGTGGAAGTTCTTCTAGGCTTCTTCCTGGAGAACAGACAGTGGTTGGCCACAGACTGAGAATCAAATAGCTGAATACACAGACCAAGGTCTCTGAAAATCTGAGCTTGGCTCTAAACTCTTAAGCAAATTTTGTATAGTTTGTGGAAAACTCTTAGCTTTTTGCTTGAAATGCTGAAATGTCCCTTGTTGTCTATTTAAAAGTGACATGCATCTTACGCAGTACTTTCTAAAAGTGTGTGGAAGTGTTTGAAAATTTTTTTAAAAGGCTTCTTAAAAGGCTAGGTCATCACTTGTTGTGTCAGGAATATGTGGTTACTGTACTAATTAGAAAAGGCCTGGTATGCTTATTAAAATTTATGGGAGTTCTGCTTTTGAATTCAGCTGGGACAGATTCAGTATCTAAATCATAACTAAACTTCTGCAAAGCCAAGTAACAGAGGTGAGAGGAGATGAAACTTCTCCCACCATCACAGTTATATCTGATTACGTGCCCATCCTGCAGAATGGGAATACCTCAGAGCAGGAGATGTACATGGGAAGCATGCCAAGTCCTGAAGCCCTTTGTTCGTTTCACCATGAGGAGGAAATAAGGAAAACCCTCAGTGTCTGACTCATGTCAGACCATCAGTGGCATCAAGTTTGGAGTGAAGCAAAAATTATTGTTGCCTAAGGCAGTAAAGAGAAATCACGGTCAAAGGCATTGCTGAGGCTGGCTTCAAGGATCAGACTCTGAGGTGACAGACTGACCTAATTTCAGGGATTTGATAAAACCAACACATCTGAATTAAAAACAAAATATGTGAGGAAAAAAAACGTAGCTCAAAGTGTTTGAAGGGCTTTTGCCAGACGTTCTCAGCACTGAAGTTCTCACTGTTCTGGATCACTTCTTTATTGTTTATCTTAAGTAAAGCCCTTTGTAATTACGTTAATACTGATTTAATCATGGCAATCATAGCTGGTAGATATCCAAGCTAATGATAAAAAAAAAAAAATTAAGCAGTGGACAGATTGCATCTATGACAAGAGAATGAAGAATAAAAGAATACTGCAGGGGCAGGTCATACTGCAGTTTTCCTACTGTAACTACTGTTAAAAACAAACCCAAACAAGGCAGAAAGCTAGAGCTGCTTCTTCTGCGAATATTTAATCATGCTTTGTGTAATAATGTTGGACTAGTTTGTTAACACAATCCCACGTAGTGGTGAGGATTTGACAGCCAGTTCATTACATTGCAACTTGGCTTAAAGATGGTGGGAGACGCACTCATTGTGTTTTAGCTAATTTGTGTTCATTAGCAAGCACAAAGTCATCAAAGCCATGTTTGCCTTCTCCTGCTAAGTGAGGCTACAGCTCTCTCACCTGGACTCAGCATCATCCAGATATGCAGCAAGGTTGTCCCATCTGATGCCTCATCTAGAGAGAATGAGTTGGGATCATGAGGCATTAGGCACAGCTCCTCTATTTCTTAATTTCCTTTAATTACCTGGCGAGTTGTCTGCCCAACAGTAGCAGTAGATTGGAGGAATCTTGGAGGCAGGTGGCGGAGCCACTACCTGCAGTGCCAGTACAATACTTCATCAGGCTTAGGTCCCCATCCTCAGACCAGTGCTTGCTCAGATAAGCTAGCCAGCGCTAGCAGAGGAAAACCCTTTAGCATGATTCATGTGTTACCTGAAACAATGTCACAGCCCCATTTCAGATTAGAAAATGTAATTACCCTGATCAGTTGTTTACTAAGAAATTGTTTGAAGCTTTCCAAAGACATTGTTTGCAGTCAGGGCAGTATCACTTCCATTGTGTGTTTTGTGTACTGGCCTGGATAGATAATGATGTGAGCTCCTAGAAAACGACCCTCCCTCAAAAGCACTGAAGTTTAAAAAGAGTTTACAACCCAGCTGTAAAATCTCATACAAGACACAAAATGTATCAGCCTTTAAATACATGACTATTAAGCTCATTATGTTTTAATTTGAAGATTGGACACTCAATGTTTCAAGGATTTATGACCTTACCCTTCACACACTGAAGTCAGCGGGAGTTTTGTCCTTGGCTTCATTTGGAACAGGATTAAGTTCTTGTGATGTAATGTTTGATCTCCAAGCAATGAATTCAAGAAATAACTAGATCTGAGTAGTTATCAAGATCACTTAGAGCTAATCAGATAAAAGCACTGCAATTTTGAGGGAAAGAGGGAGGGTGCCTGAAATTCAGGGCCACTGACTGCCATGGGAAGACATGGTGGAAAGCATTTCTGTGTTGACTAAATTTAAATCACAGTCACAGCTGTTCTAAGCCAGCCCAGGCTGGAAAAAACCTTGGCTGACTTACAGAGCAGAGCAGCTCCGAAGGACTGCCATTTCATTTTAAATTGAAGTTCAGAATCGATGCCGAACTTAAATGTTACATTGCCCTGGGCTCGATATCTCAGATCTCTCACCAGTACTAACCTGGAAGCAAAATCTGGTCTGAAACAGTTGAGTACTGGGGATTGCTACCTTTGAACACAAACAGGTTCAGACTTTTTTCTTTTTTTTTTCTTTCCCTTCTTCACACTAATGTTAGGCTACTGGAAGTGGAGAAGGGGTGGAATTGGCTGTAGTTCTCCCATACTGATTTTCCAAAATGGGGATATTTTCTGCAAGGGAAGAGCTTTCTAAATGAGTTAACACGGTGACAAAAACATTAGAAGACACAGGTGAAGAAAACATCCTTAACCTCAACTGTGCTTTCGGTATGCACCCCGGAAATACGGGTGATTTCACAAGCTGATGTGACCACATTCTGCACTGACTTCCAGTGTTTTACAGATGTACCTTTTGAACTTAAATGTATCCTTATATATGTGTGTCCTTATATGCACCCCGACTCCCCTTACACTCTAAAGGTGCTTGAAAATGGCAAGTCTAGCACACGTAAAAAAATGTGATAATTAATTCAGTGGTTTTCAGCTTTTTTGGAGAAGCTTCAGGCCTGCGTAAAATGCACAGATTTCAAGTGGATGCCTCTGCTGTGAGGGATATGCTGAGAGCAGTGCATGCTGCTCAGGAAGCCAGCAGTGCTGTTAGCTCAAACTGCCAGCAAACTGATGGCTGCCCTGTGACTAAACTGGATTGTAGCATTTCTTCTGGTTGTAGTGCTGGTGGCTGACTGCATGCCCTGCACTGGTGTGGTGCTGGCACACAGCTGGAGCAGAGGTTCACATTTGCAAAGTCTGGGGTGCAAAACTGAAAATAACTAGTGTGAAAGATACACCCAGGGAAACTTGCTGCACAACGTTTATTAACTAATACTTTTCAGTGGCAGGGACGGGGCATTTATAGCTATCCTCTTTCACCTTTCTTTGCCTGGAAAAGCAGCAGTGGTTTTAGTTTTCTCTGAAACTCATCATATTCCCTGTACCCGTGCAGAGGTGAGAGAGCTGCTGGAGCCATGGAAACATCCCCACGCAATCCCCAAGGACTGGTTTCAAGGATCTCCTCCCCCTTCACTCCACCTTTCTCCTCCTCCAACCTGCCTCCAAGGGCTCCCTTGCTGAAGGCTGTGCCAGAAGGAAAGTGCAAATCTGTGTTTTAATTTACTGTAAAGCCTGGGAGGGCTATTGATACACCCTCTTCCTACCTGTGTCAGAGATCTGCCACATGAACATGCCTCGTGTTGGAATTATTGGGAAACAAACATTTGCTGCAATTCATCATATTGGTTTTACAAATCCAGAGCTGGGTCTCACCTTCTCCGAAGCAGCAGTGTGGACATGTCTCAGCTGGCACTCCTGAACCACGGTGCTGCTCCGTTGCTGATCCCATCACCAGTCTTCTACCCAATTTCAGTAATCAGATTACAGCATATACACGTAGATTCAGTCATCAGCAAGGAAGCAGTGATTGCCTCCCTTGCTCATGATGGCATCGCATAAATCCACTTCCTACATAGAGAATAATGAACCGGAATCTTTCCTCCCGTGGAAGGCCATATCCTCCCTCCAGTCACATGCGCAGAGCCTGGACACCTAAATGCATGTTGATCACAGGGCCTTCCACAGCGATACTTCTCCTGCTCTCTGTCTGAAGTAGCCGTCCAGGTGGAATCATTTATGAAATCCAGATTTCTTTTCTCACATGTGAAGTAGCTTTCCAATATCTCAAAAAGGAGATTTTTGTGGAATGGGATAGAATAAAATTATTGCAGAATTAAACCCGTTGGTTTAAACTATTTCTCCCACTCCCAGGATAACGCAGACACAGCTGATAGATGCCCACACAGGTACGAATGTAGCAAGAATATCCAAGTGTCTGCAGCACTGGAAGACACTGAAAATGTGAAGGGGTCTGAAAAACTGGTATTTAATGCACTGATCTTTGGAGCCTTCACAATGAGGCATTGTTAGATATAGGATCTGCTAAACAATGAGTCCTTGATAGGACATAATACCTATTCAGAAGCTCAGCTTTGCACACTTGCTCTTAAAACATCCTTAGCTCAACTTAAATTTACCTTTGTTGCACACAATGCACATGTGACAGACGGTTGCATTCATTCATCTACTTTATTTAGATCACTGACCAGCTTACCTACTGTCTGCTGTAAAGCTGAGATTGTTATGGGTTCTTGAAGTGGTGCTATTGATAGCTGGTAGTTTTCGAAACTGTCACTGTCAGATGCTTCCCTGAAATAATGTTGAGGTGAGGCTAAAGCCTGGAGCTTTGTGAGCACAACCTGGTTTTGTCTGGTTGCTTTTTTGTGCATACCTTATATGCCTTGTTTGGACAGTTTCTTCCTTTGAATAAGAAATGCAGCTTACAGCACATGCTGTACTTGGTATACCAGTGATTAAAGATCCAAAAGTACTGTTTGTTGTTAGCAATTGGTTAGGCACCTCCTATTACTGCGGGCTGATAGCCAAGCTTGCAGGTCTGGAAAAGGTAAGAGAATGCAGGACACGATAGCCTGACTGTACATAATGTACTCTGCCACTCGAACAGATTTTCCTCAGTGAGCACACTCGTGTACAGCTGGCATTCCTATACGACTACGGCACATGAAGGTGACAAAAAATGGCAAAGGTTTTCACCAGAAACAGTTTGTTCTGCCTTGGATTCTGATCTTGGAAATGTCTCACAAAGAAAGTAGCTGCTTTAACAAACATGCCTGCTGTTTCAAAGTGTGCAAGTTCCCCCTGCAACACCTGAACAAAACTGACCATTTGAAAATGTGTAACCTTTTAACATTTCATACACTAAAGATAGAAATTTCAGGGCACCAAAACCTGTAGAGACTTGTTTGTCCATTTTTCCAGCTGATTTTAGATTTGCTAATTATTTGCAAAATCTAAAGAAAATTTTCCAAAACAAAAAGTGTCAGTGGTGATTTTCATGTAAAATATGTGTTTAAATTGTAGTTGTTTACAGCAATTTCTAGGGACTCATTCAGCTGGAAAGATACTTCCTACCTGGCTGAGGTGTTGGGGTGCTGCAGTTCCAAAGAGTAAAACCCATCGTGTGGCCAGGCAGTACCTTGTAGCAGTCACAGGTTTAATCAGAGGTAAATGCTACTGAGCTCATCTGACACAAATCTTCCCAGAGGCTGAGTGGATCATGATTCACACTTTTGTCTGCTGCAGTAAAGTTGCAATGCTAATGGTAGGGGAGAAGAAGAAAGGAAGGGCTGCTGAGTGAACAAGTTCATGCTTGTCCTTTGGACAAGCCTGTTCTTGCTACCCTAACAAGATGGTTTGCATGGTGCTTGAAGCAGGAACAGGAGGCTGACCTTTCAAGGAGGGGAACTTGTGCAGTAGGAGTAATTAATTGCCTCTGTGATGGGCTAAGTGACCATCAGAATGATCTACAAAGCCCTTCAGCGTGACCGTGGTTTGATCAAGCGTAAGGGTGAGGAGGAAGTAGTGTATTTGCACATGTCCCTTGTCTAACTGTTAATGCAATAGATGTAAATTAAAAGTAGAAGTTGTGGAAACTCCAGGAAGCAAATTTGTTGCCTTTAAGCCATCAGGAAATGAAAATGAGAAACTTAGCTCAAAATTGGAACAGCTGAGATTTCATTTGGCTCTTGGGAGCCCTATCATTGCTCACATTCACTGCTAATTTGGGTGTTGTGGGCTGATCTAGAGACAGACTGTCCCAGGTTTTACAGTTATTTCTGAGTCCTTTGATAACTCCCACTTATCCCTCCCCTCCTACAGCGCTTTAAAATGACATTCGGTATTTACATTTTCGATAGTGAAAAATATAGGCCTGCCTTTTAAATGGCCATCCCTTTCTGTTACCAGGCAGCTTGATTGCCTGTGATTGAAGACAATTTTGCATGTAAATTAGGTGCTTGGAAAGGTGGCAGACATAGGGTCTGTGGATTGGCATGCACAGCCAGCAAGGTGGAGACCTGAGTGGGGACACTGTGACTCATCTGCTTTGCCTGGGAGGCTTAAAGTCCCACTGGAAGGGACTTATTTCTCTGTGGTATCTGGCCATATCCCTTTTCAAGCCAAGGAAAATATTCCTGGAAATTAGGCCATCCTTCCTGTCAAATATGTATCTTAAACATCTTTCTTATAGATCCATAGGACAAGTACAATTGCATCTAGCTAGCATGAGACCAAGCACTAATGTATGTTTATTTTTAGAGAATTAATTAGCTGAATGGGAATTTGCCTTCTGATTGTGTTGTTTGCACAGTGTTTTCAGACCTGGTTTCCTAAAGGTTAAGGGAGATCCTTGCCAAGGCTTTGAGCATAAATCTCAGCTACCTCTGCAGGGCTTCACCAGCTCTATGGCACCTTCTAACAGGGATGCAAATCTTGGCACCCATCTTTGCCTTCCCCTCTCCTGGTGCAAACTAGTATAGAGGGGGCCAGAACTTACCATGTCCAGATTTTGCAGTGCTTTCACCCCACACTGGCTATCAAAGGCAACTGGGATAAGTCTGCCTGAATTATCAGAGCACAAGTCCATGTAAACAACAGCTTGTCTGACACCTGCTTTGTAAAAGAATCACTTGGTAGCAGAGAGGAGTATCACTACAGAAATATATATCTTGGGCTTTATGGCTCATGTTTTTCATGGCTATATATGAGTAGAAGGAGTGGAAACGAAAATTTAAGTGTTTTACGTCATTTCTTCACCAAAGTTGCAAAAGCCTTGGGAAGCTTTTTGGTTAAAATTATCTGATGCTGATGTCTGTTATTTGTTAGGGCTAGTTAACCTCATACACTGAAGTAAACTGTATTGGCTGGTTCATGGTTATAGCATCCCCAACAATACTACCTGAGCACCTCACAGCCTCCTGCTACTTCTTTCAGACATCCCTTAGAAAATAAAGGCTGTGCTCCTATATCACTTAAGACAGCTGCAGTGTACACAAGGCACAGGTAAACCTGCCCAAGCTGATGCAAGATGTCTGTGGTGGATCAGAAAACTCAGTGTTGTTTGCTTGAGTTCTAGATTAGTCCCCCACACCAGAGAAATTCCAGCTTTCCAGTCTGGGATCTTGCTTGCTCTTTGCTCTGCCTGGCCAGCCTGAGCATCCCCTGGGCAAACTGCTGGCCCTATGGGGCTGCAGCACCTGCTGCCCTGCGGTTTCCTGACTCCCAGAAAGGAGAGGGGGAAAAGGAAGGGTGGGGGGAAGGCAGGAACAGCTCTTACCCCACAAGCCATCTGCTGTCAAAGACATGTAGTGAGCATCCCTCTGGCCTACATCACCTGGTACTCTGCCATACCCGCTGCATCAGTGCTATGTGAGACCCCACCTGTAGCACTGTGTTCTGCTCTGGGGCCCTCAGCACAAGAAGGACACGGACCTGTTAAAACATGCCCAGAAAGAGGCCACGAGGATGATCAGAGGGCTGGAGAAACTCTCCTACGAAGACAGGCTGAGGGAGTTGGGGTTGTTCAGCCTGGAGAAGAGAAGGCTCCAGGGAGACCTTACAGCGGCCTTCTAGTACTTAAAGGGGGCCTATGGGACAGCTGGGGAGGGACTCTGTGTCAGAGAGTGGAGTGATAGGGCAAGGGGGAATGGCTTTAAACTAAAAGAGGAGAGATTTAGATTAGATATAAGGAAGAAATTCTTCACTCAGAGGGTGGTGAGGCACTGGCACAGGTTGCCCAGAGAAGCTGTGGGTGCCCCATCCCCGGAGGTGTTCAAGGCCAGGTTGGATGGGGTTTTGAGCAACCTGGTCTGGTGGGAGTTGTCCCTGCCCATGGCAAGGAGGGTTGGAACTAGGGGATTTTCAAAGTCTCCTCCAACCCAAACCATTCTGTGATTCTATGAGTCTAAGTGATGTGAATGTCACAGAGCTGGAGGAGAGGAGAGTGCTGATGGGACATAGGAAAGGGGAAGAAAAACAGGCAAATAAGAGTGAAATTGAGGGGAGAGGCAAAGCCAAGGTGGAAGTGTTCAGTATTTCTCATGTAGTCCATGGTTTGATTCAGGTCTCTTCATGAGAAATCATAACCCACCATGAAAACTATTTCTGTATTGGAGAATGGATGAAACAGCAAAACTGGCACCACGAGGATAAGGGCCAGAAGAGGCGGAGGTGACTGACTTATTGTTAGTGCTGTGAGTCACTGTTGTATGTCAAGGCCAGCATTTTGTCTGGGGAAAGTGTTTTCCTTCAGGACAAGGGGCAAGGGGGAGCTGACTTTATTGCTGCATCTTGCAACAGCTGCAGAGCTAGGAGTAGGGTTAGAGGCGGCCAGGTGAAATACTCCACTGCTGGTTCTGTGAGTGCTAGAAATCTCTGTGGTACAATTCAAACTGAAGTTTTGGAGTGGGAAGGAGGGCCCAGGGTACTACAATAAGCCTAGAGCTAGGTTTTTGTTGTTGTCTGTTTGTTTCTGGATTCTATAAAAGCTGTAGCCTTTCTAGTGAGAAGTTCAGAGAGCAACTTTTGGAACTGTATTTGGGTCACTAGACAAAACTGCTGACTCCAGCCTTAGCAGTAGACAAGTGCTGGATAGTTTCATAATGGTATATAACCACTTGGTTATAGTCATAAAACAGAAACTGGACCCTTCTCTATCTTTAGTCATTGCTTTGAGACCGTAAGAGCCCTCAGTCTGGCTTGGCTGGAATCTGCAGCCACCTCAGTTTTTGGCTCCTGTTGTCCTAAATTTATTGTCCATCTCCAAAGCTCAGCCTTACTTTGGCTTGTGAAGTGATCGATGGACTCCCTGTTAATAAACTTGAAGCCCTTTGTTACTGTCTCCAGCCTTTGCTAGGCTTTGCAAGCTGCCTTCTGCTCCAGCTAGTTCCAACCCCACTGAAGCCCATTGAGCCCATCCCTGCCAGTGCTGGTTGTTTCAACACCAGTCTGCATCTTATTCACTTCCAGCATCTTTTTCACTTCCAGTTGGTGCCTGCCCTTATCATAGACCTCTAGTTATTGTAAAATTCAGTGATAAAGCAATCTTTTCAGTTCATGCTGTGCCTGACCAGAACAAAAGCCCAAATCTAACTGTAGGGTAAAGTACAGCACAGCAAACTCAGAAGAAGTAATTTACCCATTTTGGCTTAGTCTTCATCCCACTACTGCAGCTTTACACATCCAGTAATACAGTCAGCTCTGTCCTGGACACAAACTCTAACCCCAAGATGAGACTGTAGCCCAATTCATTTTATTTGTTAGCAGACCTATGTGCTTTAAGGTACGCTTTTTGCATCAATGTTTATGCTGCAAGCTACACAGGGTCACTCAGCTATGGTTAAGCCTTAGTCTTGAGTATCACAAAGGTGAGACAGCTCACTGCTGGATCCTACTCTCCCTGCAGGGCTGGGATGAAAGTCCAGTCTGACAACTGAGAATATTTTAAGGCAGGTTTTAAAATGTTTTGGGGTCATTCTAGGGCTGGGTCAAGTTTCTCATAACTAAGGATGGAAGCTGTATGTTTGTGCAAAGTCCTGCTAGAGTCACTGCTCCTGTGGGTATGGACAGAAAGATTTCATGTGGATACAAGCCCTTGGAATACTGATAAATTAGGGTAAGGTTAAAGAGTCTGTAAAAGAAGAATGTAGAACTGAAATTATTATTGGATGCTGTATTGCTGGTCTTGCTAGGAGAACTGATGTGAACAACGTGTTGAGGAATTTGTGATAGCCAAGAATTACATGGGTGTTGGGTTGGGTTTGGGCTTAGGTTTAGGATAACTCCAAGACAGGTAGCTTTGTAGTTGGACAGATAAAGCTCTCAGAGATAAAGTGAAGATGAGGACCATTAACATATTTAAAGAACAAATAAGTGCTATTTTTATTTCTGCTGTAGAAAGGATTTCTGGGCTGCTGTGAGGTTACTCTGGGGATTAGGGTAAGAATTCTGGACAAGTAGAGCTAGGTGTATTTCTGAATCATACAAAACATTGCAAGGATGTAGGCTTTTTCTAGTCATGATAAAAGCCTTTTGATTAGTTCTGGGGCAGGTACAAGTCACTGGGATAAGGTTCAAGGTTAGTGTATGCCTAAACACAGCTTTATTCTCCCTCCATTTGCCTGTGGATAGCAGAACATGCGCTTCCTGTTTGTGACTTTTCTAAAAATGAACGGGAACAGTTCAGGTCTGAAGGGTCTCTGGGTTTTGAGCAAGCTGGGGTCTCTGAACAATGTGCTCCTACTCCCATCCATCTGGAATTCAGAAACATTAAATATTGAGTGGGAAAATATCCAGAATGCAGTGCCTTACTTAAATGCTTGTTTTTGATTTTTCAAGAGCAGGAGTTGAAACAGAACTGTAGTTGTCTTTCCTGGTGCTTGTTTAATCTGTGCTTATTTTGCTAGAAAACAGCCTAATTGCCCAGGGTGAAGAGTTAAAGTTTATTTTTATGCTGCTCTGTTTTTAGCTGCAGATTGACATAACTGGCTAGTAGTGGAAGCCTCTTTGTATGAAACATCCCTTATCGTATATGTCCCTCGAGCATATTATGTGCCAAATTATCATTCCTAATAGGCTGGTTGACTTTCTGGACAGAGGAAACATCTTGATAAGTTTGCTAAATATGTTATGTCAGAGAAAGTGTATCACGGATCTTTTATCATCCGCATAAGAACTTGCTCAGTTCAGCTCTGAAGTGCCAAATTCCCTAAGCTCACCTGTTGAGCAGCATGTTATTCACGGCATCTGATTATCCAACTGTGTACACTTGGCTGCCATTTTTTTTAGAGACACTTACGCAGTGGCGTTGTGCAATGACGTCAATTCTTTTCCTGTCTGACCTAGAAGACTATGGTGACTCAATGTTGGCTAGGCACCCTTAAAGATTAAATCGAGGACACTAGCTTAATTACTTTAACAGTCCCTTTAAAGGATTTCCCAAGAATGAGAATCATGACAAATGGTAGCTTAGGGGATTTTAGTAATTCCTGAAACTGAAGCTAATGATGCAACCCAAGATATGCTCTGCGTTCCTGTTGATACACTGCAGATTTCTTAAAAGAATAAGCATTGGGAAGACTTTTGTGCTGCAAAACCTAAATTCATTTGGAGCCTAATTCTGATGCACCTATTTTGAGACTGGTCCTGCTACCCAACTGGAATATCTTACCCAAGTAAGACTTGCAGTATTTGGCCACAGTAAAGTATTTGCAAAATAAATTCAAGTCTTTCTTATATCTAGCCAAAGTAACTTGTGATAAATTAAAAATAAATAAGAACTATTTTCATATATTTTATCACTGTTAAGAAATGGTCAAAGCTTTAATCTAAAACTATCTATCTTCAGATTTCATTTTCATCTGCAGAGCTTTGTCACAGAATTTGGAGAAGCTATATTTGCAGTTTTTACTGAAGTGAGTACTTCTGCTTGTCCCTTTGCTAATAAGCGTAACAGACTCTGATCTCTGCTACTCCTTCAGAAATATGAAGTAAAACAAGTGATTTTCACCTTATTGCTCAAGCAGTACTGTAGTCTTTTTTTTATATGTTTAACTTTGCATTTATTACATCTGAACAGAAATACTATTTTTTTCTGTAGATTTTTTCACAATAAGGTACTCTGTATCAGCATTAGAACATAAAAAAATATTGAGTCAAATGTTTGCTTCAGTTACACCGGTGTATTTCCAAAGTAACTTTAGTACAGTTAGTGATTTCACCCAACACTTCTACTGGAGCAAATAAGACAGATTGTTAGCAACCTTTATCATCATTATGATTGGAAGAGAGAGCCCATCACAATCTTGATCCTTGCAAATTCTGCCTGGGTTCTCACCATTTACAGTCAGTCCAGCTTACAGACTCAGATCTGCAGGAGGAAGAGAATCTACTCTTGCAGAGCTAGAGAGAAAGGAAGATGAGTAAGTCTGACAAAATATTTTGGACTTCTGTGCAATGCTTAAAACTTGCTCAGCACCTCAGAAGAGCTATCTTCTTCCTCCATGTAGCTCTCCTAACCACAGATTAATTTTCCTTCCTGTAAACTGTAGAGCTGTTGGGGAAAAAAGCTAAAGTATTTTCCCTAAAA
Source organism: Anser brachyrhynchus (assembly GCF_964034855.1). Lineage (NCBI taxonomy): Eukaryota > Metazoa > Chordata > Aves > Anseriformes > Anatidae > Anser > Anser brachyrhynchus. Next base: position 120,146,229 of record NC_137695.1, read on the forward strand.
GTAACTTGCTTAAGGTAAACTAGGATTGATGATAATTAATGGTGATTAAAATATATAGTAATGCTTGTAAGAATACTGAAGGCAGTCATGTACTGCAGTCTCCAAACACAGCAAATTCAAGGTAAGATGCACTGAAAAGATGCTTGAAGTTGAGCTACTAAGATTCTGATCCACAAGGAAAAACAAAAGATCTTTGAATGTCTTAAATTTCTGTGGTTAGTTTTGTAGTTGTTTGACTTTTTATTTAATGGTAGGCATTATCTGTGCTCTTTAAAGCTTAGCTTCCTAAAACACATAGCAACAAACAGAAAGTGGGCCAGAGTAACTACTGGATGGTAATGCCTGGCAGTCAGCTAAGTGGAATGTCCTTAAAAAGGCAAAGGAAAACCAGTAGTTCGGTATCATCAGTTAAATGTGCTTTTTTGTTTTTCCTCCCTGTCTTGTTAAATTTACCAATTCGAAAGGATGCAATATTGAGTTTATGATAACCAATCAGATACTGAAATGATTTACAATGGTTATAAAATGTAGACATGTATGGTTTATCTAGGTATCAATCTACCTCTCAAAACTCTCTGAAGACAAGATACCTTTCACAATGTGTTAGCTTAAAAAGTAGCCCCCGAACGTGTCAAGAGAACAGCCTCTCCTCCCTGGACCGGGGTCCTGTGGCTTGACCAGGATTTTAAGAATATCCTCAAAAAAACAAGAGTACTATGAAATACCCAACCTATTTACTTTTGATAAGAGCAACAAGAAATGCAAAGAGAATTGTTTGCTCAGCGGGAGAGGCAGAGCTGGATGATCTGAGGAGTTTTATAGCCAGCTGTGTGTACGGCGCATCCTGAATTCCACAGTAGCCCCATTTAGCAAGGCTGGAGATTGCTTCTTTCTCAGTGCTGAAAGCTTTCTCCTGCTGCCTGCAGCTTCTTTCATCTAGACCAACCACATTCAGCCTTCTCAGTAACATTTTTAGAAAGTATACTATCGAAACAAAGGGGTGATCCTGTTAATTCCATTATATCCACACATCTTTGACTTTTTATTGCTTTTTAGCTAAAGTGAATGACTTATTTTGAAGGAAATGAGTATGTTGTGTTATAAAATAATTGCTAAGTTTGGGTTTAACCAAGCTTATGTTCAAAGCATTAAGGGGAAGAAATTTTCAAGGATGCTGTCCTGAGATTCAAAGGAGTTGCCTTGGACTTCTCTGGGAACAGACGTAGAGGAAAAGAGCACTTTTGAATAGTTTGGTATCTCAGGAGCACACTAAAGTATAAAAACTAGCTTTGAGGAAATTGCTATGTCCTGAAATGCAGTCATTATTTCTAAGTAACATGAAAGAGTCTCAAGGAGATAGCGGAGCCACCGAAGTCATGAATTGTGCATATGGCATGTTGGGAATATAGCTTCTGTCTGAAAAGATCTTTGCCTTTCTTTCTGACATGACATACATATGAGGTATTAACAAAGAGTAATCAAAAGGAACTTAAATCAGGAATAAACTGATATATGACTCGTCATGAAATATTCCTATCTTCACAGCTATTGTGCTCTTTATCTAATTTCCATAGCTATCTGATCGGGGCTGTTTATTTCACTGTTGAATTATTGCTGAAGTCTGAGAGGACTCTGTTTTAAACAATGGAGCCAGTCAGCAGTGTTAGCAATTCATTTCCATAGTATCTAGCCCTGTGAGGGTCTGCAAAGTCTGGATTTGTCCTTGAAGCTTTCTCTCATACCAGATAGCTTCTGTAGATACGGTCAGAATAGTGCTGGGTTTCAAGGACAGCAAGACACATACTGTAGTGGGTGTCTCTGTGATGAGTACCTTTGATATTGTTTTTGGGTATGTATTTGCTACTGATGATGGATGACTGTTAAATTTGAACTACAAGATTGCTTGGTTCTGAAGGAGTAAATGAACGAATGCTGCCTTCCAATTCTCAGATCACTTCATGTGACTTTCTAGGCATTTTGTTAAGTAATTATCTCCTGGTTTAAACAGCAGGGAGCTGACAATAGGGAGTTCTTCTTTGAAGCATCCCTTTTTACCAGGTTAACTTCCCTAATGCCATCTCCGAAGCCTGTATTTACTATATAATACTAAAGCAGTATTGCCATGGTGGGTGTGGAAGGGAGGGACAAATGGAGCTCCCTCTTCTTCTTGACTGATGATTGAGCAGACAATGTATGATGCAAGGATATATATATATATATTTTTTTTTTTTCTCTCTGCAGTGTTGTATGCCATGATGCTCAGGCTATACACCCCCCCCCCACACACATATATATACAAAAATTGGTAGGTCTTGACAATATTTCTCGTAACAAATGGTTGGTGCCCCATATTTACCACTCTGAAAAAAATACAGATGCTACTGGTATGTGACCTGATGTTTTAACCTGCTGTGAGTGGCAGATGGCACCAGGGATATTCCAGTTTGCATTCAGTGCTAATCAGTCAAGTGGGGAAGTATTTTGTTTGATGGACATTTTCCAGTTTTCCAATGTTCTGAGATTTTACACCTGTTTTAGCAGAGTAGCAGACCCTTACAAAGAATGGATGTGTAAGGGTACAAGGAACTGCTACGTTTATGCCTTATCTTGTCAAAGGAAAGCCCACTGACATTTTCATGAGAACATGGATGGGACAAGACAGTTGCTGGATGCGCAGTGAAGCACTAGTGTCAGCTACAACCAAGTTTTTTGGAAACACATTATGGGAAAGCTCTTGGCCTGATATTGCACTCCTGGTCTGAGGAGCAGGCTCTCAAGCTGCTGCTCCCAGTGGAGGGATGTGTGACACCAGCAGAGGTTGGCTTTTGGGAGCCCCCAGAGGGATGTGAGCCCTGCTGGGTTGCTCAGCTCCCTGCCTGTGCTGCCTGGCAAGACCCACTGAGACCTCATCCATTTGTCATTTTATCTCTGCTCATCTGACACCAGAGCTGGGCTGGGAGGTACTCTTTCTCAGCTGTTCTTAGAGATTTTGACACCTGCTGCTACTTTGCACATTGTTCTGGTGGGCAATTTCAGCTTCTTCCCTGGACACGGCCTGTCCCAGTGAAAATAGAAGGGAATTTCCAGGAATGTCAATGAGGCTGCACCCTCTTTAAGCAGGAGCTGGTTTTGACACTAATTCTTTCTTGAGGAAATTGTTGGTGATAATCAGTGCTGATCTGTAATAATCACCCTTGCGGTCTGCCTGTGCTGCACCCACACCTTTCACGTGTGTCCTCTGGGTTTGGGCAGAAATAAGGCTTTAAATGTTATTGCTATAGGAGGTTTAACTGGATTTACTTTGCACATAGAGAGCTCTATTTGGGTTTATTATGGCTTGATTTGAAAGTCTGATTCCTCAAAGAAGCCAAAGTTCCTGAAGAACTTTTCCATCAAGGAGATTTCAAAGGTGCCTGAAATAAAACAATTATCAGTTGTGTGGATGCAGGATTATTCCTACACACTGTA